>NC_135238.1:21612700-22812700 GCF_051348905.1 Ranitomeya variabilis
CCCATATGGCATCATTTATACTCATCCCTGGCGCTAACAAAACAGGATGCGGATCCCCTCTGCCCATCCACTTAAACCCTCAGTAAGACCCTGCCCTGGGGCTGAGGGGGGCGAACTTCCTATGTTAACTGTGATTTAAAAGGACAAGAAGATCATACGATAAAGAAAGTGGAAGCAGCCATGGAATAAATGTCTCCGACAGAACCAAAATAGAACAATACACAGACTGAAATGCTAAAAATTGCTTTTCTTGTGTCTTTGATCAGTCTTTGTGGTAAATAATAAATTGTAATACACCTGACATTTTATACTAGCTATATGTTATTTAAGGGTTAGTATCTACTGAGTAGATAAGAAGAGACTGGCTGGGAGGCAGCTTCCTGCAGCAGAAACCTTTCTTCTATCCTTTGCTTGCAATGAGAGAAAAGTCACACCTCTTTACATAAGCCCTGCCCCTGAGGTAATGTGTACATAAACCCTGCCCCTGAGGTAATGTGTACATAAGCCCTGCCCCTGAGGTAATGTGTACAACAGCCCTGCCCCTCAGGGAATGTGTACATAAGCCCTGCCCCTGAGGGAATGTGTACATAAACCCTGCCCCTGAGGCAATGTGTACATAAGCCCTGCCCCTGAGGTAATGTGTACATAAACCCTGCCCCTGAGGTAATGTGTACATAAACCCTGCCCCTGAGGTAATGTGTACATAAACCCTGCCCCTGAGGTAATGTGTACATAAACCCTGCCCGAGGTAATGTGTACATAAACCCTGCCCCTGAGAGAATGTGTACATAAGCCCTGCCCCTGAGGTAATGTGTACATAAACCCTGCCCCTGATGAAATGTGTACATAAACCCTGCCCCTGAGGGAATGTGTACATAAACCCTGCCCCTGAGGTAATGTGTACATAAGCCCTGCCCCTGAGGTAATGTGTACATAAACTCTGCCCCTGAGGTAATGTGTACATAAACCCTGCCCCTGAGGGAATGTGAACATAAACCCTGCCCCTGAGGTAATGTGTACATAAGCCCTGCCCCTCAGGGAATATGTACATAAGTCCTGCCCCTGAGGGAATGTGTACATAAACTCTGCCCCTGAGGTAATGTGTACATAAACCCTGCCCCTGAGGTAATGTGTGCATAAACCCTGCCCCTGAGGTAATGTGTACATAAGCCCTGCCCCTCAGGGAATATGTACATAAACCCTGCCCCTCAGGGAATGTGTACATAAGCTTTTCCCCTCAGGGAATGTGTACATAAGCTCTGCTCCTCAGGGAATATGTACATAATTTCTGCCCCTGAGGTAATGTGTACATAAGCCCTGCCCCTGAGGTAATGTGTACATAAACCCTGCCCCTGAGGTAATGTGTACATAAACCCTGCCCGAGGTAATGTGTACATAAACCCTGCCCCTGAGAGAATGTGTACATAAGCCCTGCCCCTGAGGTAATGTGTACATAAACCCTGCCCCTGATGAAATGTGTACATAAACCCTGCCCCTGAGGGAATGTGTACATAAACCCTGCCCCTGAGGTAATGTGTACATAAGCCCTGCCCCTGAGGTAATGTGTACATAAACTCTGCCCCTGAGGTAATGTGTACATAAACCCTGCCCCTGAGGGAATGTGAACATAAACCCTGCCCCTGAGGTAATGTGTACATAAGCCCTGCCCCTCAGGGAATATGTACATAAGTCCTGCCCCTGAGGGAATGTGTACATAAACTCTGCCCCTGAGGTAATGTGTACATAAACCCTGCCCCTGAGGTAATGTGTGCATAAACCCTGCCCCTGAGGTAATGTGTACATAAGCCCTGCCCCTCAGGGAATATGTACATAAACCCTGCCCCTCAGGGAATGTGTACATAAGCTTTTCCCCTCAGGGAATGTGTACATAAGCTCTGCTCCTCAGGGAATATGTACATAATTTCTGCCCCTGAGGTAATGTGTACATAAGCCCTGCCCCTGAGGTAATGTGTACATAAACCCTGCCCCTAAGGTAATGTGTACATAAGCTTTTACCCTCAGGGAATGTGTACATAAGCCCTGCCCCTGAGGAGCAGTGGAGGGAGTGACCACATGTTTTCTTTACCATACTTCTATAAAATACATTTGTTCTAGGACAATGAGAAAGAGACAGAAAAGGACGACGTGAGACAGAGAGAGAAATGAAGAAAGCAAGAAAGAGAAAATAAAGAAGGAAGAAAGCAAGATAAAAGAAAGAAAAAAGAAGGAAGTGATAGATTGGGGAAGAATGTATAACGGAAAGTAAGTGAAGAGAATTGAGAGAGAAAAAGTGAAAGGAAGCAAGGAAGAGAGAGAAAGGAAGCAAAGAAGAAATAGAGAGTGGAAAAGAAAGAAAGAAAGAAAGAGAGAAAGAGAGAGGAAAGAAGGAAAGCATAGAGAGAAAGAGAAAAGAAGCAAGAAAGAAAGAAATAGAAAAGGTAATTAATAAAGCAAGAGAGAGAAAAGAATGAAGGAAGACAAAGAGAGAGAAAGGAAGCAATGAAGAAAGGTGGAGAGAAAAAAGGAAGGTAATAAAGAAGGAAGAGAAGAGAGCAAGAAACAAAGAAAGAGAGAGAAAGGGAAAAGAAGTAAGTAAGAGAGATAGAGAGAGTGGAAGCAAGGAAGAAAGAAAGTATAAAGAAAAGAAAGAAAGAAAGTGAAGAGAGAGAGAAAGGAAGGAAGAAAGAAAGAGAAAAGGGGAAGGAAAGAACAAAGAAAGAAAGAGAAAAAAGGAAAGGAGAGAGAGGGAGAAAGGAAGCAAGGGGAAAGAAAGAAAGAAAGAAAGAAAGAAAGAAAGAAAGAAAGAAAGAAAGAAAGAAAGAAAGAAAGAAAGAGACAAAAAAGAAGGAAGGGAGGTAGAGAGAGAAATAAAGATGAATGAGATGAAGATGGATGATAGATAGTTAAGAGATAGATAGATAGATAGATAGATAGATAGATAGATAGATAGATAATAGATAGATAGATTGATAGATAGATAGATAGATAGATAGATAGATAGATAGATAGATAGATGATAGATAGATAATAGATGATAGATAGATAGATAGATAGATAGATAATAGATAGATGATAGATAGAGAGGTAGATAGATAGATAGATAGATAGATAGATAGATAGATAGATAGATAGATAGATAATAGATAGATAGAACACAAGTGTTACTGATTTATGTTAAACACAGTGGCTCCGGTGGGATCGGGGAACGCTCTTCAGTGATGTCTCCCAATAAGTGGAGCGGAGGTATTGACAGGGCGCGGGGGCGGCTGACAGTTATTCGCTGTGCACTTGGAGATGTTATTGGCAGGTGCAGGAATGACTGACAGGAATGAGAGGAGATCACTGACGATAGTAATTAATCACAACCCCCATCCTCCCCCCTGGGTCCTGGAGGGGCAGTGTGACTGGTCAATGACTGTATTACCCATCAACTGTCCTCAGAAAATCTACAAATAATTCACAGTTCATGAACACTGCAGCCTTCTGATATACTTGGTTTCAATTCCTCCCCATTTTTAAGCTGTCTGCTTCTTGTGAGTAACAGGAACTCAGAAATATGGATAACAACTAGTGATGAGCGAATGTGCTTAGATAAGGCGTTATCGGAGCATGATCGTGTGCTAGCCGAGTGGCTTCAGCGTGCTCGGCTACTATGCTCGAGGCCCGGAGGCTGCTCACTGCAGCAACACATGAAGGGATTGTCTGTTTGTTAGGCAATCTCTCCATGTGTTGCAGTTGTCTAACAGCGTATTTTTCGAGCATGCAAAGACACTCGGATCGCACCCGAGCGGGATAACACCTTATCGAAGTACGTTCTCTCATCACTGATAGATAGATAGATAGATAGATAATAGCTAGAAAGATGATAGATAGATAGATAGATAGATAGATAGATAGATAGATAGATAGATAGATAGATAGATAGATAGATAGATAGATAGATCGTAACCACCGATCAACCAAACCGCTGCATGACCAGCTCTATCCTCACCTACTGTATTCTCACCCATCCCTTGTAGATTGTGAGCCCTCGCGGGCAGGGTCCTCTCTCCTCCTGTACCAGTTATGACTTGTATTGTTTAAGATTATTGTACTTGTTTTTATTATGTATACCCCCCCTCACATGTAAAGCGCCATGGAATAAATGGCGCTATAACAATAAATAATAATAATAATAATAGACAGATAGATAGATAGATAGATAGATAGATAGATAGATAGATAGATAGATAGATAGATAGGGGAAACAAAGTATTTAGTCAGCCACCAATTGTGCAAGTTCTCCCACTTAAAAAGATGAGAGGCCTGTATTGACATCATAGGTAGACCACAACTATAAGAGTCAAAATGAGAAAACAAATCCAGAAAGTCACCTTGTCTGATTTGGCAAGATTTATTTTGCAAATTATGGTGGAAATAAAGTATTTGGTCACCCAAAAACATGCAAGATTTCTGTCTCTCACAGACCTGTAGCTTCTTCTTTAAGAGGCTCCTCTGTCCTCCACTCATTACCTGTAGTAATGGCACCTGTTTGAACTTGTTATCAGTATAAAAGACACCTGTCCACAACCTCAAACAGTCACACTCCAAACTCCACTATGGTGAAGACCAAAGAGCTGTCGAAGGACACCAGAAACAAAATTGTAGCCCTGCACCAGGCTGGGAAGACTGAATCTGCAATAGGCCAGCAGCTTGGTGTGATGAAATCATTTGTGGGAGCAATAATAAGAAAATGGAAGACATACAAGACCACTGATAATCTCCCTCGATTTGGGGCTCCACGCAAGATCTCACCCCGTGGGGTCAAAATTATCACAAGAATGGTGAGCAAAAATCCCAGAACCATACGGGGGAACTAGTGAATGACCTGCAGAGAGCTGGGACCACCGTAACAAAGGCTACTATCAGTAACACACTATGCCGCCAGGGACTCAGATCCTGCAGTGCCAAACGTGTCCCCCTGCTTAAGCCAGTGCATGTCCGGGCCCGTCTGAAGTTTGCTAGAGAGCATTTGGATTATCCAGAAGAGTATTGGGAGAATGTTATATGGTCTGATGAAACCAAAGTAGAACAGTTTGGTAGAAACAAAACTCGTCGTGTTTGGAGAACCAGAATGCTGAGTTGAAGACAGAGAACACCATACCTACTGTGAAGCATGGGGGTGGCAACATCATGCTTTGGGGCTGTTTCTCTGCAAAGGAACCAGGACGACTGTTCCGTGTACATGAAAGATAATAGATAGATAGATAGATAGATAGATAGATAGATAGATAGATAGATAATAGATAGATAGATAATAGATAGATAAATAGATAGGTAGATAGATAGATAATAGATGATACATAGATAGATAATAGATGATACATAGATATATAATAGATAGATACATAGATATATAGATAATAGATAAATAGATGGATAGATAGATAAATAATAGAAAGATAGATAGATAGATAGATAGATAGATAGATAGATAGATGATAGATGATAGAAGATAGATAGATAGATAGATAGATAGATAGATGATAGATGATAGAAGATAGATAGATAGATAGATAGATAGATAGATAGATAGATAATGGATAGATAGACAGAGAGAAAATAGACAGACAGATAGATAGATAGATAGATCAAACTACTAACACTGATCTACAAAGCCATCCACAACCTGTCCCCTCCCTATATCTCTGAACTAATCTCCCGATATCTTCCCTCACGTAATCTCCGATCCTCCCAAGACCTCCTTCTCTCCTCCACACTTATTCGTTCCTCACACAACCGCCTCCAAGATTTCTCCCGACTATCCCCCATCCTCTGGAATTCCACACCACAACACGTCCGATTATCCACCACCCTCAGATCCTTCAGACGGAACCTGAAAACCTATCTCTTCAGGAAAGCCTACACCCTGCAATAACTATTCTGCCACCTCATCAACCACCCGAGCTGCTGCCTCACCAAACGCCCGAGCTGCCGCCTCACCAACCACCCGAGCTGCCGCCTCACCACCGCCAGAGCTGCCGCCTCACCACCACTCGAGCTGCCGCCTCACCAACTGCCAGAGCTGCCGCCTCACCAACCACCCGAGCTGCCGCCTCACCACCGCCAGAGCTGCCGCCTCACCACCACCCGAGCTGCCGCCTCACCAACCGCCAGAGCTGCCGCCTCACCAACCACCCAAGCTGCCGCCTCACCACCGCCAGAGCTGCCGCCTCACCACCACCCAAGCTGCCGCCTCACCACCGCCAGAGCTGCCGCCTCACCACCGCCAGAGCTGCCGCCTCACCAACTGCCCGAGCTGCAGCCTCACCACCACCAGAGCTGCCGCCTCACCACCGCCAGAGCTGCCGCCTCACCACCACCAGAGCTGCCGCCTCACTACCACCAGAGCTGCCGCCTCACCACCACCCGAGCTGCCGCCTCACCACCACCACAGCTGCCGCCTCACCAACCACCCGAGCTGCCGCCTCACCACCGCCAGAGCTGCCGCCTCACCACCACCCGAGCTGCCGCCTCACCAACCGCCAGAGCTGCCGCCTCACCAACCACCCAAGCTGCCGCCTCACCACCGCCAGAGCTGCCGCCTCACCACCACCCAAGCTGCCGCCTCACCACCGCCAGAGCTGCCGCCTCACCACCGCCAGAGCTGCCGCCTCACCAACTGCCCGAGCTGCAGCCTCACCACCACCAGAGCTGCCGCCTCACCACCGCCAGAGCTGCCGCCTCACCACCACCAGAGCTGCCGCCTCACTACCACCAGAGCTGCCGCCTCACCACCACTCGAGCTGCCGACCTCCTGTCTCTTCCCCATTATCCCGTAGAATGTAAGTCCGCAAGGACAGGGTCCTCTCCCCTCTGTACCAGTCTGTCATTGTTAATTTGTTTACTGTAAACGATATCTATAACCCTGTATGTAGCCCCTTCTCATGTACAGCACCATGGAATTAATGGTGCTATATAAATAATAATAATAGATAGTTGGACTTTCCTTCCAGGACTATCATGGTGGATCGATCTGTAGGACGAGGCTTGCTGTAGAGGACAGGCCTCCTTCTCTTACAGACTGTTGGCTTCTCACCGCTCGGTGGAGATTTCTGTTTTCCGCCATCATTATTCTCTGCGGATTATCTACAATGTAAACTATTATTAAACTTTATGGATCGGATTTCAGCTCTTGTCAAACAACCCTAAACCTAATGTCACGGGGGTCCGGGGGGCATTTACTGAGCTGCCACTGTCACTGCAGTGAGACAGACAGGGGCCTGGGAGCAGATATTGAGCGAGGCGGGGGGTCTCAATACCTCGCACCCCTCTCAGGAGCATAATTCCATTCATAGACAGTTTGACAGTAAGAACGACAGTTCCCCCCTTCCTTCTTTTCGGTGGTATATAATGACACAGACGACACTGCACGGAGCGGCTAATCTCGGGATTATAGGGGGGATCATGAGCACGCAGCCTCTTAAACACATCAGCAAATTCTCACAGATAATAGTCGTCCAGACAGAAAATGACAGAAATGATCACTACTCGTGTTACGGTGAGACACTCGGGTTCCATTTTCCACAAAAGTGACATACTACCGTGTAAAAACTATTACACATGATCTGTCGTTTTGTGTATGCAGCTCATATGCAAACAAACCCTGTGTCGTCTCATGTTACACTCAGGCTTTGTAATTGTCCCTCTGCCCCTTGTCCTACTTCTAGTCGGTAAATATTGAGACACATTGCTTTGCAGCAGCGCTGCATACCCAAAACGGCATAAGATGAAAATGTGATTTTCTTTTCGGAGTTTTGGATACTTTGTGCACTGTTGACCTCTCATCAGGTTCTTGTGAACTCAAGTGGCTCCTTCTGTCATTTCTACTAATCCACTTATCAGCCACTTAGTGAACGTGCGCACATTGAGTGTTTGGATACAGAAATTTCTGCATCTCACGGCAGGAAAAACGCAAGATGTGCACAAAGCCCAACAGCTGCTCCAGGCCTGACACATAATGACTGTAGGGTGCTGGTGGGAAAGCTGCCCTCTATAAAGAAAGGACCCTATAACTGTCAGGACACATCAATATTTAGCAGCCGCCATATCTCAGATTACAAAGGTCACGACCTTCTTGTTAGGCCTAATAGGGAACTCTATCCAAAATACCAACTGTCCAAGAAACTGGTCAGAGGTCGTCCTGCTCCTTACATAACCATGTCTGCTACCACCGCACTATGGAGCAAAGTCTCAAAACAAACAAATCTTCCTGCTGACTGATCCAATTATCAGGCAATTAATGCGTTAACTATATAGCAGCACACAGCCCTTTTTTATGGTATCTGTGGTAAAGGAACATAGCTCAAGACGTTCACTATGCAAATAAACCTTATATATGACCACATGCTAGTACATCAGAAGCAGTATTATAGTAGTTATATTCTTGTACATAGGAGCAGTATTATAGTAGTTATATTCTTGTACATCAGAAGCAGTATTATAGTAGTTATATTCTTGTATATAGGGGCAGTATTATAGTAGTTATATTCCTGTACATATGGGCAGTATTATAGTAGTTATATTCCTGTACATAGGACCAGTATTATAGTAGTTATACTCTTTTACATAGAGGGTAGTATTATAGTAGTTATACTCTTGTACATAAGGGGCAGTATTATAGTAGTTATATTCCTGTACATAGGGGCAGTATTATAGTAGTTATATTCCTGTAAATAGGGGGCAGTATTATAGTAGTTATATTCCTGTACATAGGGACAGTATTATAGTAGTTATATTCTTGTACATAGGGGCAGTATTATAGTAGCTATATTCTTGTACATAGGGGGCAGTATTATAGTAGTTATATTCTTGTACATAGGGGCAGTATTATAGTAGTTATACTCTTGTACATAAGGGGCAGTATTATAGTAGTTATATTCCTGTACATAGGGGCAGTATTATAGTAGTTATATTCTTGTACATAGGAGCAGTATTATAGTAGTTATATTCCTGTACATAGGGACAGTATTATAGTAGTTATATTCTTGTACATAGGGGCAGTATTATAGTAGTTATACTCTTGTACATAAGGGGCAGTATTATAGTAGTTATATTCCTGTACATAGGGGCAGTATTATAGTAGTTATATTCTTGTACATAGGAGCAGTATTATAGTAGTTATACTCTTTTACATAGAGGGTAGTATTATAGTAGTTATACTCTTGTACATAAGGGGCAGTATTATAGTAGTTATATTCCTGTACATAGGGGCAGTATTATAGTAGTTATATTCCTGTAAATAGGGGGCAGTATTATAGTAGTTATATTCCTGTACATAGGGACAGTATTATAGTAGTTATATTCTTGTACATAGGGGCAGTATTATAGTAGCTATATTCTTGTACATAGGGGGCAGTATTATAGTAGTTATATTCTTGTACATAGGGGCAGTATTATAGTAGTTATACTCTTGTACATAAGGGGCAGTATTATAGTAGTTATATTCCTGTACATAGGGGCAGTATTATAGTAGTTATATTCTTGTACATAGGAGCAGTATTATAGTAGTTATATTCCTGTACATAGGGACAGTATTATAGTAGTTATATTCTTGTACATAGGGGCAGTATTATAGTAGTTATACTCTTGTACATAAGGGGCAGTATTATAGTAGTTATATTCCTGTACATAGGGGCAGTATTATAGTAGTTATATTCTTGTACATAGGAGCAGTATTATAGTAGTTATACTCTTTTACATAGAGGGTAGTATTATAGTAGTTATACTCTTGTACATAAGGGGCAGTATTATAGTAGTTATATTCTTGTACATAGGGGCAGTATTATAGTAGTTATATTCCTGTACATAGGGGCAGTATTATAGTAGTTATATTCCTGTAAATAGGGGGCAGTATTATAGTAGTTATATTCCTGTACATAGGGGGCAGTATTATAGTAGTTATATTCTTGTATATAGGGGCAGTATTATAGTAGTTATATTCTTGTATATAGGGGCAGTATTATAGTAGTTATATTCCTGTACATAGGGGGCAGTATTATAGTAGTTATATTCCTGTATATAGGGGCAGTATTATAGTAGTTATATTCCTGTAAATAGGGGGCAGTATTATAGTAGTTATATTCTTGTACATAGGGGCAGTATTATAGTAGTTATATTCCTGTACATAGGGGGCAGTATTATAGTAGTTATATTCTTGTATATAGGGGCAGTATTATAGTAGTTATATTCTTGTATATAGGGGCAGTATTATAGTAGTTATATTCCTGTAAATAGGGGGCAGTATTATAGTAGTTATATTCTTGTACATATGAGCAGTATTATAGTAGTCATATTCTTGTACATAGGGGCAGTATTATAGCAGTTATATTCTTGTACATAGGGGCAGTATTATAGTAGTTACATTCCTGTACATAGGGAGCAGTATTATAGTAGTTATATTCTTGTACATAGGGGCAGTATTATAGTAGTTATATTCTTGTACATAGGGGCAGCATTATAGTAGTTATATTCTTGTACATAGAGGGCAGTATTATAGTAGTTATATTCTTGTACATAGGGGGCAGTATTATAGTAGTTATATTCTTGTACATAGGGGGCAGTATTATAGTAGTTATATTCTTGTACATAGGAGCAGTATTATAGTAGTTATATTCCTGTACATAGGGACAGTATTATAGTAGTTATATTCTTGTACATAGGGGCAGTATTATAGTAGTTATACTCTTTTACATAGAGGGTAGTATTATAGTAGTTATACTCTTGTACATAAGGGGCAGTATTATAGTAGTTATATTCCTGTACATAGGGGCAGTATTATAGTAGTTATATTCTTGTACATAGGAGCAGTATTATAGTAGTTATACTCTTTTACATAGAGGGTAGTATTATAGTAGTTATACTCTTGTACATAAGGGGCAGTATTATAGTAGTTATATTCTTGTACATAGGGGCAGTATTATAGTAGTTATATTCCTGTACATAGGGGCAGTATTATAGTAGTTATATTCCTGTAAATAGGGGGCAGTATTATAGTAGTTATATTCCTGTACATAGGGGGCAGTATTATAGTAGTTATATTCTTGTATATAGGGGCAGTATTATAGTAGTTATATTCTTGTATATAGGGGCAGTATTATAGTAGTTATATTCCTGTACATAGGGGGCAGTATTATAGTAGTTATATTCTTGTATATAGGGGCAGTATTATAGTAGTTATATTCCTGTAAATAGGGGGCAGTATTATAGTAGTTATAATCTTGTACATAGGGGCAGTATTATAGTAGTTATATTCCTGTACATAGGGGGCAGTATTATAGTAGTTATATTCTTGTATATAGGGGCAGTATTATAGTAGTTATATTCTTGTACATAGGGGCAGTATTATAGTAGTTATATTCCTGTAGATAGGGGCAGTATTATAGTAGTTATATTCTTGTACATAGGAGCAGTATTATAGTAGTTATATTCTTGTACATAGGAGCAGTATTATAGTAGTTATATTCTTGTACAAAGGGGCAGTATTACAGTAGTTATATTCTTGTACATAGGAGCAGAATTATAGTAGTTATATTCTTGTACATAGGGGGCAGTATTATAGTAGTTATATTCCTGTACATAGGAACAGTATTATAGTAGTTATATTCTTGTACATAGGAGCAGTATTATAGTAGTTATATTCTTGTACATAGGAGCAGTATTATAGTAGTTATATTCTTGTACATAGGAGCAGTATTATAGTAGTTATATTCTTGTACATAGGAGCAGTATTATAGTAGTTATATTCTTGTACATAGGAGCAGTATTATAGTAGTTATATTCTTGTTCATAGGGGCAGTATTATAGTAGTTATATTCTTGTACATAGTAGTATTATAGTAGTTATAGTCTTGTATGTAGGAACAGTATTATAGTAGTTACATTCTTGTACATAGGAGCAGTATTATAGTAGTTATATTCTTGTACATAGGAGCAGTATTATAGCAGTTATGTTCTTGTACATAAGAGCAGTATTATACTTGTTATATTCTTGTACATAGGGGTCAGTATTATAGTAGTTATATTCTTGTACATAGGAGCAGTATTATAGTAGTTATATTCTTGTACATTGGGGCAGTATTATAGAGTTATATTCTTGTACATAGGGGCAGTATTATAGTAGTTATATTCTTGTACATAGGAGCAGTATTATAGTAGTTATATTCTTGTACATAGGGGCAGTATTATAGTAGTTATATTCTTGTACATAGGAGCAGTATTATAGTAGTTATATTCTTGTACATTGGGACAGTATTATAGTAGTTATATTCTTGTACATAGGGGCACTATTATAGTAGTTATATTCGGGCACTATTATAGTAGTTATATTCTTGTATATAGGAGCAGTATTATAGTAGTTATATTCTTGTACATTGGGGCAGTATTATAGAGTTATATTCTTGTACATAGGGGCAGTATTATAGTAGTTATATTCTTGTACATAGGAGCAGTATTATAGTAGTTATATTCTTGTACATAGGGGCACTATTATAGTAGTTATATTCTTGTATATAGGAGCAGTATTATAGTAGTTATATTCTTGTACATTGGGGCAGTATTATAGTAGTTATATTCTTGCATATAGGAGCAGTATTATAGTAGTTATATTCTTCTACATAGGAGCAGTATTATACTAGGTATATTCTTGTACATAGGGGCAGTATTATAGTAGTTATATTCTTGTACATAGGAGCAGTATTATAGTCGTTATATTCTTGTACACAGAGAGCGGTATTATAGTAGTTATATTCTTGTACATTGGGGCAGTATTATAGTAGTTATATTCTTGTACATAGGGGGCAGTATTATAGTAGTTATATTCTTGTACATAGGGGCAGTATTATAGTAGTTATATTCTTGTACATAGGAGCAGTATTATAGTATTTATATTCTTGTACATAGAAGCAGTATTATAGTAGTTATATTCTTGTACATAGGAGCAGTATTATAGTAGTTATATTCCTGTAGATAGGGGCAGTATTATAGTAGTTATATTCTTGTACATAGGAGCAGTATTATAGTAGTAATATTCTTGTACATAGGAGCAGTATTATAGTAGTTATATTCTTGTACATAGTAGTATTATAGTAGTTATAGTCTTGTATGTAGTAGCAGTATTATAGTAGTTATATTTCTGTACATAGTGGGCGGTATTATAGTAGTAATATTCTTGTACATAGGAGCAGTATTATAGTAGTTATATTCTTGTACATTGGGGCAGTATTATAGAGTTATATTCTTGTACATAGGAGCAGTATTATAGTAGTTATATTCTTGTACATAGGGGCAGTATTATAGTAGTTATATTCTTGTACATAGGAGCAGTATTATAGTAGTTATATTCTTGTACATAGGGGCAGTATTATAGTAGTTATATTCCTGTACATAGGGAGCAGTATTATAGTAGTCATATTCTTGTACATAGGGGGCAGTATTATAGTAGTTATATTCTTGTACATAGGAACAGTATTATAGTAGTTATATTCTTGTACATAGGAGCAGTATTATAGTAGTTATATTCCTGTAGATAGGGGCAGTATTATAGTAGTTATATTCTTGTACATAGGAGCAGTATTATAGTAGTTATATTCTTGTACATAGGAGCAGTATTATAGTAGTTATATTCTTGTACATAGGGGCAGTATTATAGTAGTTATATTCTTGTACATAGGAGCAGTATTATAGTAGTTATATTCTTATACATAGGAGCAGTATTATAGTAGTTATATTATTGTACGTAGGGGCAGTTTTATAGTAGTTATATTCCTGTACATAGGAGCAGCATTATAGTAGTTATATTCTTGTTCATAGGGGCAGTATTATAGTAGTTATATTCTTGTACATAGTAGTATTATAGTAGTTATAGTCTTGTATGTAGGAACAGTATTATAGTAGTTATATTCCTGTACAAAGGGGGCAGTATTATAGTAGTTATATTCTTGTACATAGGAGCAGTATTATAGTAGTTATATTCTTGTACATAGGGGCAGTATTATAGTAGTTATATTCTTGTACATAGGAGCAGTATTATAGTAGTTATATTCTTGTACATAGGGGCAGTATTATAGTAGTTATATTCTTGTACATAGGGGCAGTATTATAGTAGTTATATTCTTGTACATAGGAGCAGTATTATAGTAGTTATATTCTTATACATAGGGGGCAGTATTATAGTAGTTATATTCTTGAACATAGGAGCAGTATTATAGCAGTTATATTCTTGTACATAGGGGCAGTATTATAGTAGTTATATTCTTGTACATAGGAACGGTATTATAGTAGTTATATTTTTGTACATAGGAACAGTATTATAGTAGTTATATTCTTGTACATAGGAGCAGTATTATAGTAGTTATATTCTTGTACATAGGAGCAGTATTATAGTAGTTATATTCTTGTACATAGGAGCAGTATTATAGTAGTTATATTCTTATACATAGGAGCAGTATTATAGTAGTTATATTCTTGTACATAGGGGCAGTATTATAGTAGTTATATTCTTGTGCATGGGGCAGTATTATAGTACTTATATTCTTGTACATAGGGGCAGTATTATAGTAGTTATATTCTTGTTCATGGGGCAGTATTATAGTAGTTATATTCTTGTACATAGGGGCAGTATTATAGTAGTTATATTCCTGTAGATAGGGGCAGTATTATAGTAGTTATATTCTTGTACATAGGAGCAGTATTATAGTAGTTATATTCTTGTACATAGGAGCAGTATTATAGTAGTTACATTCTTGTACATAGGAGCAGTATTATAGTAGTTATATTCTTGTACATAGGGGCAGTATTATAGTAGTTATATTCTTGTACATAGGGGCAGTATTATAGTAGTTATATTCTTGTTCATGGAGCAGTATTATAGTAGTTAGATTCTTGTACATAGGGGCAGTATTATAGTAGTTATATTCCTGTAGATAGGGGCAGTATTATAGTAGTTATATTCTTGTACATAGGAGCAGTATTATAGTAGTTATATTCTTGTACATAGGAGCAGTATTATAGTAGTTATATTCTTGTACATAGGAGCAGTATTATAGTAGTTATATTCTTGTACATAGGAGCAGTATTATAGTAGTTATATTCTTGTACATAGGAGCAGTATTATAGTAGTTATATTCTTGTTCATAGGGGCAGTATTATAGTAGTTATATTCTTGTACATAGTAGTATTATAGTAGTTATAGTCTTGTATGTAGGAACAGTATTATAGTAGTTACATTCTTGTACATAGGAGCAGTATTATAGTAGTTATATTCTTGTACATAGGAGCAGTATTATAGCAGTTATGTTCTTGTACATAAGAGCAGTATTATACTTGTTATATTCTTGTACATAGGGGTCAGTATTATAGTAGTTATATTCTTGTACATAGGAGCAGTATTATAGTAGTTATATTCTTGTACATTGGGGCAGTATTATAGAGTTATATTCTTGTACATAGGGGCAGTATTATAGTAGTTATATTCTTGTACATAGGAGCAGTATTATAGTAGTTATATTCTTGTACATAGGGGCAGTATTATAGTAGTTATATTCTTGTACATAGGAGCAGTATTATAGTAGTTATATTCTTGTACATTGGGACAGTATTATAGTAGTTATATTCTTGTACATAGGGGCACTATTATAGTAGTTATATTCTTGTATATAGGAGCAGTATTATAGTAGTTATATTCTTGTACATTGGGGCAGTATTATAGTAGTTATATTCTTGCATATAGGAGCAGTATTATAGTAGTTATATTCTTCTACATAGGAGCAGTATTATACTAGGTATATTCTTGTACATAGGGGCAGTATTATAGTAGTTATATTCTTGTACATAGGAGCAGTATTATAGTCGTTATATTCTTGTACACAGAGAGCGGTATTATAGTAGTTATATTCTTGTACATTGGGGCAGTATTATAGTAGTTATATTCTTGTACATAGGGGGCAGTATTATAGTAGTTATATTCTTGTACATAGGGGCAGTATTATAGTAGTTATATTCTTGTACATAGGAGCAGTATTATAGTATTTATATTCTTGTACATAGAAGCAGTATTATAGTAGTTATATTCTTGTACATAGGAGCAGTATTATAGTAGTTATATTCCTGTAGATAGGGGCAGTATTATAGTAGTTATATTCTTGTACATAGGAGCAGTATTATAGTAGTAATATTCTTGTACATAGGAGCAGTATTATAGTAGTTATATTCTTGTACATAGTAGTATTATAGTAGTTATAGTCTTGTATGTAGTAGCAGTATTATAGTAGTTATATTTCTGTACATAGGGGGCGGTATTATAGTAGTAATATTCTTGTACATAGGAGCAGTATTATAGTAGTTATATTCTTGTACATTGGGGCAGTATTATAGAGTTATATTCTTGTACATAGGAGCAGTATTATAGTAGTTATATTCTTGTACATAGGGGCAGTATTATAGTAGTTATATTCTTGTACATAGGAGCAGTATTATAGTAGTTATATTCTTGTACATAGGGGCAGTATTATAGTAGTTATATTCCTGTACATAGGGAGCAGTATTATAGTAGTCATATTCTTGTACATAGGGGGCAGTATTATAGTAGTTATATTCTTGTACATAGGAACAGTATTATAGTAGTTATATTCTTGTACATAGGAGCAGTATTATAGTAGTTATATTCCTGTAGATGGGGGCAGTATTATAGTAGTTATATTCTTGTACATAGGAGCAGTATTATAGTAGTTATATTCTTGTACATAAGAGCAGTATTATAGTAGTTATATTCTTGTACATAGGGGCAGTATTATAGTAGTTATATTCTTGTACATAGGAGCAGTATTATAGTAGTTATATTCTTATACATAGGAGCAGTATTATAGTAGTTATATTATTGTACGTAGGGGCAGTTTTATAGTAGTTATATTCCTGTACATAGGAGCAGCATTATAGTAGTTATATTCTTGTTCATAGGGGCAGTATTATAGTAGTTATATTCTTGTACATAGTAGTATTATAGTAGTTATAGTCTTGTATGTAGGAACAGTATTATAGTAGTTATATTCCTGTACAAAGGGGGCAGTATTATAGTAGTTATATTCTTGTACATAGGAGCAGTATTATAGTAGTTATATTCTTGTACATAGGGGCAGTATTATAGTAGTTATATTCTTGTACATAGGAGCAGTATTATAGTAGTTATATTCTTGTACATAGGGGCAGTATTATAGTAGTTATATTCTTGTACATAGGGGCAGTATTATAGTAGTTATATTCTTGTACATAGGAGCAGTATTATAGTAGTTATATTCTTATACATAGGGGGCAGTATTATAGTAGTTATATTCTTGAACATAGGAGCAGTATTATACTAGTTATATTCTTGTACATAGGAGCAGTATTATAGCAGTTATATTCTTGTACATAGGGGCAGTATTATAGTAGTTATATTCTTGTACATAGGAACGGTATTATAGTAGTTATATTTTTGTACATAGGAACAGTATTATAGTAGTTATATTCTTGTACATAGGAGCAGTATTATAGTAGTTATATTCTTGTACATAGGAGCAGTATTATAGTAGTTATATTCTTGTACATAGGAGCAGTATTATAGTAGTTATATTCTTATACATAGGAGCAGTATTATAGTAGTTATATTCTTGTACATAGGGGCAGTATTATAGTAGTTATATTCTTGTGCATGGGGCAGTATTATAGTACTTATATTCTTGTACATAGAGCAGTATTATAGTAGTTACATTCTTGTACATAGGAGCAGTATTATAGTAGTTATATTCTTGTACATAGGGGCAGTATTATAGCAGTTATATTCTTGTACATAGGGGCAGTATTATAGTAGTTATATTCTTGTTCATGGGGCAGTATTATAGTAGTTATATTCTTGTACATAGGGGCAGTATTATAGTAGTTATATTCCTGTAGATAGGGGCAGTATTATAGTAGTTATATTCTTGTACATAGGAGCAGTATTATAGTAGTTATATTCTTGTACATAGGAGCAGTATTATAGTAGTTACATTCTTGTACATAGGAGCAGTATTATAGTAGTTATATTCTTGTACATAGGGGCAGTATTATAGTAGTTATATTCTTGTACATAGGGGCAGTATTATAGTAGTTATATTCTTGTTCATGGAGCAGTATTATAGTAGTTAGATTCTTGTACATAGGGGCAGTATTATAGTAGTTATATTCCTGTAGATAGGGGCAGTATTATAGTAGTTATATTCTTGTACATAGGAGCAGTATTATAGTAGTTATATTCTTGTACATAGGAGCAGTATTATAGTAGTTATATTCTTATACATAGGAGCAGTATTATAGTAGTTATATTATTGTACATAGGGGCAGTATTATAGTAGTTATATTCTTGTGCATGGGGCAGTATTATAGTAGTTATATTCTTGTACATAGAGCAGTATTATAGTAGTTACATTCTTGTACATAGGAGCAGTATTATAGTAGTTATATTCTTGTACATAGGGGCAGTATTATAGTAGTTATATTCTTGTACATAGGGGCAGTATTATAGCAGTTATATTCTTGTACATAGGGGCAGTATTATAGTAGTTATATTCTTGTTCATGGGGCAGTATTATAGTAGTTATATTCTTGTACATAGGGGCAGTATTATAGTAGTTATATTCCTGTAGATAGGGGCAGTATTATAGTAGTTATATTCTTGTACATAGGAGCAGTATTATAGTAGTTATATTCTGGTACATAGGAGCAGTATTATAGTAGTTATATTATTGTACATAGGGGCAGTATTATAGTAGTTATATTCTTGTGCATGGGGCAGTATTATAGTAGTTATATTCTTGTACATAGAGCAGTATTATAGTAGTTACATTCTTGTACATAGGAGCAGTATTATAGTAGTTATATTCTTGTACATAGGGGCAGTATTATAGTAGTTATATTCTTGTACATAGGGGCAGTATTATAGTAGTTATATTCTTGTTCATGGGGCAGTATTATAGTAGTTATATTCTTGTACATAGGGGCAGTATTATAGTAGTTATATTCCTGTAGATAGGGGCAGTATTATAGTAGTTATATTCTTGTACATAGGAGCAGTATTATAGTAGTTATATTCTTGTACATTGGGGCAGTATTATAGTAGTTATATTCTTGCATATAGGAGCAGTATTATAGTAGTTATATTCTTCTACATAGGAGCAGTATTATAGTAGGTATATTCTTGTACATAGGGGCAGTATTATAGTAGTTATATTCTTGTACATAGGAGCAGTATTATAGTCGTTATATTCTTGTACACAGAGAGCGGTATTATAGTAGTTATATTCTTGTACATTGGGGCAGTATTATAGTAGTTATATTCTTGTACATAGGGGGCAGTATTATAGTAGTTATATTCTTGTACATAGGGGCAGTATTATAGTAGTTATATTCTTGTACATAGGAGCAGTATTATAGTAGTTATATTCCTGAAGATAGGGGCAGTATTATAGTAGTTATATTCTTGTACATAGGAGCAGTATTATAGTAGTAATATTCTTGTACATAGGAGCAGTATTATAGTAGTTATATTCTTGTACATAGTAGTATTATAGTAGTTATAGTCTTGTATGTAGTAGCAGTATTATAGTAGTTATATTCCTGTACATAGGGGGCGGTATTATAGTAGTTATATTCTTGTACATAGGAGCAGTATTATAGTAGTTATATTCTTGTACATTGGGGCAGTATTATAGAGTTATATTCTTGTACATAGGGACAGTATTATAGTAGTTATATTCTTGTACATAGGGGCAGTATTATAGTAGTTATATTCTTGTACATAGGAGCAGTATTATAGTAGTTATATTCTTGTACATAGGGGCAGTATTATAGTAGTTATATTCCTGTACATAGGGAGCAGTATTATAGCAGTCATATTCTTGTACATAGGGGGCAGTATTATAGTAGTTATATTCTTGTACATAGGAACAGTATTATAGTAATTATATTCTTGTACATAGGAGCAGTATTATAGTAGTTATATTCCTGTAGATAGGGGCAGTATTATAGTAGTTATATTCTTGTACATAGGAGCAGTATTATAGTAGTTATATTCTTGTACATAGGAGCAGTATTATAGTAGTTATATTCTTGTACATAGGGGCAGTATTATAGTAGTTATATTCTTGTACATAGGAGCAGTATTATAGTAGTTATATTCTTATACATAGGAGCAGTATTATAGTAGTTATATTATTGTACATAGGGGCAGTTTTATAGTAGTTATATTCCTGTACATAGGAGCAGCATTATAGTAGTTATATTCTTGTTCATAGGGGCAGTTTTATAGTAGTTATATTCTTGTACATAGTAGTATTATAGTAGTTATAGTCTTGTATGTAGGAACAGTATTATAGTAGTTATATTCCTGTACAAAGGGGGCAGTATTATAGTAGTTATATTCTTGTACATAGGAGCAGTATTATAGTAGTTATATTCTTGTACATAGGGGCAGTATTATAGTAGTTATATTCTTGTACATAGGAGCAGTATTATAGTAGTTATATTCTTATACATAGGGGACAGTATTATAGTAGTTATATTCTTGAACATAGGAGCAGCATTATACTAGTTATATTCTTGTACATAGGAGCAGTATTATAGCAGTTATATTCTTGTACATAGGGGCAGTATTATAGTAGTTATATTCTTGTACATAGGAACAGTATTATAGTAGTTATATTCTTGTACATAGGAACAGTATTATAGTAGTTATATTCTTGTACATAGGAGCAGTATTATAGTAGTTATATTCTTGTACATAGGAGCAGTATTATAGTAGTTATATTCTTGTACATAGGAGCAGTATTATAGTAGTTATATTCTTATACATAGGAGCAGTATTATAGTAGTTATATTCTTGT
This sequence comes from Ranitomeya variabilis, assembly GCF_051348905.1. NCBI lineage: Eukaryota > Metazoa > Chordata > Amphibia > Anura > Dendrobatidae > Ranitomeya > Ranitomeya variabilis. Next base: position 21,633,630 of record NC_135238.1, read on the forward strand.
ACATAGGGGCAGTATTATAGTAGTTATATTCTTGTGCATGGGGCAGTATTATAGTAGTTATATTCTTGTACATAGAGCAGTATTATAGTAGTTACAGTCTTGTACATAGGAGCAGTATTATAGTAGTTATATTCTTGTACATAGGGGCAGTATTATAGCAGTTATATTCTTGTACATAGGGGCAGTATTATAGTAGTTATATTCTTGTTCATGGGGCAGTATTATAGTAGTTATATTCTTGTACATAGGGGCAGTATTATAGTAGTTATATTCCTGTAGATAGGGGCAGTATTATAGTAGTTATATTCTTGTACATAGGAGCAGTATTATAGTAGTTATATTCTTGTACATAGGAGCAGTATTATAGTAGTTATATTCTTGTACATAGGGGCAGTATTACAGTAGTTATATTCTTGTACATAGGAGCAGTATTATAGTAGTTATATTCTTATACATAGGAGCAGTATTATAGTAGTTATATTATTGTACATAGGGGCAGTATTATAGTAGTTATATTCTTGTGCATGGGGCAGTATTATAGTAGTTATATTCTTGTACATAGAGCAGTATTATAGTAGTTACATTCTTGTACATAGGAGCAGTATTATAGTAGTTATATTCTTGTACATAGGGGCAGTATTATAGTAGTGATATTCTTGTACATAGGGGCAGTATTATAGTAGTTATATTCTTGTTCATGGGGCAGTATTATAGTAGTTAGATTCTTGTACATAGGGGCAGTATTATAGTAGTTATATTCCTGTAGATAGGGGCAGTATTTTAGTAGTTATATTCTTGTACATAGGAGCAGTATTATAGTAGTTATATTCTTGTACATAGGAGCAGTATTATAGTAGTTATATTCTTATACATAGGAGCAGTATTATAGTAGTTATATTATTGTACATAGGGGCAGTATTATAGTAGTTATATTCTTGTACATAGAGCAGTATTATAGTAGTTACATTCTTGTACATAGGAGCAGTATTATAGTAGTTATATTCTTGTACATAGGGGCAGTATTATAGTAGTTATATTCTTGTACATAGGGGCAGTATTATAGTAGTTATATTCTTGTTCATGGGGCAGTATTATAGTAGTTATATTCTTGTACATAGGGGCAGTATTATAGTAGTTATATTCCTGTAGATAGGGGCAGTATTATAGTAGTTATATTCTTGTACATAGGAGCAGTATTATAGTAGTTATATTCTTGTACATAGGAGCAGTATTATAGTAGTTATATTCTTGTACATAGGGGCAGTATTACAGTAGTTATATTCTTGTACATAGGAGCAGTATTATAGTAGTTATATTCTTGTACATAGGGGGCAGTATTATAGTAGTTATATTCCTGTACATAGGAACAGTATTATAGTAGTTATATTCTTGTACATAGGAGCAGTATTATAGTAGTTATATTCTTGTTCATAGGGGCAGTATTATAGTAGTTATATTCTTGTACATAGTAGTATTATAGTAGTTATAGTCTTGTATGTAGGAACAGTATTATAGTAGTTATATTCCTGTACAAAGGGGGCAGTATTATAGTAGTTATATTCTTGTACATAGGAGCAGTATTATAGCAGTTATGTTCTTGTACATAAGAGCAGTATTATAGTTGTTATATTCTTGTACATAGGGGGCAGTATTATAGTAGTTATATTCTTGTACATAGGAGCAGTATTATAGTAGTTATATTCTTGTACATTGGGGCAGTATTATAGAGTTATATTCTTGTACATAGGGGCAGTATTATAGTAGTTATATTCTTGTACATAGGAGCAGTATTATAGTAGTTATATTCTTGTACATAGGGGCAGTATTATAGCAGTTATATTCTTGTACATAGGAGCAGTATTATAGTAGTTATATTCTTGTACATTGGGGCAGTATTATAGTAGTTATATTCTTGCATATAGGAGCAGTATTATAGTAGTTATATTCTTGTACATTGGGGCAGTATTATAGTAGTTATATTCTTGCATATAGGAGCAGTATTATAGTAGTTATATTCTTCTACATAGGAGCAGTATTATAGTCGTTATATTCTTGTACACAGAGAGCGGTATTATAGTAGTTATATTCTTGTACATTGGGGCAGTATTATAGTAGTTATATTCTTGTACATAGGGGGCAGTATTATAGTAGTTATATTCTTGTACATAGGGGCAGTATTATAGTAGTTATATTCTTGTACATAGGAGCAGTATTATAGTAGTTATATTCCTGAAGATAGGGGCAGTATTATAGTAGTTATATTCTTGTACATAGGAGCAGTATTATAGTAGTAATATTCTTGTACATAGGAGCAGTATTATAGTAGTTATATTCTTGTACATAGTAGTATTATAGTAGTTATAGTCTTGTATGTAGTAGCAGTATTATAGTAGTTATATTCCTGTACATAGGGGGCGGTATAGTCGCTCTTCTTATCTGCATCTCAAAAACATTTCCAGAATTCGCCCTTTTCTTACTTTCGACTCTGCAAAAACTCTTACTGTCTCACTTATTCATTCTCGTCTGGACTATTGTAACTCTCTACTAATTGGCCTACCTTTTACCAGACTCTCCCCGCTCCAATCTGTCCTGAATGCTGCTGCCAGGATCATATTCCTCGCCAACCGTTACACCGATGCCTCTACCTTGTGCCAGTCATTACACTGGCTACCCATCCAATCCAGAATCCAGTACAAAACTACTACCCTCATCCACAAAGCACTCCATGGCTCAGCACCACCCTACATCTCCTCTCTGGTCTCAGTCTACCAACCTACCCGTGCCCTCCGCTCTGCTAATGACCTCAGGTTAGCATCCTCAATAATCAGAACCTCCCACTCCCGTCTCCAAGACTTTACACGTGCGGCGCCGATTCTTTGGAATGCACTACCTAGGTTAATACAATTAATCCCCAATCCCCACAGTTTTAAGCGTGCACTAAAAACTCATTTGTTCAGATTGGCCTACCGCCTCAACGCATTAACCTAATTATCCCTGTGTGGCCTATTAATAAAAAACAACAACATAATCACGTTCCTCCATCATGTTCTCATACACTTTATGCAGTTAATAGCCTCTGTGTCTGTACTGTTACATACTTAGGCAGTTAACTGGTTCATGCAGCTTTACATGAACACCCGAGCCTTACACTATGGCTGGTCCAAATAACTAAAGCAATTGTTACCATCCACCTCTTGTGTCTCCCCTTTTCCTCATAGATTGTAAGCTTGCGAGCAGCAGGGCCCTCATTCCTCCTGGTATCTGTTTTGAACTGTGATTTCTGTTATGCTGTAATGTCTGTTGTCTGTATAAGTCCCCTCTATAAGTTGTAAAGCGCTGCGGAATATGTTGGCGCTATATAAATAAAATTATTATTATTATTATTATTATTATTAGTTATATTCTTGTACATAGGAGCAGTATTATAGTAGTTATATTCTTGTACATTGGGGCAGTATTATAGAGTTATATTCTTGTACATAGGGGCAGTATTATAGTAGTTATATTCTTGTACATAGGGGCAGTATTATAGTAGTTATATTCTTGTACATAGGAGCAGTATTATAGTAGTTATATTCTTGTACATAGGGGCAGTATTATAGTAGTTATATTCCTGTACATAGGGAGCAGTATTATAGTAGTCATATTCTTGTACATAGGGGGCAGTATTATAGTAGTTATATTCTTGTACATAGGAACAGTATTATAGTAGTTATATTCTTGTACATAGGAGCAGTATTATAGTAGTTATATTCCTGTAGATAGGGGCAGTATTATAGTAGTTATATTCTTGTACATAGGAGCAGTATTATAGTAGTTATATTCTTGTACATAGGAGCAGTATTATAGTAGTTATATTCTTGTACATAGGGGCAGTATTATAGTAGTTATATTCTTGTACATAGGAGCAGTATTATAGTAGTTATATTCTTGTACATAGGGAGCAGTATTATAGTAGTTATATTCTTGTACATAGGGGAAGTATTATAGTAGTTATATTCTTGTACATAGGAGCAGTATTATAGTAGTTATATTCTTGTACATAGGAGCAGTATTATAGTAGTTATATTCTTGTACATAGGGGCAGTATTATAGTAGTTATATTCTTGTACATAGGAGCAGTATTATAGTAGCTATATTCTTGTACATAGGAGCAGTATTATAGTAGTTATATTCTTGTACATAGGGGCAGTATTATAGTAGTTATATTCTTGTACATAGGGGCAGTATTATAGTGGTTATATTCCTGTACATAGGAGCAGCATTATAGTAGTTATATTCTTGTACATAGGGAGCAGTATTATAGTAGTTATATTCTTGTACATAGGTGCAGTATTATAGTAGTTATATTCTTGTACATAGGGGAAGTATTATAGTAGTTATATTCTTATACATAGGAGCAGTATTATAGTAGTTATATTATTGTACATAGGGGCAGTATTATAGTAGTTATATTCCTGTACATAGGAGCAGCATTATAGTAGTTATATTCTTGTACATAGGGAGCAGTATTATAGTAGTTATGTTCTTGTACATAGGGGAAGTATTATAGTAGTTATATTCTTGTACATAGGAGCAGTATTATAGTAGTTATATTCTTGTACATAGGGAGCAGTATTATAGTAGTTATATTCTTGTACATAGGGGAAGTATTATAGTAGTTATATTCTTGTACATAGGAGCAGTATTATAGTAGTTATATTCTTGTACATAGGAGCAGTATTATAGTAGTTATATTCTTGTACATAGGGGCAGTATTATAGTAGTTATATTCTTGTACATAGGGGGCAGTATTATAGTAGTTATATTCTTGTACATAGGAGCAGTATTATAGTAGTTATATTCTTGTACATAGGGGAAGTATTATAGTAGTTATATTCTTGTACATAGGGACAGTATTATAGTAGTTATATTCTTGTACATAGGGAGCAGTATTATAGTAGTTATATTCTTGTACATAGGGGAAGTATTATAGTAGTTATATTCTTGTACATAGGAGCAGTATTATAGTAGTTATATTCTTGTACATAGAGGCAGTATTATAGTAGTTATATTCTTGTACATAGGGGCAGTATTATAGTAGTTATATTCTTGTAACGAGCAGGCAGTATCATACATTTAACCGCACAAAAGTAAGACTAGTTGTAGTCCCTTTAATGTAAGCAGAGAAGCCCACCATAAACCCCTTTTGGACAAAAACTTCTGATTTTGACCAGCAGCCATCTGAGACAAATGAACACCTCTCCGGCACATTCTGCAGATCCAACACCCGATTGTTATCACATTTTTGGCAACTGAAAAGTAGGAAATAGTGAAAATCCTGCGACTTGAGTTTAAGAAAATGAATCCAGCTTTCCTGCGGCACAATGACAGTATAAGCGTTCAGGATGAATACGTTCGCTCGCCGCCATTCATATTTGTATCTGTTATTTCTCCAAAAACTGTTTTATCCTCCTTTCTTCAGCTTGTAAAGCCGCTTGGCAGGAACACACAGAGGATCAAACGGCCGTAATTATTACAAGACACGGGAAACGTTTTATTCTGCAAACGCTTCAAAACTGAGGTTTCCCTTCACAATTCAGAACAGCTGCTGGAGAAAAGTTAAACCAGAGCCCGGACTGTCACTTAGTCTGGCATCTGACACTTTGAAGGCTTAAAGGGAATGTTCATCTTTTAACACCGAGTTGTTTTACGTCCAGCACTCTGTGTTGATTTATTTCTCTTCATATCTTTATGTCAGTCAGATGTTTGTATTACTGACACAGAGCTCCAGATCCTCAGCAGCAGAGCTGGAAGCACAATAAAATCCTGGCTTCGTAAAGCGACCACTAGAGGGAGTCCAGGAGCTCGCTGCATATTGCGTATGTACCAGATTGCAGCAAGCTCCTTAGCGCCCCCTTGTGGTGATTGCAGTAAGCCAAATTTTGATTTGAGTCTATGCATAGAAATTAGGAAAGTGGGAGCTGAGTATGACAAAAGTCTTACAGTCCCTCATGAGAAACAACCATGCGCCACTTTTAATATTGGTGTCATATTTAGCAAGGGGGTATTTTAGTTTCTTTGCCTCTAATAACTCTACTCCCCAATATTGTCATCACTGTTTGATGGTTGTTGAATGATACCTGCACTGAAAATTAATAATTGCCACGAATAAGAATGTTCCCATTTACTGACAGGATAAAGAGCTATTCAAACTATCCATGGCTAAAAAAAAGATTATTAGAAGTTATAGAACTTTCTAACATGCAAAGTTTTATCTATTTATCTAAGTGACACTGGACAGACCCATATAGGAGGTGAATAGGTCCCAATTCATAGACCCCACTGTATCTGCTCCTGTACTGGAAATGTCAGCATATGGGCCAAACACAAACACGGCAGCTCCGGAGAGAAAAATGTCACATTCAGCTCTGCTACATCCACATAATAACTACATATGAGGTGTAATATATCTATTATCTATCATCTATCTATTATCTATTATCTATCTATCATCTATCTACCATTATCTATCTATCTGCTATCTATTATCTATCTATTGTCTATTATCTATCTATCTATTTATATATTATCTATCTATCTATCTGCTATCTATCTATCTATCTATCTATCTATCTATCTATCTATCTTCTATCTATTATCTATTATCTATCTATCTATTTTCTATCTATCTATCTATCTATCTATCTATCTATCTTCTATCTATTATCTATCTATCTATTATCTATCTATCTATTTTCTATCTATCTATCTATCTATCTATCTATCTATCTTCTATCTATTATCTATCTATCTATTATCTATCTATCTATTTTCTATCTATCTATCTATCTATCTATCTATCATCTATCTATCATCTATTATCTATCATCTATTATCTATCTATCATCTATTATCTATCATCTATTATCTATCTATCATCTATTATCTATCTATTTAGTTATCATCTATCTATCTATCTATCTATCTATCTATCTATCTGTTATCCATCTATTATCTATCTATCCACTGGCAGACACATATAGCAGAGGGCCCTTGTGCAAGAACAGTATATGGGTCAACAGATCATCATTTTTCACATTTCACCTGCTTTGGAGATAGTATCGGCCCCCTCACCTCTTGGGTCCCTGTGTGGCTGCACAATTTGCCCCAATGATATGTCCGCCTTTGATCTATCTATCTATTATCTATCTATCTGTCTGTCTGTCTTTCTATTTCTCTGTGTATCCTTCTCCACACAGAAGTGCTAAATGGCAGCAGCCCTGGCGCAGTCCTACTGAGGTCCTAGATCGGCTCATATCATAAAAATCACATAACTTTGTTCATGTTTGTTATGGGGGGAGCTACATTATTATGACATATGTAAGGTTATGGGTCGCTGGTCTACCTGGCACCAATTTTTCAATTCCCTACAACTTGCCATTTTGTCCCATTAATGTGTTAAGAAGCCGCGGACATGTTGCACTAGCCCTAAATTTGCCCTCTATTACACGGGGCTCATTGACACCCATTGTTCAGCACCTTCTATACTCATCACAGTCACCTGGCCCCTACACCCTGGGCTTCTCCGCTAAACATCAGCACCTTCCATCTGACAGGGCATGCTGAGAGTTGTAGTTTTGCTCCAGTTGGAGAGCCAGACAGTATCATGCACATATCTTGTAACTTTACCTACCTGTACCACTCCAGACCCTTGTCATAGCACCTGTCAAAAAAGTGGGGTTCAGCCCCCAGTGCCCTAACATCTGGGTGTATCCTTAGGAATTCCAGCAGAGCCCGGGTGCCCCCTTTCTTTACCCCCACAATGATTGCTTGGGGAAACTTCTTACTCCCGACATTGCTGTGCAGTAAGATGGCGCTGGGGGTCAGTTTATGGTGGGAGGTCTTGTTGCTGGACACTAATGAGTCTACTAATGCCACAGTGCCAGTGTGCGCCCCATCCTCGGCACCAGGGAGCAACGTGCCCAAAAGTGCAGCATTAGGGCCCAATGTGTCCTCCTGGGCATCCTCGGGGCCCAATATCTCCTCCTGGGCATCCTCGGGGCCCAATGTCTCCTCCTGGGCATCCTCGGGGCCCAATGTCTCCTCCTGGGCATCCTCAGAGCGCAGCAATTCCCCGGCACCGCTGATCCAGGGCTCCGCAGAGGCAGTCCGTCCGGGCGCAACCGACTGCGCAGCGCGCAAGGCTCCGACGCTCATCTGCGGGTCACAGCAAGAGCCGCTCAGGCAGTAGAAGAAGAAGGTGAACAAGCAGATCATAGTCAGCAGCAGGGACACTCTGGGCTGAGCCCTCAGTGGCCCCAGGTGCCCCGAAACAAGCCGACACCTTAGGATGCCACATCCCATGAGTGGGGCTGGGGACCAGGGAGGGCGCACATGGCACAGCGCTATCCCACACACCGAGCGGCGGAGGAGGAATCCCGGGCAGGACTGGGCAGCTCACAGGCTGAAGATCCCCAGCTGGCAGCAATGAAGACGCTACATCCTTAGGACGAGGCTGGAGAATCCCGGCTGTCTGGTGCTGAGGTGAGTGCTGCGGAGGGGCTGTCCAGGTGAGTGCTCTGGAGGTGAGTGCTCCGTAGGGGGCTGTCCAGGTGAGTGCTGCAGAGGTGAGTGCTGCGGAGGTGAGTGCTCCGGAGGGGGCTGTCCAGGTGAGTGCTGCAGAGGTGAGTGCTGCAGAGGTGAGTGCTGCGGAGGGACTGTCAAGGTGAGTGCTGCGGAGGGGCTGTCCAGGTGAGTGCTGAGTAGGTGAGTGCTCCGGAGGTGAGTGCTGCGGGTGAGTCTGCGCGGAGGGGCTGCCAGGTGAGTTGCGGAGGTGAGTCTGCGCGGAGGTGAGTGCTGCGGGGGGCTGTCCAGGTGAGTGCAGGCAGCACTGCTGACAGCAGAGGACTGGCAGCTCGGCACATGGGCTCACACACCAGGCTGTGCATGGATTGGGGGCTGGGGGAGTGTCAGGGGCAGCGATCGTCTTTCTGAGCCCTCATAGCCCCTCCTATTAGTGCAGGAGAAAGTCTGTCCTCATCCTCATCCTCCTGAGGGTAGTAGTGCTCCAGAGCTCAGTCAGGGGCAGGACAGGATTACAGGAGCTGCTCTGTGAGAATGTGGAGTCACAGGGGGGGAACCAGGATGGGTCTATGGCTTTATCAGTAATTGGTTTATTTGTCAGTTATAAAAGTCCATTATATGCAAGGTGCAGTATAACCTTCTATCAATCCATCACTCTCATCATCTGTCTCATAACTATGTCCTGTCTATCTATATCTATGGTATCTATTCATGTAGAATTCTATCTATTAATCAATTATCTAGCTGTTTATCAAGACAAATAAATCAACTTGATGCAGCAGAGCAAACAATAGTGGAAAAATACTTATTTAATGGCTCATTGTCGCAACGTTTTGGCTTGAGGAAGATTCACACACTTGAACCGAAACGTTGCGACAATGGGCCATTAAATAAGTATTTTTCCACTATTGTTTTGTTTGCTCTGCTGCATCCAGTTGATTTATTTGTCTGGATGGTTTGGTCATTGTTAGGGAGACTTTATCTATCTATCTATCTATCTATCTATCTATCTATCTATCTATCTATCTATCTATCTATCTATTATTTCTCTATTTATCTCTATCAATTATCTACTGTATCTATCTATCTATCTATCTATCTATCTATCTATCTATCTATCTATCTATCTATCTATCTATCATCTATCTATTATCTATCATCTATCTACTATCTTTCTATTGTCTATCTATATCTATTTATCTATTATCTACCTACTATCTATCTATCTATCTATCTATTACCTACTATCTATCTATCTATCTATCTATCTATCTATCTATCTATCTATCTATTACCTATTATCTATCTATTATCTATCTATCTATCTATCTATCTATCTATTACCTATTATCTATCTATTATTTATCTATCTGTATCCATATCACTCACATCTATCTGTTTATCTTTAAACTATTTATGATAGGGAATTCCCTTTAAATTCTCATAGTTGGGGGAGGTGAGGAAGGGATGCAGTCAAACTGGATAACTCTGAAACCTTGCTCACTTTCTCACACATTTGGAGATGTCAACTTTACAGCATCATGTCATACAGAAGTCAATAAGAAATTACATGTGATTGTGATGGGGGTGGAGGAGAACATAATCTAACAATTGACCTCAGTGGGACAGTCAAACCATTCTGTGTAGAACTGCAGGTCACGAAAAGCCTTGAAGGGTCATATATCACACGGAAAGCTACCAGATATATAATTTAGGCTATAGGCTGATACATTCATAGACAATACCATTTGTTAGTCATTTAGTTGAGAAGAGGGTGTAATTTTCCTGGTGATTTACAAGGGTTAACTGACGATGGTCTGTAGGGTGTACCTTTTATTAAATATATTTATTTGATCTAGATAAATGCCAAATTACATTTAGGTACCCCTATATCCTTCTGCACAGTTATATAGTCCAGTGTCAAAATCAGTCTACTTATAGCCACCACTAGGGGGAGCTCATGAATAAGGATGTATACATCTCCCGGTAATCCAATATGCAGTGAGCTCCCCCTAGTGGCAGCACAAATAACTTTATCTTAGTGATTTCCTGAAGGGCGCAGAGACTTGGCACTAAGAAATCTTTTAATATTATATTGTGGCCCAGCATCACCACATTTTTTCTAAGTTTGCAACTTTATAAAATATGTATATTTTAAATTACTGATCTTTCTTAGATAATCTGCTTGCCATCAGTGAATGGAGGCATGCTTGTTTAACAGACCTAAGACTGCTCATAGCTGAGGGTTTGCTACAATTGTATCCAACCTAAGCAAATCGTTTGGGGGCAGCAAAATACACCGGAAGTACAAATCTCTTTCCAGTCTTGAAAGTTTGTTGCAATGAGTATCAGTGCTGGTAAAATGCATCAGTCTGGAGTCTAGACTGTCTGACACACAGAGGAATGGGTGCAGCCGCCAGAGCTCCCAATCTAACCCCGTATATTCCTACTATTATGTTTAGGCAGCTGCTTACCTGTAGCGTATGCAGGCAGCGTGACCCTATACTTAGCCCCCGGTACATTCCTCTACAGCCCTTTCTCCTCCCAGTGAGTCGGCATTTGTTGGGGTCTTTATGTCCAGCCTAGAAGGTCACTCCATACTGGCGACAGTGTCACAAACCTCAATTTGTGGGAACTGCACCTGTTGATGCTGGGACTATAGGAAGAATGCTGACTCCATAAAACCTACTAATGCTGCCGGAGCCCACAGCTCGTCACAACACAACTGTTCGCTGCAGGGCCGGCTTCCCTGTGCTATCCTGCTATCCTGGGAGTTGTAGTGCTTAGTATTGATAGTGGTGACAAGGTATTAGCTCTACAAATTATTGGTCATATGAGGAAGGTTCTGCCGCTGAATGCAATTGAGCAGATCATCAAGATCCTCTGCTGGCAGCTTCTGTGTAATCACCGACCAATGACGTCCCAGATGTGCTCGAGGGGAGACAAGTCCAGAGATGCAGCAGCCATGGGAGCAAGTTTAGGCCACTCGGGCTTCCCACAGTAGCACGAGCAACATGTGGTGTGACGTTATTGTTCATGGGACACTTTGGAGAAATGGCCGCACCAAAGGTTCCATCACCAAATCAATGAAGCGCTGAGCTGCCATACATGATGCAACCCCACACCATAATCCCGGGAGTAGGACCGGTGTGATGTTCGTTCGTGAAGTTCTCTTCATGGCATTCCCCACGTGGTCTCCAGACTAATCTCCGGCTATCATTGCTACCAAGGCAAAAGTTACACTCATTATTGAAGAGGACAGACCTCCATTCCAGCCTCCATTGCCGTCTTATTAGGTCACTATATATGGACATCTGGGTCGTAGCCCAATGTCGTGCAAACGTCTTCTGATGGTATATGTAGACAGCGTCTGCCGCATTAGGCTTGGTGTGTGATTTCTAAAGTCACTCACAGTACAGACTGGATCAAACGTGGACCCCGTGGATTCTCTGTGATGTCCCAGCAGCCGGTATTCCACACAACAAGCATCATCACCATCATCCTACTTGTGCGTAGCCTGTGTCCTAAACGCGCTTCCATGGCTGCAGTGTCTCCAGACTTGTCTTCGATGGAGCACATCTGCGATGTCATTGGTCGCTGATCACACAGGCGCTGCCAGCGGCGGATCTTGATGATTTGCCCAAGTGCATTCAGCAGCAGAACATTCCTCAGAGGACCATCTTACATTTCAAGGCTTCTTAATGAATAGAAACATTGTTTATTTTCAGATCTAGGACTTCTCACCACTGAGGATTCGCTGCAGTTGTATCCAATCTAAGTAACACTTGACTCCACACAGAAACATTGTAGCAAACATTATGGAAAGTAGAAAGATTTGGCCGCAGATATTCTTTTTCAGCTCACAGAGGATTGTCTAGACTTGAAAACCCGGAAAGGAAGAGCGATGAAGGTAATTAGTCCATTTGCAGCACTCTCCTCTAAATGGACGGCCATACTTTGACCTGGATCTTGCTGTTGTTTCTATTTCAGAACCTCAGGAAATACCAATTAATGATTTATTGTGCAGAACATCATGTATCTCGTTCTAAACCGGAGAAATATCATGCAAGAGCCGACAGAAAGACCAAAAACCACTGAGAATTAGATCTCAGCTCCATACCCCATCTAGAATTGCAGGGGGGCAGTCATAGTGGGGCACAGCTCAGCTCTCACTTTCTCTGACTTTTTAGAGTTAATTAAATTAAAGGGGTATTGTTAATTGCTGATCCGCTGGGTACGCTCGCAATTTAAGGACCTGGTAATGAAGATTATGGCTGGGGTAGCAGGCGATCATTCAATCTCTGCCTGTAATAATAGACCACCTATCATCCTAGGCATAGCCATATTTAACCATAGTCCTCACTGCTTGGGTAACTGTTCATCCTGCTCCACCTGCTGCATGGATCAGATGGCAAAGCTATAGTAAGGCTTACACAGATCTGTGGTGGTGCTGCAGCGAAAAATGACCACTTCCTGCTGGGTCCCTTCCCAGTTGCAAGGGATCGCTGGTCTTCGAGGATCAGGACTTTACATGATCAGATTATTGCCCAAAGTGGACAATTCTTTTAAGGAAAAATTGCAGCATTACAAAAAAGTGCTTCTTTTCTTACTTTCCATCTCAGGGTTTGAAGCTTAGAAGACCAGCAGCCAGGCACACATTCCTCCCTGGTTATTAGTGCCAGTTGCTGGGCCTCATGCTGGCACACTCATTTATTGAACCACAGGCGCCATACTAATACAAATCTGTTCCTTTTCCTTTCTGGGAAGACTGTTTTTGGTAGGTTTATAATGAGGCTGCAGTGCTGTGGCACAAGATCGGATGCTGGGCTAGTTACAGGGGGCGCAGAGGTAGTACCCAATCCCTAGCACCTAAGGGCCATAGACCTGCGCCACATAAGAAGACACCAGTGTTATAAGTAATGCATGGTAGGTGGGGCTGTTATAGGTTTAGGACCCAGGAGTTACCTCTTGGTAGAAGGGCCCCTGAGATGTAACACTCTGGAGGCACAAAGCCCCCCATAATAAGTGAAAGGTAAAGTGGGCACATAATAGTTGAGGTCGTCCTGAGGGTGGAAGCGTCCAGGCGGCTGCTGTCTATGTGTAATCTCAGAGGATTGGGGAATAATCTGCACATTTCTAGCTACAGTCCTGAGTCTTATTATCCATTCCTGCAGTAAAGAGATGTGAGTGACTCGGCCACTGGATCCTGCATTATGACATGCAACAGACGCGGTCACTGGATCCTGCAGTACAAGACGTGACTGACACAGTTACTAGATCCTGCAGTACGAGATACGATAAAAGCGGTCACTGTATCCTGCAGTACAGGATACGACAGACGCGGTCACTGGATCCTGCAGTACAAGATGTGTCTGACACAGTTACTAGATCCTGCAGTACAAGAAGCGATATGCGACAGACAAGGTCACTGGATCCTGCAGTACAAGATGCAACAGACGCAGTCACTGGATCCTGCAGTACAAGACGTGACTGACACAGTTACTAGATCCTGCAGTACGAGATACGATAAAAGCGGTCACTGTATCCTGCAGTACAGGATACGACAGACGCGGTCACTGGATCCTGCAGTACAAGATGTGTCTGACACAGTTACTAGATCCTGCAGTACAAGAAGCGATATGCGACAGACAAGGTCACTGGATCCTGCAGTACAAGATGCAACAGACGCAGTCACTGGATCCTGCAGTACAAGACGTGACTGACACAGTTACTAGATCCTGCAGTACGAGATGCGATAAATGCGGTCACTGTATCCTGCAGTACAGGATGCGACAGACGCGGTCACTGGATCCTGCAGTACGAGCTGCGACAGACGCGGTCACTGGATCCTGCATTATGACGTGACAGATGCGGTCACTGGATTCTGCAGTACAAGATGTGTCTGACACAGTTACTAGATCCTGCAGTACAAGATGCGATATGCGACAGACAAGGTCACTGGATCCTGCAGTACAAGATGTGACTGACACAGTTACTAGATCCTGCAGTACGAGATGCGGCAAAAGCGGTCACTGGATCCTGCAGTACAGGATGCGACAGATGCGGTAACTGGATCCTGCATTATGACATGCAACAGACACGGTCACTGGATCCTGCAGTACGAGATGCGATAAATGCGGTCACTGGATCCTGCATTATGACATGTGACAGATGCGGTCACTGGATCCTGCAGTACAAGTTGTGACTGACACAGTTACTAGATCCTGCAGTACAGGATGCGACAAACGCGGTCACTGGATCCTGCATTATGACATGCAACAGACGCGGTCACTGGATCCTGCAGTACAAGATGTGTCTGACACAGTTACTAGGTCCTGCATTACAGGATGCGACAGACGCGGTCACTGGATCCTGTAGTACGAGCTGCGACAGACGCGGTCACTGGATCCTGCATTATGACATGTGACAGATGCGGTCACTGGATCCTGCAGTACAAGATGTGACTGACAGTTACTAGATCCTGCAGTACGAGATGCGGCAAAAGCGGTCACTGGATCCTGCAGTACAGGATGCGACAGATGCGGTAACTGGATCCTGCATTATGACATGCAACAGACACGGTCACTGGATCCTGCAGTACGAGATGCAATAAATGCGGTCACTGGATCCTGCATTATGACATGTGACAGATGCGGTCACTGGATCCTGCAGTACAAGTTGTGACTGACACAGTTACTAGATCCTGCAGTACAGGATGCGACAAACGCGGTCACTGGATCCTGCATTATGACATGCAACAGACGCGGTCACTGGATCCTGCAGTACAAGATGTGTCTGACACAGTTACTAGATCCTGCAGTACAGGATGCGACAGACGCGGTCACTGGATCCTGTAGTACGAGCTGCGACAGACGCGGTCACTGGATCCTGCATTATGACATGTGACAGATGCGGTCACTGGATCCTGCAGTACAAGATGTGACTGACAGTTACTAGATCCTGCAGTACGAGATGCGGAAAACGCGGTCACTGGATCCTACAGTACAGGATGCGACAGACGCGGTCACTGGATCCTGCAGTATGAGCTACGAGACATGGTTACTGGATCCTGCATTATGACGTGACAGACGCGGTCACTGGATCCTGCATTATGACATGTGACAGACGCGGTCACTGGATCCTGCGTTATGACATGTGACAGATGCGGTCACTGGATCCTGCAGTACAAGATGCGACAGACGCGGTCACTGGATCCTGCATTATGACATGTGACAGACGCGGTCACTGGATCCTGCAGTCCAAGATGTGACAGACGCGGTCACTGGATCCTGCGTTATGACATGTGACAGATGCGGTCACTGGATTCTGCAGTACGAGATGCAACACACGCGGTCACTGGATCCTGCAGTACGAGATGCAACACACGCGGTCACTGGATCCTGAAATACGAGACAGACATAGTCACTGGATCACAGCTCTGATCTCCTCAGATGTGAATAATCAGATGTGTTCGGGGGAAGACGGTAGCTCTAGGGGAAGAGACTCCACATCGTGTTCATTCCTGGGGTCTCCTCCTCCCATATTCCATTCTGTAGCTTCCTTCTCATCACTGATGGAACCAGCATTACCATCCTCAGTAGAAGAGTGGTCTGAGGGTCTTCGTGGTCCTCCCTCCATGTCATATAATTTGTCATATAAGTTTCCATTGTCCCGGGCCAGCCGGACTCATCTGCCTCTCCGGATATAATGAGGGGGTCTCATTAGGAGCGGACGCCGCACACTCATCACCTGTTGCCTCTGCTCCCTGCAGAATACGATTTGCTGTTGGCAATAATAGTGCCGCGTTTACCTCTGTAGACCCCCCCATATGAATAAACTTTATGTGACCCCCATGGATCATACCCGCCAAGGGCGACACTGGGGCAGCTGCGTTCTGCGCATCAGGGCACAGTGACCAGATACAAATGGGTTAGGACTGTCACACTGCTGTTAATAGAGACCCTCATTGTTCTGTAGAATCCCCCCATTAGGTGAAAATCTGCTCTTAAAGGCGACTTGTTACTTGTCATAAATATGTAATTTTGTTGCCCGGTGTAAATGCCGCTGTTCTCCTGAACCCAGCGATGTTTTTATTTTATCTTTGTTCCTCTCCATTCCTGAGATATGGCCCCTTCTTCCTTGGATATCAATCTAGTCTTGTTAGCCAACTGGGGGTGGTTTTGAAAACACCCACAAAGAAGAGTAGAGGAACACCACGCCCATTTGGATAAATCATTAGATTTACAGGGAAGAAGGGGCCATATTTCAGGAACAGAGAGGAGCAGGAACAAAAGAAAAAACATCTCCAGATTCAGGAGAACAGGGGCATTTACACCAATTTAAAAAAAGACATGTTTATGGGATGTATTTTTGGCTAATAATCTGCAATAAGCCATTTTCATTGTGTTCCTGTTATATCTTCTGTGCTACACTGCTTTTTAGCTGGCTGCGGAATGAGTTATCTATCAGCGAGCTCGTTCTGACACGAATTTATAACTCTTTTTTTCTAGGCTTTTTGTGAGCTCCTCTGTGCTGATGTATGACCTCAGACCACATCAAACATTAACTGGACTTTGATCTGGTCCTACGTCCCCTGAGAGGAGCTCAGGAAAAGGCCGGCGTCACACTTGGCGTAAGACAATACGCCACGTATTATACGTCCGTACTACGGCCGTAATACGGAGAAATGTTCCCAAAATATTGATCCGTAGTCAGGGTGTGTCAGCGTATTTTGCGCATGGCATCCTCCGTATGTAATCCGTATGGCATCCGTACTGCGAGATTTTCGCGCAGGCTTGCAAAACCGACATCTAATGGATTTATGTGCTCAAATGTTCAGGAAAACATATATACAGTATATATATATATATATATATATATATATATATATATATATATATATATGTCATTGAGACACATATATATATATTCTGTATTTAGATTTCATTCAGCGCGATATCTGTGAACAGCTGGTAATTCAATTGCCGGCTTTTCATTTCTCCTGCACAAACCCGACAGGATATGAGACATGATTACATACAGTAAACCATCTCATATCCCCATTTTTTTGCATATTCCACACTACTAATGTTAGTAGTGTGTATGTGCAAAATTTCAGCGCTGTAGCTGCTAAAATAAAGGGTTAAATGGCGGAAAAAAATGGCGTGGGCTCCCGCGCAATTTTCTCCGCCAGAATGGTAAAGCCAGTGACTGAGGGCAGATATTAATAGCCAGGAGAGGGTCCATGGTTATTGGCCCCCCTGGCTACAAACATCTGCCCCCAGCCACCCCAGGAAAGGCACATCTGGAAGATGCGCCTATTCTGGCACTTGGCCTCTCTCTTCCCACTCCCTGTAGTGGTGGGATATGGGGTAATGAAGGGTTAATGTCACCTTGCTATTGTAAGGTGACATTAAGCCAGATTAATAATGGAGAGGCGTCAATTATGTCACCTAGCCATTATTAATCCAATTGTCTGAAAGGGTTAAAAAACACACACACACGATTAAAAAGTATTTTAATGAAATAAACACAGCGGTTGTTTTAATAATTTATTGCTCTCTCAATCCATTTGCAGGCCCTCGCTTGGCAAAATAATAAACGCACAAGATACATACCTTCTGCTGAACCGTCACGTCCCACGAGGTAATCCATCTGAAGGGGTTATTTCAAAGTTAGTAACAAACTTTCCTGTCAGTAGGAGCTCCCTGAGGGATTCTCAGTTAACTCATTCTACAGCCAGCAATGTGCAGGGAAACAACGAGTCTGTAAAAGCCAAATGCTGCAAAATGTTTATTGAAGCCAGATTACAAAAATGTTTATTTTTTTAAGGCCAAAATACATGCGTTTAATTAAAAGAAAGAAAAATGTCCTCAAAGGTGAAAACATTTTCAAGGAAGGATCTCTTTGTTAGGCCGGCGTCACACTCGGCGTAAGACAATACGGTCCGTATTTTACGGCCGTAATACGGCCGAAATACGGTGAAATGTTCCCAAAATAGTGATCCGTAGTCAGGGTGTGTCAGCGTATTTTGCGCATGGCATCCTCCGTATGTAATCCGTATGGCATCCGTACTGCGAGATTTTCGCGCAGGCTTGCAAAACCGACATCTAATGGATTTATGTGCTCAAATGTTCATTAAAACATATATACAGTATATATATATATATATGTCATTGAGACACATATATATATAGTCTGTATTTATATTTCATTCAGCGCGATATCTGTGAACAGCTGGTAATTCAATTGCCGGCTTTTCATTTCTCCTGCACAAACCCGACAGGATATGAGACATGATTACATACAGTAAACCATCTCATATCCCCATTTTTTTGCATATTCCACACTACTAATGTTAGTAGTGTGTATGTGCAAAATTTCAGCGCTGTAGCTGCTAAAATAAAGGGTTAAATGGCGGAAAAAAATGGCGTGGGCTCCCGCGCAATTTTCTCCGCCAGAATGGTAAAGCCAGTGACTGAGGGCAGATATTAATAGCCAGGAGAGGGTCCATGGTTATTGGCCCCCCTGGCTACAAACATCTGCCCCCAGCCACCCCAGGAAAGGCACATCTGGAAGATGCGCCTATTCTGGCACTTGGCCTCTCTCTTCCCACTCCCTGTAGTGGTGGGATATGGGGTAATGAAGGGTTAATGTCACCTTGCTATTGTAAGGTGACATTAAGCCAGATTAATAATGGAGAGGCGTCAATTATGTCACCTAGCCATTATTAATCCAATTGTCTGAAAGGGTTAAAAAACACACACACACGATTAAAAAGTATTTTAATGAAATAAACACAGCGGTTGTTTTAATAATTTATTGCTCTCTCAATCCATTTGCAGGCCCTCGCTTGGCAAAATAATAAACGCACAAGATACATACCTTCTGCTGAACCGTCACGTCCCACGAGGTAATCCATCTGAAGGGGTTATTTCAAAGTTAGTAACAAACTTTCCTGTCAGTAGGAGCTCCCTGAGGGATTCTCAGTTAACTCATTCTACAGCCAGCAATGTGCAGGGAAACAACGAGTCTGTAAAAGCCAAATGCTGCAAAATGTTTATTGAAGCCAGATTACAAAAATGTTTATTTTTTTAAGGCCAAAATACATGCGTTTAATTAAAAGAAAGAAAAATGTCCTCAAAGGTGAAAACATTTTCAAGGAAGGATCTCTTTGTTAGGCCGGCGTCACACTCGGCGTAAGACAATACGGTCCGTATTTTACGGCCGTAATACGGCCGAAATACGGTGAAATGTTCCCAAAATAGTGATCCGTAGTCAGGGTGTGTCAGCGTATTTTGCGCATGGCATCCTCCGTATGTAATCCGTATGGCATCCGTACTGCGAGATTTTCGCGCAGGCTTGCAAAACCGACATCTAATGGATTTATGTGCTCAAATGTTCATTAAAACATATATACAGTATATATATATATATATGTCATTGAGACACATATATATATAGTCTGTATTTATATTTCATTCAGCGCGATATCTGTGAACAGCCGGTAATTCAATTGCCGGCTTTTCATTTCTCCTGCACAAACCCGACAGGATATGAGACATGGTTTACATACAGTAAACCATCTCATATCCCCTTTTTTTTGCATATTCCACACTACTAATGTTAGTAGTGTGTATGTGCAAAATTTCAGCGCTGTAGCTGCTAAAATAAAGGGTTAAATGGCGGAAAAAATTGGCGTGGGCTCCCGCGCAATTTTCTCCGCCAGAATGGTAAAGCCAGTGACTGAGGGCAGATATTAATAGCCAGGAGAGGGTCCATGGTTATTGGCCCCCCCGTGGCTACAAACATCTGCCCCCAGCCACCCCAGAAAAGGCACATCTGGAAGATGCGCCTATTCTGGCACTTGGCCACTCTCTTCCCACTCCCTGTAGCGGTGGGATATGGGGTAATGAAGGGTTAATGCCACCTTGCTATTGGAAGGTGACATTAAGCCAGATTAATAATGGAGAGGCGTCAATTATGACACCTATCCATTATTAATCCAATTGTATGAAAGGGTTAAAAAACACACACACACATGATTAAAAAGGATTTTAATGAAATAAACACAGCGGTTGTTGTAATAATTTATTACTCTCTCAATCCATCAGGAACACCCTCGCTTGGCAACATAATAAACGCACAAGATACATACCTTCTGATGTACTGTCAGGTCCAACGATGTAATCCATCTGAAGGGGTTAACTAATATTACAGGCAGGAGCCCTGCTAAATGCAGCTGTGCTCCGTGCTTGTAATTCCCCTGCGAATGAATGAAATGTAGGTCATTGACCTACATTTCATTCATTCGCGGTGAGGCGCCCTCTGGTGGATGTTCTCATGAACTGCAGCCTGGGAACTTTTTCCCACGCTCCAGGTCATATGAGGACATCCACCAGGGGGCGCATCACCGCGAATGAATGAAATGTAGGTCAATGACCTACATTTCATTCATTCGCAGGGGAATTACAAGCACGGAGCACAGCTGCATTTAGCAGGGCTCCTGCCTGTAATATTAGTTAACCCCTTCAGATGGATTACATCGTTGGACCTGACAGTACATCAGAAGGTATGTATCTTGTGCGTTTATTATGTTGCCAAGCGAGGCTCTGCAAATGGATTTGAGAGAACAATAAATTATTACAACAACCGCTGTGTTTATTTCATTAAAATACTTATCAATCATGTGTGTGTGTGTTTTTTAACCCTTTCCAACAATTGGATTAATAATGGATAGGTGTCATAATTGACGCCTCTCCATCATTAATCTGGCTTAATGTCACCTTCCAATAGCAAGGTGGCATTAACCCTTCATTACCCCATATCCCACCGCTACAGGGAGTGGGAAGAGAGTGGCCAAGTGCCAGAATAGGCGCATCTTCCAGATGTGCCTTTTCTGGGGTGGCTGGGGGCAGATGTTTTTAGCCACGGGGGGGCCAATAACCATGGACCCTCTCCTGGCTATTAATATCTGCCGTCAGTCACTGGCTTTACCATTCTGGCGGAGAAAATTGCGCGGGAGCCCACGCCAATTTTTTCCGCCATTTAACCCTTTATTTTAGCAGCTACAGCGCTGAAATTTTGCACATACAGACTACTAACATTAGTAGTGTGGAATATGCAAAAAAAATGGGGATATGAGATGGTTTACTGTATGTAAACCATGTCTCATATCATGTCGGGTTTGTGAAGGAGAAATGAAAAGCCGGCAATTGAATTACCGACTTTTCACTAACACCGCTGCGTATTTCTCGCAAGTCACACTGCTGGTCCGTGTGGAATCCGTATTTTTCTCGCCCCCATAGACTTTCATTGGCGATTTTTTTGCGCAGTACGCTGACAAACGCAGCATGCTGCGATTTTGTACGCCCGTAGAAAGCCGTATAATACTGAACCGTAATATACGGCTAATAGGAGCAGCCCCATTGAGAATAATTGTGCCGTATGTTATGCGAGTTTTACGGACGTAGTTTCTGCGCTCTTACGTCCGTAAAACTCGCCAGTGTGACGCCGGCCTTAATCTGTGGTCAAGCAGCGAAAACAATAAGATTTTACCCAATTGATCATTTTCCTTGAAATCCTTCACTTCTGTTTGGGGCCCTTGGTCCCGCTCACACAGCCGTACCTGCTGCAACGTACCAGTAACCGATTATTCACTGACAGTAAGCAGAGATCTTGAACACCTAAAGATTAACCTGGTTTATGTCCAGACCATTTTTTGGTGGCCGTGGGGCTTGCATGGATAATAATAGGGGGCAGTGGCAATTTTTAGGATGAGCAGGTCTAAGCTAATGTTTCCTTTGACACCCAGATAATACAGTCTCATGGGTGACCTGGCAGCTGTCCGCCTTACTCTGACCTTCTGCTCCTCTCTCCTAGCACCGTGATTGGTGGACACCTGTCACCTGTGTGATCCGGCTCAACACTAAACAATGACGGATCTGATTCAGAGCGGCAGTGAACAGGTTTTTGTCCAGCGCCGGCCCTTTAACCATATATCCAAAGAATGGGAGCCACATTTATAGAATAGCAGCCATTACTACACCCTACAGGGTCTGTACACGGGACAATTCGGCATGAATGGGGCTTTTATACTACACTCTGAAGTAATATATATATAGGCTCTGA
Organism: Ranitomeya variabilis; assembly: GCF_051348905.1. Classification (NCBI taxonomy): domain Eukaryota; kingdom Metazoa; phylum Chordata; class Amphibia; order Anura; family Dendrobatidae; genus Ranitomeya; species Ranitomeya variabilis. The sequence goes on from NC_135238.1 coordinate 21,656,325, forward strand.
AGTAATATATATATATAGGCCTCATTTATCAATCCTGCCTAGTAGTAAGACTGGCTTTGTTCTCCATAGCAACCAATCACAACTCAGCTTTCATTTTGTAAACTGCTCTGGAGAAATGAAAGCTGGACTATGATTGGTTGCTATGTCTCAACAAAAGCCAGTGTTGCCATGGTGGCAGCCAGGGGCCTAGTAAAGGCCCTCATTACTACCATCTTAATTGCTGAAGTATTGCAGAATATAGTCTCCTAGGGGGACTAAAAATGAAAGTGAAAATGTTATTAAAAATAAATAAATAAGTAAACACTTTTTTTCCTAACTGGAAAAAAAAATTATTTGGTTTTGCCATGTATGTAAAAGTCCTCACTATGAAAAGATAGGATTACTTAACTCAAATGGTAAACCATGTCAAGTAAAAAAAACCTCCAGAATTGCCGTTTATTGGTCACACTCTTCCCGAAAAGATGCAATAAAGTGAATAAAACATCAAAAACTGTATAAAAAATAACAATGACAGAAATGTAGAGGGTTTTTTTTACAGTTTCGCATCACTTCACTTTTTATCAAAGATTTTTAGTACATTATGTGGTAAAAGGATTGGTGTCATCCAGATCTATAACTGGTCCTGCAAAAAAAACATGGCCTCATAAGGTAAAGGCGACAGAGGAAAAAAGGAAAGCACAAAATCTGAGAAGTGGTGAAAGGGGTCAGTGATTGGCAGAATTGTCACCCGGCTCTCGTCTTCCTGAATGCTAAGCCTGACTAGTTATGATTTATTACAAAGCCCGCTCCTGTGAGGAGGCATAAAGCACATACTACCCAACTGTGGAGAGTAAGAAAAAGGGACACGTATAGTTGTGCGCGTTCGCTCCGCAGCCATCTTTATATGCCCCCACAATACATTCCTACACACATAGTATGATGACCCTACACACACACCCACATACAGCTCTGCTACATCAACACAAATACACATACAGCCCTGTGCACCAACAAACACAAAATACACAAATAAATACACAGCTTTTACATCAATACACAAATATGCACATTTCTCTGCTACATGAATGCACATACATGCACACAGCTCTGCTACATTCAAACACAAATACACAGACTCTATTATATCAATACAAACACACAGCTGTTCTACATCAATACACAAATACACAACTCACACCCTTATATCAATAAAACACATGCACACACAGCTCTGCTACATCAATACAGAGAAATACACACCACAGCTCTGCTGCTTCAATACACACAAATACAGACACAGCTCTATTACAGCAGCACACACACACATCTCTAATATATCAATACAAACACACACACAGCTGTTCTACATCAATACACAAATACACACAGCTCTGCTACATCAATACAGAGAAATATACACCACAGCTCTGCTACATCAATACACACGAATACACATCCAGCTCTACTACATCAATACACACAAATATACACACAGCTCTACTACATCAATACAGAGAAATATACACACAGCTCTGCTACATCAATACAGAGAAATATACACACAGCTCTGCTACATCAATACACACAAATACACATCCAGCTCTACTACATCAAAATACACAAATATACACACAGCTCTGCTACATCAACACACAAATACAAATACAGCTCTGCTACACCATCAAACACACAAAACTATACTGTATCAAGACACAAATACACAGCTTTTACATCAATACACAAATATACACATTTCTATGCTACATCAATATACAAATACACACACAGCTCACACACCTATATCAATAAAAACACATGCACACACAGCTCAGCTACATCAATACAGAGAAATACACAGCACAGCTCTGCTACATCCATACAGAGAAATACCACAGCTCTGTTACATGCAAACACAAATACACACACAGCTCTATTACAATGAACAATTTCACCTGCTTTGGAGTTAGTATTGGCCCCTAAACTCTTGGACCCCTTTGTGGCTGCACAGGTGGCACCAATAGTATATCTGCTCATGCCTGGAGAATACTGACCAGCCACTCTGGTAGCGGTAAACCTAGCTAAGCCTTGCAGCACAACCAGATATATTTGCCATTCAGGATTTTAGGAAAGCTGGGTAACAGCCATGTAGGGGCTATAATGGCATAACTTGAAGCCGAGTCATTGTCTGAACAGTATTTTCTTATGTGATCTTGCTCAGACTAGGGCCTAGGTGCGACTTCTACCTCATTACTCCCCATATTAGTCATCACCCAGCTTTCCAAGAAACAGATGCAACTAATAAAAGCTGCATTTTTAACAAGCTGAGTTTAGAAAATGGAAGGAAGTATTTAGTGTCTAGCATGGTCCGTGAATGCCGGCAGCCCCGTGGCTGAGTAATATAGTGCACCCGGGTGACAGAGCATTAGGTATTACAGATAGAAGATGTAGTATCGGCTCCCTGTCCGGTCGGGCTCGGTATAATAGCGCTAGTCCAGGAATGCTGCACCCTCTGATATACAGATTTCATTAAAAAATAAAAAAAAAGGCAATGAATCCCCAGTGTTTGTGCGGAGAAGTTACTGCGCAATAATCCAGCCTTGTTTTATGATGGCGGCCTGCGTTCCGCTGCATGGGAGACACCACGGAGTCGATGACCCGGTGACATTGCGCTATATCTCACAGTGGGGACCCAAGTTACACCGCAGCTCTTCACCCAGCATCGTCACCGGCACATTTCATCCGTGACGTTCTCACCCCGGGTGAGATACCATTAGAATATAAATACTCCCGTCCTCCTTGCGCCGATTTACTGATGCGTTTTCAATCAATTAAAATGTAATAAAACGGAAAAAGTGGCCATTGCGATCATCACTCAGCTTTCCAAAACTCGAGAAAGGAACATAAACCAGCCATTAAGATGACATTTAGGATCTATGAAATGTCCGGTGATTAATTACTGTTATTTTGCATTGGGAAGGGGGGGGGGCAAATACTTTACATACTGTCCTTGAGTATCACGTCAGAAAATGTAAAAAAAAAAAAATCACCTATCGCTAAATGAAACCATCAACAAGAAGGTTCTCGGCTGAAGATGGATCTCACTTTGCTTTTATAACTTTATTATTCTGTGGCCTTTGTAAGTGAATATATGTAGAGAAATGGGGGTTCACATAGTGAATCTTAACCCTTCTCTGACACAGCAGTGCGTCCTATGTTAGGTACAGATGTATGGGACGGGCTGAAAAGCTATATAGAAAAGGAGGTTGAAAAAAAGAATCATGGGTTAAAAATATAAGTAAAAGCAAAAAAAAAAAAAAGTTTAAAAAATATTAAAAATGTGAAAAAAAAATGAATCACCCGTTTAAAAATAAAGACTTTAAACAAATAAAAAAACGGTAAAAAAAACATAAAAATTCTAATCGCCTCTTTAAAAATAAAGACATTAAACAAAAAAGACCAAAGCTATTTGAAGTTATCACTTTTGCAAAGTCCGATCTATCAAAATATAAAGGATAATTTTAATTGGATAGTAAACATCTTAGAAAATGAAAAAAAAAAATGCCAGAATTGCTATTTTTTGGGGGGTCGCAGTAACTAAAAATGGTACTGATAAAAATGTCAGCTCACCAACAAAGCCACACAAGTCCATCAAAAGAAAAATAAATAAAAATGATGGGTCGCAGAAAATGTAAAAAATACAGTGCCTTGCCAAAGTATTCGGCCCCCTGGGACTTTTCAACCTTTTCCCACATATCATGCTTCAAACATAAAGGTACCAAATGTAAATTTTTGGTGAAGAATCAACAACAAGTGGAACACAATTGTGAAGTTGAACGAAATTTATTGGTTATTTTACATTTTTGTGGAAATTCAAAAACTGAAAAGTGGGGCGTGCAATATTATTCGGCCCCTTTAACTTAATACCTTGTTGCACCACCTTTAGCTGCGATTACAGCTGCAGTCACTTGGGGTTTGTCTCTAACAGTTTTATACATGGAGAGACTGAAATTCTTCCTATACAAACAGCTCGAGCTCAGTGAGGTTTGATGGAGATCGTTTGTGAACAGCAGTTTTCAGCTCTTTCCACAGATTCTCGATTGGATTGAGGTCTGGACTCTGACTTGGCCATTCTAACACCTGGATACGTTTATTTGTGAACCACTCCATTGTAGATTTTGCTTTATGTTTGGGATCATTGTCTTGTTGGAAGACAAATCTCCGTCCCAGTCTCAGTTTTTTTGCAGACTCCAACAGGTTTTCTTCAAGAATGGTCCTGTATTTGGCTCCATCCATCTTCCCATCAATAGTAACCATCTTCCCTGTCCCTGCTGAAGAAAATCAGGCCCAAACCATGATGCTTCCACCACTATGTTTGACAGTGGGGATGGTGTGTTCAGGGTGATGAGCTGTGTTGCCTTTACGCCAAACATATCGTTGGGCATTGTTGCCAAAAAGTTCACTTTTGGTTTCATCTGACCAGAGCACCTTCTTCCACATGTTTGTTGTGTCTCCCAGGTGGCTTGTTGCAAACTTTTTATTGATATCTTTGAGAAATGGCTTTCTTCTTGCCACTCTTCCATAAAGGCCAGATTTGTGCAGTGTACGACTGATTGTTGTCCTATGGACAGACTGTCCCACCTCAGCTGTAGATCTCTGCAGTTCATCCAGAGTGATCATGGGCCTCTTGGCTACATCTCTGATCAGTCTTCTCCTTGTTTGAGATGAAAGTTTAGAGGGACGGCCGGGTCTTGGTAGATTTGCAGTGGTATGATACTCCTTCCATTTCAATATGATCGCTTGCACAGTGCTCCTTGGGATGTGTAAAGTTTTGGAAATCATTTTGTATCCAAATCCGGCTTTAAACTTCTCCACAACAGTATCACGGACCTGCCTGTTGTGTTCCTTGGTCTTCATGATGCTCTCTGTGCTTTACACAGAACCCTGAGACTATCGCAGAGCAGGTGCATTTATACGGAGACTTGATTACACACAGGTGGATTATATTTATCATCATTAGGCATTTAGGACAACATTGGATCATTCAGGGATCCACAATGAACTTCTGCACTGAAAGTAAAGGGGCCGAATAATATTGCACGCCCCACTTTTCAGTTTTTGAATTTCCACAAAAATGTAAAATAACCAATAAATTTCGTTCAACTTCACAATTGTGTTCCACTTGTTGTTGATTCTTCACCAAAAATTTACATTTGGTATCTTTATGTATGAGGCATGATCTGTGGGAAAAGGGTGAAAAGTTACAAGGGGCCGAATACTTTCGCAAGGCACTGTATATATCTTTTTTTTAATCTTTCAAATTTATGTTATTTTTTTCACCACTTACGGTAAATTAAAAAAAAAAATTAAGTTTGGTTCTTCCGTAATTGTACCGACTCAGACAATCATGGTTTCAGGTCATTTTTTCCATTTAAATAATGCCCAAAAAACCAAACCCCCAAAATGATGGTAAAATACTAAGAGAACCGCCAACAGAAATTTGTTGACAATTTCCGAGTTAAAATTCTTTTCACAGATTGAAAGAGGAGCCTGATTTAACGAAACAGTTCCCAAAGCTGAAGGTGCAGTCTATCAGGATATGTAGTGTATACGGAATGGTCGCGCTTTTTATCAGGATATATACGTCACAAGGTCACATGACCTGACGGACGCCTCCATTGCTCATCTGCAGCAGATTGCAGCTGTGTACGAGGCGCCTTCCAGAACCTCAGATGATGTCTGTGCCGGGCCAACACAGGGCAGATTATCTGGATATGAACGCCATATATTTCCCGACGCCACATTCCCTATAGAGCCGTATGTAACTTACACACAGAATGCTTCCAGAATATTAGAAAAAGCATCTTATTTTTCTGACCTTTTCCCATTAAATCACCTCCTCCTGAGAATGCAGCAGTATATTATAGTCGGTGTGTAGTAGAGTTCAGCAATTTTAAAAAAAAATCGGTCTTCTCTTTATTTGTTGTTCTGTTGTTCCCAGTTATCAGCCATTGCGAGTTTTACAGAGATCCACAATGAATGGATTTTATTATGGGTATCAGGGATGTAATCTGCCAAGTAACTATCTTTGCTATAACATGCCCCCTCTTGGGAACAGATTGCCAACTTTCCCTGCATAATGCACCAATTAGAGGTGACGGCGCACTAGCGTTACATACCGGCGCACTAGCATTACATACCAGCACTGTCCCTTTTATAGGACCGTCACCTTTGTAACTCTTATAATAACTGAATTTTTAATTAAATATATTTTGTTTTTTTAAATTTGCCTCCATTTTTTTAAAATCACTGCCTGCTGTCAGTGAATGGGCACAGTCCCAGTTTGGTCCAGCACACGGCCAAATAAAAGTGATAGCGTTGAAATTGTAATGTGTAGGTGATATATAGTTGTATTTTACTGGGAGGCCACTATATATATATATATATATATATATATATATATATATATATATATACGTTGAGACTGCTGCATGCGTACTGTGGTTACAATGTGAGTTGGGGTGTTCTGGCTACAGTGTCGGACTGGGCCAACAAGTATCATTGACTCTGGGGCCCAAGTTATCCCATTACCCTCATTCCCACATGTACCTATGCTTCTATATATTAATAATAATAATAAACGGAGTAGTTGTTGAATACATGATTTGTACATAGTGAATCAAGTGTATTGTGCCAACTACCTCTCATACAGAGGAATGGGAGGCCCACCCGAGATGTCACCTGTTCTCCGGAGGGCCAGTCCAAACTGTAAGGCTGTAAGGTTACTATTTTTTAATTGGGAGAGTCCTATACGAGTAATGTCTGATACCTTATAGGTAGTGTATCTTTGCTATACAAGTACTACAAGAGTACTGCATGGGTAGAGCATATTTAATGTGTGGGTACTATATATATAGATGATGCATATTTGGTCTTCTCATATTGGCCAAAGGGATGTTTTGGGTCCTCCTAAACTTCAGGGTAACTGCAACTTCTGCTGAGGGGTACTGTATAAGTGCTGTGTATATAATTTATAGGTAAGACTACTATATACCCGCTCACTCCTGCACTACTTAAGGTGTGGGCGAAAACATACAACACTCTTGTACCTCCTTCGTCAAGTCACTAATACTCACATACTCGAAATCCACAAATATACCAACATACTAACAATTGCTAAAGAAAATAGACCAACTATATCACATGGCTGAGTTGATAGACCTAGTAAACCACACGCAAACAAGGTGTAAGGAGATCTGGCACCACTGGATCCTTTACAGATCAAGCGTCTGCTTCGTCACAGCATGACAAAACTAGATGCAAAAAGGTGCAAAATCATGATGCCCCCCTATCCCTATCCTTACCCCCTCTTCCTCTTTGATCATCTTCACTTTCCTTTACTCCCTACTATTACTATACCTTTAGTCTTTACTTAAAATGATTAAGCATTTCTATATTGCTAGGGTGCAGTACTGTGCCCTTTAATGTTGTTATTTCATATATTGTTGCTTCCAGCTCAAAGTTTATACGACTTTATCGTTGAAAATTGGACAAGTTGAAAGTTCCATACGCTTTGTCATAATTACTGACGACAATGTACCCATACTTCTTGTGCTTTTGTTCGCGTTTGTTTGAAAATATGCATTTAAAACCAACAAAAAGATCATTGAAAAGAAAAGACTACTATATACACTGCTCAAAAAAATAAAGGGAACACTTAAACAACAGAATATAACTCCAAGTAAATCAAACTTCTGTGAAATCAAACTGTCCACTTAGGAAACAACACTGACTGACAATCCATTTCACATGCTGTTGTGCAAATGGAATAGACAACAGATGGAAATTATTGGCAATTATCAAGACACCCTCAATAAAGGAGTGGTTCTGCAGGTGGGGACCACAGACCACATCTCAGTACCAATGCTTTCTGGCTGATGTTTTGGTCACTTTTGAATGTTGGTTGTGCTTTCACACTCGTGGTAGCATGAGACGGACTCTACAACCCACACAAGTGGCTCAGGTAGTGCAGCTCATCCAGGATGGCACATCAATGCGAGCTGTGGCAAGAAGGTTTGCTGTGTCTGTCAGTGTAGTGTCCAGAGGCTGGAGGCGCTATCAGGAGACAGGCCAGTACACCAGGAGACGTGGAGGGAGCTGTAGGAGGACAACAACCCAGCAGCAGGACCGCTACCTCCACCTTTGTGCAAGGAGGAACAGGAGAAGCACTGCCAGAGCCCTGCAAAATGACCTCCAGCAGGCCACAAATGTGCATGTATCTGTACAAACGGTTAGAAACCGACTCCATGAGGACGGTCTGAGTGCCCAACGTCCACAGATGGGGGTTGTGCTCACAGCCCAACACCGTGCAGGATGCTTGGCATTTGCCACAGAACACCAGGATTGGCAAATTCGCCACTGGCGCCTTGTGCTCTTCACAGATGAAAGCAGGTTCACACTGAGCACATGTGACAGACGTGGCAGAGTCTGGAGACGCCGTGGAGAGCGATCTGCTGCCTGCAACATCCTTCAGCATGACCGCTTTAGCATTGGGTCAGTAATGGTGCGGGGTGGCATTTCTTTGGAGGGCCGCACAGCCCTCCATGTGCTCGCCAGAGGTAGTGTGACTGCCGTTAGGCACCGAGATGAGATCCTCAGACTCCTTGTGAGACCATATGTTGGTGCTGTTGGCCCTGGGTTCCTCCTAATGCAAGACAATGCCAGACCTCATGTGGCTGGAGTGTGTCATCAGTTCCTGCAAGATGAAGGCATTGAAGCTATGGACTGGCCCGCCCCTTCCCCAGACCTGAATCCGATTGAGCACATCTGGGATATCATGTCTCGCTCCATCCACCAACGTCACGTTGCACCACAGACTGTCCAGGAGTTGGCGGATGTTTTAGTCCAGGTCTGGGAGATCCCTCAGGAGACCATCCGCTGCCTCATCAGGAGCATGCCCAGGCGTTATAGGGAGGTCATACAGGCACGTGGAGGCCACACACAATACTGAGCATCTTTTCCTTGTCATGAGGCATTTCCACTGAACTTGGATCAGCCTGTAATTTGATTTTGAGCATCATTCCAACTCCAGACCTCCATGGGATATTCATTTTGATTTACATTGATAATTGTTATGTTTTATTGTTCTGAACGCATTCCACTATGCAATGAATAAAGATTTGCCACTGGAATATTTCATTCAGAGATATCTAGGATGTGGGATTTTAGTGTTCCCTTTATTTTTTTGAGCAGTGTATATTCACTATGGGATATTCTATGCGTGCTGTGTCTATAATTTATAGTTAGGGTATTTTTTAAGTAAAGGTACTGTGGGGTGCTGTATGAGTGATGTATGGATGCTATTATACATTGAATACTTTTTTTTCTCATTAACCCAGAAGTTGTCTTTAATTCTAGGGAAACCTAAAGAAAAGACCACAATAAGAGAGCGATACACAGGACTATGGCAATGTGATATATTCTGTCCTAAAAACACCAAAGTCGCCAAAGCCACCTTTCACTCATAGAGAAAGAAGTGCCATGTTCATCACATATTCAGACCCTTTTACTAGTATAATGGAAGAAAATGTGACAAGTCATTTTCGATAATGAGTATGACATAACGACAGCTGCAGACTTAACCGCTGATGAAATTACATAGAACTGTCGACCACAAGCCATAGAAATGAGGGATCTGTCCCTTTAAGAGATCAAAGAAACCTAAACATCTTAATGAAGACTTCTGCAACTTTTTAATAAACACTTTGTCTTAATTCAGGATAAAGTGGGAAAATATCCCAGAGATACCTCCAAAATGTTGTAGAAATGCTTCCCAGAAGAGCGGGAGCCGCTATATCTGCAGAGGAGCGACTCCATATTACTGTCTATGTATATAGGATGGGAGGGCATGGAAGCCCCTATAGGAGCAGTGTGGAGGGGGCACATACTTTTCTCCTTACAGTGTAACCATATAGTAAGTTACATTGGAATATTTGCTTTCTAATGCCCAGATAAAGCGCGGCTAGTGAGAAAGGACGGTGGGTATCTCAGAGGCGGAGATGGTGACGGGATGAGATAATAAGTCAGAGCTGGGAGATAATAGACTGGCATCTGGGCACATGCCGGACCATGAACCTCAGAACCCCAGATCTTCTGGGTTTCCGTGTTATTCATCCTCACCATGAGGTACATTTTGGGAACATGAATCCTTCCCTGAAATGTAATTTCGGAAACATCAAACCAGTTCTTGTAATGGAATTAGGATGGTAATTCTTCCCATGTTCCTCTAAACTAATAATGGCAAAATATGTCTTCCCAACAAAGAACCTTGTATTTTTCTTTTATTTGTCATTAATTTGTGCTTCTTCCGCCCCGGGGCGCATCCAGTCTGGGTCTAGAAGGTAAAAGGTCGCTGGTTAAAAGTTCAGGATGTGATCGGCCTCTATAGGCTGCAGCATACAGAGCCGTCTAGTGGTGAGAGCTGGAACTGCATGTAATAATGGCACAGTATAGAATGTAGTATAATGGATCCTGACAGACGCCATCAGAAGTCAAAGAGGTCCGGAAGTCACCGCTGGGGTCTGCTGTGCAACAGATCTGGAACCGGGTCCTGGTTTCCATTTATAGTGTAACTAAACAAAGTGTGATTCACAAAGTAGCTGCTGCAGAACCTCTTCGTAAAGCTAGATGTCTCTTCATAAAAAAACATTTGAAAAAGAAGTTCTGCAAGAGCTAGGTCCACATTACACAGTACTATGCCCTATATGCTCCCGCACTTTTTCCCTGTGCCATTGTCCCCCATTACATTGGCATTCACAATGCCTCGGTATCAGTCACCCCTGGTGTATGTGGCATGCATAAGCGGCTACGGACCCATCCTGCGCCTTCAAACTTACTCCTTGCGCCAAGTGTTTAGCGGTGGGAGCATACAGCAGCCCCGAGTGCCTATGTGGGCTCTATAGACCTGTGCCGTCCGCTGCTACCACTCACATCGTCCCCCATGGCATTCACATTCACAATGCCTCGGTATCAGTCACATCTGGTGTATGTGGCATGCATAAGCGGCTACGGACCCATCCTGCGCCTTCAAACTTACTCCTTGCGCCAAGTGTTTAGGGATGGGAGCATACGGCGGCCCTGCATGCCTATGTTGGCTCTATAGACCTGTGTCGTCCGCTGCTACCACTACTAGACGGGTATGTTATACACATGTGCCATCAACGCACATCATTATTTTTTTGGAGTCTGAAGCCATTAACCCTCAGATCCCCCAGGAGGGAACCATCAAGGAATTAAGATAAATTGTTTTTCCACAAAGGATGAAGACGGATATTGAGACTTTAATTTCTTCCAGACTTTGCGTGATTCCTCGCTGGCAGGTGCCGCGGTAATGACTCATTAATGGCTACAGTGGTTCACCTTAATTAGGCTCCTATTCTCTGTAAGGTTTTAGTGTGGGAGCACATGCAGCGCCCCCCAGTGGACTGCACAGCTTTCTACGGATTATGTTCCGGCAGGTAAAGTATCAATTATTTGTACATGTCGGCATGTTGGTGAGATTTACACATCGGCAGGACAGGGGCCCCTACCCGTGGATGTACTCTTAAAATATACCTGTCATTTCAGGCGACCCTTCAAAATAGTCTGTCCTGTGTGTACAAGGGGAATAACACTGACTATTATATCACTTTTATTCTGCATTTTTCACCATTTTTCCTGCTCTAGCTGTAATTTTCATTTGCCTCTGAGCTAGTAGATGGAGAGTCTGCTATGATGTCTCCCATACACAGCACACACTGACATAAGGGATTCCTGCTCTCCTGTCTCTATGAAGCACCAGCATCATGGGAAGGACATTATATAGGAGTGCTGAGCAGTGTGGCTGTGAATCCAGAGCCGAAGTGAGCTAAAACACTTACTAGAAAGCTGCAGCACAATCTGTTACGCCGTGTCTCATTGTGCTCCTCCCTCCATAGAATCCAAGTCAGGGATGAAATAAAATACTTGAAAGCAGCAGCTTGGAAGACATTATACAGCAATACTGTGGAAAGTAGCTGTGAATCCAGAGCAGAGATTAAATACTTAATAGAAATCTGCAGCACAATATTTGATTCTGACTCTCATTGTGCTCCTCCCACCATAAAATTAAACTCAAGGATGAAATAAAAGATTTGAAAGCAGCAGCTTTGAAGACATTAAACCGCAATACTGAGCGCAGTAGCTGGGAATCCAGAGCCGAGATGAAACACAGAGAAAACTGCACCAGAACCTGTCTCTCTGTGCATCATCGCACTCCTCCTGCCATAGACTAATAAGCATGCGATTCCTCAGGGAGCTGATGTTCCTATTTTGAGAGGGTGGGATAGTAGCACTTTATAAGCATGGTATAAATAAAAAGTTCTGCAAATTTGTAAAATAAATTTTGACCCGATGCAGTAGAGCATTTGTGGCTTCTTTCATCTAGTACTAGGTTTTTGCCCATTTTCCTAAAGTTTACTTTAGAAGTTCGCCTTTTTTTTTTTTTTTTTTTTATGTTTGCCATTGTGGTAGTGGTTTGGCTTTTGCAGATGTTTTCAACTTTATAAAAAGTTCTGCATTTTTCAACTTTTTGGGATTCCCTGGACTCTGGACCGATACTTTTTTTTTTTTACCAACACTGAACGATTGAAGCAAAACTATCAACAAAGTCTTGACTGGACTGGATGCCATTGTGGCAAACCCTCAGCTGTACGCTGCACCCCACATTTCCCGGGTTACTGATACTCTGTGATATCTGAGGAGCTTCAGGACAATAAACGAGGCATTTTCCATTGTACGGTCCCCATTTGGATGAAGGCAGTGATGAGCGTCCCATCTGCTCGCCATTTCTCCAGGCGGCAATAAATATCCAGTCCGTGGCTCAATGACCGAGCTGCCTGTCAGCACCGCTGCCGGACGTCAAAAGGGGCTCATTCAATCAGGCCCATTGTTCGGCCGTACACCTGATCCGCCATTATAGCCGCGCCTGATCGGAATGATAGATAGTGACTATTCACAGAGAATTCTGGGGAAAAGGCAACACCAAAAGCTCGCTGAGAACCGGACAGTCTGGTGATGCCGATACGGTTATAGCGCCCCCTACGGGTCATACAAATTAACAAGATTTCACACTTGGGTCATGTAGCATAGAATTAAAGGGGTTGTACAGGATTAGAAAAACATGGCCACTTCTCTCCAGAAACAGCACCGCCCCATGTTCACAGGTTGTTTGTGGTATTGCAGCTTATTTTTTATTCTCTTGCCCGGGTCTTCATAAATCTCCCCCTCCTCCATATGGCCCCTGTAGGATACTGCAGCCACTTAAGGAAATGTGCAGCAGTTTACGGTAATCCCAAATTACTGTGCCTGAACCTGTCAGCAATTAGGTTTTCAAATTATTCCCACCCTCCCTCTGGTCTCCGATGGGATATGGCGTTCGCATTCTTACTGCTCATCCACCTGTGACTACATATTCATGGCTGTGAGCTCATAGAGCGACGACCAGAGCGACACCCAAGAGCGAGGGCAGAGCGACACACAATTGCGAGGGCAGAGCGACACCCAAGAGCGAGGGCAGAGCGACACCCAAGAGCGAGGGCAGAGCGACACCCAAGAGCGAGGGCAGAGCGACACCCAAGAGCGAGGGCAGAGCGACACCCAAGAGCGAGGGCAGAGCGACACCCAAGAGCGAGGGCAGAGCGACACCCAAGAGCGAGGGCAGAGCGACACCCAAGAGCGAGGGCAGAGCGACACCCAAGAGCGAGGGCAGAGCGACACCCAAGAGCGAGGGCAGAGCGACACCCAAGAGCGAGGGCAGAGCGACACCCAAGAGCGAGGGCAGAGCGACACACAAGAGCGAGGGCAGAGCGACACCCAAGAGCGAGGGCAGAGCGACACACAAGAGCGAGGGCAGAGCGACACACAAGAGCGAGGGCAGAGCGACACACAAGAGCGAGGGCAGAGCGACACACAAGAGCGAGGGCAGAGCGACACACAAGAGCGAGGGCAGAGCGACACACCAGAGCGAGGGCAGAGCGACACACAAGAGCGAGGGCAGAGCAACGACCAGAATGAGGGCAGAGCGACAAGAGCTGAGCAAGGGGAGAGGATAGAATCCGGGAGGACAAGGGCCGGCAACTCACTTATAGTTAGTAAGGCCGAAAAAAGACATTTGTCCATCCAGTTCAGCCTATATGCCATCAGAATAAATCCCCAGATCTACGTCCTTCTAACTTCCTAATACCACGGGACGGATTTATCATTTTAGATTCTTTAAAGTCACTTTTCTTTCCTCCATCATCTTGGGCCATGTGCACACGTAGGAAGGGTCCTCTGCGGGTTCTCCCAAAGAGGATTTGATAAATCTGCAGGGCAAAACCGCTGCGGTTATCCCTGCAGATTTATCACGGTTTGTCTTGTGGTTTCCGCTGCGGGTTTACTCCTGCACTTGTTTTACTATTGATGCTGCATATGCAGCATCAATAGTAATGTTAAAAATAATTTAAAAAAATGGTTATACTCACCCTCCGACGTCCTGATCTCCTCGGCGCTGCACGCGGCGGTCCGGTTCCAAAGATGCTATGCGAGAAGGACCTTCGTGATATCACGGTCATGTGACCGCGACGTCATCGCAGGTCCTGCTTGCATAGCAACCCTGCGACCGGACGGCTGCGTGCAGCACTTAGAGGTGAGTATATTATTATTTTTTATTTTAATTTTTTTTTTTTTTATTACACAAATATGGTTCCCAGGGCCTGGAGGAGAGTCTTCTCTCCTCCACCCCGGGTACCATCCGCACATGATCCGCTTATTTCCCGCATGGTGGGCATAGCCCCATGCGGGAAGTAAGCGGATCAATGCATTCCTATGTGTGCAGAATCGCCGCGATTCCGCACACAGAAGTGACATGCTGCGGATTGTAAACCGCTGCGTTCCCGAGCGTTTTTCCTGCAGCATGTGCACAGCGTTTTCGGTTTCCCATAGGTTTACATTGAACTGTAAACTCATGGGAAACTGCTGCGGACCCGCAGCTGCAAAATCCGCAACGTGTGCACATACCCTTGTTGTATTCGCTGATGTTTTTTCGCACCAAATTAATCAAAATGGGGTACACGGTTTATGAATTCTGCAAATAACAAAAAAGTGTTTGTTTTTTTCCTGAAACCACTCACAAGAGTCGCCCATTTTGGAAAGCATTTAAATACATATGGGAACCCCAAGCTATGCCCTCAGTAGCAGAAAAAATATATATATATTTTATTAAAAAAAAGGGTATATATAATTTTATAATAAAAAATATATCATATGTACACATATAATATACATGTGTACATATAATAAAGATATATTTTATCATAAAATCACGCCTTTTTAATAATACACACACTCCCCTATAATATAGAAATTACTTTTGTTAATAGTAATAAAAAAAGGTATTGCAAAATAGAGATAGATCTATCTATATTATATATATTTTATTCCTATTAAAAAAAAAAAAAATCCCCAGATCGTGAAGGGGTTGAGACCATTTTTTTTTATTTTTTCCACCCATTTCTGAATTAACGCGCGGCGCACATACAGTTACATTAATGGATTTGCAATGCCATTGCACCCTCTTGTGGACATTCTTGGCTACTACAGTCTATAACTTATATTACACAATTTTTTGGGGGGGGGATAAGCAACGCCCTATGGCATCAGACACCTGTGAATCACGTACGTTTGTTTTCACAGATACCGGTATAAACTTTAGTAGGTTTGTGATCTAATCACATATCCATATTTTTTGCTGACAGTGTCCTGCAAAAAGTAAATAAAATTACAAAATGAATCTATAAAAATAAAAATCTTATAGTCCAGTCATTAAAGCTACTTGACAACCTGATCCTGCTGCCCATAGCAACCCAACCAAAGCTCAGCTTTCATTCCTCAAACTGCTCAGGCAAAATAAAAGCTGCGTTGTGATTGGTTGCTACAGGAAACAAGGCTCAATTTCCCATTTTCTCCCCTATAGACATAGAAAAACGTATTATAAAAATACACAAAAATAAAATATAAAAACCACCAGTCCAGTTTTCTCAAGAAAATAAGATTTTTAATTAAATTAGTGCAAAATATAAAGCATTATTTTCTATTCTTTACATGAGATCCGAGAAAGTGTAGAGCTTTTTTCCCCCCCTTAAAACTGGTCAGAAATGTGACACCTTTTTAAATATGTGCCCCATGTAAAAAAAAATCAATAGTGGTCAAGCTGAGGTTTGTATTTTTGTGACATAAATGGCTGCTGTGGTAAAATACTTCACTACACGGTTATGTAAAAACGGCCTGAGATATGAAGCCGAGCTCCTGTTTGCCTCCATATTGGAAGGGTTACAACCGTCCCACACAAGGCTAGAGCCGTGGAATTGCAGTAGTCGCATTAATTGGTCAGTAATGTAATACCATATACGACCACTGGACAGGAGTGGCGCTGTCCTAAATACATTTCTTCTAAAAACCCTTTTAAAAGTATGGCGGCTATCCACCAATCCATCAGACATTTTGACAAAAGTTGCTTCAATCATCTTAATTAATGTGATTACACAGGGTCCAGACTGACCGCCATTATCAAAACCATCTGCTATTAATGTACTAGCGGCTAATAACCATTGACATTTAACCTTGTGTTGCCATGCCAGGCAGGGTCGTCCATATAAAAGAACCGGTGTCCATGATTGAGGAGCGGTGAGGCATAGTTGGCGTAGTGCGGGGGCATGGCGGGCGAGATAAGGACGCTGTGAACCACGTCTGACGCCATCACGTTATTTTCTTCAGATGAGACGTCCGGCGGCGGCTTTACCTCATCAGATTCATCCGGTGATGGAGCGGCAGGGAAGGTTCTGGGCGTCCAGCCGACGGCGAGGTTTACGGAGGCTCAATTAGCTTCCCCCCCATGGACTTTGTCTGTGCAAGGAGAAAAAGAGCAATTCATAGGAGTTTGTGGGGATCTCTAGCAGGACACCACAACTATGAAATATCACAAGCCGTCCTGTTCAGGGATGAAGTGGCAGACACAGCCAAGTTTATTTTATAGGCATTTTAATTTTTTCCTCCCCTTGTTGGAAGAACCAAAATTTTGTTTTATTTTTTCTTTTGTCCACAGAACTGTAGGACGACTTGTTCTTGTGGGATGAGTTGTAGTTTTGAAAGAAACAATTAATTTTACTGTAAAATGCACTGAAAAAACAAAAACAAACAAAACTAGTGGAGTGAAATGGTGCCCCCCAAAAAAAACCAAGAAAAAAAAAACAAAAAAGAACAAAACACAGTTCTGCCATGGTTTTTTAGGTTTCATTTTCCAAAGTGGGGTAAAAATAACCTGGCAAAATAATTTGACAGGTCCGTGCGATTATGGGGATACCAAAATTATTTACTTTTTATTATTATTTTAGTGGCATAAAAATAAAAAAAAATTTAAGAAGTTGTAGAAGAAAAAAAATTGAAAAACAAAAAAAAATTAAATGTTTGTGTTGCCATTTTGTGAGACCCATAACTTTATTTTTCCCATCGTAGGAGATATGTGAGGTTTTTTTTGTGGCACTGTAGTAGGAACCGATACCATTTTTGTGTATAGGCGACATTTTGATCCCTTTTACTTTTGAGTTTTTTTGTGGGGAAGCAATTCTACTGTTTCAATCGCTTTTTTTGTTTGTTTTTTTTCCTTCTCTACACCGCTTACCTTCCAGGTTAAATAATTTTATTTTTTCCCAGAGATCAGACTTTCAGATGCGGTGATGCAAAATATTCTCATTTATTTATTTTTCCATTAATTTTGGATGAGGAGAAGAAGAAGAAGGATTCAAAATTGTGTTTTTATACATTTACATTTTTTTCCTATCACTTCATTTTTTTTGTCTCCCCAGGGAACATGAGTCTGCGATCATTTGTCTCTAGTACGACATACAGCAATACGTCAGCGAATAGTACAAATCACAGCTTCCTACATGTGGCAGGCCTTCTCAACGTCACCAAGATGGTGCCCCATTGGCACCCATTAATTGCATCACAGAAGGAAGGGGGAAGATGGACTCCAGTACCGATGGGGGGACAGGATAGTGACAGTGAAGTGCAGCGGTCAGCAATCAACAGCAGTATCTAAGTGGTTAAACAGCAGCGATCGGAGCCATCTCTGATCAGTGGTGTTAGAAGCCGGTGCTAGGCCTTAGGCCTAAAAGTGGTAGTGTTGCCCATAGCAACCAACTCGATCACGGCCGGCATTTTCAAACCTACTCTAAAAACTAATACAGAAATCGGATTGCTTGTGAAGGCAGCGGCCATGTCTTCCCTCAGCTGCCTCTCGTCACTGTACGGTGATCAGTATGTACCTGTGTTATGAAAGGGGACAACATCTCTAAGACTGGCATCTAATTCACAGTCTAAATAAAAAAAATCTGGCTTTAGAATTAAAGAAAGTTACCAGACGAGTCTCCTTCCAGGAATCCACAACCGCTTTGCTCTGCACATTTTTTAAGTTAGGCCTACGACAAAATGTGAATGTTGGCGCGTTTTCCTATGACAAGACTGATCGGCCATTAGACAGGACACCACAGGCGCTTTGGAGTCAGCCACAGCCCTATAGGCCACTGGAGTATATTCTGGGATAAGCCATTACCTTTGGGGACGAACTTAATCGAGCTGCTAAATATTCAGAAGCGAGATTGGCCTTTCTTCGGACCATCGTTTAAGAACTCATGACCAAGGCCATTGCCGCACTTTCCACATGAAACCTATGGGGGGGGAAATAAAAAAAATTAAAAAAGGTAAAGTGAACAAAAAAAATAATAAAAATTGCAAAGTGTTTGTAAAAAAAAAAAAAAAGCAACTTTGGAAATTAACGCTTATTAAAATTCCACTCCAAGAAAATGGAGACATTTTTACTTCTATAATTTACTGGTCGTTGCTTAGGTTACCGGCCACCGCTTCGGTCTATCAGAGGTGATAGGCTTCCTAGGCAAGGAGAAAGCCCTAGTCGCGCCACAGCGCTCATCAGAAGGCATGGTATGACTCGGGCGTCATCTAGGCAATGCAAAGAACAAAAGGAAGTCGTGAAGCTACAACTCCCAGCATGCCCAGACACGCAGAGCTCGCGGGCCACAAATAAGACTTAGGCGGTTCTCTCTTCTTGCCGTCTCTTACCTTCAGAGCATTGGGTCGTTCCACGTACTTGGAGACGCTGTCATGGTGGATGGTTTCGGAGAAGGCCGGCCATGGGGAGGAATGTTCATACTTGGTGCGGCTGTTGAACAGCTCATACCCGCACTTGGCGCATACGTAGACCCCTAAGGGAGGAGCAAGACCCCATTACTAGTCATCATAAGTAAACTATTGTATCATTACGATATTCAATTACCACAATGACTTTTTGATGTTGCAGATTTTCGGTGCCATTTCGTAAAATAAGTTACTTGCACTGAGTAGTGGACAACCCCTTAAGGCTATATGCACACATAGAGTGGACCTCTGCGGATTTTTCTGCAGTGGATTTTAGAAATCTGCAGGTAAAAGGCACTGAGTGCGGATTTATCGCGGTTTTTATGTGGATTTTGTGCGGATTCCCCTGCGGATTCCTATTGTGGAACAGGTGTAAACCACTGCGGAATCCGCACAAAGAATTAACATGCTGCGGAATGTAACCCACGTTTTTTTCCGCAGCATGTGCACTGCGGATTACATTTTTCCATAGGTTTACATGGTACTGTAAACGCATGGAAAGCTGCTGCAGATCCGCAGCAAAATCCGCAACGTTAATCTTTTTGCGTCTCTTTAATGCAAAGTGCCCTATTTTCTGCTAAACTGTCAAATGTCTTCTAGGAAATTCAGGTATACATAAAATCACTTTTGGTGAATGGGGCGGACAGGGGCAAAATTTGTGCAAAGATCCAGCCAATTTTTTAAAAATTCACAATTGATGAATCAGCTGAAAACATCTGGAAAGTCCAAGCCTTACCCAAAATGTGAAACATTAAAAAAAAAATTAAATATTTTTATTTTTTTTTTTAAAACAAAAACAAATTAAAAACATGTGAAACTAGTCTAAAAATGCAAATGCAATTACCTTGGGCTCAAGGTGTTGAGAATTTCGCCTGTGTGCCTGCCGCTCCCGGACAGAATGCAGGCTGCCATGAACAGCGCCCTACATCCTGCTGATAGATATGGAGTAATATAGAGACTGGAGCGGGGAATTGCTTAACTAGTAGTTCCTTGTAATAACGCCCAGGTCAGCGCTTACTTCACATCCTCCCACTGAGCGGCTGCAGACTTCCCCTCCCTGTATCCTGTGCACTGAATGACCCTTTGCAAAACTCTGCCGTGACAGCAACACAACAAAAGGACAACAATCAGCAATCAATTCCTGGAAGACGACCTCGGAGCCGATTGTAGGTAATGGGTAACCACAGCTGGAATCAGAAGTGATCTTCACGGTCCGCAGAGTGACACCAACTCATCATGGACGGAAATCTGCTCCCAGAATGTAAAAACGGTCCGCTTACCTCAAAAAACAGCGCCACTCCTGTCCACAGGTCGTGTGCGGTATTACAATTCATACTAACATTACCCAGAGGGTAAATGGACCCAACATAAGGGATAATGTTATTAATACTTAACATTTATTGTAATTTATTAATATGGTCTAACGCATAAAGATTAAAATAACTCAGGCGGTGCTGTGTAACATTTCTTGGGACCCCTCTATGGGAGATCACTCTCCTAAAGCCAATAGATCTCCTACCTAGATTAATGGCTGCAGTCCACTAGCTAGGATCGCTTCTCTCAGGACAATTATAGATGTCAGTTGTAAGACCACTAGAGCGGATTAAAATTCATAGTTTCGCCATCACCGGCTTCATCAGAGGATCCCATTATCCCTTAGGTTCATTTACCCTCTGGGTAATCTGTTAGTAGGATTTCTCATCCCTAAAGGGATTCTATGATGTAAAGCTACGTGTACAGGTCACGGGTCCTTTCTCCTATCTTATCAGGGTCACTTTCACCTGCTCCTCCAGAGATAGCTCAGAGGAAACTCAATCACCTCTTCTCAACTACATATTCTTTTTCTGCGCATTTGCGTCAGGTACGGGCTAGATATTTCACACTGGTGCTTTAGAGAAAAGTGGAGCTGCAGTGTAAAGCATGAGGTTTGGACATAGGGTTGGATTTTAGACTAAGTGCACATTGAGATGTCCGTGCAAATCTCAGCATGGAGCACAATGCACGGAGCGGCCGTGGGGATCCTGGAGGAGAAGGACAGCATTAGAGATTTATAAAAGGCCGACACGCTGGGAGTCCTGTGCTGGGATAGAGTTATGGACCCCATTTATTAGTTATGTTTTTTGTTGTTTTTTTATTTACTGTGCCTGTTTTTTGTGTTTATTATGATTTCCATAGTTGGCAAAATTTTAGATTTCCTGAGGTTTTCTGCCGATTCGTCAATTGCAATTTTATTTTTTAAAGTCAGTTTTCGTACAAATAAAATCCAGTCCAGCCTCCACATCTAACATTTTTGGAACATTATATTTACAGCTTTTTTTTTTGTTGCTTAAAAAGTCACATAAAAGGCTCCATTCATCATTCGCAGGAGTTTTTTTTAAGTCACTTTTTTCCCCCTTTTTAATCTTGTGCCATTCATTGACTATTTTGCCCCATTGATGAATCGGCTGGAGACATTTAGGAACCCCCGAAATATCGCCTACAACAACAAATATTAAAACATTCTATATGATAAACATGTATATACACTAGAAGATCAACGGAAATCAAAAATGGGGAAAAATAAATAAGTTAAAAAAAGCACAAATGCAATAGAGAATCAGACCCCACAAGGTAATGCAGCCAAGCCGGCGTGAGTGCGCTAAAAGGGATGAGCATAAAAAAAAAGTAAACTATAATAGTTCCCTTTAAGAAAACAAAACAGCGCAAATAGAAATGATCCGCTGTTGGCGATGGGCAAACATTAAAGTCTCACCTAGAAACCCTGAGAATAATGTCACCTGGGCACCATATAGATAATGCATTACAGAACTGCAGGTGTGAACTGAACAACTGGGCCCCTGCCAGCAGCTGTGGAACTACAATTTCCAGCATGCACTGCTTCCTCCCAATGCCTAGATTTGCACACTGATGACCCCAAGTGCCCCATACCCCAGTACATTAGGTAACATCATTACACAAGCAGTACAAGTAACTTTTTGCAGGCTGTGACTGACAGGCAACCCCTCCTAGAAGTGATCAGTGAAGTCTCCATTACCATTCTCGAAGTGATCCTTATAGACCTCCCCGCCGAAGAACGAGCAGAAGGACATGGCGTTGTTCGAAGGAACCGTTTAATCTTGACCCTCGCCGGCCACCACCTCTCACCACTGGAGCACACCGGCCGTCAGGATCATGTATAAAGCTCTTAGGGGCGGGGCATTACGTCATCAGCAGGCGTGTCTGCGTCCTTCTCTGCGTGTTGTCCACGTTTGGCGGCCATTTTGGTTGGGGAAGGAGTATTTATATAAGATTGGAGTGCAGCTTTGTGGAGTTTATTTTTTTCATAACTATTTGTGGTCACTGCCGGTGTTGCCTCACTGGAGGGGAATTTTCCGTCTGAGTTGCTGTTTTCTTATTAGGCAAGGCTTGGTATATGTTTTATGCAAGAGGTTGCATCAGCTAGTTCCCTGTTTTGTAACAGAAAGTCAATAGCCTGGAGGTATAATGGTAAAATGCAAATAAACACCTTAACCGGAAGACTAGGATTAGCGGGGAGGCGTCTTGTAGTAAAAGAAAAACTTTACAGGGGTTTTGCCATCTCCAAGATCCAATCCCAATATGTAGTAAGTGTAATAATAATATCAATAACTTCAATTAGAAATGTAGTACAGTTCTTCTGATTAGCTATGTTGCTTACCCCATGTGCAGGGAACTGCAGAAGCTTATATAGCCATGGTTGTGACCACTCATATAGTGACAGTTAATTGTCATAACCATGGATACCTAAGCTACTGCAATGCCCTGCACATGTGGTAAGTAACATAGCTAATCAGAAGAACTGTACTACATTTTTTATTGAAAATATCTGTTAATATTATTATTACACTTACTACATAATGGGATAGGATCTTGGAGATGGGAAAACTCCCTTTAACAACTAAAATTGTCCAATGTGCACCAGTTTCCCATATGCTCCTTTTTCAGTGGTTCCCATACAAGAGAGTGTTTTAAAGGTGCCCTAATATCTGTGCAAACCATGAGAGCCCAAAAGTGCCACCCATAGCACCAGCAGCAATGTGTCAGTCATTATGCACCCCCAAAAGAAGTTTACCAGCCACAAAGGAAGCCTTACATGCCAGCCAGACCACCCATAACAATGTGCCAGCCAGACCACCCATAACAATGTGCCAGCTAGACCACCCATAATAATGTGCCAGCCAGACCACCCATAACAATGTGCCAGCCAGACCACCCATAACAATGTGCTAACCAGACCACCCATAACAATGTGCCAGCCAGACCACCTACAACAATGTGCCAGCCAGACCACCCATAACAATGTGCCAGCCAGACCACCCATAACAATGTGCCAACCAGACCACCTACAACAATGTGCCAGCCAGACCACCCATAACAATGTGCCAGCCAGACCACCCATAACACTGTGCCAGCCAGACCACCCATAACAATGTGCCAGCTAGACCACCCATAATAATGTGCCAGCCAGACCACCCATAACACTGTGCCAGCCAGACCACCCATAACACTGTGCCAGCTAGACCACCCATAATAATGTGCCAGCCAGACCACCCATAACAATGTGCCAGCCAGAATACCCATAACAATGTGCCAGCCGACCAGACCACCCATAACAATGTGCCAGCCGACCAGACCACCCATAACAATGTGCCAGCCGACCAGACCACCCATAACAATGTGCCAGCCGACCACCCATAACAATGTGCCAGCCCGACCACCCATAACAATGTGCCGACCAGACCACCCATAACAATGTGCCAGCTAGACCACCCATAATAATGTGCCAGCCAGACCACCCATAACAATGTGCCAACCAGACCACCTACAACAATGTGCCAGCCCGACCACCCATAACAATGTGCCAGCCGACCACCCATAACAATGTGCCAGCCAGACCACCCATAACACTGTGCCAGCCAGACCACCCATAACAATATGCCAGCCAGACCACCCATAACACTGTGCCAGCCCGACCACCCATAAGAATGTGCCAGCCCGACTACCCATAACAATGTGCCAGCCGACCACCCATAACAATGTGCCAGCCAGACCACCCATAACACTGTGCCAGCCAGACCACCCATAACAATATGCCAGCCAGACCACCCATAACACTGTGCCAGCCCGACCACCCATAGCAATGTGCCAGCCCGACCACCCATAACAATGTGCCAGCCGACCACCCATAACAATGTGCCAGCCAGACCACCCATAACAATGTGCCAGCCAGACCACCCATAACAATATGCCAGCCAGACCACCCATAACAATATGCCAGCCAGACCACCCATAAGAATGTGCCAGCCAGACCACCCATAACACTGTGCCAACCTGACCACCCATAAGAATGTGCCAGCCCGACTACCCATAACAATGTGCCAGCCCGACTACCCATAACAATGTGCCACCTATAGGAGCAGTACAACGTCCCCACGGAGGGGGCAGCCATCAATGCCCTGTAATAAACAATGACACCACCAGCTGCGAATGCGGCAGTCACAGACCCCTCCGGAGATCACATGCCGCCACAAATAAACCCGTCAGTGGCAGCCAGAGATGATCCCAC
Source organism: Ranitomeya variabilis (assembly GCF_051348905.1). NCBI lineage: Eukaryota > Metazoa > Chordata > Amphibia > Anura > Dendrobatidae > Ranitomeya > Ranitomeya variabilis. The sequence goes on from NC_135238.1 coordinate 21,681,151, forward strand.
AGACGGCGCCATCGGGGACCACGTCACATAATCTTTAGCAATTCTGCAGTGAAATCTTTTGCTTTCTGGCTCAGAAAACGGAGCAGATTTGTCTCCATAACTGTAATCTGCCCCAGAATTTGCTGCGGATCCGTGAGTAATTGCAGCAAAATCCTCATCGCTATGTTACTCTGCAGACAATCCGTGACAGAAATGACCGCTGCTGTCAATCATAAAACCTACCTAGAAACTGTCCACAGAAATATGGATGAGATTTTGTGAGACCCCGTAACTTCATATAAAACGAGGCTCCGCAGAGTCAGAGACTGAACCCAGCAGGAGACATGATGTCACTAGATCGCGCCGAGCCTCAGTCTGCGCAGAGCCAGGACTGGAGCAGCGCATGTGGGATCGAGGTTATAGGGGACATCACGCTGTCTGGCGTACTGTGGGGGTCCTCACACTGTGGGTGGGGTCACTTTTAGGGCATAATATAGTCTGGGGGGCTATGGGGTATGTCATTGAGTTGGGGGTTACTAGAGGCCTCATAATACTTGTGGGGGTCACAGGGGCGACATCATATTGTGTTGGGGGCGACATCATACTGTGCTGGGGCCACTGTAGGGTCACCATACGGTGCATGTGGTGCTATCATACTGTGTACAAGAGACATTTTTGGTGGTATCATACTTTATAGGGGCCGTGAAAGTGGTACTATAGTGGGTGAGAACACTTAAGGACTTCAATAGGGGCAAAGTGACTGTAAGTGCCACAATAGAGACCCCCATAAAATTCAGTTGCACATGGAGCGCCCCCGTGGGCAAGGGGGTACTCGGTACCGGGTCCTTCGGTTCTCAAGGGGGATGTCACGGTGGCTGACCCGGTCCGTGGCCCTCGGGACATCCGTGTATAAAGGGAAAGGTCTTTAAAGGGATAGAGTTTATGTTCGTGACGCCACCTGTGGGGGTCACGACACTGATAAGGGGTCCGTTGGGGTGATGTTATGGCAGCTAGATGGTATACCTTCCCACAGGTGAAGTGTATCCCCAGGGCTCCCAGTGTGTAGATGGTGGATGGTGAGAGGCGCAGTGAAGAACGAGGACACAAGGTTGCAGTCTCTTTACCTTTTTACTGAAGACTTCAGCATCCACAGTCCAGAGCACCAGACCACAGGGCAGGCAGAGTCCGGCCGGTCCGAAGGCAAATCCAGAGTCCCCTTATCCAGGTGGAAATCAGTAGCCTTCCTCTAGCGCCTGGGTGTTGTAGTACCTTACTGCTAAGCCTCTCATAAGGTCCTCACAGATGTTGTAGATGTTCTAGATGTTATGTTTCTCTTTCTGTCCCCCTGATGGATAGGACAACCCGTATGACTGGTGGCCTGAGGCTTTTTACAGGGATTCTAGCACGCCCCGGCCTCTCGTGGGTGCCACCGTGCCTCCTGGGTGTAGGGGCGGATCAGTAACTTGCAATTTGCTGTCCTGCCGTTCTCTGGAGCAAGGCATAAAGGACTGTTGCTCCCTCGGTGTTCCGGCTACCGGGATCCTGCGCCTCAGAAGGAGGCAGCCTGTGCAGGGCAAAACTCCTTCTGGTTTCCACTCCTTTTGCTATGACTTCTTTCTCACCCTCTACAATACAGTTCTCTGTTCGTGTCCTTTCTTAGGATGCTGCCACACGTGGGGCAGCCGCAGCTCCGTGACCTTCTGTCTAGGCCTCTGACAGGATCCCACCTCTGTCAGGGACCAACTACCTGAGCCGAAGCTCAGCCAGCAACTGCCTAACTTCCTCTCCAGGCCACCAGTTTTACCTAATTGTGAAGAGTGCCCTAATAAATAGGAGCATAGCTCCCCCTGGTGGACTGGAGTATGAAATGCGTGGTATGCTTGTGGTACCTGGTAAAGAGATCTCCTTTATTGCCTCCAAAAGTAACATCACTCCCCCCCTAGAGGAAAATGACATTACTGCAACGACCAGGACCCTGGGGCGCTGCACACACACTGATAGCAGGATTGGCCAACAGCATAACGTGTACGGGGGCCAACCAACTCTTCCCGGACAGATGATGTCAGGGGACAATCAGCGGGACTACATCAGCTTATGCAGCACCCCAGGGTCCTGGTCGTTGCAGTAATGTCATTTTCCTCTAGGGGGGAGTGATATTACGTTTGGAGGCAAAGAAGGACGACTGCATCTAGGTATCACAAACATGCAACACATTTCGCACTCCAGGCCACCAGGGGGAGCTATGCTCCTATTTATTAGGGCACTCTTCACAATTAGGTAAAACTGGTTGCCTGGGGAGGAAGTGAGTGAGTTGCTGGCTGAGCGTCGCTCAGGTATTTGGTCCCTGACAGGGGTGGGATCCTGTCAGAGGGCGAGACAGGAGGACACGGAGCTGTGCATGCCCTGAGAGCTGCAGCTTCTAGAAAGAGAAACTGAAGGAGAACTGTATTGTAGAGAGCGTGCAAAGAAGTCGTAGCAAAGGAGTGGATATCAGAGGAGTTCTGCCCCACACAGGCTGCCTCCTTCTGAGGCGCAGGATCCCGGTAGCCGGAACACCAAAGGAGCAACAGTCCTTTATGCCTTGCTCCAGAGACCGGCAGGACAGCTAATTTCACGTTACCTGCCCGCCCCTACACCCAGGAGGCAAGGTGGCATCCCTTAGAGGCTGGGGCATGATAGAGTCTCTGTAAAACGCCTCAAGCCACCGGTCTTACGGGTTTGTCCTATCCATCTGGGGGACAGAGAGAGACATTACATCTGTAACATCTTCAACAATTGTGAGGACCTTATGAGAAGCTTAGCAGTAAGGTACTGCAACACCCAGGCGCTAGAGGAAGGCTACTGATTTCTACCTGGACAAGGTGACTCTGGATTTGCCTTCAGACCGGCCGGACTCTACCTGCCCTGTGATCTGGTGCTCTGGACTGTGGACGCTGAAGCCTTCAGTAAAGGTAAAGAGACTACAACCTTGTGTCCTCGTTATTCACTCTCACCATCCACACACCGGGAAGCCCTGGGGATACACTTCACCTGTGGGAAGGTATACCATCTAGCTGCCATAACATCACCCCAGCGGACCCCTTAGCAGTGTCGGTCACCCTGACCGAATACCACAGGTGGCGTCACGAACATTTCCCCTTTAAAGAACTTTCCCTTTAACACGGATGTCCCAAGGGCCATGGACCGGGTCAGCCACCGTGACCTTCCCCCGAGAACCGAAGGACCCGGTACCGAGTACCCCGCTACCCTTGGGGGCGCTCCACTTATACCCGGAGTGTCACTTTAATGCGACCCATTCATGGTGCTGACATCTCACAATCCCACTGGGAAATGCAAAGTGGTCACGTTCCAATGTAAAATGTGGGATTTTGCTGAGTTCTGCATTTCACGTCGGAAGTCGTCAGTAATCTCAGTGACAACGTATATATCCTGCGATCAGCAGCTCTGAGGAGTTAATGCAGTAATGGATGGCTGCCGTAATGAGTTCAGCCTCTCAATCCCCTCTCAGTCAGTAAAGCAGGCTTAGGCAGGCCGCAGGTTATATTTAATGTGTCTGACACTCCAGGGCATCGGAGAGAATTACTACAAAGGTTTCCGGGCACAAATCAGTTTACAAACATCAGAACCATTTTATTGAGGAAGAATTCCAAACTTTTCTTGAGTCCTGAATGACCAATCTGCCATTCAGGATACAAGGAAAGTTGGGTGCGATTCTCTATTAGAATTGTTTATATTAAAGGTTAGATTTGACTTTTCACGAAAGCTGGGTGCCAACCTGTATGGATGATGTAATGACACAGATGCTATAATAATAAATAATAATAATAATAATATTAGATGTCACCCAGCTTTCCTAGACAGAGTTGCCCTACGTGATTCAAGGAACAGTTCCAGCCTACGGGCTTTTCCAGATACGTTTGCCATTCATGCCCCCAAAGAAAACAGGGTGCCAACATTTGTGGGTGCTGTAATAATGTGTAAATCTGATGTCACCCAGCTTTCCACAGCAGATTTGCCATTTATGCCTCAAGGAACGCTAGGTGCCAACGCCTACAGATACTTTATGGGCGTCCATACTGGATATCACCCAGCTTTTCCAGGCAGATTTTCCATTTAATGATTTTACAGAAGCTGGGTGTCAACAAGTAATGCTGTCCATATTAGATGACACCCAGCTTTTCTATGAAGACTTCTGTAGTGTAAAATTTTATGTGCACACTTAGAAATACACATATAAAATCATACTCAGCTTTCCAAGTTAGATTTTCCATTCGAGACTCAAGGAAAGCTGGGTGCCAACCTGTATGCATATATATATTTGATTTGCCTGGTGCCACCCTCTATGGGCTCTGTAATAATGCGCATATAAAACGTTACTCAGCTTTCCAAGTTAGATTCGCCATTCATGACTGTAGGAAAGCTGGGTGCTAACCTAAATAGAAGTGGTAACGGTGTCCATATAGGAAATCCAAGGTAGAAATCTCATTTTTATGGAAAACTTGGTGATATACCATTCGGCTTTCTGTTATGACTCAAGAAAAGCTGGGTGCCCACTCTTGTGGTAAGGGTACTGGCATCCATATTGCTCGCCACCCACCTTTCACAGATAGATCTGACACTTATCACTTTAAGGCAGCCATATTTGATGTCACCCAGCTTTCCCCACCCCCCCAAAAAAATAAAAGATTTAAAAAAAAAGATAAAAAAATAAAAACAGATAGGGGCGACCAAGTTTTATGGATACATTTTTTTAAAGGGAAATTTGAATTCCAGTAAAATATTGTGGCTCCAAACCTCCCACCCACCACCACCCCATGTTTTGGCGCCCGGGCCCTCTTTCTAGCTGCCGCCAGGTATTTGCCTTTCTGCATAGTCTGGACTTGTATCTCTTCCAGGGCTAAGAAAAGCGCGGAGATGCCGGACATCCTGCCAATCTCCCTTCTTGTTCTTCCAGGGCATTAAGAATTGATGAGTAAATACGGCTTGTGTTCAGGCGCGGCCGAAGCTCCTCGAACCTCCGGAAAGCTAAAACCAAATCACCAAATCTTAGCTGCCGAGAGTCAATAGGGCAGAGTTGGGGAATCGGCCGCGCCATCAAATCCTAGAGAACCTTAAAGGCAAAATCTTTGGCTATGTGCACACGTAGATGGAACCTCTGCGGATTTTTCCGCACCTCTTTTGAGAAATCCGCAGGTAAAAAGCCTGCGGATTACCCAAGGATTTACTGCGGATTTTGTGCGGATTCCGCCTGCGGTTTTACACCTGCGGATTCCTATTATGGAGCAGGTGTAAACCGCTGCGGAATCCGCACAAAGAATTGACATGCTGTGGAATAAACAACGCTACGTTTCCCGTGTTTTTTTCTGCGGATTTTGTTTTCCATAGGTTTACATGGTACTGAAAACTCAGGGAAAACCGCTGCAGATCCGCAGCAAAATCTGCAACGTGTGCACATAGCCTTTGATTACTTTATCCATTTATTTCTCACGGCTTGTGATGGCGAATCTGCACCTACGGGCATAAAAAAATCTGGACAGGAAGGCTCCGATTAATTATTAATTATTTGCGTATTTTGTTAAGTTACTTTTGTGTAATACATTGACTTTTTTTTTTTTGCACCAAATTCTTCCAGATGTCGCACGATTTTCATGAATTTTGTTCCCAAACTAGTAAATATTCTTTATCATTAAATTGTTTTGCAATTTATTTTTTTTTATGGCAAAAAAGAGGTGTGTTCTGTTACACTAGGCTTTCAAAAAGGCGCAAATGAAAACAGGTGAAAAATGCCAAAAAATAGACAAAAGAAAAAGGCGCAAACGCAATATTGAATCGGGCCGAGTGTGATTGATGACCCTGTGTTCTGCTGCTCGTGGCCCCAATGAGGGATCTATGGTGTTTGTAGTTTTCCATATGTTGAAGACATACACGATTTTTGGGCTCGCCGCTGTTGGTGACGCAGGGTCAGGTCTGCGCTGTCCTCCCTGGAGAATAGATTTACAGACATTTCCCCATTCTGTTACTTGTCTCCTGCACAATGATTTCCCCAGACTCAGGATGGCACAGAATATATATACAGCATATCCAAGCTCCCAGTCTCCTCTCATACTGCTGTGTCCAAGGTTCTTGTACTGAGCAGTGTGAGATCTCAGCAGCTGCCGCAGGGAGGAGGGACACTGAGGAGCTGTCAATCAAGCTAGGTGGGTGGAGATTTAGCAGCAGGGAGGAGGCAGCTTGAGGAGCTGTCAGACTAGGAGGGCAGAGGTTTAACAGCAGCAAGGGCAAAGAGCAATTAGGAGCTGTCAATTAGGCAAGGAGGGTGGAGATTTACTTCTGGGAGGAGGGCCACTGAGGAGCTAGGTAGGCAGAAAGCAGCAGGGAAGAGGAACACTGAGGAGCTGTCAGTCAGCCTAGATGGGGAGAATGAGTTTAACCTTTCAGAACATATTATATCTAACATGGATTTTCACAGTAAGTACACGACCCTCATCAGGTCTACGAGGTGTATCTAATAATGAATGCAGTTTATATTGTGATGTCTGTTTAAATGATAAAATCCCTACTGCTTACAGCCGCCACTAGGGGGAGCTTGCATCCTTTGAAGTCCATATGCACACGGCTCCCCCTAGTGGTGGTTGACATAAAAAATAAAAAAAAGTGCAAAGAGGAACAATTCAAAATATCTGATAAATCCGGCGCCTATCACGTCCCTATAATGCATGTATATTTGCAGTGATTGTGTGCATAGATAAAGCGCCGCTTTATTTGCCATATAATGTATATTGATATATTTGCAATTATTTTTAGGATGAGAGCAGACTCCTCCCGGTCCTTCCATTGGTCCGGCCTCATGAAGCACAGCAGCTCCATCCCGTTCAGTGCAATGCAGCATTTCTCAGATGCAGGCGGCTGAGGATCTCCCGGGATGCTCAGGATTCGGCGTCTGTCACGATGTGCTGATCTGAGAAGAAGAGATGGAAGGAAACTTGGACTAAACTGTGGCAGGATGCGGGGCTGTGATCCAGTAACAGCCAGCGGCCAATAGCTCAGGAGCGGGGGAGCAGCATCCATCTGCAGAGCAATTAGTGAGGCTTTATCCTCTGCCTCCTGTGGCACTGAGCTCCGCTGTCCTCCTGGAGCCCCCCTGTGTGTGTCAGAGGGGGCTGTCGGCTCCTGTCGGTGCACAGATCCCCGCATTGCCCGTCTGCCGGAGAAAAGCCGCAGAGATGCTCCGACGTCCTGATCAGAGCCCTCACCTGAACCTGGCAGATGCCAGCTGTCTCCTGGGGTGAAGCCCAGAATTCTGCGAAACCAGGATCCGGGGTAAGTCCCTATTACAGACGGCACTCATTATTTGGGCATATTCAAGGGCACCTTTTTGGCAGATACATAGACACCGCAAGCGACTGGCACCCAACTTTAACCGACTAGATTCCCTTTAGCGGAATCTGTCGCAGTGATGCCAGGCAGGTGCCACCATCCCTGTGCACACACCACTGCAGCTGTCTATTCAACCAGTGACTGGCAGGACCCCAAACTGGTCCCCTGTCACCTATCCCAGTCACACCAGTCGGGTGGGGTGAGAGGGCACTTGCTGGATTCAGATCTATACTGGTTTACTACCAGGGAAGATGACTATGTGTTCGTGATGTTAAAACAGGTCACCGTGCTTCGGTGCAGCAGAGCCGAGTTTGTCAGATGTAGCAGTGCCGAGTTTGTCAGATGTAGCAGAGCCGAGTTTGTCAGATGTAGCAGGCCGAGTTTGTCAGATGTAGCAGGCCGAGTTTGTCAGATGTAGCAGAGCCGAGTTTGTCAGATGTAGCAGAGCCGAGTTTGTGAAGAAGCTGAATTATCATAGTAATGTAGTGAAATGGCAAAACGGACGCAGACAGAAGAGGCCCCTGTGCAAGAACAATATATGGGCCAATAGCTCATCCGCTTTGGAGGTAGTCGTGGCCCCCTTACCTCTGGGGTCCTGCACCAATGGTGGGTCCGCATCTGCTACATGGAGCAAAGGCTTGAGATAGAGTTCTGCTGCACTGTGGGCATCCATCCTGCTTCACTGCAGAGGTAGTAGGTGGCAGGTGCACAACCCGGGGGGACTGGAGATCCCAGCATCAGACAAGAGACATGATTGATCTTCTAGTCCCAAATTAGGAAAATATTGATGGGTGTAATCGCCATGTTCTGAGACTAAAGGGACACTCACCCCAAACTCAGGAGCGTGTGTGAGAGAAGCCAAGATCAGGACAGGGAGCGTAAAGAGATAGGAATGGCTGATAACAGTGAACAATAGATACTATCTAATTGTATACAACCTTATACAATGTGCAACAAGCCCCTCACTTACGGAGAACAAAAACACAGACATTGGGGTCTCAATACAGTTCTGAATTCTGCACCTTCTATGTACATCCCTGACCACCATCCCCCCCCCCCAAGAAATATTATGGTAATTATGCTACAAAATCCAAAAAGTTCCCCCACAACAGCAGTGGTATTGTTATAGGGGCCCATTCTTGATCTGAAAGCACCATCATCAGATATTAGAGGAGCTATTATCAGCACGCTGTGTCGTCTGTCATTACAATGGTGACCCCCCAAAATCAGAACTGTCTGTCTGCAGACCACCAACGATAAGGCAGATGGTCTATACAATGATTGATAGATAGATAATAAATAGATAATAGATAGATAATAGAGAGAAAATAGATCATAGATAGATAATAGATAGATAGATAATAGATAGATAGATAATAGATAGATAGATAGATAATAAAAAGATAAATGATAGATAGTCTTAGATATTAGTGATAAAGCAGCCATATGTGTGGCTTTTGTTGATCCAGGCTTATTAATCTGTCTGAACCCCATGGCTGGTAAAAGTTTTTTTTTCCTGCTCCCCTGGATCCCGTCACTATAAATTAGGTCATTCATATATCTACAAATCCGTGTCCCAGTATAAACAGAGAGCAATTAATACCAACACAAGAAGCAGATCAGCGTATCTGTCTACAGTACATACTCCTCAGGGCTCCGCCATGCTGCATTGTGTACATGATGCGTTATGAACCACATTAAAGGCAGACTATTTGCATACATACATGGCCATTAACCAGCAAACCGCTCTGAGGTGCAATCAGCTTGAAATTAGCGCCAATATGCTGATTGGGGCAATATATGATGATCCCATTCATAGAGAATGCAATATAGATATTTTTTTAGGATTTTTTTCTGTCTGGGTCAAAATCAATAAGATGCAACCGATTACTACATGGATAAGACTTGAAGGATGTATAGACTCCACCCAAAAAGAGGGATGCCTATATTGTACACAGGGGCAGTATTATAGTAGTTATATTCTTGCACATAGGAGCAGTATTATAGTAGTTATATTCTTGTATATAGGAGCAGTATTATAGTAGTTATATTCTTGTACATAGGAGCAGTATTATAGTAGTTATATTCTTGTATATAGGAGCAGTATTATAGTAGTTATATTCTTGTACATAGGAGCAGTATTATAGTAGTTATATTCTTGTATATAGGAGCAGTATTATAGTAGTTATATTCTTGTACATAGGAGCAGTATTATAGTAGTTATATTCTTGTACATAGGAGCAGTATTATAGTAGTTATATTCTTGCACATAGGGGCAGTATTATAGTAGTTATATTCTTGCACATAGGGGCAGTATTATAGTAGTTATATTCTTGTACATAGGGGCAGTATTATAGTAGTTATATTCTTGTACATAGGGGCAGTATTATAGTAGTTATATTCTTGTACATAGGAGCAGTATTATAGTAGTTATATTCTTGTACATAGGGGCAGTATTATAGTAGTTATATTCTTGTACATAGGGGCAGTATTATAGTAGTTATATTCTTGTACATAGGGGCAGTATTATAGTAGTTATATTCTTGTACATAGGGGCAGTATTATAGTAGTTATATTCTTGTACATAGGGGCAGTATTATAGTAGTTATATTCTTGTACATAGGGGCAGTATTATAGTAGTTATATTCTTGTACATAGGGGCAGTATTATAGTAGGTATATTCTTGTACATAGCGGCAGTATTATAGTAGTTATATTCTTGTACATAGGAGCAGTATTATAGTAGTTATATTCTTGTACATGGGGGGCAGTATTATAGTAGTTATATTCTTGTACATAGGGGGCAGTATTATAGTAGTTATATTCTTGTACACTGGGGCTTTACTTTTAGTTATACTTTTGTACATCGGGGCAGGCAATATCTCCTCTTTGTAGGGGACTGGTCACGTTACAGGCATTAGTAGAAGCATCTCCAGCATTCAGGCAGTATTTAATCATGTTGACAACAAAGGATCTGTGTGAACTTCCCAGGGAGTCCCAGACTTATGTCTTGACATCAACCTTACAGAGATTGTCACTTATTCCAACCTGCCAACTGATAGATCAGAGGAAAAGAACTTTAAAGGGAATTAGGAATGGAGTCAGGATTCAGGAGAAGCCAGCGGGATCCTGTGCTGTGTGGAAACTTGTCAGCAGAAAGAGCAAAACAGTATTGTGCTTATATACTAAGAATAATTATAGTGAATGTTTATATTGGCTAGATGCCTATGTGTATATAGTGCACAAAGATTCCTGGGCTCTAGTAACATTTCATAGCACAAAGATGACCACGGAGCTGGGTCATTAGTGAACATAGAACTGTCAATCACACTTCAGCCCCATCCACACTGATCTGCTAAGCGCTGGAAACACAATGGCCGACACAACCGTGGCCAGATTGAAAATGGTTATTTTTTTTTGCATCAATTGCACACATATTCTTTTTTGTTCTAACATAGTATGCAAAACAATTATGTTACATTGCAATAGAGCCATTTACATTAAAGGAAGTAGCAGCCACCTTGAAGGGTTGTCAGCTTCCGAAATGAGCAAAATTGCAAAGTGTTTTGAGAAGCAAGCAACTTTGCAATTTTACCTCTTATTAATAATCTCTCCTGTTCTCAGGAATGGAAGGATTTTTTTATTCTATAGCTTACCGATCTTTGCGGGTTATCAGAGGTGGCCATTTACGAAGCAAAGAGAGCAGCGCTTACAAGCTCTTTGCTATAAAGCTTGCAAGCGCAGCTCTGAAGCAGACCAGATTGCTTGATCTGGTCAGTTAGTGTTGCTGCCCTCCTCTGATTCCCAAGAGGCAAAGCAGTCCCTACTAGCTGCATCTGAGAGAGCGCAGTTTGGGCCATGCCTCTGGTCTGAACTGTGAATCGTTCTCCGCACACCATCCCCAGCAACCGGGAAGCCAGGAGACACAGGAACGGTGCACTCCTAAAGATAGGAATAGAGAATAACCCTTTAACTTTCTGATAATCTACGCGATGCCGAGAGGGCTGAGTAGCCAATTGTAATAGTTTGACTTGCATTTGGAGTGGCCCAAAAGAAGATTTTATGATGGACCCAATAATGGTCTCAGGGGTCCAGTAGAAGACAATCACATTTAGAGTTTAAAGATAATTACTTGGTCTTCAGAATCAATTCCATTCCGACAATGGTTTGGCTGTTTGTATGTGGGTTTCCCCCCCCCCCCCCCCATTTTACACTTGTTTCCCATTCTGTTCCAGATAGAACAGCCATGCTCTGAAGAATGTCTAACTCTGCCAAAATTAGTCCTGTGCTGACTGGTTCCCCAAAACTCAACCATTCTTTGCCAGGTCCAAAATATGAACCAGTTTCCCAACATAAACCACAGGGAATAACGATCCAGTTAACAAAAGTGCACAGTGAAGACAACTGGGAAGACTTAGATGAAAGTGAACTCATATTCACTTTGGACCAGGATGAAGAAGAAGCAGCGGCCTCCACCTTAGCAGGTAGAACTTCTTCTCCGGTGTATGGGCAGTCAAGCGAACAAGATGGGACTGTTATTAACGAGCTGGCCCTGGCTGCTTACGAATGTGCTGGCGATGTTCTACTGTCCAATGAGACCCAAAAGCACAGCAGTCCCCTCATGCCAAGCTCACCCACTTCCCCACCACTCATCAACTTGGTGAAGTCTGTCTCCACAGAAATCGATGTTAAAGACTCCACTCTTCATAAACCTCATCCTTTCGTCAACTTGGTCAAATCGATTTCCACTGAAATCTCCAGACTAGAGCCGGAGGTATCACAATCCAAGTCAGACTCTAAGCTCAACGTTCATCTCTGGAGACAGATAACTCAACCAAAGGGCAAAAATGGAGACTCTAGGACAGCACCATCCTCCCCAAGCACATCACCTTCTGAAAGCAAAGGAATGTTCTTCAATGTCCAAGAGGTGGAGGCCAAGTTAGAAGACACCAAAAGGAGATTGTCTGAAGCTATGCAAGAACCGTTGAGCATGCTCAGTAAGATTATAGGTGAGGAGACAACGAGCCCAAACCCCAAACACAGAACTATGTCCCCATTGTTCTTCAACCAGGAATCCCCATCGAGTCATTTAAAAGACCAAGGTAGTTTTGAGTCCAAGAACACGTTTACCAACTGTGGACGGGTAGATGAAGGAGAAATCATGGACTTTGTAGATCCTTCTAAAGCTACCCACAAAGAAGCACCAAAGAACCACTGCAAATACAAGATCTGCTCTTATGGGGACATGATCCAGGTTGTAGAAATAGCCAGCGAGGATGCACAAGATCAAGGCTTGACCTCAACCATGGACAATCGCCAATCTCCATCCCATAACAATGACGTGCCATGTGGTGCCCTGGTCTGTTTAGCAATTCTAGCCTATAACTTCTTCATCTGGCCCTTTCCTGCCTACATCTCGGGGCTGTTCATGGGCATTGCTAGTGGATTTATTTTAGGATTTTTTCTGGTATTACTATTTGTGCCCAAGCATTCCTATTCCCGGAGACACAAGCGTTACCTGCAGGAATGTGCAATGCTTCCTTTATCCATGCAAAACCTACAGGAACCAAATCTGCTGCAGGTAAGACGTCCTGCTTTTTTATTGTTTACAGGGATATTAATCTTTTTTAGGTGTCATGGTGATAATTTTAGGCAAAGTGACAATGAGAAGTGCAGCCATATTGGTTGTCACCTTCGCTTCTTGACATATTAGTGTGAATGTGACTTTCACAACCCTGCTGATCCTGAGCTCAGTTTGAGATGTTTCCAATGTTATGAAGTTAACGTCCCTTGTGCTATTATGGGGCTAAGCGGTTATTTGTGTTTTTGGCACTCTGGCCAGCTACATGAAATGTGACTGGCTATGTTGTGAGGCACTGTTTTGGGGATACTCAGTCTCTGTCCATTATGGCAGCACTGAGGTTAGCAATGATATTGAGCAGTGTGGTTGTCATCAATATGGGGACACAATGCCTGGCTCTGTTATGGGGTACCGCCGTGGGTCCCTCTCTAGATCCATTATGTCGGCAGTGTGCTGTGGCAATGTGGCAATGATGCTTGACAATGTGGTCAATATGGGGACACAATGCCTGGCTCTGTTAGGGGGTACCGCCATGGGTCACTCTCTAGATCCATTATGTTGGCAGTGTGCTGTGGAAATGTGGCAATGATGCTTGACAATGTGGCTGTCATTGGTATGAGGGCACAGTGGCTGGCTCTGTTATGGGGTACCGCCATGGGTCACTCTCTAGATCCATTATGTTGGCAGTGTGCTGTGGAAATGTGGCAATGATGCTTGACAATGTGGCTGTCATTCGTATGAGGGCACAGTGGCTGGCCCTGTTAGGGTGTCCTCTCTCTGAGTATGTTAGGAGAAGAAAGTGTCTTTGGGGACTAATCTGTTCTGGACATGGGGATGATATGGTGTCCGTATGGGGGTACTCTGTCTGGTCCTGTTTTGAGTATTGGAGGATTATGGTTTGTAATGTTATGGGTGTTCTGTGGCTGGCAATGATGTCTGGCATTAATCAGGACATAATGGCTGGCTCTGTTGTGGGGTACTGTTATGGGGTACTCTGCACAGGCCTGTTAGGAGAAGAAAGTGTCTTCGGGGACTGTGTCCAAGATATGGAGTGATTATTATGGGGATACTCTGTCTGGTCCTATTTTGAGTATCAGGGGATGATGGTTGGCACTTATGGGTGCTCTCTGGCTGGCAATGTTATGTTGGCATTATGGCTATCAATATGGAGGCTCTGGATGGAAAATATGAGAACATGGTCAGAATATTTGAGGATATGGTTATGTGCCACATATCGCTACCTATGACCCTCACATCCCCATCTAATATCCATGTCTTCCAGCTGTCCTTTTACACAGGGCAGACATGTTACCCCCATTGTCTCCTCCTTATTAATGGTTCACAGTCCAGCTTCTGCCAGTCTCGGGAACACGGAGGAGTAATTCTCGGCATGACTGCACACTTTCCATCACTTCACACTCTCTCTCTCAGAAATGTAATTTTGCCATGGGTATAAAGAGTATATAAGGAGCGGTTGGAGCAGCTGCAGGAGCCGGGGCCGTCATTATGGGCACCACAGATAACACTCGATGGGTGACATCCTCAGCGGGCAGCACGTGCTGCCGATACTGATCTAGTGTTGTCAGATCAGAAAATCTCACTGACTCTGATCATTATTTTGTGCACTCATTAAAAAACCCAGAAGTAAAATCACAATGGATAACATCAAGGACGGAGCAGAGGGAGCTGTGATCCAGAGCATGAACACATTTATTTTTTTTAGATTAATATTCTGATTTTATTTAATTGTCAAGAATTCTGCTTGCAATAAGTGAATGGAAATATTCTTGTTCACACAGTACCATGCAATGTATGAATGTAGACGCAATACGGTCTCTGAAGCAGTCTTTTTTTTTCTGTAGCTTTCATTGACATCAGAGTAGGACAAAAAGTATTAGTAAAACAATGCATTAAGTTTTATTATAAATAGATATATTTACTGTACAGACATGGTTATTAGACAGAGATAAAAAGGAAAGCAGGAGAAAAGGTGACTGCCTGGACCTAGATCAAAGTACAGTGTGATACATATAAAGGGCAGTAATTTGGTACATACAAAAGTCAAAACATAGTACAGAGATGTATGTACTGGAGAATGAAAGCAGCACAATAATGTATATGACCAAAAAGTACTGTGAGTCCAGGCAGCCACAGCATCTGACATGTGTTTCACATCACCAGATGAAGCTTGTCTGCGAAACACAGTGTGTAGATAAAATCGAATCTGCTTAGCTGGAACCCTTTTACACTATTGCTCGCATTCTAATCCAAGAGGAAGAGCCACAGCAAATACTCTACGTGTGCCATACACCTGTGAATAGGACAGGGTCAGAACTGATTTTAACTCCTGAAGGATCCCATTCTCCAATGGCAAGCAGAGGTCTTAAAAATTGCAGAGAAATTAAAATGCAAAAGTATATAAAGCAAAGACTGTTCAATGGGTGTTAAATGCCATATATGTAGGCGTGCCCTCATATGGCTGCGTTAACCATTTTGGCACAGATAATGTGGCCATCTAGGCAATCATATAATTAAGGTGTAATGTAATCATTGAGATAATTACCGATTTTTATTGTTTCCTCTCAGAGTTGGATGAACGAGATTTTTTCTTACGACCCTGAGACCTATCACCCGGGTCTCACCCACTCTGTGTTTGTGACGCTAGAAGGTACAACCTTGAAACGCTGCTATCCAAAGAGCAGCTTGTCCCGGAGGTCTATCTATGGAGAGGAGATACCGGAAACTGTGTTTGTCAGTCATGAAACCAACAACTTAGCCAATGCCCAGGTAAGGGGTGGATCGTCCACCAAAAATTGATCTATGTGGAAGGACTTTCTTTAATGTCCTAACCCCTATAAAGACTGACTATTCTACAGTAAAGTCAACATAGTCTTTAGATACAGTATGCATTTTGGACTCCATATACCGATCTTATTGACCAAAGCATAAAAATCTTCATGTTCGTATTCATTACGACTGGTGAACATCTCCAGCTTTGGAGAAGGAAATGATGGTGATGATGATTATTTTAGGTATTCCTGCATCCTGACGGACTGGCAAACAAGAGACTTTGGAACAAAAAATATCCGATCTGCATCCAGTTACATGATCCCGAAGAACCTGAAGTTGAGAATGGAGAACCCGTGGACAAAGATCTCGAGATTGATGAATCTCCAAGAAAATATCCAGATGACCTTGAGAAGTCAAATGCAGAATGTAAGGCTGGGACGTTATATCTATTTGGCAGAACTGGGAGGGAAAAGGAAGAATGGTATCAACACCTGGTGAAGGCATCTCGAGGGAGCATGGCTGGAAAGCAAGATGGCAACAGAAATGACAGCAAAACAGGTAAGTTGTGGTTGACTTCTCAGTGGCTTTGAATGCCTTGAGTTTTGATGGATGCTCCCTGACTTGGGCTTCACCTTTTTAGGGCCATTACAAAACCCCCTTTCCAGTCCATGCAGTTGGGGAGGCACAAGTAACAGCAGCATGGACAGCACGGAGGACACTTCCCATATGTTTAAGCCAAAGGACTTGGCAGGGAACATGAGGCAGAAGATCCTCTTGGACTATGCCACTTACATGTCCAAGTTCATCTCAACAGAGCAAACCAGTCCAGTCCAAAGTCCTCTTCAGAGCGCTGCCAGCAGCCCAGTCCCTCCGAAAAGGATGGTATTGTATCTGGCTTTATTCCACTACCCAAAATCATAAGTAATGCCTCTGCGTAAATGACGTTAGTCTAATTCCTTGTCTTTACCCTTACCCAGCCCCCTATGGAGCAGACCCTCTTCACTAACCCTGATGTGAGCTGGGTCAATGCCTTTATTGGACGGATATTCTGGGACTTTTTGCGGGAGAAGTATTGGGAAGATGTTGTGGCCAATAAAATCCAGAAAAAGTTGACCAAAATTAAGGTAAGGTTGTAGACACCAAGTCTAAATTGAATCGGAATCAGCCACTTCTCCTCAGGGGCGGAATCAGGGGTAGAAAGAGCAGGCAGCTGACCGGGAAGGTCCTGGATTGGGATGTGCACATGTCGGCTGGGGAGACGGCCATTGGAAAGAACAAATTTGATAACATCTTTCTTGACACATTTTTAAGAATTGAGGTTGTGAGACACCATGACATCTTGTCCCACGAAATGAGATGCTGTGCTCAAAAGGATACCACATCTCCTTGGAATTTCCTAAATCACCTGAAAAACTGTGGCATGGAGTAAGAGCCCAGGTGTTGCTCTCACTAGGCCAGCCTACACCCATAAAATGTAATGGGGATCATCCTAAATTATGGTGGCTCATGGTTTCCAAGAAAGTTTCCAAAAAACAAACCACCATTTAAATGATTTGTCCAACATTGCACAGTATTTCTTTTATTGTTCATTTGCTTCCTAAATGCAAAGTAAAAAAAAAAATACTTTCTAAATAGTCTTCAATATTTATTTAAACCATTTTGCTGCATGCAATTGTCTGTAAGTTCTTTAGCCAGCTGAGTGATTTGCAAAAAAATATATATCTATCTATCAGAGGAGCTCCTGATTTTCTTTCTCTACTCTCTCCTCCTTTTTCTCAGTGTTAGATATAGTAGCAATGTGGGAAAGGGTTGTGCAAAGATTTCTCAATGTGGAGAGGAGAGAAAGTAACTAAAGTTTTATGGAGAGTAGAGAAAACAGGTTCTAGTCAAGGAGGAAAGCATATGGAGAGGAAATAAGTGCAGTATACAAGCTGCTCCTCCATTCCTTCTGTTATACAGATATATAGATAGCAGCAAAGAGAGGAAAGTGATCTTGCACAGATTTTCTCAATGTTGAGAGGAGAGAAAGCATCTAAAGTTTTATGTAGAGTAGTTAAAAGAGGTTCTAGACAAGGAGGAACACATACAGAGAGATCATTGCAGAATGTAAGGTACTACTCCTTTCCTTAATTTTATTGAAAGCAGCAAAAAGAGAAAATGGGTTGCACACAGATTACCTCAATATGGAGAGGAGAGAAAGCATCTAGTTTTATGTAGAGTAGAGACAAGAAAGTATGGAAAGTAAATAAGAGCAGGATAGAAGCTGTGCTCACATAGGAACTAATGAAGACACCAGAACCCTGCCCCTCAATGTGTCCATATCTTTTAACACGTATTCAGCAAAAATATTCACTAGTGTTGTATCTTATAGGATCGGGAATATCTGTGAGGCACTGTCTATACTCACTATGATATTCTCTGTACACTTTTTCACCCAGCTGCCAAATTTTATGGATGAACTGACACTAACGGGCTTGGATATGGGGACATCGCTCCCCCAGATTCTCACCATCTCCACCCCAAGCATGAATGATAGAGGTAAGTAGGGCTCTAGACAAACCTCAAAATGCCAAAAGGGGGCCATATAGCCAGTTGTTCTTAACCCCCTCTCTATATACCGCTGGCACTACCACAGCTTAGCAGGCATGTGCCCAGTCTCACGAAGATACCCAGTATTGGGCCGCTGTCATCCGAGGCACAAAAAAGCAGATCAGAGCATCTATTTATAATGCACGCAGCTCCGGAGCGAGCGCATTACTCCCTTATTAGGCTCCTCGACTACAGAGCTGTGGAAGAGGATGCACATTTCACGTATCATTAAGTTCTGTTTTCAGAAGGCAAAAACCGAAAGACCCGAAATAGTCAAAACCTGTGCACAATACAAATATAGTAAAAAAAATTTGAAAAATAAGGTCATTTTTAGAGGCAACTTTTTTAAAAAAAATTTCTTCTTAAATTATTTTATTTTTGGCTAAAAATGATTTTTGCTATTGGGTTTTATTAATCATTTTGCACCGTTTTCCTTCTATAGTCTCGATTGCTGGCTGCAGAACGAGTTAACTGAAAATCCGTCAGTTTATTTTGATGGAGCCATTTTGTACCACTGTATGGCTTTGATTTCATCATACAGATATAGATGGGTTATCCCATCAATTACCGTATTATGGAGGAATTCTAACTTAAAAGCCGGGAAAATCTCCATAGTACGGTACAATATAAAGGCACCATATGGCGGCACAGGCTCCTCTCGAGGGGACGACATCATACGCTATGTGGTGGGCACACTAGTAATGTAATTTTGCTGCAGTGACGGACAAATAAGTGTTATTTTTATTTTTGCTGTCACCACACCGCCACCCACATGTTCCCGCGATGTGTCAGATAATCAAAAAAATTAATTTAGTCCCAGACTACACTGATACAGGCAGCCCAATCCATCGTGTGACATCATGGTTCGGATGCCTGAGCTGTTTTTCTTGTGCCATTTTAGGGATTAGTTGGGCGACAGCTTTTGCCGCCAGCAAGAGTGGGTGCCGAGTGTTCGATATTACCCACAGCAATTAAACTCCATTATGAGAAAGCAAATCATTTTAAGGAGACCGCTGGAGTGCCGGCCAGAGGCTAAGCTCGGGATTATCGGCCTCTACTGTGAAGTACCAGTACCATTAACCCATAAACAGCTCCAAGAAGCGGCCGTGTCAGGCAGGAGGCGGAAAGGGAGCAGATTTGGGTTGTGCAGTATTGTAGCATTCAGGAGGAATAATTGCAATACCCATTGTGACCAGCGGGGAGCGACGTTGACCTGTATTGTAAAATAGTAGATATTTGTACTCTAGTCTATGTCTGCGAGCCTATACTTGTACATATGTCCTCAGGTTTATGGATGGATATGGACGTGACGTACAGCGGATCTTTACAAGTCACATTAGAGACAAAGATGAACCTATCCAAGCTGGGAAAGGAGGCGGCAGCGGATGAGGGCGGATCGTATGACCACAGGAGACATAGGTGAGCGCTGAAACCTCCACTATGGGGCTCTTCAAAAAGACCTTGACGAAAATTGTTTCCTGCATAGGCAACAATATTCAGTGTATAAACGAACAAGAAGGTGTCCACATATGTAGAATTAATGGCACTTCACATCAATAGTTAAATCAAAAAATCCTGGTACCCAATTACATCAGGAAAAACGAAGAGATCCACAGTAATAAAATGTATAACTTTATTAATAACGGTTAAAAAAGAGTAGGTAAAAAAGCAGAGTGCCTCACAAGGGAGACGCCACCGACTCGTAATAAACAATTATAATAGAGGAAAATCTATCAAAATTAATGAATGCTACAATGTGAGGTAGTGATACGCAACGCCGGCAAAAAAAGAGGGCAGGAAAGAGAGGTCAAAACATCATATGGAGAGGTCACATAAGGCATTGGTTTAATAGGTGGTGTGCAATCTTTCCAAATATCAGATGTAGTGGAAGATATACCGAATTCACAGTGGAATTCCCCGGAAGAAGCACTTTGGGATGTGGGGATGCCACTCTGCTACATATAAGGTGTAGAAATAAGTTGCAGGAGTTCTGGGATTCTGTTCTGTGGAGGGATGACACAAATCTGGAACTTTTCTGGAACATCCTGTCTACAATAAATCATTGGTGGCGACTCTGTGATGTCTACAGTGAAGCATGGAGGTGGCTTGGTGATGCCTACAGTGAAACATGGAGGTGGCTCGGAGATGCCTACAGTGAAGCATGGAGGTGGCTTGGTGATGCCTACAGTGAAGCATGGAGGTGGCTTAGTGAAGTCTACAGTGAAGAATGGCAGTGGCTTGGTAATATCTACAGTGAAACATGGTGGTGGCTGACTCAGTGATGCTCTGCTACTGTCGTGCTTTTGCTGGCCCTGGAAACCTGGAGGGTAAGATGGATTCAATCGAGTATCAGGAAATCCTAGGAGAAGGCGTCATGTCTTCTGTGAGGAAGCTAAAGCTTGGGTGGTATTGGACCGTCCAATAGGACAGCAATTCCAATCATACCTCACAGTCCACCAAGGCTGTGTATCAGAAGATGTTCTGGAAGATTCTGTAGTTGACGTCACAGTCTCCTGACTTGAACTTCTTGGATGGGATTTGAGAAAGCGATTGCAGCAGCAAACCCAAGAATATTAGTGACCTGGAGGCCATTACCGATGAGCATTGGGCTAAGGTTCCTCAGGAATGCTGCCAGATGCTGGTCCCCGGCTATGCATCACATATGCAGCAGGTTACAACAGCCAGTGGGGCAGCAGGTCTTAACAACCAGATGGGCTCTACTAAGTCATATGTGAATCATTCTGAGCCTGCAGTATTCAGATTAAGAGGCATTTGATATAAATTTGGAGAAAATAAATTGTTATATTAGTTGTGTTCAGCTGTTTAAATTCTTCTTGTATAGTGTATATAATAAATCAACCACTATAATGCTGCCCCTTAAGCACCTGAATGTGATCGGGGTCTGCACTGTTTTTATCCTCACCCCCCCCCCCCTTCCCCAGTGCCGTTATATAATCACCTCCCACAGTTAATAAGACTTGTCACTGTGCTTTTAGCTCCCACAGACACAATAAATACTGGGTTGTTGAAGGTTTAATTTTCTGGAATTAATTAGAGGGTGCTTGTCGGCTTAATTAGACCTTCTGCTCCATCTCCTTTTAATAAGACGATCGCAGATGTGCCGATCTTCCGCCAATTAACCCTTGAAGCGCTGAGCACATATTCCTGATGTCCACCGAAGGGTCAGTATAATCCATGCACTTCTGGGACAGGTATTTATAGGTTTCCAGCACAGGTATATGACTAATGTGCACCTAAGCCGAGAAGTCCAGATGACAAAGAGTTAAACGGTTAATCTCGTGAACATGCAAGGGGGTATGCTGCAGCCTCAGTGGATTTGCCTAGTAGGCTTAGCTTGTAACACTATTATCCCCAAGTCACAGAACTGCAATAGTCTAATCCAAATTATAGGGCTGAACCTACAGAGAGATGTAGGGTCTGAGTCTTCAGGGGGGTTCTCCAGTGTTAGGGTTTAAAACACCTTGAAATATTTTGCATCTAAATCTGTTGCACACACCAGAAATGTATTCCAGACCCTGAGTGGAGAAACCCTCCTGGCAGTGGTAAAACGCACCTCATTTATTATTCTTAATGACGTAGGTGCATTTTATTCCAGCGATGCCTTCATTAAGGCTGCGATCATAGTGTCAGTGTAACACATCCAGAACTCCGCAATTCATTCTATTCACAGCTCCACAATCCCACTGGTGCACAGCTCCACAATCCCACTGGTACACAGCTCCACAATTCCACTGGGGCACAGTTCTACAATCCCACTGGAGCACAGCTCCACAATCCCACTGGAACACAGCTCCACAATCCCACTGGAACACAGCTCCACAATCCCACTGGTGCACAGCTCCACAATTCCACTGGTGCACAGCTCCACAATTCCACTGGTGCACAGCTCCACAATCCCACTGGTACACAGCTCCACAATTCCACTGGGGCACAGTTCTACAATCCCACTGGTGCACAGCTCCACAATCCCACTGGGGCACAGCTCCACAATTCCACTGGGGCACAGTTCTACAATCCCACTGGAGCACAGCTCCACAATCCCACTGGAACACAGCTCCACAATCCCACTGGTGCACAGCTCCACAATCCCACTGGTGCACAGCTCCACAATTCCACTGGGGCACAGTTCTACAATCCCACTGGAGCACAGCTCCACAATCCCACTGGAACACAGCTCCACAATCCCACTGGAGCACAGCTCCACAATCCCACTGGGGCACAGCTCCACAATCCCACTGGGGCACAGCTCCACAATCCCACTGGGGCACTGCTCCACAATCCCACTGGTGCACAGCTCCACAATCCCACTGGTGCACAGCTCCACAATCCCACTGGGGCACAGCTCCACAATCCCACTGGGGCACAGCTCCACAATTCCACTGGGGCACTGCTCCACAATCCCACTGGTGCACAGCTCCACAATTCCACTGGGGCACAGCTCCACAATTCCACTGGGGCACAGCTCCACAATTCCACTGGGGCACAGCTCCACAATCCCACTGGTGCACAGCTCCACAATCCCACTGGTGCACAGCTCCACAATCCCACTGGTGCACAGCTCCACAATCCCACTGGTGCACAGCTCTACAATCCCAGTGGAACACAGCTCCACAATCCCACTGGTGCACAGCTCCACAATCCCACTGGTGCACAGCTCCACAATCCCACTGGGGCACAGCTCCACAATTCCACTGGGGCACAGCTCCACAATTCCACTGGGGCACAGCTCCACAATCCCACTGGTGCACAGCTCCACAATCCCACTGGAACACAGCTCCACAATCCCACTGGTGCACAGCTCCACAATCCCACTGGTGCACAGCTCTACAATCCCAGTGGAACACAGCTCCACAATCCCACTGGTGCACAGCTCCACAATCCCACTGGTGCACAGCTCCACAATCCCACTGGGGCACAGCTCCACAATCCCACTGGTGCCCAGCTCCACAATCTCACTGGTGCACAGCTCCATAATCCCACTAGGGCACTGCTCCACAATTCCACTGGGGCACAGCTCCACAATTCCACTGGGGCACAGCTCCACAATCCCACTGGTGCACAGCTCCACAATCCCACTGAGGCACTGCTCCACAATCCCACTGAGGCACTGCTCCACAATCCCAC
This sequence comes from Ranitomeya variabilis, assembly GCF_051348905.1. Taxonomy (NCBI): domain Eukaryota; kingdom Metazoa; phylum Chordata; class Amphibia; order Anura; family Dendrobatidae; genus Ranitomeya; species Ranitomeya variabilis. The sequence continues at coordinate 21,704,611 of NC_135238.1, forward strand.
TGGAACACAGCTCCACAATCCCACTGGGGCACAGCTCCACAATTCCACTGGTGCACAGCTCCACAATCCCACAGGGGCACAGCTCCACAATCCCACTGGTGCACAGCTCCACAATCCCACTGGTGCACAGCTCCACAATCCCACTGGTGCACAGCTCCACAATCCCACTGGAGCACAGCTCCACAATCCCACTGGTGCACAGCTCCACAATCCCACTGATGCACATCTCCACCATCCCACTGGTGCACAGCTCCACAATCCCACTGGGGCACAGCTCCACAATCCCACTGGTGCACAGCTCCACAATCCCACTGGGGCACAGCTCCACAATTCCACTGGGGCACAGCTCTACAATCCCACTGGTGCACAGCTCCACAATCCCACTGGTGCACAGCTCCACAATCCCACTGGAGCACAGCTCTACAATCCCACTGGTGCACAGCTCCACAATCCCACTGGGGCACAGCTCTACAATCCCACTGGTGCACAGCTCCACAATCCCACTGGTGCACAGCTCCACAATCCCACTGGAGCACAGCTCCACAATCCCACTGGTGCACAGCTCCACAATTCCACTGGTGCACAGCTCCACAATCCCACTGGTGCACAGCTCCACAATCCCACTGGTGCACTGCTCCACAATCCCACTGGGGCACAGCTCCACAATCCCACTGGGCACAGCTCCACAATCCCACTGGAGCACAGCTCCACAATCCCACTGGGCACAGCTCCACAATCCCACTGGTGCACAGCTCCACAATCCCACTGGTGCACAGCTCCACAATCCCACTGGGGCACAGCTCCACAATCCCACTGGTGCACAGCTCCACAATCCCACTGGGCACTGCTCCACAATCCCACTGGGGCACAGCTCCACAATCCCACTGGTGCACAGCTCCACAATCCCACTGGGGCACAGCTCCACAATCCACTGGGGCACAGCTCCACAATCCACTGGTGCACAGTTCCACAATCCACTGGAGCACAGCTCCACAATCCCACTGGTGCACAGCTCCACAATCCCACTGGGGCACAGCTCCACAATCCCACTGGGGCACAGCTCCACAATCCCACTGGGAACAGCTCCACAATCCCACTGGTGCACAGCTCCACAATTCCACTGGGGCACAGCTCTACAATCCCACTGGTGCACAGCTCCACAATCCCACTGGTGCACAGCTCCACAATCCCACTGGAGCACAGCTCTACAATCCCACTGGTGCACAGCTCCACAATCCCACTGGGGCACAGCTCTACAATCCCACTGGTGCACAGCTCCACAATCCCACTGGTGCACAGCTCCACAATCCCACTGGAGCACAGCTCCACAATCCCACTGGGGCACAGCTCCACAATCCCACTGGAGCACAGCTCTACAATCCCAGTGGAACACAGCTCCACAATCCCACTGGTGCACAGCTCCACAATTCCACTGGTGCACAGCTCCACAATCCCACTGGTGCACAGCTCCACAATCCCACTGGTGCACTGCTCCACAATCCCACTGGGGCACAGCTCCACAATCCCACTGGGCACAGCTCCACAATCCCACTGGAGCACAGCTCCACAATCCCACTGGGCACAGCTCCACAATCCCACTGGTGCACAGCTCCACAATCCCACTGGTGCACAGCTCCACAATCCCACTGGGGCACAGCTCCACAATCCCACTGGGGCACAGCTCCACAATCCCACTGGTGCACAGCTCCACAATCCCACTGGGCACTGCTCCACAATCCCACTGGGGCACAGCTCCACAATCCCACTGGTGCACAGCTCCACAATCCCACTGGGGCACAGCTCCACAATCCACTGGTGCACAGCTCCACAATCCACTGGTGCACAGTTCCACAATCCACTGGAGCACAGCTCCACAATCCCACTGGTGCACAGCTCCACAATCCCACTGGAGCACAGCTCCACAATCCCACTGGGCACAGCTCCACAATCCCACTGGTGCACAGCTCCACAATCCCACTGGTGCACAGCTCCACAATCCCACTGGGGCACAGCTCCACAATCCCACTGGTGCACAGCTCCACAATCCCACTGGGCACAGCTCCACAATCCCACTGTTGCACAGCTCCACAATCCCACTGGTGCACAGCTCCACAATCCCACTGGGCACAGCTCCACAATCCCACTGGTGCACAGCTCCACAATCCCACTGGTGCACAGCTCCACAATCCCACTGGGGCACAGCTCCACAATCCACTGGTGCACAGCTCCACAATCCACTGGTGCACAGTTCCACAATCCACTGGTGCACAGCTCCACAATCCACTGGTGCACAGTTCCACAATCCACTGGTGCACAGCTCCACAATCCACTGGTGCACAGTTCCACAATCCACTGGTGCACAGTTCCACAATCCCACTGGGGCACAGCTCCACAATCCACTGGTGCACAGCTCCACAATCCACTGGTGCACAGCTCCACAATCCACTGGTGCACAGTTCCACAATCCACTGGTGCACAGTTCCACAATCCACTGGAGCACAGCTCCACAATCCCATGACAGCAAAAAGAGCGACATGGCGATGAAGAGTAATTGGACCATACACAGCAAAGTACTGAGTCTGGATTTCCACGTGGCAGATTTGTGGCACAACGTTCTTAGAATGCCCCATTTGTGGAGTTTGCACAAATCCATGTATGATAATTTCTGCTACAAATCCGCCTCCTGTGAGTGCACCCCCAGAGATTTCCTCACCTCCCTTGTACATTATATTTTTACTAAAATTGTGCATAAAAAAGGGCCCAAAGTTTCATTTTATTTCCCCCACTTTAAAAATTGGCATGTAAAGCACTCATTGGGGTATGAAGCCTTTAAGAGTTAAAGTAGAGATCCGAGCAGTGAATTCAGGGCCCCGGTGCCGGTGGGAGCTGATGACTATGGCGGGGGCGGCATTGTCACCCGCGGATGTTGGGAGGAGTAGTTAGACTGTGAGGAGGCCGAAGCGTCACTCTGTCAGGTGCAGAACAATGTGCAGAACTGAGGATCCGCCTGATTCAGCTGGAAACGGATAATTAAGAGAAGTGCTGGAATAAGCTCTACACTATGACCTCCGAAACCCTGCGGGGAGGGGGCGCACCTGTCACATGAGGCCGCCCAATATAGCAACATGTGCAGAAGACACAGCAAAAACAGGTCGGGTCTATGGAGCAAAGGCCAGAATGTGGGCACAGAGTTGGGTTGGTTTTTAACACTAGGATAACTTTCCTACTTAGAGGAGTTTTCCATTATTTTTTTGGAAACCTTCCGCATTAACGTGCTATAAGATAAAGAAGTATCCTCTGCTTACTGCTTAGCACTGCTGCTCTGGCGTTCCCTGAAGGTCTCTTCATTCCATCTGCCAGTGATTGGCTGCAGCGGTCACATTGCATGTCAACACTGAAGGAACAGTAAGCACAGACCTACAGGGACGACCAAACAGGCAGTGGGGAATAAATCGGTAAGTATAGACTGCTTCTCCCTCCTTGTGACCTATTTTCCTAAAGCACCAAAAACACCATTAAAGGGCATTTCCACTTGATATCAAAAACTCCCCAGCGAATATATGAGACGCAGATTATTCTCCTCTTATTATAACTGTTTCTTCTCCTTGTACAAGTGAAAATGCGAATTAGCAGCCATTAAAACTATTATGGAAGTTTTCACCCATTTTTCCTAGACTCTTGGAAGTAAATTTTGCTTAATATTGTAATATTGCTGCAATATAGAGACAAAGTAAAAATATATCATAGTTAGTTATGACCAAATAGGTGATGACCCGAATAAAAATGGTTGCCATGGTTGATGACTGCACTTCCTGTTGTGATGACTGCGCTTCCTGTTGTGATGACTGCACTTCCTGTTGTGATGACTGCGCTTCCTGTTGTGATGACTGCACTTCCTGTTTTGATGGTTAACATTTCCTGCTTTAATTACTCCTCTTCCTGTTATATTACTGTCACTTCACAGGGAACCTGTCAGCAGGATTGTGCACAGTAACCTACAGTGTCAAGTCGTCGCCGTTATACTGATTACAATGGTACCTGGTGATGAAATCCATCTTGTGGTTGTTGTTTAATCTTTATTTTCAGTTTTTAGTTAATGATATGCTCGTGCCCCGGGGCGGCCTGTGGGGGTCTTCATGTGGTGCTCTGATTAGGTATTCATCTATGTGGCTTCTGACAGATCACTGATCCCTCACTGACCTGCCCCCTAGGTTACACAATGAATATTATATATATTTTAAAAAATCCCCTTATGCAGGCGCCGGAACCTGCGCTGCATCATGATCGCATCTATAATGTGTATTTAAATATTGTTTTGATGGTATAGATAAATTTAAAAAAAAAAATCAGTCTGAAAATGGCGCCAAATGTGCCTGCGCAGTAGCAGCTATTGGATCGCCGATAGCTGCTACTGTGCAGGTGGCGCTATCTTGCTAGAGAAAAAAAAATTGTCTCTACTAACATGGCACTGGCCGCGTCTGCGCAGTAACGACCATCTGCGATCCGATGGCTGCTATTGTGCAGGCAATGGCAGGCAGCACCATCTTGGAGGAGGAATTTTTTATTTTTCTAGCAAGATGGCACCACCGGCACCTGTGTTATACCATCAAAAGCAATAATTACATACCCATTATAAATGCGATCATGCTGCAGCGCAGGTGCCGATGCCTGCAGAAGGGGATTTTTTTTTAATATGTATAATATTTATTATATAAATTAGGGGGCGGTCAATGAGGGATCAGTGATCTGTCAGCAAGTTTCATTATGAATAGCTAATCAGAGCACCACATGAAGACCCCCACAGGCCGCCCCCGGAGCACGAGCATATCGTTAACTCAAAACTGAAAATAAGGATTAAACAGCAACCACAAGACTTTTATCAACCAAGGATCATTGTAATCAGTATAACGGCGCCGACCTGACAGTGTCTGTAGTTGCTGAGCACAATCCTGCTGACAGGTTCCCTTTAGTTACATAAAACCCTGCAGGTGCTGTAATATCCTGTACAGCCTCCAGGTGGCAGTAATGTTACATCTTTACCTATGTATCTACTGCAGGGCTAAGATACCAAGATGCAGGATCTTCACGGACAGTGACGAGGAGTCCTCGAGCGCCGGCTCATCCGAAGACGAGGAGATCACCATCACAGAGACACCGGGAAACTTGGCAGACAGAGCCAGCCCCAATAATGCTGAAAGGTGCAGTCAGAGGCATAACCTGAAGCTCCTGGTCCTGATTATCTCCTCCGTGATAAAAAGGATTGGGCATTGGATTCAACATGACCGATAGTTATTTCCCCTGAAATCCATTTTTTGTGGGACATTTGGGGGGTCACCATACACGTAATTTTTTATGGGAGTATGCCTAGGTCCTACAGTTCAAAGTGCCTCCCGTCCGGACACCCAGGGACCCGGTCAGGTCCAGGGTGTGTGACGGCAGCTGAACTTTATCTTTTACTCCTTTCAAAATTTTGCGCCCAGGGCCCCTGTGCCTGCTTCCTCCTCACTGCGCCACGCCATCTCTTTATTTGCATCCTGCAGCATCCCTGGCACACATAAGCACCAGAGTGGTCCTTGCACCTGCTTAAAGGGATATCCCCAATTTAAAAAATTTATTATTTGTCACCCAGCTTTCCCACACACCCCTTTAATGATTTCTCATCCCCGAATATTCTGCAGTTTTACAGGCGGAAACAGCACCAGTCGTCGGATCCTGCGCTTTGTAGATAAAATCGCCAAATCTCGCTACTTCCAGAGAGCCACAGAGAACGAGTACATCAAGAGGAAGATAGAAGAGGTGTCCAATACCCCCCTGCTGCTGACGGTGGAGCTGCAGGAGCTGGGGGGAATGCTGGCCGTGAACATCCCGCCGCCACCTACTGACCGCATATGGTAACTTAAAGGGCATCTCCAAAATTACAGAATCCCCAGTCACCTCTTGCCAAAAGTTCTACTAAGTTGGGAAGTTCTATGAAACTTGAGTAATTAAAAAAAGTTGGATTATATTTACTGGGGATTTTATTTTGTCATTTTAGAGTATTATTATTTTTTTAAAATAACTATGGTGACAGTTTCACCATCCGTTGCCCCTTATTTTAGGTACAGCTTCCGGGCGCCTCCACACGTGGAGATGAAGGTTCGGCCAAAACTGGGGGAAAGGGAAGTGACATTCATGCACGTGACGGAGTGGATCGAGAAGAAGCTACAAGATGAGTTTCAGGTACCCATAGGACTCACAATCTATCAGGCCAGCCCCCTTCCTACCCAGATTGATTCCTGCTCCAATATCAAAAAAGTCTCCAGTCTTCAACATTAATTATTTTATATAAAAAGATCCTAAATTCTGTACTGATTATTAGCTTAATATGTCAAAGTTCCATGTTCCTGATACGGCGCTCCAAATCCCCTGCATAAACATAGAGGGATATATGGTGACATTCTGTCTGCCTGTTGTCACCACTAGGGGGAGCTCACTGCAGACTCTGCGTACAGAGAACTCAATAATAGAACAGTGTGCAGTGAGCTCCCTCTAGTGGTGGCTGCATCTATTCATAATTTTATCTATGATTTTTTTTTACTCTTATTTTACAGAAAATTTTAGTGATGCCAAACATGGATGACCTATTATTTCCAATCATGCAGTCAGGGCTGGATCCCTCCAAGCAGCCACCGAGCGACCAGTCCATGCCAGTCCCATTGTGAATACATAGGATACAAGACCCTGCATGGTCCTACAGTCAAATAGTAATAACTGGACAGAAGTGAAATGCATGACCTACTGTAGGCCTCATCTGTTCATGGGAGAAAATGGGTCCAGTTCACCAGAAGAAGATCCTTCCACGGAAGATATGTATGATCTGCAGATACGGTGGAGAGTTGACTCTCGGCCTTCTTTATAGGCAACACTATGGTGATGGATTGGACTTTGTGTGTCCAAGACAGGTCCTATTTTAATGGAGCATCGCAGTCTTCTAAATAGAAAGCCTTTCTGCTCGGGTTAGTAGAAGGGAGGGTTATTGGGGGTTACTGTTACCCTAAAAGTCCCTGGTATAGCATATAAGAGCGTTCTATAGGGAGCATGCCCCCCTTTGGCAGTGGTAGTAGATATATTTCATAGGGTCTCGTTCTAGAACATTGTGTTAGAGATTTCAGGAAAGCTCCTGTAATTTACGTCAATTCTTCCTAATATTGGGCAATGTTGTTGCGGCTCTATAAAGTATTCCCATAATTAGGGTCATGGATGTCTACGTCTGGATCCCACAAGAATGGCTACCTCCTCCTGAGTGCGTTTCAGAAATCCCTCAAGATTAGCTTGATTTTGGAACTGTGTCTAGTAGGGAGCACAAGCAATAAAATATCATTTTTCTCCAGTGAAGTGAATTGTTCCATATCGTGTGTTATTCCATCATGGATTCCATCTCGCTGTGGATATTTCTTGGCACTTTGGAATAAACACCATTAAACAAGTGTGGGCGAGTTGTTATTTTTGTCTCTGAGGGTCGGGATGGATGTATTCAATTTGCAAAACTCCGCTGCATCGTTTTGGGGGTCCAGATTAAGGAAGGTAACATAAAAATCAAAATGGTTCCCTTTTGGGTAGTCATGATTGACCATGTAAAGAGGACGTGTGACTAATTCAAGTGGCCAGTTTTTGCTCTTAGTCTATTTCCGCTGCTACTCTGAGTTTTCTGCTTTTTTACATTTTTAAAATCTGCCATACGGTTCCATAACTATGAGCCATTTAGCGCAAAGTTTTATGGTCTTTCAAGGGGGTGTGGCTCATAGGAACCTCTGGGGCGTGTCTTAAGGCTGCTGTGAGACACGCCCCTTCATAAAAGCTATAAAAACTAGGCCTAATTAAAAAGGCTCATATCTCTAGAACCAATTGGCAGATTTTAAAAAAACGAAAAAACTAATTCTAAGGGGAGAAGCGGGAATAAAATGAGAGCAAAAACTGTCCACTTTTAACTTGGTGAAAAGTCCCCCTTAAAGCCCCTATGCACATTAGATTAAATTAATCAGAACTCGACAATTTTGTCAGGACTCACTGACCTTATGATGTGTATAAGGACCCCCTGTCTTATGCCACCGCTAAAGGATTTGCCCCCACTTTAAAGCTTGGGCTCAGGGTGGAGAAAAGAACAATATGAGGGTGATGACCTCATCGGGCCATTTTTATTTCCATTCCTTGACTACAGAAACATTCAATGGCACAAAGCCTACAGCTCCTCTGCTGGTTCCTCTTTGTCTTTTATCAGATGCTTCTTCTGGGGTCCCTGTAGGGGGCGACACAAAAGCCATTTGTCAAATAGTGACCTCATCATTCCCAATGCTCTGCAATACAAGCCTATACGGAAGGGTTTCCCACCAAAGAGTGCGTCTGACTATTTTCATATCTCCCATGGAGAGTTGTCGGTTATTTCTCCACTCGGAAACATGACGAGGATTTATGTTCTTGGGATCAGTTGTCAGACTCTCATTGATCAGATCTGTCTAGCTGATAAACGTTTTTGGTGGTTCAACTTCTGTAAACCTACCATGAAAGCTCTCTTCTCCTGGTCTGTCTGGAAGCATCCATGGCCAAACTTTGATGTGGTGTCGATGAATTTCAGATCGATGGACTCCAGAGCGCGACGACTTGTGTGGACCAACAGAGACTGTGAGAGGAAAATACCAGCTGAAATATTGACATCATACTCAGTAGTGATTATTTTTTGGCTCTGTATTGGGCAAGTGGACTCTCTTCCTGACAAAAGCTCAATGAAGTCACAACATGGCTGACTTTATAGGCCATATTACCAACCCTGATGTTTACCAAGGCTCAACCTGGCATTGAGGGTATTGTAAGGGTGTTGTTTAATGCACAATATCTTCTGTTTTCTACAGCAATCAGTAGCTGCTTTTTTTCTTCAAAACCTGTCTGAAGCCACATATAGACATAAAGACATGCTTCGGTTTTCATTATCTGGACTATTTGATAAAGAAGCATAAACTGAAATATATGTAATGTGATACTTACACGTTCCAACCAAGAAAACATATTTCAATAAGTCAAAAGGATAATCTTATTACAATTATTACTATTCGCATTCTTCGAATATGGCCTGATTGCTGAAGATCATCTCAACAATCGACGATCTTTCAATATGGTCTGATCGCTAGCGATCATCTATATCAACGACCTTCATATATGGTCTAATCTCTAACGATCATCTATAATATAATATTCTATATCAATGATCTTCAAATTTAGTTTGATCACTAATGATCGTCTACATCAGCAATGTTCGTATATTTTATGATCGCCAATGATCATCTATATAGACGATCCTCGAATTTGGTCTGATTGCTAACGATCATCTATATCAACGATCTTCATATATGGTCTAATCTCTAACGAACATCTATATCAATGATCTTCAAATTTGTTCTGATTGCTAATGATCATCTACATCAACAATCTTCGTATATGGTCTGATCGCTAAGATCATCTATATCAACGACCTTCGTATATGGTCTAATCTCTAACGATCATCTATATCAATGATCTTCAAATTTAGTCTGATTTCTAATGATCGTCTACATCAACAATCTTCGTATATGGTCTAATCGCTAACGATCATCTATATCAACGATCTTTGTATATAATCTGATCGCCAATGATTATATCAACAATCGTCGTTTATGGTCTGATCTCTAATGATCATCTATATTAACAATCTTCAGATATGGTGTGATCGCCAATGAACCTCTATATCAATGATCTTCAAATTTGGTCCAATCGCTAACGATCGTCTACATCAAGGATTTTAGAATATAGTAAGATGATTAGCAACATCATCAAGGTTCGTATATATGGTCTCATCGCTAATGATCATCTACATCAGTGATATTCCTATTTAGTCTGATTGTTAATTAACAATTATAGCAATGATCTTCTTATATGGCTGTTTAGTAGTGATTGTCCATATCAATGCTCTTCATATTTGATCTGATCGCTAATGATCATATATATTCACCACTGATTGATATCTGTGGGGTGAAAACCACTGTTCCTTTTTGCACCACTCTCGATCATTCACTTACCTTCCTGAGGGTGAGGACACGCTTCTTGCTTCCTACAACACAGCCCTTAACCATGATATAGTCGTTGTTTACCAGACCGTAATGTGGGAAGCCTCCCTGGTGAAAAAAATTGTGATATTTAAAAGGCATCACTTGGCATTAGAGGTAGGGGGTATCATTGGATGCTGCCAAATTACCACTTTCAGTGACGTTATGCACCATTAGACTCCTAAACACTAAAAGTGTCTAGCAATTTACTAAGAATTGGCAGGTGACAACCACTAGGGTAGGGTTTTCACTAGAGTCTCAATGACCATAAAGGTCGCTATGAATGTTACATATTTCTTTGGGGGGACCAGGTACAAATTTTGCATTGGTAGGAGCTGCAAGTTACACTTCTGGTGGAGCTTTAACTGTGACCACATTGACTGTCTCCTCCACTCAAGGACTTGGAGGGTTTTCTTTTTACATCACATTGGGGAGCTCTTCTTACTGATTTACTTACCAGTGGTGTAATGGACTTGTCTGTTACGTCGTACTGTGTTGACGCATTGTTCTTTACAACCTTTCCATCAAGAATATGGATACCTTTGCCAATACGATAAATCTTTGTTGAAAACACAAATATGACTAATCAGTAGTCTGTTACTTAGGAACTTAGGTTTGACCCTCATAAGACAAACCACTGATCATTAATCAGCAATTTTTGTCTTCAGAAATATTTCTTGTACCTTCTTGTTGATCTCGGTACGATGGTTGTAGCCTTTTTGCCCAGCTCGGGCAATGGTGTAAGCCACACGAGCAGGGTGCCAGGCTCCAATGCAGGCTACCTTACGTAAACCCTTGTGTGTTTTACGGGGTAATTTCTTGGTGTGCCAGCGCGAGGTTACACCTAATATGAATGGAATAGTATTAAATATTGGCAACAGAAATTGACCAGAAATGTTACTTTAGTGGTTGATAAAACAGGCATATTTTTTGGGTGGTAGAAAGGAGAGAACCCATTCTTTCACCTTTCATTCCTTTTCCTTTTGTCACACCGATAACATCAATCATCTCATCCTGGCCAAAGACGGTGTTCACTGGGATTTGCTTTTCCAGTTTCTCATGAGCCCAGTCTACCTTCTCAGACATGGTCCCGCCGTTAAGCTGGATCTCCATGACGTGGGCCTTCTTTTGCCGTAAGGGCAGAAGTTTCATCTGCAAAAATGAAGATCAATGACTTTAAAGAGTTCAGATATTAAAATCAAAGCAGTGATGAGGCTTGGATCCTCCTCGTGGTTTTGACCAAGTAGATGGATTAGTTGGAGGTTGCAACTTCAACTCTACTGATCGGCAGTGCTCAACGGTTTCAATAAGATGACATGAGAAATGTGCTCATTTTATAAACTCCACCTACTTGACCAAAAACTTAAATTAAGTCTATTCTTCTTCATCCATGACCTTTCATTACCTGAGTATGCACTATAACCCGTATAACCTTGCAGTACTTTTTCATAGTGGAAAAGTCTTTTTCAAGCTGCTTCTTGCCTTGTTCATCTTGCCATTTTTTGCAATACTTTGTAAAGGCCTTTTTCTTGCTCTTATACCTATAAAACACCAATGATTAAATAATAGTCAAGTTCTCCTACAGGTCTATCCCTGAAAAACGTACCAGTTCTTGTAGAAGCGTCTCCTGCACTCGTCACTGATGTGCTCAGCAAATATGGTCTTCAAGCTTCTCAAGCCTCGAGGAGTCTCCACGTATCCTACTATTCCCACCACGACCATTGGAGGAGTTTCTATGATTGTTACTGCTTCCACTTCTTCACGTTTAGAAATCTCTAAATTAATTTTGCAGCACATTTTTTTATCATGAATTTTTTACTTATAGAAGCATCAAAGATTATACACTGTAATATCTTTAAATGCCCGTACTCTGGTGCTCTAGGATTATGCTCAGTCCTTTTAGACAAGACACCTCACTACTCTAAGCTCAGCTCTACTTATGTAAAAAAGCTGGTCTCTGCTTTAGGATAAACCTCAGTCTTATTTTAGGTTAAGGCTTTATTCTACTCTACCACAAAGCTTTATTCTTTTTAATAAGGCTCTTCCCTTCTTAAGCATAAAGCTCATTCCAAGTTTTGGATAATGCTCGTTTCTACTCTAAGATTAAGCTCACTTCTACTTTTGGGAAAAAAAAATGTCTCTGCTTTCGTTTAAAGCTTAGTCCCATTTTTTAATAAGGCTCTTATAATGCTCAGTTCTACTTGTGAATAAGACTCCAATTCAGATACAGCCTAGTCCTACTTTTACCAAAAGGCTCTACTCTCGAATAAAGCTTAGTCCTGCTTTTGGATAACGTTTGTTTCTACTGTTGGATAAAGTTACTCAAAATTATGGATGTCTCTTTTCAACTCCAGCATAAAGTTGGTCATGTTTTAGGTAAAGCTCTTCTTTACTACTAAAGATCAGTACAACTTTTACATAAGGCTCTTTCCTACTCTGGGATATAGTTCAGACCTCCTTCTAAAGAAGAATACTTTTTCCTTGTCCCACTATTGGATACGGTTCTTCCCTACTTTAGGATAAAGCTCAGTCCTACTATTGAAGATGTCTCATCTCTACTAGTCCTACTGTAATAAAGGGTCTTCCCTACTCTGGGAGAATGAGTAGTCCTTCTTTTGGATATGATTCTTTTCTACTTTAGTATAAAGCTCCGTTCTACTAATGGCTAAGTCTCCACTACAGGACAAAGTTCAGTCCTACTCAAGGATATGACTCTTACCTACTTTTTGATAAAGCTCAGTCCTACTTTTTGGATGTTTCTTTCCTACTTCCCTATTCTAGGTCAGTGTCCTTCACAACGACTGGTGGAGACTCAATGACACCTATACTTACAGGTCCATAAAGGGAGTGGCTCCCACCCACTGGGTGGCCCCTCACGCCCCGCCTAATCGATATCAGAGAAGGGAAATCGTTATAAATTAGGAGACTGTAATAGTAAATTTATCCTGGAGAGTAACTAAAAATTGCATCTTGCCCTAGATATTACCTCTTTCTATAGTGCATGGGATGGTCCCATCCCACAACCGATGGTCACAAAATGTGGGCAGAGTGAATCCCACTCATCATTCCTATGTGTATGAGGAGGTAAATATTATATCGCCTAGCTTTGACAGAGAAATACAGCTACAGACCATAGGACGTGCCCCGGAGCGAGCTATCGGAGGAAGGAGGTCTGTGCCTCAATCCTACTTTTTGGATAAGGCTCTTCCCTCCTCCAGTAAAATGCTCAGTCCTACTTTTTGAATAAGAATATTCTCAACTTTCTCTCCTCTTCCTGATTTTGGAACAAAGCTCAGAATAGATGGATTATGTTATATCATTTTGCATATTGTTCCACATACTGAGTCCCGTTCGGTGGACCTCTCGTAGAGTGTGGGTCATTCCAGCCTTGTAACCAAGAAAGGCCGTGAGGTGAACCGGTTTGCTAGGGTCATCTTTTGGCCAAGTCTTCACTTTACCCCGATGGCGTTTGCTGCGCTTATGGGGGAGAAACCCAAGATGTCCATGACGGGGGGCTGAGAACTTCCGATGAGACTGAAAACGACATGTAAACAAATTTTATAAAATTTAGGTCATTTATCACTCATACAAATAAATATAATTTTAGAAGAGATTGTGAAGGCTACTGATATCAATATCTTCTGCGTAATTTTGGGTGAGAATAAAATAATCTGTTGTTCCTATCTTTTGATGCTTTGATCCTAAATTATAGAGAATATTTTGGCTGGAGCTATCATTGAATTTACGTACTCATATTCCTATTCTGCCAGAAATGGTGACCACCATTGAATTGGGAAAGCTTGGTTGGTTTTAGCAGAGGAAGAGCCTCTTTATAATCACTCGCAGTTTCTACACAGAGGAGTAGAGGGGTAACATGATCCGTCTTTCGACGTGAAGTCATCAGTCTGTAAATATATCATCTAATATCTACTGACTGCACGTACACTGTGTAGGAGCATGTAAACACCTGGAGACATTCTCATATGACTGCAAATAATTTTTTGGGGTAATTTGCATCTTTTTGTATAAGTTTTCCCATTAATAGCCCTATAGTTTTGCTGCGCCCCAGAATCCTGGTCGTTGCAGTACTGTGGCTCCGCCACTATGGGGAGCTATGGTGCGTCCGATGGCACTGAAGGAGTTCATCTGATCAGGTATCACAGACACCAATACATTTCACAGCCGGGCCTCCGGGGGGAGCTAAGGGTGCTATTCATTAGGCCACTCCCCACCATAGTGGGTAAACTGGGGGTCAGGCAGGAAGTTAGATCAGAAAGCTGACTGGGTTGGAACCAGGCAACACCTTGTGGCAGAGGGTGTTGTAGGGGAAGATACAGTAGGGTCTCTGTCAGGGGTGGGATCCTGACAGAGGCTTGGCAACGAGAACGAACGTAACGAGACCGTGCCTGCTCCGGGTAGCGGCGGTGCCCAAGAAAGGATTAGAAGAGAGATAGATTGTGCTGAGTGAGAAATGGGATCACGCAAAGGAGAAATACCAGTAGGAGTCGTGCTGTAAGACCGAAGCAACATCCTACTGAGGCGCACTACCGGTGGCCGGAACGCCGAGGGAGTAGAATAATATTCAGCTTCAAGCAATACTCCAAACAGCGGCAGGACAGTCAGTCTCAGGCGGGCTGTCTAACTCAAATCACCTATGAAGTCTTGGGAGGCAATTGTGGGAGAGGGGCGTCTCTAGGGTCCCGGAAGAACTCCAGGCCTACCCGTCAAACGGGTGCCGTTCCTACCCGAACCTCAGGGAGGGACGGAGGATTAGCAGAACATCATCTAATCGAGTTGTGAGGGAACATCAGAAACAGACACAACAGTTGTGGGGTACTTTCCGTAAGCACAGCAGGGAAGGACTACAACACATAGCGCTAGGGGGAAGGCACAGATTTCCTCCTGTGAAGAGAACTCTGGAAGTGCCATTGGACCGGCCGGACTTGCGCAGCCTGGTGAGCCGTATTCTGGATTGAGGACTCAGAGATCTTCAGTAAAGAGGTAAAGAGACTGCAACCTGGTGTCCTTGTTATTTATCGCGACCTGCACCCCACAACTGCACCGTTACAACACCTCTTATTTCACCGGACGTCCCCCACTGACAGACAGGGCCACGGACCGGGTCTAGCCACCGTGACAACCCCAGGACTGAGACCTAGAGGCCCGGCTCCGGGTACCCCTAGGCCCTGCGGCGGTGTGAGAGCGCTCCAAAACTTGGCGTCACGAACAGGATCTACTTAAGCCTGAAGAATCAGGTCATGTGTGCCTTGGAACTGTGATTTATTGTGCTTTATTGAGAGACTGTGTATTGCCATTGACCAGAGAAGTTCCCGCCAAAAGCCGCCGCCATTGCTACGCCAGAGAAGAAGGAGGGCGTGCCATGGGAGGAGACCACCAGAGTGGCGCGAGAAATGGCTACCGCCCCCTGCGCTTCTGGCTGCAGAGTGAGGACCTGCCCTCAAGCAGAGGACGACCCCCTGATTTGCAACAGCGGGAAGCAGGAGATGGAGAAGCTCGGCCCCGGAGAAATGGCGGAGTCCGATGCATGCATTGCCACCGATCAGCGGACCATGACGAAGAACAGCGAGTGCCGGAACGGGGAAGGAGCAGTCCCGGTTTGCCCTCGTTCACCGGAGGCGGACCCGTGTCCCCTGCAGCCGGAGGATCCGAAGCCCCTGGAACAGATAGCGGAGCTGAGTCCACCAATCCCGACCTCGGAGCCAGCGGAGGAGGAACCACAGCGAGCGGAGCCGCGTCCGGGGACCGTATTGGAAGAGCCGCAGTCCGAGCAGCAGACGACTCCAGCGTTCTTGTCAGCGGACCGGATCGACACCAGTGGAACCACATCAGGCGCAGGTACGACAGATACCCCTGCCCCCACGCTCGATCCCGCTCCCGCGACCGATCCTCCCCGCAGCAGTAATCCTTCGTTCACCATCGAGCGGGTGGTCCTCGGCCCCAGCGCGATCGGGAAGTTGTTGCCGCCACTACCAACCAGGTGGGGGGAGCCCATAGAGATGGGCCCGGACAGAGTGATGTTCCGGTGGGACACCCCCTGGGTTGAGCAGGATGGGGTTCCGGTGGATGGTCTCACCATCGCGATACTTACCTGGGACCAGTACAATCAATGCGTGCTCCAGCACTGGAAACAGCGAGATGGAGTTGAACAACGGGAGACACAACGCAAGAAGTCTGTGCATGGCAGGAAAGACGTGGTGAAGCGAGGAATGGTGTCGGCCTTCCACCCAAGGAAAGGATGGGGCTCTATACAGGAACCGGGTCTATCGACTGATGTCTTCGTTGTTAGTTATGACGTGGAAACTCCCTGCTGTGATCGGGATGGCGAACCATTGCGAGAAGGGGATCAGGTGACGTACACCCGTCACTGGAACGCACAAGGATGGCGTGCCCGGAATGTTCAGCGATGTGAGCCTGAGGGAGTGTCACCTGTGGCCCCAATTATGGTTGATCCAGATTTGCCAGATCTCGTTACTGTCTCCACTGTGCGCTTTGTAGTAGCTCCCGAACTCGCCAGCAGGGTCAGTCTTCAAATTCAGACACCGGGTGACCTGGTGGTCCCTGCGGGGCCTGCCGCTGGTATCCGTGCCACAGTAGTCGGGGGCCCGGAGCCAAGGCCACCTGAGTAAGAATAAACCTCGAAACCATGAAAATGTGAATAGTTCTCTGTTTAACTGTTTGTTTACTGTTGCTGCTAAACCCGTCCAGGGTTAACTCCTTATGGATCCCTTTGTTGACCCGGGATCCCAATTGTTTGGTTTGTTTTTCCACTTTTTGTTTCCTGTTATCAAGAACTGCAGTAATCATGGACCGTGCATGATACAAACTTTTCCTTGTAAATAGTTTGCACCTTATTAAAGGCGCTTCCTACTGGTTTTACTTAGAAAGAGACTCTTTGTGAAGATACCACACTGGAGCCTTTGCTGAGTATGGACTGGTAGCTAGAGAACAAATGCTACCTCCTAAAGACTTGGTCCCTTCTTAAAGGGGACCTCCATGTTTTACATTTGCAGAACCGTATTGCTTTAAGACTGATGGATAGCAATAATGTTTTGATGAACAAGAGTGATGATGGTCCTTACATGTAAAAGTTATATGTATTTGATTGGTTAAATGTAAAGAAATGCAGATGATGTTTTCAGCAAGAAAGTAGTAATGAAGATTGATGTTATAAGGGGATAGGTGATAATGTTGATAAGAAACTGGGGATAGAAGGTAAACCCTGAGTCCTCCATAGTAAGTTGGTTATTGTAAAGAAAGAGTTAATAATGTGTTACAGAGGACAGAAAGTGAACCCGTAGGGGTTAGGTAGTGAGTCCTCCTAGGAGCTATACGTAGATGGCTCAGTGCTTCTAAAACTGAAAGTAATGTTATGTTCTATACTGTGTATAGAAGTTGAAAAGGCAGTAGGCCCTGGCTGAACGGGGCGGTCCTGTAACCGAAAGGAGAGGCAGTAGGTCTGGTGCCGATAGGACAGGCGGTCCTGTAGATTTAAAGAAGGAGAATGAAAAAGTTAAAATTACCTTATAATGTGATTATAGGAAGGTCTTTAGTGGATACAGAGTGTATGTCCTTAAAGGCAATGTTAAAGTATTGTTCAGCAATTTTTGCACTTAGTAGAATACCCGGTTGGGTAACAGGAGTTATTTATAGCCTGCAACTTATAATGTTTAATGTTTAACCATGTTTTGTAACGTTCAAGTGTCCTCACCTCCCATAAAGGGAAGCTTGTTCAAGTATACGTATTGTTATTTGCACTCAACAAAAATTGTATGTCTTTTTGCTAAACTTGTATTGTTGTTTTCTTCCCAGTCCCGGCATACTGTGTTTAACCAGGGGGGAGTGCAGCACCCCAGAGTCCTGGTCGTTGCAGTACCGTGGCTCCGCCACTAAGGGGAGCTACGGTGCGTCCGATGGCACTGAAGGAGTTCATCTGATCAGGTATCACAGACACCAATACATTTCACAGCCGGGCCTCCGGGGGGAGCTAAGGGTGCTATTCATTAGGCCACTCCCCACCATAGTGGGTAAACTGGGGGTCAGGCAAGAAGTTAGATCAGAAGCTGACTGGGTTGGAACCAGGCAACACCTTGTGGCAGAGGGTGTTGTAGGGGAAGATACAGTAGGGTCTCTGTCAGGGGTGGGATCCTGACAGAGGCTTGGCAACGAGAACGAACGTAACGGGACCGTGCCTGCTCCGGGTAGCGGCGGTGCCCAAGAAATGATTAGAAGAGAGATAGATTGTGCTGAGTGAGAAACGGGATCACGCAAAGGAGAAATAACAGTAGGAGTCGTGCTGTAAGACCGAAGCAACATCCTACTGAGGCGCACAACCGGTGGCCGGAACGCCGAGGGAGTATCATAACATTCAGCTTCAAGCAATACTCCAAACAGCGGCAGGACAGTCAGTCTCAGGCGGGCTGTCTAACTCAAATCACCTATGAAGTCTTGGGAGGCAATTGTGGGAGAGGGGCGTCTCTAGGGTCCCGGAAGAACTCCAGGCCTACCCATCAAACGGGTGCCGTTCCTACCCGAACCTCAGGGAGGGACGGAGGATTAGCAGAACATCATCTAATCGAGTTGTGAGGGAACATCAGAAACAGACACAACAGTTGTGGGGTACTTTCCGTAAGCACAGCAGGGAAGGACTACAACACATAGCGCTAGGGGGAAGGCACTGATTTCCTCCTGTGAAGAGAACTCTGGAAGTGCCATTGGACCGGCCGGACTTGCGCAGCCTGGTGAGCCGTATTCTGGATTGAGGACTCAGAGATCTTCAGTAAAGAGGTAAAGAGACTGCAACCTGGTGTCCTTGTTATTTATCGCGACCTGCACCCCACAACTGCACCGTTACAACACCTCTTATTTCACCGGACGTCCCCCACTGACAGACAGGGCCACGGACCGGGTCTAGCCACCGTGACAACCCCAGGACTGAGACCTAGAGGCCCAGCTCCGGGTACCCCTAGGCCCTGCGGCGGTGTGGGGGCGCTCCAGTTTCCTTCCTTTTCTTCTTTCCCCCTTGCTCTGAAAGTCTTCTTTCTTTCTTCTAAGTCTCTCTTCTCTCTTTTGCCCACTTTTTCTTTTGACTTTTTCTTTTTCCTTCCAATTGTTCCTCCCCACCCTACGTTAGGTTCTTATACACATTTGCAAAGTGGCTTCCGTCATAAATGGACACCACAACTCAGTCAGTGCTAGATCTATTATACACGATGAACATAACCCACGATAAAAAAAAGACCCTACTGACTTATAATGGGGTCTGCTGACATATCCCTCATTTTGCTGGGAAAAATAGTTTGGCACGCATGGCTAATTTCACATCCAAAATTATCAAATCTGCATCAGAGACAATACACCGGACCTTCACTGGAGCCACGAATAGTTCACCCCCCCCCCCAAAAAAAAAAAGAGAATGTCTAAAAACTGAGAATCAAAAAAGTTTCAAAAACTTTGTAAAAGTGACAACTTAATATAGGATTTCTTAGGTTGATGACCTTCACAACAACATTTGGAGACTCAGTAATAATGCACCTATAGTCATAAGTCCAGACATGGCAAACATAGACAACTGTAGGGGACACCTGCTCAAAAACACAACATGTGGGTCCCTTCCAACTGGACAGTACACTTGCAAATTACAGAGCTACAGTGTAATCTATAAGGGACCAACGTTTTCATGGTTATAGCCAAAGAGGACCCACTGACCCTTTGGGGCTCTGTACGTCTGCCCTGTGTCCATACCTTTCAGTTACAAAAAAGAAGCAAAGTCAAAATTATACAAATTATTCCCATGGTATCCTCCGTTTCCAAACAGACAGACATGTAGCCCAGTCCCTTGACTATCTAGATAAGCACATGGTTTCTCACCCCAGTTGGGTCACCCACTAGGTGGCCCCTCAAACTCTGATTAATGGATACCAGAGAAGGCAAATTCTTATAAATTAGAAGGAGGTGACTGTAATAGTACATTTACCCCCAAACTTGTTCTTTGCCCTTGAAGATAAGACACCTGTTTATAGTGACAAAGACTGGTCCCATGCCAAAATGGATGGGCACAAAATAATTGTCCCTCCCGGCAGCAATAATCCCACTGATCCCTGCTATGAGGAGGTTAATATTAAATTGCCCAGCTTTGATAGAGACATACAGATACAGACCATAGGACTTGCTCCGGAGCGAGCTGCTGGAGGAAAGGGGCCTGTGCCAAGTGCTGATCCAACCGTGATACTTAAGAAGTTGGAGGCACAAATTTAGCTCCAGGCTTCATAGTCTTCTATATTGATGTCAGAGGCACGGGGTGTAAGAGGGGGGTGCGGAGAACCCTTGATATTAATCAGGAGCGTCCGATGAGGGGAGGACAGTGAATTCCCTGAGGAACGTTAACCTAGAAAGGTGGCACTGCTGCACAGAGCGTGTCATTGTGAGAGGCTCGCTGGCATCTTATCGCCCGCTCCTTTCGGAATGAATGAGGACCTACGCTTTTTTCTCATCCTGAATAAGTCCTGTTCTCAGTGGTGTAGACGGTAAATTAGGCCGATATATCAGAAGGCACGGAAACAAATCTCGCCCCCGTCGTCACTACTGCTGCCGTCCAAGTCACACAGCAAGATCTATGGAGAATTTTATTTTCTTCTCTTTACACATTCTCCATTAGCGACTCAAACGTAGCTGCATTGCTTACTGGAGGGTGAAATCCCCCTCCTGCTATGCTCATCTTCCTTGCTTTACACTGCAGCTTTTCTCATTCACATTGGTTGCCGTGCATAAGTAAAGGCTCATTGGGAAGTTGGTATTCACAGTGTTGTCAAGGCCTCTGTTTTTTACTTTTACCTGTCAGAAAAGTTTTTCCCATAAGGTCTGTGAAAAATAAACAAATTGTGCCTTACTCACACCCCCCTGGTCCAGCGGTGAGTCTCCGCCCCTGCATCTTCAGTCTTTCATTGTCTGCAGTGCTGATGTCACGTTGACAACGCTGCACTCAATCAGTGAGCGCAGCGGTTCTGCCAATGTAGATAGCATGGGCCTTCTAGAACCGCGGAGGTCACTGATTGGCTGCAGCGCTGTCGACATGACATTAGCGCTACAAACAATAACAAACTGTGGGAATAGTGACAATGATGCATAGCTGAAACAAAGTCAGTAGCAGGCGGATTATTTATGAGCACTGGGAAGGTAGCCCCAGTGGGGGAAGGGTGCAGAGTCCCCCCGCAGCTCCAGCCGAACACCTCCAATGGAGGACAAAAACAGGAGAAAGGATAGAACTCGGTCAAAGGAGCGCTGAAAGGAAACTCTGACACTAAAATGGGGTTAAGTCACAACGCGTTTCAACGGAAGTACTGTCTTCATCAGGTGGGCGTCTGACTTCCGTTGAAACACATTGTGGCTTACACATTGTGGCTTAACCCCATTTTGGTGTCAGAGTTTCCTTTCGGCGCTCCTTTGACCGAGTTCTATCCTTTCTCCAATGATGCATAGCTGGACCCGGGGAGGGTGAGTAAAGGATTTTTTTTTCTCTTACAAAGTGAGCTTATAGGGAAACTTTTCTGAAAGGAGACAACCCCTTTTAAAGGGTTATTTCCCCAAAAAAACAAGTTATTCTCTATCCATGGGATAGGACATAACTTTGTGGCCGCTGGGGTACGACCTATGAGGCCCTCGGTGATTGTGTGAACATGGTATTACTGGAGCAGGGGCAACAAAGACCGGCAGGGGGACCAGAAAGCGTCATCATGGGAGGGATATGGGATTGTTCTTTTCATGTTAAACAATAAGTCAGGCCGGGTCAGATGGTATTTTACGGCCTGTATACGGACCACAATCCTGCGACTGAGCAGGAGTCTCCCAGCCAGGACGTGGTCAGTCTGGGAATGGCGGTCCATTTACAGATTGTGACATACCCCCGTCTGCACCTGGGATTATTAGAATAGGCCAACAGCTAAATGCACGGATATTTTCCACTTCAAATCTGTTATGTGTGAATTTTACAAGTGGCCCCTTTTGCAGGTAACACTTGTACATTGTTGCCTAGCAACAGGCGCTGCAACCAGTGGGTGACGACACTGGATCTCCATAACCAGTAGAGTCACCCAGTAAACTACAATAATAATTCCTAACTAGTTTATGAGTGGCCCCTGTATGTCACGGACCCTGTATGTTTTGTAACTAAATAACCAGGTCGGGGAAACCAGCAAGTGAATTTGGGGCGGATTTAGTAAAAATAAGTGCTACACGACAACAGTTACCAATCAGCTTACGGCTTTCATTTTCCAGAGGCCTGCTGTGAAATGAGAGCTGAATTCTGATTGGTTGCTATGGGTAACCCTTCATGCTAGTTGCACTAGTTTTGATACATTTCTATTGTAGGTATACAATTCAATTTTTAGCCCCAACAGCTCAGCACAAAAATAAAAAAAAAATCCAATGGCTGCTGTGTTTTATTTATATTCAGCAGCATTAGAGCGCCCCCTGCACAAAAAAAAAAGAATAACACACCCATACCAGAGCTAATAAATGCGAAATCGAGGCATGAAACGCAAGACAAACTGTGATTGGCTACGAGTCATCACGTGCCTAAAGTGAGCTGCCCTCGGCGCCTGACATTTCAATGTCACCTGATTTGTGTAGATATGAGGTAATGTGGGAAGGTCCCGTGTGGGAGAAGCGCCTCGTTAGGTATTAGGAAAGAAACTTCAATACATTTGATGCCACAATGTGTGTGTGAATTATTGCAGGGGCGGCAGTGCTGGGGTCCTGAGTCCTGGGGTCCTGCGGCCGCCATATTCCCTGTCACAGGGGTCGGGGTGACCTGAGAAATGCCGGAATCCGTGGATAGAGATGTGTACCCGGAGCCTCCGCGCCAGACCCCGGCACCGAACCGGCTGTCCACCCTCCCCGACCCGGTGCCCCTAGTGGTCAGCCTGTTCAACTTCGCCATAGACAAGCCGGTGACAGCCTTCCATGGTGAGCAGGGGGCGCAATGCTGGGACTTGTAGTACCACAGCCTAACCTGGACGGCCAAGTAATGATTGTGCCTAATCCCAGGTTTATCCAAAAAGCGCGAGTTGTAGATTTGATCAACCCCCATTCACTTTACCCTAAAATGTACTGAAAAAAATACCAAATTCTGCCACAGTGTTTGGTTGTTTGTTATTCTTGGTTTGTTTTGCCTTTATCTGAACAATTTTTTTCTGTAAATTGACTTTATTGGGATTTTTCTTCTTTCTCTCTGAGCTGAAGTTTTTATTGATATCTTTTTGGGGTCTTTACAGGGTTTGACCACTTTGTACTGCGTATTTTGGGAACGTGCGGTGACCGAAAAGACGATAATGTTGGAGGTTTCAAATTTTCAAATTTTATTTTATTTTTTTTCTCATTTTGGCGTTTACCTTATGGGATAAATATTTTTGTATTTTATTAGTTATGGCAATAAGAAATAAGGATTTTTTTTATATCGTATTTTTTAGCAAAAGGTTTAAACATGAAATATATAGTTGTGACTTCTATCATATGTAATAAAAATCACATCTATATATTTTATGTTTAAACATTTTGCCCAAAAGTAGCAGCAATATGTAAAAAAAGGAAATGTTTCAATATTTTGGGGAAAATGTATATAATATATGCGTGTATAAAATATAGATCCCGCTCCATATTGTGATATCACTAAGGGGTTAATAATAGGCAGCAACATTTTCACTAAGGATTATACAGAGCCATAATAATAATACTGATAAATGATTTTTCAAAGTAAGTACACCAGCCTTCTTAGGTCTTCTAAGTTTTGACATCGTTCCTAAAATGAAAAAAAAAAAAAAAAATTGCCGCCAGCAGGGAATGTCACTAGTTGTTCTAACATTTTATGTGTAAACACAACAATAATGTCCCCCGGATCGTCTCTTACAGATTGGATGGAACGTCAGCGAGCGAAGAGGAGGCTTCACTACTACCACCGCGAGTTCAGACGCATCCCCGATATAACCCACTGCTTGGAGGAGGACTACGTGTGCCACTACGAGGCCGACATGCAGTGGCAGAGGGACTTGTGAGTGCTGGGTGCTCCCACTGGTCCAGAGAGGGGCAAATAGGTGCCCATCCTCCACGGGACCCTCTAGGACAGGCCTGGGCAAACCGGCCCGCGGGCCACATCCGGCCCCCTGACTGTTTCTGTGCGGCCCGCTGACTCTCACAGCCAGCGGGCCGGAGAGGGACTGATCTAGGAGTCTGATCTTTCTCAGAAGCGATTGTTGCCCCGTCTTCTCATTGGTGGATGCGGGGCTGCTCAGTTCCTGGCTTGCAGAGCTGCTGAAACCTGTGCAGGTCAGGAGGCAGAGCGGTCAGGACCGGAGGAGGGAAGCATGGACTACAACACCCATCTTCTGCAGATAATGGGCAGGTAGCTTCTAAGAGGAGCCCAGATACCACCTGGGAAGCAGCATCCTGTGTCCGCTGTGCTGAGGAGGTCACAGCACCTGCGTTGCCTCCATTCACACTGTGGAATGAAAGTTGTGGGGCTGTAGTTTAGGTTCAGGGAGAGCAGCTTATTAGTAGCCACTGCATCTCTCTGGAAGCTGAAGGGGGTTAGAACACTTGGACTGAGTATTCCCTCTGAATATGGGGTCCAGCAGTGAAGTGCCCCCTCACCTCCACTACATACATATTCTCTGTGCTCCCCAAACTGCTCTTCTGCCCCCACCATGTATGCCTCCTCACCTGTGTATGTGAAGGTTAACCCTTACCTCCCTCTTTGCTTCCAGCTTGTACTGTTGTATGTCCTGTGCAGGAGAGGTAAGGGTTAAGTCCCCCATAGTGCTCCCCCCTGTGATCTGTGGCTTATCACATCCACTCCAGACTGTTCCGCCTGTTGAAGTCTATGGGTGTGCAAAAATAAAAAAAATTTGGATCCCATATGAATCATCCATATAGCATCCGATTTTTACGAATACATTTCCAGTACTAACACAGGACACTGTATTTCTTCTTTCAAATTTTATTCACTTCTGCTCTATAAAAATGGATGCCATACAGATGACAATACAGATGGAAAATCGTCTTTTTCTGGACAAAAATCGTGATTTTTTTATATGCTCATGTAAACTTCATCACATAAGCAACTGCTTTTTAAAAAGTAATAAAATTAATATTAAGCAGAATTAAAGGGTGATCCGAAACAAAGGTGACTTTCATACTAAATTTAATTCAATAATCTAATCACTTTACTAATATATTTCAGTTAAAAAAATTCTACCTTTTTCTCTCTAATGTAACTTCCTGTCTGCTTGTGTTTTTTTTTTTTTCTTTTACTTCCAATGACATTTTTTTTAGAATCCCAGTGCACTTTGGGATACTCACGTGGGACATCATTAGGGGGCAGAGGCTGCGGTCACTGCCCCAGCTGCTTTCCCCACCATGAAAATAGCGTCATCTGTTTCAGGGACTGGACTGGCCCCTGCCGGGTCATCTCTTCTCCTTAGAGCCAGCAAAGGAGCGCACGGACACTGTGCATTCAAAGGAATATAGCACAGAAAAGTCATACCGAGTATGCATCAGAATTTACAGCCGAAGCATTATCAGGTGAGGACTAGCCGAGCCTCCAAAACAGACATCACTGATGGCGCCTAAATTCAGAGAGGGTGCAGAGCTTGTGACAGTGACCGCAGCTTCTGCCCCCTGATGACGGCTAATTTGAGTATCCCAGAATGCACTGGTGAATCTCAAACAAAATGTCATGGGACATTTAAAAAAAAAAAAAAAAAAAAAAAAGACAGAAAGTCAGAATGTAAAGGGTACGTCAGGGAATTTTTCATTGAAGTATATTAGAAAGCAAGATTAGATTATTACACTGAATAGATATACATTTAATATGAAATTCACCTTTGGTTTTGGACCGCCCCTTTAAGTTCAGCGATTGTTTCGGCCCTCCACAGCAGTGCCAGTTTCTGATGTGGCCCCTTGGGAAAATTAATTGCCCACCCCTGCTCTAGGAGAATGGCATTTCCCTTTAGGGGAGCCATGTGTCCTCTGCCGTCATTGACCAGTAGTGACTTTCTTCCCTTTTCTGTCTTCCAGCCTTGTAGATCAGGAGATCGTGAAGATTATCCGCAGCCGTGTGCAGGCGTGCAGAACAAGAGAAGGGGACAGCGCTGACCAGAATTGTGCACCGCTGCTCAAACAGTACGCCGAAGTCTGCAAGGCATATAAATCCAGATGTAAGGAGTCCTCCGTCACCCGGCTCAGTGTCTCTCCTGCTGCTCTCCCACTAGGAACTTTGCCATGAAATCATCCTCTCCCCTGGACCACCAGCCACTACATCATTAATCTGTTCCCCCTAGACCACCAGATATCTCACCATTAATCCCTTCTCACCCCTAGACCACCAGGGACCTCGCCATGAATCATTTCTCTCCCCTAGACCACCAGGGACCATACCATGAATATTCTCTTCCCCAGACCACCAGGAACATCACCATGAATCCCTTCTTGCCTCTAGACCACCAGGGACCTCACCATTAATCCATTTCTCTCCCCTAGACCTCCAGGGACCATGCCTAGCCATGAATGTTCTCTTCCCCTAGACCACAAGGAACCTCACCATGAATCTCTTCTCACCCCTAGACCACCAGGGACCTCACCATAAATCCCTTCTCACCCCTAGACCACGAGGGACATCACTATAAATCTTTTCTCTCCTCTATCCCATTAGCATCCTCATCATTAATCCCTTCTCACCTCTAGACCACCAGGGACCTCACCATGAGTCCTTTCTCTACCCTAGACCAACATCGACCTCACCATCAATCCCTTCTCTCCCCTGGACCCCCAGAGACCTCACCATCAATCCCTTCTCTCCCCTAGACCACCAGTGACATCACCAATAATCCCTTCTCGCCCCTAGACCACCAGTGACCTCGCCGGCGGTCGTCTCCTGCTGCCGGTATGTCTGCCTTAATAGGTGAACCCTTTTTTTCACAGATGAGGACCTGGGATATTTCTCGGGGGCCAGGAAATGTCTCATGAAGCAGCGACAGAGGATGATGGAGGAGAGGAAGGCGGCTGCACAGGAAAATGCTAACCTGGAATAAATTATCTCCTGTACATTTTATGTTACTTGTCTCTCATATGTTCTAAAATGAAAGAAATAAAACTAAAGCGTAAAATAAAGATCTGGAGATCAGTGTTGTGGTGTCTGCGGCCGCTGTATGTAGGTAAGAGATTATATACTGCTCTGAGATCGCCGTGCACCATATTACTCAGTCACGAGATGTAGGGTCTCCAATCATATTGGTAATTGCAGATTTCTCCTTCGCCTCATTGGGGGACACAGACCGTGGGGGTATGCTGCTGCCACTAGGAGGCTGACACTAAGTGATACAAAGAAAGCTCGCTCCTCCCCTGCAGTATACACCCTCCTGCTGGCCCTCAGCTCCTCTCCTGCAGTATACACCCTCCTGCTGGCCCTCAGCTCCTCCCCTGCAGTATACACCTTCCTGCTGGCTCTCAGCTCCTCCCCTGCAGTATACACCCTCCTGCTGGCTCACAGCTCCTCCCCTGCAGTATACACCCTCCTGCTGGCTCTCAGCTCCTCCCCTGCAGTATACACCCTCCTGCTGGCTCTCAGCTCCTCCCCTGCAGTATACACCCTCCTGCTGGCTCTCAGCTCCTCCCCTGCAGTATACACCCTCCTGCTGGCTCTCAGCTCCTCCCCTGCAGTATACACCTTCCTGCTGGCTCTCAGCTCCTCCCCTGCAGTATACACCTTCCTGCTGGCTCAGCTCCTCCCCTGCAGTATACACCCTCCTGCTGGCTCACAGCTCCTCCCCTGCAGTATACACCCTCCTGCTGGCTCTCAGCTCCTCCCCTGCAGTATACACCTTCCTGCTGGCTCTCAGCTCCTCCCCTGCAGTATACACCTTCCTGCAGGCTCACAGCTCCTCCCCTGCAGTATACACCCTCCTGCTGGCTCACAGCTCCTCCCCTGCAGTATACACCCTCCTGCTGGCCCTCAGCTGCTCCCCTGCAGTATACACCCTCCTGCTGGCTCTCAGCTCCTCCCCTGCAGTGTACACCCTCCTGCCGGCTCTCAGCTCCTCCCCTGCAGTGTACACCCTCCTGCCGGCTCTCAGCTCCTCCCCTGCAGTATACACCCTCCTGCCGGCTCTCAGCTCCTCCCCTGCAGTATACACCCTCCTGCCGGCTCTCAGCTCCTCCCCTGCAGTGTACACCCTCCTGCCGGCTCTCAGTTCCTCCCCTGCAGTATACACCCTCCTGCTGGCTCTCAGCTCCTCCCCTGCAGTATACACCCTCCTGCTGGCTCTCAGCTCCTCCCCTGCAGTATACACCCTCCTGCCGGCTCTCAGCTCCTCCCCTGCAGTGTACACCCTCCTGCCGGCTCTCAGCTCCTCCCCTGCAGTATACACCCTCCTGCCGGCTCTCAGCTCCTCCCCTGCAGTATACACCCTCCTGCTGGCTCTCAGCTCCTCCCCTGCAGTATACACCCTCCTGCTGGCTCCCAGCTCCTCCCCTGCAGTATACACCCTCCTGCTGGCTCTCAGCTCCTCCCCTGCAGTATACACCCTCCTGCTGGCTCACAGCTCCTCCCCTGCAATATACACCCTCCTGCTGGCTCTCAGCTCCTCCCCTGCAGTATACACCCTCCTGCTGGCTCACAGCTCCTCCCCTGCAGTATACACCCTCCTGCTGGCTCTCAGCTCCTCCCCTGCAGTATACACCCTCCTGCTGGCCCTCAGCTCCTCCCCTGCAGTGTACACCTTCCTGCTGGCCCTCAGCTAACCAGTTCTTGCTTAGTGTCTGTAGGAGGCACTTTTTGAGTCTGCTTTCTGACCTCAACATTTTTTATTTTATTTTTATTTTCTGTAAATTTTTATTTTTTAATTAACGGAGTGAAGGGGGCGACGGATTCCTTTCTAGGGTCCGCTCTCCCACGAACCATCAACAGGCGAGCACGGCGAGTATACCTCCCCTGCGACGACTGGGGCACGCCTAATCTACACTAGGGCGATGGTTCCTATACGGTCCCGATCTCCCCCCTGTAAGATGGCGAGCACATAGAGTATACCTCTTATGTGCATCCCCCTGGCTCCTCCGCACTCAGGCCCTCACCTGTTGGAGTCATGTAGTCCCCACAGTAGCTGTAAGCCCCCTGCTGCAGGCACATATGAAGATGCACAGATGCTCTCCATCCCCCGGCAAAGATTGAGCTTATTCCCTCACAATGGAGGCTGCATCTCTGCTCGGTGGTGGTGAGTAGTTTCCTTCCTCACGCTGCCTGCGTGGAAGGTGCGGTCCTGGTCCCTGGGGAGAGGTGCCGCTGGCTGGACATCAGAGGCAATCATTCGGCGTTACGTCGCGGCCCGCCGATGCGCTCCACCGGCAGGCTCCATAAATTTAGTCCCCGGCTTTTTCAGCCGGACTAGACCACAGTTGAAATCTCCCGCCAACCGCCGGAGCCCCGCCCAGCTCACTTCAGGGGCAACGGTTCCTTCACGGTCCCGATCTCCCCACACCAGTAGCAGGCGACCACATGGAGTGTCGCCTCCATGTATCCTCTCCTGGAGCCAGGCCTAATGCTGGACAGGACTGAACTCCGTGGATGTACAGAGGCCCCTCTCTATGGCGTCCGAGCAGCCCCCACTGTCCCACTACTGTGAAAGCGGATGGCACAAAGAGGCGGACGGTTCCTCTCCACCTCCCGAACAAAGGGATGATGGATTGAGGTTTATCCCTCTATCCCTGCACCGTCCACGCTGCAATACCCGACGTCCGCGGCGGCTCCATGCCGGGACGCGCACAGATGGTGAGTGGACTGCCAGCGATGGGCCCCTGCAGCGGGATATTCACAGGCAGTCTCAGGCTTTCCTGTGGTCCACCTCCCTGAGGTAACGCTCCGGCTGGCTGCAAAAATTTAGCCCCCGGCTTCGGCCAATGTGCAGTCCGCACCCCGGAAGCGCACTATGGCGCCTCTGCCCGCTTTTCTGGCGCTTTTCGCCTGGCACGGAAGCGCTCAATTTTCTCGGCCACTGCAACGCCCCTCACTTCTACGCTGGCGCCGGCTGCAGAAATTTAGGACCCGGCTTGAGCCTATTCATGGAAGTCTCGAGGCTCTGCCCACGTCGTGCCTGTGGCTCCGCCCCCCGAATTGGCGCTTCTCACTCTCTGCAAGATTTTATCTAAAGGCGCATGACCAGTATTCCTGGTCTTAAAGGCACATGACCAGTATTCCCTGGTCTTAAAGGCACATGACCAGTATTCCCTGGTCTTAAAGGCACATGTCCAGTATTCTCTGGTCTTAAAGGTACATGACCAATCCGAAGCTGGTCATAAATAAGGAGCCCTCAACCACTGATCCCAGTTTATCCCAGTGTAACTAGTTCCCTCAGTGGACTTCGTCACTGTCGCAACTAATGGTTTCTCTGACCAAGAGATTGAATCCCTCCGTGATCCCTCCATGGGTCGGAGTGCTCGCAGGACCGATATACATGGTCCCTCTCCTACATGGGATCCGTCGGCTAGCAGGGGCCGCGAGTATTCTAGAAACGTACAGTTGTATTTATAGCACTGGATAAAATTTAACCTTTATTAGGTATACTTTAAAAGGAACCAATCAATGGCCCATTTGTATATATCCTCGAAAAAACAAAAACAAACAAAAATGAATACCTATTGTGATAAGTGCCCTATTACCAACACAGAAAGGGGGAAAGAAAATATATCAACAGACAAATACAAATATAGACACATGTACCAACAGCACTGTAAGAGTAGCGAATCACTCACCAATCCACAATTGTTTACATAGATACCCAAAATATAATGCAGTGTAGACTACCGTATGTAGATATTAATTATTCTCCCACAATACGGTTTTCACTATAACTGCTTGTATCTCACTAGAAAAAATGTATATAATGCAACCTCTAATCAAAACTTACGGTGATTTCTAGACCACCAAAATCCGTATGCTGTGTGTCTATTAAATACACCAATGCCCTGCATACAAATATTCCACTTAGTCTGTACATTTAGATACTATGTAGGATTGGGGTACTTTCAGTGCTGATTAGCAAACCATACCAAGTATCTTTCAAGATGCAACCCCAACATAACTCCCCATCCGTATTCATGGGAGACTGCCTAACTCATTTTCATTATATGAGTGTTCCCTGATGGGTGAATGGTTGCACCTTATAAGGGTAATGATGGTGGGATATCCTTCATTAGAACGTTGCAATGCTTGGGACAAAATAACTATAAGTTTGGGTGGATCTCACCGCATATTTAGCTCAGTCATTTCCCAGCTGTTCCTCTCATCTCCGTCCACCTCATATCCGTCCCTAATGTACCGGTATGCTGCTAGAAGGAGCGTCTCCCGACGCGTTTCTTCCTTATGGAGTCATCAGGGGAGAATGCTGCTGCCATTACGGGTCTCCCCCCTGTTCTCTGTGTTATTTATCAAATCAGCTCGTGCCGCGCTAATCTAAGCTCCGCCCTCTGGCGTGTGACGCGCACACCGGGCTTACCCTTGTGTTTCCGGTTAGTTTCAAATGCTCTCCTGTGTCATTCAGCACTAGGATTCCCCGCTCAGTAGCGCATGCGCACCACCAAGTCTGGGATCTACATGTCCCTAGATATACGAGCACACTATTGCCGGATATATATACAGTGAAGGGTTATAACTTAAATGCATTTGTTAATGCTATTTAGTCCCCTTTGGTGCCTCTTCATACTGCGGCACTGATTCTATTCTCAATTCATTGTGCCGTATATCACAAGAGACCTTAATAACAGGAAAATCAATGTACTAATTAATCCTGTTCACCTATTGGCATGATTCATGATTTTCTCAGTTTCTTCTTTGACTACACAATTATAAGAGACCCAGGTTGTGCTCTCAAAAATCCCTTTCAATAATGTAACCTGGAGAGCAAGCAAGGATGAGAGGAGGAGTACCAGTAATGTATCAAATCATTGCAGTATGAAAATGATGATATGAATTGAAATAATATATATATACAGCCTATTATTAAACTAAATATGGGGTACAAATTCCCATGTGCGGGACAGCACCCTCCATCACCTTCAACAAACGTGGGAAAGGGTGACCCTATGGATGCCCTACTTCATGTATCTATACTCCTTTCCCTACCTGTCGCGGAGGTTGGCACCCTAGGAGAAACCTGCGCTTATGGCGCCCCCACTCAACGTAGACTATCCCGAATTAACTCTCCCTAAAAATCCCTCTCATGTACATAGGACAGCTGGAAGGAAAAGAAAAATATGTAAAAGAAATCGTTTATCCCGAATAACTTATAGGGGCTTCTTGAGGTGTTGTGGGGCATCTCACTATCTCTGGCCCTACCTATCGCGGGGGTTGGCACCCTGATAACTTTCGCTTATGGCGCCCCCACTCCACGATGGCTAGCCCTCATTAGGATTCTATTGTTCTTCGTATCAAATGTATTACATAGTTATTATCAGGACAGTCTTGTATAATTTCACTAAAAGCTACTGTATAGTTGTGTTTCGTTCAAAGAGATACTCTGATAGTTGTGGTCGGGATAATCTTATCACATTTCACAAAAAGCAACTATATGATTGTGTTTCATTCAACCCTGACGGGTATACTGTCCTCAACATAAATATCCATCTGGTCTCCTTTTGAAGTATGCGTTTGTCCCAGTCCCCCCCTCTTGGTGGAGGCACTATCCTGTCAATCCCCATGAAGTAAATTTTCTTAGGATTACCCTCATGAAAACGATTCATGTGAGATGCCACCGGAGTCTCTCTTTTGTTTGCAATGTCACAAAGATGCTCTCCGACCCTTCTACGAAACTCCCTTTTTGTTTTGCCAACGTACTCAAGGCCACATTCACACGTGGCTTTATATATAACACCTTTCGTGCGGCAATTGATTAAATGCCGAATCGTGTATGTGGTCCCCGTGACATTGCTTACAAAACTTTTTGAAGATCTAATGGAGGCACAACTTTTGCAATTTCCACACCTGTAACAGCCTCTCACTTGGTTTGTTATTATACCAGATCTGTTTCCAGTGTCAAAATGGCTATGGACAAGTCTGTCACGGAGAGATCTACCCTTTTTATAGGTGATTTGAGGTACCGGTGAGACATATTTATTTATGTCTTTATCCATTTGTAAAATCGACCAATGTTTTTGGACAATTTCTCTAATCTGATTTGCACCGTTAGAATACCTGGTAATGAGACGTATCGTGTTTTCGTCATCAGATTCTGGACATACACATTGAAAAGTGTCCCAATGGTGAATTAATCACAAGAACACACAGGAAAGACACAGCCACAAATTCTCTCCTCAGGTGGGAGAGCAGTCATCCTGCTCCATTGAAAAGAGGCATCCCCAAGGGACAATACTTTAGAATACGTCGAAACTGTTCAAATAATGACATGTTTCAAGAACAGGCTAAGGACCTAAAAAATCGGTTCCTGGAAAGGGGTTATCCCGAGGGTGTACTGAATAGAGCTTATAAAGAATCTTTGAGAAAAGAAAGGAAAGACTTATTGACACCTAGGCCTAAATCTGATGACGAAAACACGATACGTCTCATTACCAGGTATTCTAACGGTGCAAATCAGATTAGAGAAATTGTCCAAAAACATTGGTCGATTTTACAAATGGATAAAGACATAAATAAATATGTCTCACCGGTACCTCAAATCACCTATAAAAAGGGTAGATCTCTCCGTGACAGACTTGTCCATAGCCATTTTGACACTGGAAACAGATCTGGTATAATAACAAACCAAGTGAGAGGCTGTTACAGGTGTGGAAATTGCAAAAGTTGTGCCTCCATTAGATCTTCAAAAAGTTTTGTAAGCAATGTCACGGGGACCACATACACGATTCGGCATTTAATCAATTGCCGCACGAAAGGTGTTATATATAAAGCCACGTGTGAATGTGGCCTTGAGTACGTTGGCAAAACAAAAAGGGAGTTTCGTAGAAGGGTCGGAGAGCATCTTTGTGACATTGCAAACAAAAGAGAGACTCCGGTGGCATCTCACATGAATCGTTTTCATGAGGGTAATCCTAAGAAAATTTACTTCATGGGGATTGACAGGATAGTGCCTCCACCAAGAGGGGGGGACTGGGACAAACGCATACTTCAAAAGGAGACCAGATGGATATTTATGTTGAGGACAGTATACCCGTCAGGGTTGAATGAAACACAATCATATAGTTGCTTTTTGTGAAATGTGATAAGATTATCCCGACCACAACTATCAGAGTATCTCTTTGAACGAAACACAACTATACAGTAGCTTTTAGTGAAATTATACAAGACTGTCCTGATAATAACTATGTAATACATTTGATACGAAGAACAATAGAATCCTAATGAGGGCTAGCCATCGTGGAGTGGGGGCGCCATAAGCGAAAGTTATCAGGGTGCCAACCCCCGCGATAGGTAGGGCCAGAGATAGTGAGATGCCCCACAACACCTCAAGAAGCCCCTATAAGTTATTCGGGATAAACGATTTCTTTTACATATTTTTCTTTTCCTTCCAGCTGTCCTATGTACATGAGAGGGATTTTTAGGGAGAGTTAATTCGGGATAGTCTACGTTGAGTGGGGGCGCCATAAGCGCAGGTTTCTCCTAGGGTGCCAACCTCCGCGACAGGTAGGGAAAGGAGTATAGATACATGAAGTAGGGCATCCATAGGGTCACCCTTTCCCACGTTTGTTGAAGGTGATGGAGGGTGCTGTCCCGCACATGGGAATTTGTACCCCATATTTAGTTTAATAATAGGCTGTATATATATATTATTTCAATTCATATCATCATTTTCATACTGCAATGATTTGATACATTACTGGTACTCCTCCTCTCATCCTTGCTTGCTCTCCAGGTTACATTATTGAAAGGGATTTTTGAGAGCACAACCTGGGTCTCTTATAATTGTGTAGTCAAAGAAGAAACTGAGAAAATCATGAATCATGCCAATAGGTGAACAGGATTAATTAGTACATTGATTTTCCTGTTATTAAGGTCTCTTGTGATATACGGCACAATGAATTGAGAATAGAATCAGTGCCGCAGTATGAAGAGGCACCAAAGGGGACTAAATAGCATTAACAAATGCATTTAAGTTATAACCCTTCACTGTATATATATCCGGCAATAGTGTGCTCGTATATCTAGGGACATGTAGATCCCAGACTTGGTGGTGCGCATGCGCTACTGAGCGGGGAATCCTAGTGCTGAATGACACAGGAGAGCATTTGAAACTAACCGGAAACACAAGGGTAAGCCCGGTGTGCGCGTCACACGCCAGAGGGCGGAGCTTAGATTAGCGCGGCACGAGCTGATTTGATAAATAACACAGAGAACAGGGGGGAGACCCGTAATGGCAGCAGCATTCTCCCCTGATGACTCCATAAGGAAGAAACGCGTCGGGAGACGCTCCTTCTAGCAGCATACCGGTACATTAGGGACGGATATGAGGTGGACGGAGATGAGAGGAACAGCTGGGAAATGACTGAGCTAAATATGCGGTGAGATCCACCCAAACTTATAGTTATTTTGTCCCAAGCATTGCAACGTTCTAATGAAGGATATCCCACCATCATTACCCTTATAAGGTGCAACCATTCACCCATCAGGGAACACTCATATAATGAAAATGAGTTAGGCAGTCTCCCATGAATACGGATGGGGAGTTATGTTGGGGTTGCATCTTGAAAGATACTTGGTATGGTTTGCTAATCAGCACTGAAAGTACCCCAATCCTACATAGTATCTAAATGTACAGACTAAGTGGAATATTTGTATGCAGGGCATTGGTGTATTTAATAGACACACAGCATACGGATTTTGGTGGTCTAGAAATCACCGTAAGTTTTGATTAGAGGTTGCATTATATACATTTTTTCTAGTGAGATACAAGCAGTTATAGTGAAAACCGTATTGTGGGAGAATAATTAATATCTACATACGGTAGTCTACACTGCATTATATTTTGGGTATCTATGTAAACAATTGTGGATTGGTGAGTGATTCGCTACTCTTACAGTGCTGTTGGTACATGTGTCTATATTTGTATTTGTCTGTTGATATATTTTCTTTCCCCCTTTCTGTGTTGGTAATAGGGCACTTATCACAATAGGTATTCATTTTTGTTTGTTTTTGTTTTTTCGAGGATATATACAAATGGGCCATTGACTGGTTCCTTTCAAAGTATACCTAATAAAGGTTACATTTTATCCAGTGCTATAAATACAATTCTAATTTATTGGATAAGTACACCTCGCTCAATATATAGAAACGTACAGGCACCTAGAAAACAGAAGTTTTCATTTCATGATCTCTCTCCAAGGATTTTCTGAGAACAAGACTCTGAACACGGATCGGATATTGCCTTGGACCTGGACTTGCCAGAGCTTCAGTAAAGGATGAACTTGCCTATTTATACCATCAACCAATCCCGGTACATTGACGAGGACTCCGGTCCTGCTCTAGACTAAGCAGGGTCCCTCATAAGGAGACTAAACTCCCTCGTAGAGCATTTGCCATTCAGTCCGGATAAGCGATTCTCTGGACAGAAGCCTCTACGTGGGATGCCATGCCTGGTCTGATTTTTAAGGGCAACAGACCCTTTAAAGGGCACCGATCTCCCCACACCATCAACAGTCGGGCACACGGAGTGTCACCTCCATGTCTCCTCTTCTGCATCCAGGCCTAATGCCAGACAACCTGTCCTGTCCACCCGGAGACCTGAACTCTGTGGATGTACAGAGGCACCCTTTTTGGGCGTCTAAGCACCCCACTCTGCATCACCACTATTTAAAAGAAGATGCAAGAAGGCGGATGATCCCTCTCCACTTCCTTGTTAAGAGGATGGTGGATCTAGGGTTCCTAATTTTTAACTCTGCACCGTCAAACGAGAGCGGCGATGGCAAGAGACTATGACCTGCTGGATGCAGCCACGCATTCTGCCACTTGGCAGATTAACCGGGTAGAATCTCCTGTGGTATACCTACCAGTATCCCTGCCCGATGTGTCATCAATTGAAAATGCCACGGTCTGTCAGATAGCAAATCTGGTTCATTCCGTTTTGCG
Source organism: Ranitomeya variabilis (assembly GCF_051348905.1). NCBI lineage: Eukaryota > Metazoa > Chordata > Amphibia > Anura > Dendrobatidae > Ranitomeya > Ranitomeya variabilis. The sequence continues at coordinate 21,741,856 of NC_135238.1, forward strand.
GCTTCGGGTCCAGCGCTCTACCCTCCTTAGCCGCCGCATGGATTGCTAGAGCAATGGTCTCCTGGCTGGAGACCTTAACTACTTTGATTCACACCAGTAACCCTTTCCTGAAGACAGTACGACTGGTCAATCAAATCTTTTGAGCGGGAGACTAACAAAGGATCGTACTTTCCTACAGCCCCGACCAGCAGTGGAAGGGTTGTCCAGGACAGTCTAGATCTAAGGGATCTTGGTTCCAAAAAGGGAAACGAGAAGTAGGACCGATCCTGGACCTCAAATTTCTAACAATTTTTCACAAGGTTCTCCTTCCTCGAATAGAGTTCCTCCGCTCAGCCATTACTTCAACAGAAAAAGGTGGAGTTTCTGGCATCCATCGACATTCGAGATGCTTACCCTCCTAAAAAATTCCTTCGCTTTTCCATTGGTGAGCAGCATTTTCAAGTCATGACCTTGTCTTCGGCCTTGCTACCGCACCCAGAGTGTTTGCAAGGCTCATGGTGGCTGTCATGTTCCTCTTCCACCCTAGAGGCATGGTCGTCCTGCCCTGTTTGGCCGACTGTCTAGCCGGACTTCCAGTACTACGCTAAGTAGTCTATATCACTTGCGATACCCTCTCACCTGGGCTGGCGGCTAGACTTAGACAAGTTCTCCTCATTTCCAGCCCAGCAGATATCCTTTTTGAGGATGATCCGGTACACTTCCAGAAGGATGGTAGTTCTCCCTCCAGACAAGGTCATAGCCCTTCAACAGGGAGCTCGCGCACTTGATCACTCATCCCCTCATTTCATTCGATTTGCTGGTAGGGTTCTGAGGAAAAATGGTGACGACAATGGAAGCAGTTTACTTCGCTCCGCTCGTTTTCAGCAAGTCAAACAGACTTTCAGTCGATAGTCTCTGAGCTCCTTCATCCAGGGCCTTTCTCCCAGTTCAATGGTTACTAGTAACTACCAATGCCAGTCCTCTTCTCCCGATCACTGCTCTGGAGATCCGAACGGTAGTCCTACAGTAGGTCCACTGCCTTCTGGCGGGTCACCCCATCTGAATTCAATTAGACAATGCCACGGCTGTGCCATACGTCAATCATCTAGCAGTTACCCACGTTCAGGCACCATGGCCGAGGTACCTCACATTCTTTGATGGGCCGAGATCTATCATTCGGTGATCTCGGCAGTACATATCCCAGGAGTATAAGTCTGGGCGGCGAACATATTCAGCCGTCAGGGTTTCGCCTTGAGAGGGAACTTCACCCGGAAGTCTTCCATCAGACCTGCCTTCACTGGAGCTCTCCAGTTGTAGGTCGGATGGCGTCCAGACTGATCGCCTATGTACTTGCGTTCGTGATTTGGCCTCGAGATCCAAGAGCCATCGCACTGCATGCTCTGGTTCCTCCGTGGTCCAAGTTTCCATAACTCCCCTTCCACTACTTCCGAAAGCTTTTCAGAAGCAGAAAGAGCCCCCAGTGATCCTCGGAAATCCGCACTGACCACGTCAGTTTTTTTGCTTGCGGAGCTGGTAGCTTTCCGCCTTTCTGCAACAAAACTGCAAGTAGGGACTTTCTCGCAGGGAGTTTTCACACGTAGTTCTTCCCTATCGCATACCGATAGATCATTGGGACCTTAATGGTCCTAGGAGTCTTACAGTAGACTCTTTTTTGATCCGGACAGACCTTACTATCAGGGAAGGTCGTCCCTCTTTTCTCTGCGATATCCTCATCCTGACGAGTCTTCGGTGCTAACTGCTCGGTCCTTTCAGACTTTTTTCCCTTATTTCCTTCAAAGCAAGGTTGTCCTCAGGCCATCCCCGTCCCTTGTTACCAAGGTGGTATTGCATTACCACTGTTATGAGGGCATAGTTCTTCCCTCATCTCTTTCGGCACCAGTCCACAAAATGGAATGAGTTCCCCATATTCCGGACGAAGTGAGTGCTCTGAGTAGGTACGTCTCGAGGAAGGCGTCCTTCCGAAGGTTGGACACTGTTTCTTGGGCTTCCTGACGGTAAGAGGAAGGCTTCTTGACGTTTACAGGAAGGGTTTAGCCGTTTCTTGAAGCACTATAATTCCCACACTTCCACAGATGGGAGTCTGGGCAGGTGGACTCTGCAGGCCGCGGTGGCGCACTTGTAAGTAGCGGTTACACAGGGCCTGATCAGATGTTGTCCCCACCCAGGGACTGCTTTGGGACGTACCACAGTCTGTGTCCCCCAATGAGGCGAAGGAGAAATAGGGATTTTTGTGTACTCACCGTAAAATCCTTTTCTCCAAGCCATTCATTGGGGGACACAGCTCCCACCCTGGTATTAGCTTATGCTTGTTTTATAATCTGTTATGCTATACTCTCATATATAATATGACATGCTGTAAGCTCATATGTTGTTATTGATCTCCTACTGCTTTTAGACCGAACTGGTTAGCTGAGAGCCAGCAGGAGGGTGTATACTGCAGGGGAGGAGCTAACTTTCTTTGTATCACTTAGTGTCAGCCTCCTAGTGGCAGCAGCATACACCCACGGTCTGTGTCCCCCAATGAGGCGAAGGAGAAAAGGATTTTAAGGTGAGTACACAAAAATCCCTATTTATAGGGGTTCTCCAGTGATAACTTCTTGATTGCTGGGAGTCTTACTCCTATGACCGGCACCAGCGAGCAGATATTATCCTAGTTACAGAATTAAGTAGACCTGGGCTGCAGATTTTGCTTCATGTTAATTTGTTGTGGATTTCGCCCTTTTTACCTAGGAGTTAGCAGAAAATAACTCCTGCAGATTAGGATGGACACCGAGGACCACGAGCCCTGAAGGAAGGCGTCTTTCCTCTTATGGTTTATGCATCTATTAATTTGCTTTCTCATAAATACAACTAAAATTCTCACATGTGAACAAGGCCTTGGGACGTCATCTTATTGCTGCGATCGCAAAATCCACAGCATGACTGCACTTAGAATCCATGTCCTGTTAGTAACAAGATTAACCATCCAGGTTGGCTTCTATGTAAAAATGATGTCTGTGAGGCTCTAATTTAGTATTAACGCTAAATACCTTGTCACTGCCCATTCTTGGTTATAAAATGTAAATTCAGCAGTGAGCACCTAGGACAGGGGACGGGAACTTCAGGGCCCCAGGCCGATAACCTGTCCTCCAGCAGATTCCCAGGGACCGCAGTGCTCAGGCCAGCAGCTGAAGTTTGATGGCTGCTGGCCCTTTTAATGTCTTCTTACTTTGAGAGCACACATCATCACTAATGAACAAAGCAGCGCACGCAGTGAAATATTACATCCAGACACCAGCCAGTGCAGAACATACTTTGTGGGCTCTTGTGACATGTATGCCACAGCCCGTTTCTCATGATATATACCCCAGCACCAGTATCTCCTATGTGCTGTGTATATACAGCAGTCAAGGTGTCTCCTATATGAGCTATATTATTCTTATAGCGACATTTATTCCACGGTGCTTTCCATGTAAAATATAGCGCCGTCTCGGTGTCCTCATGTGATGTATATACAGCAGTCTCAGTGCCTCCTATGTGAGGTATATAGCAGTCTGTCCCCATGTTTTGTATATATAGTACTAGCTTCCTATGTGAAGTATATACAGCAGTCCCAGTCTCCTGTGTGATGTATATGCAGTCTGCCTATGGGAGGTATAGTGTACACGGCTCAAAAAAAATAAAAGGAACACCTAAACAACACAAAGTAACTCCAAGTCAATCAAACTTCGGTGAAATCAACCTGTCCAGTTGTGAAGTAACACTGATTGTGAATCAATTTCTCCTGCTGTTGTGCAAATGGAACAGACAACAGGTAGAAATGATAAACGATTAGCAAGACAACTCCTATAAAGGAGTGGTTCTGCAGGGGGTGACCACAGACCATTTCTCTGTTCTCATTCTTTTTTGGCTGTTTTGGTCACTTTTACATGTTATCATTGCTCTCACCCCTAGAGGTACAGTAGCATGAGGCGGTGTCTACAACCCACAGGAGTTGCTCAGGTAGTGCAGCTCATCCAAGATGCCACATCAATTCGAGCTGTGTCAAGAATAAGCCGGATTACTTACCGGTAATGCTCTTTTAATGAGTCCACGACAGCACCCGGCATGAGAGAGAGGGATCCGCCCATAGGAACAGGAAACCTACAGAATAAAAGGAGGCGGTCCCCTCTCCTCAGTTTAGTTTTCAGAGTATAAAGGAAACCGCAAAGTTTTAGTATTAACTCAGAATCAGCAATTAAAATGGTCTTAAACTCTATACAACCATTATTTGTGAGCTTAAAAGAAGGAAATTGTGCAAAATTTGGGAGGGTAGTAAATGGGTGTTGTTGTGGATTCATTAAAAGAGCATTACCGGTAAGTAATCGGGCTTTTTACCCTTCGCCACGACAGCACCCCACATGAGAGATTTTCAGAGAGTCATTATCTGGGTGGGATTACTGTACTAAGAACAGCTCTACCAAAGGTCAGGTCAGAAGATGTAGATAGATCAAGTCTATAATGGTTGTAAAAAGTAGAAGGTGTTGACCAGGTTGCGGCCTTACATATTAAATAGATTGGTACATCTGCTTGTTCCACCCAGGAGGAAGCCATGGCTCGTGTTGAATGTGCTTTTATACCCACTGGAGGAATCTCGCCTTTTGATGCATAGGCCAAACAGATAGCTTCTCTGATCCACCGAGATATGGTAGCTTTTGTGACCCCATGTCCTTTCTTGTGGCCCTGAAAGGAGACAAACAGAGCCCTACTCTGCCTCCATGTCTGAGACCTTTCTATATAGGTCAGGATGGCTCTTCTGACATCTAAGGTGTGGAACTTATGTTGTTCTGGAGTTACAGGGGAATCAAAAAAGGAAGGGAGAAATATCTCTTGCGATCTGTGGAAGGTGGATGCTACCTTAGGGAGGTATGAGGGGTCTGGTTTTAGGACTATCCGATCATGAAATATCAGTAAGAAGGGTGGGTCTACTGATAGGGCCTGGATGTCGCTAACCCATTTGGCTGAGGTTAGGGCTACCAATAGGGCTACTTTATATGTTAGGACATTTAGAGGTATGGAATCTAGTGGCTCAAATGGGGAGCCGGTTAAGGCCTCCAGTACTAGATTTAAATCCCACGGCGGTAGACGGGGAATATGGACTGGGTTACTACGTTCACAAGACTTTATAAATCTGGAGATCCACCTATTAGCTGCTATATTGCATCCATATAGGGCTCCTAATGCTGAGACCTGAACTCTGGAGGTGTTTACCGATAATCCTAATTCTCGGCCCTTTTGTAAGAACTCTAGAATAGGTGTCACCGGAACTTGCATAGTGAACGGTACCGTATAAAAGTTTAAGAATTTATTCCATACCCTACTATAGATTAGGGTGGTAGATCTTTTTCTACTTAGTAAAAGGGTGTTTACTAGTTCCACTGAAAACCCCCTTGAACTTAATAGTTGCCTCTTAAATTCCACGCCGTAAAGTGAAGACCTTTCACTTGCGGGTGGAAAAAGGGGCCCTGGAACAGCAGCTCCTTGTCTGATGGAAGAATCCATGGGTCGCATAGACACATGGTCTGGAGACAAGAGAACCATGGTCTCCTTGGCCAAAAGGCTGCAATGAGGATTACTCTTGCTCGTTCCCTCCTGATTTTTCTGATCACTAGTGGAATCAGAGACATCGGAGGAAAGGCGTATGCCAGTTTGAACTTCCAAGGGTGGTGAAGAGAGTCCAACATGTCTGGATGATCCATGAAGTTCAGGGAAGTGAACCTTTTTGTCTGTTGTCTCTTGTGGCAAATAGATCTATTTGTGGTATACCCCATGTTCTTGTTATCATTCTGAATATGGTCCATTCCCCCTGGCGTAACATGTTTTGACTGAGGTAGTCTGCTTTGATGTTTTCTACACCTCTGATGTGTAGGGCTGTTAGGGATGCGAGATGAGTCTCTGCTAGCTGGAAGATGTCTGCTGCTATGGTCATCAGACTTCCTGACCGTGTACCACCTTGATGGTTCACATATGCCACTGTGGTGGAATTGTCCGAGAAAACCCTTACATGTGCTCCTTGAATCTGTGGAAAAAAAATGATTTAAGGCATATTCTACCGCTCTTAATTCTTTCCAATTGGAAGAACATGTTAATTCTGCCTGATCCCAGGTATCTTGGGCCAGACTATCCTCCATATGTGCACCCCACCCCATAGGGCTGGCGTCGGTGGTAATTATCTTAGAAGGATCTATTATCCATGGTACTTTGAAAGGTGCTCCATATCTACCCACCAGGATAGTGATTCTATGACATTTCTGGAAAGAATTAGTTTACTTTCCAGATGTCCTTCTTTTCCCTGAACCGACAATACTTCATACTGTAATTGACGGGTATGAAGTTGAGCCCACGGCACAGCTGGAATACACGAGGATAATGATCCCAGTAAGGACATAGCCTTCCTTAGTGTCATGTGTGGGTTTTCCATTGCCTCTGACACTTTTGATTGTATAGTCACTCTTTTTGACTGTGGGAGGAAGCATTTCTGACTTACGGAGTCTAGCTGGATTCCTAGAAATATTTGAACGATTTCTGGATTCAGCCTGGACTTTTCGAAGTTGACGATCTAACCCAACTCCTGTAGGGACGAGATCGTATTAGACAATCGAATCTTACATTGAGGTATAAAATTTCCTACTACTAGAAAATCATCTAGGTAGGGTATTATCAAAGTGTCCTGTTGGCGTAGATGAGCCATCACTTCTAATATCACTTTTGTGAAGATGCGGGGAGCCATAGAAAGCCCAAAGGGCATTGCTACATATTGAAAGTGACGAACCTGTCCTGCCAGGATGACTGCTACCCTTAGATACTGCTGGCGTTCGGCATGTATGGGAAGATGATAGTAGGCATCTTTTAGGTCTATCCCGGCCATGACACATCTAGGGAACAAAAGCTTAATGGTAGAACTAATGGATTCCATTTTAAAAGTATGATTACGCAAAAAAGAATTTAATTTTTTTGAGATTTATGATGGTTCTGAATGAACCATCTGGTTTATTGATCAAGAATAAAGGGGAATAGAACCCTCTCCCTTCTTGATCCTGGGGAACCTCTATCAGGACTCTTTTAGATAGAAGAGATACGATCTCTGATTCCAGAGCCCTTTGTTGTTTCCGTCCTTTTGGTGCTGTTACTACAAAAGAATCCCAAGGGATTCGATCAAACTCCAATCTTAACCCGTATTTGAATAATGTCCAGAATCCATTGACTAGATGTTATTTGTTTCCATTTAGGAAAGAAAAATTTTAATCTGCCGCCCACTTCATGGTCAGTGGTACTTGCTACGCTTCGTATTATAGGATCCACTAAACAGAGCACCTTTTTGTTTTGGATCCTTTGTCTCCCAGCGCTCCCTTTGAGTTTCAAACGGTTTGTTTCTGGTAAAGGGGCGTCTTCTGAAGGCTCTCCTGTAAGATGGAAGAGATTGATTAGGGAAGCCCTTCTTTCTCTCTCCTGCTTTATTTAGGAGCTCATCCAATGTTTTCCCAAAAAGGAACTCACCCTGGCAAGGGATCGCACAAAGTTTTGCCTTTGCCTGTGCGTTCCCTTTCCAGTTTTTTAACCAGAGTGCTCGCCGGGTTGTGTTTACTAGGCCGGCTGATCTGGCTGCTAGGCATAGCGAATCCACAGAGGCATCTGCCAGGAATGCTATCGCTTCCTTTATTGGAGGGATTTTCGGTAAGATTGACTCTCTCGAAGTTCTACCTCTAATTTGTTCCTCCAGCTGTTCCATCCACACTAGTAGTGACCTTGCGGTGCAGGTACTAGAGATAGCTGGCCTGAATGCCCCTTTGTTAGCTTCCCACGATCTTTTTAGTAAGGCTTCTGCTTTACGGTCTAACGGGTCTGTTAGGACCCCCAAAACTTCAATTGGCAAGACCGATTGTTTAGAAGTTGAAGCAACTGCGTCATCAACCTTTGACCAGGAATTTAGTTCCTCATCGCTGAAGGGATAGCGTCTCTTAGAGGATGATGGTAGGAAACCTCTTGTATTTTGCTTATCCCATTCTTTTTTAATTAGCTCTTTAATAGTGGGTATGACGGGGAAGGATCTACGTTTTTTCTGTCCTAACCCCGCAAACATGATGTCTTGAGCTGATTTTTTCCCTTTCTCGTCTGGGCACCCCATTGTGCTTCTGACAGATTTTACTAAGTTGTCTATACTGCTGTTAGGTAGACAAAGCCCCCCTTCATTCTCGGATGAACTCGGCTGGGATCCAGATTCGTCTGAGGATCTATGTACATCCTCTGATTCTGAACTAACTGGAGATCGGGACCTGCTAGGCCGACGGGTACTGGTGCTACTTGTATGCGCCAAACCCTGCATCTCTTCCCGGATTATGGCTCTAACATCAGATGGAGTCATTATATTCTCCTGCCGTAAGGTTAGCATAATACATTCTGAGCATAACCTTTTGGTATAAGAATCCGGAAGGGGCTGCGTACATAAGGCACATTCCTTGTGCTTGGACTTGTGTGTCCTTTTCTTAGTCTAGAGGAAGGGGATACAGGAGGAACATATATCAGCATATAGGAAGAGGCTTTTTAAAAACTCACCCAGTGAAGCTGACAGGTACCGGTTCTGGAGGCGGATTTTTTGGCAAGTGATCCTTCTGTTTGGTGGTAGATTTCTTTTCTGGAGGTCGACCATCACTTTTAGTGCTCCTCCTAGCGCTTCTCTCCTTGCTGGGAGAACGCTGCTCTGCTGCAGGCAGGTGTGCTTCGTCGGCCGGTGAAGCCATCTCATACACACCGGTCCGACGCCAGCGCCGCTTTTTAAATCTGGTGCCGAATCTCCTGCCTCCCCGGACCCAACCCGGAAGTGCTCCGGCGACTTCCAGGTTAGACGCGCCGCTCTCCTCACCATGCGGCGGCCAGAGATATTAAGCCGGCCGCTGTAGCGCGCGCCCTCATGGAGCCGGGTGGACCAGCGGTGACCGGACCCGGACCATGGGTGTGTGACAGAAGAGGGGGGAGGCTGCAAGCAGGGGCTCCCCCGCCGCTGCTTCTGGAACCGCAGCCCCTGCCGTTCCCACAGAACTGACACAGGCGGGTGCATGGCCCAGGGATCCTCTTCATCTGTAGGCAAGCAGGGATTCCTATAGGAACAGGAAACCTAAACTGAGGAGAGGGGACCGCCTCCTTTTATTCTGTAGGTTTCCTGTTGGCGGATCCCTCTCTCATGTGGGGTGCTGTCATGGCGAAGGGTAAAAGCTGTCTGCCAGCACAGGGTCCAGAGCATGGAGCAGATACCAGGAGACATGGAGGAGGCCATAGGACAACAACCCAGTAGGACTGCTACCGCCTCCTTTGTGCAAGGAGCAGTGCCAGAGCCCTGCAAAATTACCTCCAGTAGGCTGCTCACATCCATGTGTCTGCTCAAACTGTCAGAAAGACTCCAGGAGGGTGAGGGCCCAATGTCCACAAGTGGGGGTTGTGCTTACAGCCCAACACCATGCAGGACGACTGGCAATTCCCAGATTAAACACTGGCACCCTGTGCTCTTCATGGATGAGAGCAGGTTCACACCTAGCACATTGACAGGATCTGGAGAACGTTTTGCTGCTTCAGCATCCTCCGGCATTAACAGTTTGGCAGTGGGTCAGTAATGGTGTGGGGTGGCATTTCTCTGGAGGGCCGCACAGCCCTCCATGTGCTCGCCAGAGGTAGCCTGACTGCCATTAGGTACCGAGATGAGATCCTCAGACCTCTTGTGAGACCATATGCTGGTGCGGTTGGTCCTGGGTTCCTCCTAATGCAGGACAATGCCAGACCTCATGTGGCTGGAGTGTGTCAGCAGTTCCTGCAAGATGAAGGCATTGAAGCTATGGACTGGCCACCCGTTCCCCAGACCTGAATCCGATTGAGCACATCATGTCTCATTCCATCCACCAACATCACATTGCTCCACAGACTGTCCTGTTGACGAGATGAGCGAATTTGCTCAGGTTCCCTCTTATTCGGCAGGCTGTAGAGGGAACCCGGCTTCCTGAATCGCGCTGGCCGATCCATCGCTTCAGCTGCATGTGTCACGGCTGCGTCAGTCACAACACATACAGCTGTGGCGCCGATCGGCCAGTGCGGTCCAGGAAGCCAGGTTCCCCCTGCAGCTTGCCAAATAAGAGGGAACTCAAGCAGTTGACTCGTGCTTTAATCCATGTCTGGTAGGAGATCCCTCAAGAGAACATCAGCCACCTCTTCAGGAGCATGCCCAGGTGTTGTAGGGAGGGCATACTGGCACGTGGAGGCCACACACACTACTGAGCATCTTTTCCTTGTCTTGAGGCATTTCCACTGAAGTTGAATCAGCCTGTAATTTGATTTTTTTACTTCGATTGCATATCAGTCCAAATCAAGACCTCCATGGGATATTAATTTTGGTTTACATAGATCCTTGTTTTATATTTCGCTTAACATATTCCACTTTGTAAGGAATAAAGATTTGGAACATTTTATTCAGTGATACCTAGTATTCCCTTTATTTTTTGCAGTGTATAAACAGCAGTCCCTGTGTCCCCTATGTGATGTATATGCAGTCTATGTGATGTATAGAGCAGCCTGTGTCTCCATGTGATGTATATACATCACTTAGGAAACTGACTGCTGTATATAAAGCAGCCTCTCCAATGTGAGGTATAGAGCAGTCTGTCCCCATGTTTTGTATACAGCAGTTCCAATCTTCTATGAGAGGTATAAAGCAGTCTGTGTCCCCATCTACTATATAATTGTCTAAGGGTCACTTCCGTCCTTCTGTCTGTCTGTTACGGATATTCATTGGTCGCGGCCTCTGTCAGTCATGGAAATCCAAGTCACTGATTGGTCGTGGCAAAACAGCCTCGACCAATTAGCGACAGGCACAGTCCGAAAGAAAATAGCCGCTCCTTCCTCCCCGCAGTCAGTGCCCGCTCCGTACTCCCCTCCGGTCACAGCGCCCGCTCCGTACTCCCCTGCGGTCAGCGCTCACACAAGGTTAATGGCAGCGTTGACCACGGTGTAACACACTCGGTTAACGCTGCTATTAACCCTGTGTGACCAACTTTTTACTATTCATGCTGCCTATGCAGCACGAATAGTAAAAATATCTAATGTTAAAAATAATAAAAAATAGTTACATACTCACCCTCTGGTGCCCCCCCCGGATCAAAGCGGCCGGTTACCGATGCTCCTCGCGACACCCCGGTGACCGCTGCATGCAGTGCGGTCTCGCGAGATGACGACGTGCGGTCTCGTGAGACTGCTATGTCATCATCTCGCGAGACCGCAATGCAATCTTCAGACCGGAGCGCTTCGATCCGGAAGCTCCAGAAGGTGAGTATGTAACTATTTTTTATTTTATTTCTTTTTTTAACCCCTTCCCGACCCATGACGCCACATAGGCGTCATGAAAACCCGTGCCAATCCGACCCATGACGCCTATGTGGCGTCATGGAATGATCGCGTCCCTGCAGATCGGGTGAAGGGGTTAACTCCTATTTTACCCGATCTGCAGGGAGAGGGGGAGTGGTACTTCAGCCCAGGGGGGGTGGCTTCACCCCCCCGTGGCTACGATCGCTCTGATTGGCTGTTGAAAGTGAAACTGCCAATCAGAGCGATTTGTAATATTTCACCTAAAAAACTGGTGAAATATTACAATCCAGCCATGGCCGATGCTGCAATATCATCGGCCATGGCTGGAAACACTAATGTGACCCCCCCCCCACCCCACCGATCGCCCCCCCAGTGCTCCGTTATAGGGTCCGGTCCCCTCCGTCCGCCTGCCGGCTCCCCCGTCCTGCTGTCCGCTCCCCCGTCCTCCTGCCCGCTCCCCCCCTGCTCCTATGTCACCCCCCCGTGCTCCGACGCCCCCCCCGTGCCCCGATCTCCCCCCCCTTATACTTACCGAGGCTCCCGGTCCCCGTCCGCCTCCATCATGGGCGCCGCCATCTTCCAAAATGGCGGGCGCATGCTCAGTGCGCCCGCCGGCCGGCAGATTCATTAGAGGTACATTTTGATCGCTGTGGTAGGTTCTATCACAGCGATCAAAATAAAAAAATAATAAATAAACCCCCCCCTTTATCACCCCCATAGGTAGGGACAATAATAAAATAAAGAAAATATTTTTTTTTCTTTTTCCACTAGGGTTAGGGTTAGAACTAGGGTTAGAACTAGGGGTAGGGTTAGGGGTAGGGTTACGGGTAGGGTTAGGGTTAGGGGTAGGGTTAGGGTTATGGCATGTGCACACAGAGCGGATCGGCCGCGGATCCGCAGCGGATCGGCCGCGGATCGGCAGCGGATCCGCCGCGGATCGGCAGCGGATCCGCCGCGGATCGGCAGCGGATCCGCCGCGGATCGGCAGCGGATCCGCCGCGGATCGGCAGCGGATCCGCCGCGGATCGGCAGCGGATTGGCCGCGGATCCGCAGCGGATTGGCAGCGGATTGGCCGCGGATCCGCAGCGGATTGGCCGCTGCGAATTCGAAGCAGTTTTCCATCAGGTTTACAGTACCATGTACACCTAAGGAAAACCAAATCCGCTGTGCCCATGGTGCGGAAAATTCCGTGCAGAAACGCTGCGTTGTATTTTCCGCAGCATGTCAATTCTTTGTGCGGATTCCGCAGCGTTTTACACCTGTTCCTCAATAGGAATCCGCAGGTGAAATCTGCACAAAAAAACACTGGAAATCTGCTGTAAATCCGCAGGTAAAACGCAGTGCCTTTTACCTGCAGATTTTTCAAAAATCATGAGGAAAAATCTCACACGAATCCGCAACGTGGGCACATAGCCTTAGGGTTAGGGTTGGAATTAGAGTTAGGGTTGGAATTAGGGCTAGGGTTTGAAATAGGGTTAAGATTAGGCTTGTGGTTAGGGTTACGGATAGGGTTAGGGGTGTGTTGGGGTTACAGTTGTGGTTAGGGTTGGGATTAGGGTTACGGTTGGGATTAGGGTTAGGATTAGGGTTGGAATTAGGGTTACGGGTGTGTTGCGGTTAGGGTTGTGGTTAGGGGTGTGTTGGGGTTAAGGTTGTGATTAGGGTTATGGCTACAGTTGGGATTAGGATTAGGGGTGTGTTGGGGTTAGTGTTGAAGTTAGAATTGAGGGGTTTCCACTGTTTAGGCACATCAGGGGTCTCCAAACGCAACATGGCGCCACCATTGATTCCAGCCAATCTTGCGTTCAAAAAGTCAAATGGTGCTCCCGCCCTTCCAAGCCCCGACGTGCGCCCAAACAGTGGTTTACCCCCACATTTGGGGTACCAGCGTACTCAGGACAAACTGGGCAACAACTGCTGGGGTCTAATTTCTCCTGTTACCCTTGCAAAAATAAAAAATTACTTGCTAAAACATAATTTTTGAGGAAAGAACAATTATTTTTTATTTTCACGGCTCTGCGTTATAAACTTCTGTGAAGCACTTGGGGGTTGAAAGTGCTCACCACACATCTAGATAAGTTCCTTCGGGGGTCTAGTTTCCAAAATGGGGTCACTTGTGGGGTGTTTCTACTGTTTAGGTACATCAGGGGCTCTGCAAATGCAATGTGACGCCCGCAGACCATTCCATCAAAGTCTGCATTTCAAATGTCACTACTTCCCTTCCGAGCCCTGACGTGTGCCCAAACAGTGGTTTACCCCCACATATGGGGTATCAGCGTACTCACAACAAACTGGGCAACAAATATTGGGGTCCAAATTCTCCTGTTACCCTTGTGAAAATAAAAAATTGCTTGCTAAAACATCTTTTTTGAGGAAAGAAAAATGATTTTTTATTTTCACGGCTCTGCGTTGTAAACTTCTGTGAAGCACTTGGGGGTTGAACGTGCTCACCACACATCTAGATAAGTTCCTTGGGGGGTCTAGTTTCCAAAATGGGGTCACTTGTGGGGGGTTTCTACTGTTTAGGCATATCAGGGGCTCTGCAAACGCAACCTGACGCCCGCAGAGCATTCCATCAAAGTCTGCATTTCAAAACGTCACTACTTCCCTTCCGAACCCCGACGTGTGCCAAAACAGTGGTTTACCCCCACATATGGGGTATCAGCGTACTCACAACAAACTGGGCAACAAATATTGGGGTCCAAATTCTCCTGTTACCCTTGTGAAAATAAAAAATTGCTTGCTAAAACATCTTTTTTGAGGAAAGAAAAATGATTTTTTATTTTCACGGCTCTGCGTTGTAAACTTCTGTGAAGCACTTGGGGGTTGAACGTGCTCACCACACATCTAGATAAGTTCCTTGGGGGGTCTAGTTTCCAAAATGGGGTCACTTGTGGGGGGTTTCTACTGTTTAGGCATATCAGGGGCTCTGCAAACGCAACCTGACGCCCGCAGAGCATTCCATCAAAGTCTGCATTTCAAAACGTCACTACTTCCCTTCCGAACCCCGACGTGTGCCAAAACAGTGGTTTACCCCCACATATGGGGTATCAGCGTACTCACAACAAACTGGGCAACAAATATTGGGGTCCAAATTCTCCTGTTACCCTTGTGAAAATAAAAAATTGCTTGCTAAAACATCTTTTTTGAGGAAAGAAAAATGATTTTTTATTTTCACGGCTCTGCGTTGTAAACTTCTGTGAAGCACTTGGGGGTTGAACGTGCTCACCACACATCTAGATAAGTTCCTTGGGGGGTCTAGTTTCCAAAATGGGGTCACTTGTGGGGGGTTTCTACTGTTTAGGCATATCAGGGGCTCTGCAAACGCAACCTGACGCCCGCAGAGCATTCCATCAAAGTCTGCATTTCAAAACGTCACTACTTCCCTTCCGAACCCCGACGTGTGCCAAAACAGTGGTTTACCCCCACATATGGGGTATCAGCGTACTCAGGAGAAACTGGACAACAACTTTTGGGGTCCAATTTCTCCTGTTACTCTTGCAAAAATAAAAAAATTCTGGGCTAAAAAAATATTTTTGAGGAAAGGAAACACATTTTTTATTTTCACGGCTCTGCGTTATAAACTTCTGTGAAGCACTTGGGGGTTCAAAGTGCTCACTACACATCTAGATAAGTTCCCTTGGGGGTCTAGTTTCCAAAATGGAGTCAATTGTGGGGAGTTCCTACTGTTTAGGCACATCAGGGGCTCTGCAAACACAGCCTGACGCCCGCAGAGCATTCCATCAAAGTCTGCATTTCAAAACGTCACTACTTCCCTTCCGAACCCCGACGTGTGCCAAAACAGTGGTTTACCCCCACATATGGGGTATCAGCGTACTCAGGAGAAACTGGACAACAACTTTTGGGGTCCAATTTCTCCTGTTACCCTTGGGAAAATAAAAAATTGTGGGCTAAAAAATCATTTTTGAGAAAAGAAAAATTATTTTTTATTTTCATGGCTCTGCGTTATAAACTTCTGTGAAGCACTTGGGGGTTCAAAGTGCTCACCACACATCTAGATTAGTTCCTTGGGAGGTCTAGTTTCCAAAATGGGGTCACTTGTGCGGGAGCTCCAATGTTTAGGCACACAGGGGCTCTCCAAACGCGACATGGTGTCCGCTAATGATTGGAGCTAATTTTCCATTCAAAAAGCCAAATGGCGTGCCTTCCCTTCCGAGCCCTGCCGTGCGCCCAAACAGTGGTTTACCCCCACATATGGGGTATCATCGTACTCAGAACAAACTGGACAAAAACATTTGGGGTCCAATTTCTCCTATTACCCTTGGGAAAATAAAAAATTCTGGGCTAAAAATCATTTTTGAGGAAAGAAAAATTATTTTTTTATTTTCACGGCTCTGCGTTATAAACTTCTGTGAAGCACCTGGGGGTTATAAGTGCTCACTGTGCATCTAGATAAGTTTCTTGGGGGGTCTAGTTTCCAAAATGGGGTCACTTGTAGGGGAGCTCCAATGTTTAGGCACACAGGGGCTCTCCAAACGCGACATGGTGTCCGCTAACGATTGGAGCTAATTTTCCATTCAAAAAGTCAAATGGCACGCCTCCCCTTCCGAGCCTTGCCGTGCACCCAAACAGTGGTTTACCCCCACATATGAGGTATCGGCATACTCAGGAGAAATTGCCCAACAAATTTTAGGATCCATTTTATCCTGTTGCCCATGTGAAAATGAAAGAATTGAGGCTAAAAGAAATTTTGTGTGAAAAAAAAGTACTTTTTCATTTTTGCGGATCAATTTGTGAAGCACCTGGGGGTTTAAAGTGCTCACTATGCCTCTGGATGAGTTCCTTGGGGGGTCTAGTTTCCAAAATGGGGTCACTTGTGGAGGAGCTCCAATGTTTAGGCACACAGGAGCTTTCCAAACGCGACATGGTGTCCGCTAACGATGGAGATAATTTTCCATTCAAAAAGTCAAATGGCGCTCCTTCCCTTCCGAGCCTTACCATGTGCCCAAACAGTGGTTTACCCCCACATGTGAGGTATTGGTGTACTCAGGAGAAATTGCCCAACAAAATTTAGGATCCATTTTATCCTGTTGCCCATGTGAAAATGAAAAAATTGAGGCTAAAATAATTTTTTTGTGAAAAAAAAGTACTTTTTCATTTTTACGGATCAATTTGTGAAGCACCTGGGGGTTTAAAGTGCTCACTATGCTTCTAGATAAGTTCCTTGGGGGGTCTAGTTTCCAAAATGTGGTCACTTGTGGGGGAGCTCCAATGTTTAGGCACACGGGGGCTCTCCAAACGCGACATGGTGTCAGCTAAAGATTGGAGCCAATTTTTCATTAAAAAAGTCAAATGGCGCTCCTTCCCTTCCGAGCCCTGCCGTGCGCCCAAACAGTGGTTTACCCCCACATATGAGGTATCAGCGTACTCAGGAGAAAATTGGACAACAACGTCCCTGGTCCAGTTTCTCCTTTTACCCTTGGGAAAATAAAAAAATTGTTGCTAAAAGATCATTTTTGTGACTAAAAAGTTAAATGTTCATTTTTTACTTCCATGTTGCTTCTGCTGCTGTGAAACACCTGAAGGGTTAATAAACTTCTTGAATGTGGTTTTGAGCACCTTGAGGGGTGCAGTTTTTAGAATGGTGTCACTTTTGGGTATTTTCAGCCATATAGAACCCTCAAAATGACTTCAAATGTGAGGTGGTCCCTAAAAAAAATGGTTTTGTAAATTTTGTTGTAAAAATGAGAAATCACTGGTCAAATTTTAACCCTTATAACTTCCTAGCAAAAAAAAAAATTGTTTCCAAAATTGAGCTGATGTAAAGTAGACATGTGGGAAACGTTATTTATTAACTATTTTGTGTCACATAACTCTCTGGTTTAACAGAATAAAAATTCAAAATGTGAAAATTGCGAAATTTTCAAATTTTTTGCCACATTTCAGTTTTTTTCACAAATAAACTCAAAAATTATCGACCTAAATTTACCACTAACATGAAGCCCAATATGTCACGAAAAAACAATCTCAGAATCGCTAGGATCCGTTGAAGCGTTCCTGAGTTATTACCTCATAAAGGGACACTGGTCAGAATTGCAAAAAACGGCAAGGTCATTAAGGCCAAAATAGGCTGGGTCATGAAGGGGTTAACAGGGATATGGTGCATACTACGTGACTGGGCAATATACTACGTCACTGGGCAATATACTACGTCACTGGGCAATATACTACGTCACTGGGCAATATACTACGTCACTGGGCAATATACTACGTCACTGGGCAATATACTACGTCACTGGGCAATATACTACGTCACTCTGTGCTGTATACTACGTGACTGGGCAATATACTATGTTTCTGATCTTAAAAGATCCCTCCCAAAATGCTTTACAAGTATTGGACTCAAATCCTGTTAAAACCTTGTCTACACGCTGTGCATCAAATTTAGATTTTACACCTCGGCATCAGATTAGGGACATACAGAATATATACAGCCAACATTATGGCATCGCCAGTCTAAACACTTGTAGGAGTGATAACTAGAAAAACAAGATGCAGCACACAAAGGGTTACTGTGATGATCATGAACTTTATTTCACTCGACCAGATCAGGAGGTGGCCGGGACAGCGGCGGCCTGGGTCCTCTGCATAGACACTCGGGTGTGGGTCTTTGCCAGATGGTCAGTGTACTCCTGGAGGTGGAGAGAGGTGTGAGTGTATATAATACACCGCCGGCTTGGTTGTAAAGTATACAGAGAATTGCACTTACCTGGTATGGAGACTTGGTGAAGACAGTTTCCTTCCAGAGGTCTGGAGTCAAGTAGCTGTAGGTCCTGGAGATCGCATCAAAGGTGGCCTTGGCTGCAGAACAAGAGTCGGTCACGTTAAGTGATCAATGTGCGGCCTCCATCCCGCAGCCTCCCGCATTACACAAATAGCTATAGAGCTTCATAAGGGAGCAGAGCAGCCGGAATGGCGGCCACCCTGTCGTGCAAATGGAGCTCAGTTGCTTTTTCTCTCTCATAGTGACAGCGACACCACAGACAGATGTAACTGGGTAGAGCAGAGAGAACCAGAACTTATCACATACTGGTGACTAAACAGCTAATGTCTATTCAGAACTACAACTCCCAGCATACCCAAGGCCTCACTGCTGGAATCTAGTGTAGTTGCAACAGTGAGGAACGCACACTCCACTGTTGTATTCATTGTCTATAAGACTACAGATGCCATATCCGGCAGTCGCACAGATAAAGGGCATAAAGGCGCCATACTCTACAGAGCCCCATTTGGTGGGGGTCCCAGCAGTTAGACCCTCAGATCCGCAAGTTCTTCACTATTCTATGGATTGTGAAAAACCAGCAGATTCATATTAGGGTTATTCAACTACTGGAGAACATAGATGAGGGCACCAAACACTGGAGATAAGACCCCCTCCCCCCAGAGACCAGACTATGTAATGACCATAATGGCTTATTAGTGTTCTGACATTCGCAGCAAGTGCCCTAATGATTTATGTTACCATCTGCATGTACAAACCAACTGTAGACAACCCCTTAAATTTAAGGGTCAACTTACCAAAGTTACCCAGGGTGGCAGTGCAGCCCCTGGCCGAGGTGTAACAGTCATCAATACCAGCCATCATCAGCAGCTTCTTGGGGACGGGAGCAGACACGATGCCGGTACCCCTAGGTGCGGGGATGAGACGCACCAGGACAGAGCCGCAACGTCCGGTCACCTGGAAGATACAATAAGGTAGTCATTTTATCACTCGGCACCACAGGAACATTTAGGGACAATGAGTGTTAAGCCTCAAACAGGAACAGGAAGCCCATTTATAGAGTCAGCCCGCCGTGCATAGGGGCCCATTGCTCTGCCTCTCTAAAAATGCCAATCACACCACATGTACACATATGACTGAGCAGAGCTGAGAGGCGCATGATTGTGTACTAGCATGAGAAAGGCCCCAGGATTCTCTACCTTGCAGGGCACGGTATGCGGTTTGCCGATCTTGTTACCCCAGTAGCCTCTGCGCACGGGTACGACCGACAGCTTAGCCAAGATGATGGCGCCTCTGATGGCGGTGGCGACTTCTTTAGAGCATTTCACACCGAGACCAACATGGCCGTTGAAATCTCCGATAGCCACGAAAGCCTGAAAATAAGAAAGAAATATTTACATTTGTGTCTGTATAATGAAATTGGGTGGAGGGTGGGCACAAGATTAGAAGACCCACCTTAAACCTAGTACGCTGCCCGGCACGCGTCTGCTTCTGCACAGGCATGATCTTCAGGACCTCGTCCTTCAGAGAGGTGCCCAGGAAAAAGTCAATGATCTCAGACTCCTGGAGGAAGACGTGAAGGGTTAACTCTGAAAATACCCAAGTAAGGGCGCGGGGAAAGGATTTCATGACCAACACTACAGACTTCACTTACCTTGATTGGCAGGGAGAACAGGTAAATTTCCTCCAAGGACTTGATCTTCATGTCTTTGACCAGACGGCCAAGTTTGGTGACTGGAACCCACTGAAAAAAAAAAAAGGTTATTAAACTGAATACTGGATGGTGGTTAAATTAGAGAAATTAAACTCTATACGGTATATTTACCCATACGGAATAATTAATCTCACAGAACTTGTGAAGCTATCTATATTTGGAAATTTCAGGTCCATGGGACTTATATGTTAATCAGTAATGATGCACGTCTACAGGAGGAATGGCATCTACATGAAAGTAGTGTATTTCAGTACTTCCAACTTAATCATTTCTATACATTTTGTGTTGTGGTTCTGAAGCTTATAGAATTGGCTTATAATTGTACAGTGCCTAAAGACCCCCGATTCGTATTCTGGGATACACACTGATGACTTGCAAGTGGGTTCCGGTTGAGTACGGCTGGTGCTGGAAAAAAGTGGGTGGGTTGTTGATGGGATTTTTGAGATGGGGCTCAAGTGTTCTGATTTGGATATTTTTTTCTTTGTCAAATGATTTAAAATAAATTAATACTGCATGAAAACCCAGTTCTCTGCCCCCCACAAATGCAAACCCAGAAGGGGCACCACAGATTCCAGTCTATGAACTGACCATAATCTCCAAATCCTATCCGTATGCCCTTAAGTAATATATTAAAAGGGACATCCAGCAAAGCACATTGTAGGCGAGTGGAGTCAATGATGTTACATCACATATCTGCCAAGATGGGAGCTTGATTGGCAGATTTCATGCACTGTCTGGGCGGGCTGGTATGTCCGCTCGTATCAGCACTGTTCACCTCCAAGGTGGAAGCCAGCAGCACAGACATCCCATTAAGGGTGATCCCTTTAATAAAGTGGCCCCTTCTTCCAGGTTCCCAACAAT
Organism: Ranitomeya variabilis; assembly: GCF_051348905.1. Lineage (NCBI taxonomy): Eukaryota > Metazoa > Chordata > Amphibia > Anura > Dendrobatidae > Ranitomeya > Ranitomeya variabilis. The sequence continues at coordinate 21,762,535 of NC_135238.1, forward strand.
CCAGCCCATTCTTTCACACTTTCCATCTCCCTGCATAGCAAGCTTTAAGGGGTTGCCCTCCTTTGATATGTAAGTGCATGAACTTGGGGCTAACTGAGTAATTGCACAGTTTGCCTTCTACACCCCTCGTAGTTAGTCTACTGCAGGACATAAACCGAGCCAACTAAGAATGTGTCAGTGAGCTCGCTTCCAATGTCCTGTGGGAGACTTTGTAACTAGTGTCTGAGCTCCCCCGCTAATTTATGACCACATATAGGTGACTATAGAGAAAGTCTAAGCTGAACTAACATTTTGAACAACACTCAGGGGCATTTTCTTGAATCCATGTGTTTAGGACAAAAAATGATCAAAGAAAATGGACCGAGCCCCTCTGGTATCAGGATTGGAGGGGATCCTAAACCACAGTGACCGGTCGGTCGAGCGCGGTGAGTCTGCTCCTTCCTCTGCATGTTTCATTGATCTACTCACTTCTTTGTCGTCCGCTTTGCCACCACGGGCCCCACGACCTCTTCCGCGGCCCCTGCCTCTTCCACGACCGCGGCCTCGGCCCCCACTGCCAAAGCCTCCGCGGAAGCCTCCCCTGTTAGCACCGGCGTCGTCCGCCATTTGCTGCAAGGATATAAAATACATTTAGTTAATTGAGGATCAAAGCGTTTAAAAAAAGAAAGACCCCCTTCCCCGAATAAAGGTCAACAAGGCCATAGACCAGTCATTACTAGTGCCCACCCTACACCGGGAGTCACATGGGGGCTTGAGAAAGCACAAGCACAGGATGGGGGTCCCTATATCGCAGGGGTGGGCAATTAATTTTACCAAGGGGCCATATCAGAAACTGGCACTGCTGTGGAGGGCCGAACCAATCGGCTGAACTTAAAGGGGCGGTCCGAAACCAAAGGTGAATTTCATATTAAATGTATAGTGTAATAATGTGATGAAGTTTACATGAGCATATAAAAAAATCATGATTTTCATCCAGAAAAAGACGATTTTCCATCTGTATTGTCATCTGTATGTCATCCATTTTTATAAAGCAGAAGCGAATAAAATTTAAATGAAGAAATACAGTGTCCTGTGTTAGTAATGGAAATGTATTCGTAAAAATCGGAGGCTATATGGATGATTCATTATGGGATCCAATTTTTTTATTTTTGTACACCCATAGACTTCAACAGGCGGAACAGTCTGGAGTGGATGTGATAAGCCACAGATCACAGGGGGGAGCACTATGGGGGACTTAACCCTTACCTCTCCTGCACAGGACATACAACAGTACAAGCTGGGAGCAAAGAGGGAGGTAAGGGTTAACCTCCACATACAGAGGTGAGGAGGCATACATGGTGGGGAGCACATAGAATATGTATGTAGTGGGGGTGAGGGGGCACTTCACTGCTGGACCCCATATTCAGAGGGAATACTCAGCCCAAGTGTTTTATCCCCATTCAGCTGCCAGGAAGATCCAGGGAGATGCAGAGGCTACGAATAAGCTGCTCTCCCTGAACCTAAACTACAGCCTCACAACTTTCACTCCACAGTGTGAATGGAGGCAACGCAGGTGCTGTGACCTCCTCAGCACAGCGGACACAGGACGCTACCTGCCCATTATCTGCAGCAGATGGGTGTTGTAGACCATGCTCCCCTCCTCCGGTCCTGACCGCTCTGTCCTGTCCATGCTTCCCTCCTTCTGCACAGGTTTCAGCAGCTCTGCAAGCCAGGAACTGAGCAGCCCCGCATCCACCAATGAGAAGACGGGGCAACAATCCCTTCTGAGAAAGATCAGACTCCTAGATCAGTCCCTCTCCGGCCCGCTGGCTGTGAGTGTCAGCGGGCCGCACAGAAACACTCAGGGGGCCGGATGCGGCCCGCGGGCCGCAGTTTGCCCAGGCCGGCTATATCGGAACAGGAGAACAGCGCCCCGATTGCAAGAGAACACCAAAAATATATTCTGGTATAGGATTTCCAAACTTGCTTGTTGTCAGTGAATGAGGCTACTCCTAGATCCCCATCAGGCTGCAGAATCCTCCTGCACTGACACACTGTAACAAAAGGCGCAAGACAGTCAAGTGTAACCCCCCCAGCTAAGAAGCACATGGTCCTCGTTACCCGAGGACGCCAGCCTGGGGGCAGACAGCATGGAAAGGGTTAATATAATGGAGATAAAATGCGCAGAGCAAAGACCAAGAACCCGCGCGACAACTGCCCCCACTAATATCACCATAGCGACAAATACAGGGAGTCCCCCCCACTAATATCACCATGGAAACAGCCACTCGCTGACACACTCTCACACTACCCCAACACAAGCGGCCCCGCGGGCAGGATGGCCCCGATATCCGCGGATTACCGCCCGGCCTCCCCTCGCTCTCCCGCCAGCCGCACACACTTACGTGATGTCGAAAAGACTAGAAGGGCGGAAGTCGGCGGAAGGAGCTTCTTATACCCGTGAAACAGCGCGAGAGCTGGAGCTCCAGGACGAGCATGCGCAGCTCGGAGGGGCTTGGCTGCTGATGACGTCACGTCCTAGGCATCCGGAAACGATATAAGGAGGCGAGCTGGCCACGAGGATCCTCTTAGTCCAGCAGCGTGCACCGCGTGATAGAGGTGAGAGTCTGCGGGAGGGATGATGGAGGTGATTGTTGGTAGAGAGGTGCAGTATGGCGGGAGTTATAAGTGTGAGGGAAAGTGAAACTATTTTTAAGGGGTTCACACACACGGTGGGGGTGTATATAGTGTAGGGGCAGGGGTGAACTTTAGATCTGTGCAGTTGGTCATGGGGCCAAACCTCCTCTAAAGCAGATGGAACTGTTCTGAGGCGCTACTGTACTGCAGAGGGCTCATTTATTCTTGCACAGAGGCGATTTTCCGTGTGTCTGCCAGTGTGGTGCAGTACGTATGGCATATGCCGGGCCCCCAGGGTGGGGGTGCGTATAGCAGAGGCTGGGCCCCCAGGGTGGGGGTGCGTATGGCATATGCCGGGCCCCCGGGGTGGTGGGGGTGCGTATGGCATATGCCGGGCCCCCGGGGTGGTGGGGGTGCGTATGGCAGAGGCTGGGCCCCCAGGGTGGGGGGTGCGTGTGGCAGAGGCTGGGCCCCCAGGGTGGGGGGTGCGTGTGGCAGAGGCTGGGCCCCCAGGGTGGGGGGTGCGTGTGGCAGAGGCTGGGCCCCCAGGGTGGGGGGTGCGTGTGGCAGAGGCTGGGCCCCCAGGGTGGGGGGTGCGTGTGGCAGAGACTGGGCCCCCCAGGGTGGGGGGTGCGTGTGGCAGAGACTGGGCCCCCCAGGTGGGGGGTGCGTGTGGCAGAGGCTGGGCCCCCAGGGTGGTGGGTGCGTGTGGCAGAGGCTGGGCCCCCCGGGGTGGTGGGGGTGCGTGTGGCAGAGGCTGGGCCCCCGGGGTGGTGGGGGGTGCGTGTGGCAGAGGCTGGGCCCCCGGGGTGGTGTGGGGTGCGTGTGGCAGAGGCTGGGCCCCCGGGGTGGTGTGGGGTGCGTGTGGCAGAGGCTGGGCCCCCCGGGTGTGGGGTGCGTGTGGCAGAGGCTGGGCCCCCCCGGGTGTGGGGTGCGTGTGGCAGAGGCTGGGCCCCCCCGGGTGGGGGGTGCGTGTGGCAGAGACTGGGCCCCCCCGGGTGGGGGGTGCGTGTGGCAGAGACTGGGCCCCCGGGGTGGTGGGGGGTGCGTGTGGCAGAGGCTGGGCCCCCGGGGTGGTGGGGGGTGCGTGTGGCAGAGGCTGGGCCCCCGGGGTGGTGGGGGGTGCGTGTGGCAGAGGCTGGGCCCCCGGGGTGGTGGGGGGTGCGTATGGCAGAGGCTGGGCCCCCGGGGTGGTGGGGGGTGCGTATGGCAGAGGCTGGGTCCCCGGGGTGGTGTGGGGTGCGTGTGGCAGAGGCTGGGCCCCCGGGGTGGTGTGGGGTGCGTGTGGCAGAGGCTGGGCCCCCCCGGGTGTGGGGTGCGTGTGGCAGAGGCTGGGCCCCCCCGGGTGTGGGGTGCGTGTGGCAGAGGCTGGGCCCCCCCGGGTGTGGGGTGCGTGTGGCAGAGACTGGGCCCCCCCGGGTGGGGGGTGCGTGTGGCAGAGACTGGGCCCCCGGGGTGGTGGGGGGTGCGTGTGGCAGAGGCTGGGCCCCCGGGGTGGTGGGGGGTGCGTGTGGCAGAGGCTGGGCCCCCGGGGTGGTGGGGGGTGCGTGTGGCAGAGGCTGGGCCCCCGGGGTGGTGGGGGGTGCGTATGGCAGAGGCTGGGCCCCCGGGGTGGTGGGGGGTGCGTGTGGCAGAGGCTGGGCCCCCGGGGTGGTGGGGGGTGCGTGTGGCAGAGGCTGGGCCCCCGGGGTGGTGGGGGGTGCGTGTGGCAGAGGCCGGGCCCCCGGGGTGGTGGGGGTGCGTGTGGCAGAGGCCGGACCCCCTTGGGTGGTGGGGGTGCGTGTGGCAGAGGCCGGACCCCCGGGGTGGTGGGGGTGCGTGTGGCAGAGGCCGGGCCCCCGGGGTGGTGGGGGTGCGTGTGGCAGAGGCCGGCCCCCAGGGTGCGTGTGGCAGAGGCTGGATCCCCAGGTGGTGGTGCGTATGGCAGAGGCTGGATCCCCAGGGTGGCGGTGCGTATGGCAGAGGCTGGACCCCAGGGTGGCGGTACGTATGGCAGAGGCTGGATCCCAGCGTCAGGGTACAGGCAGGATGTTTAGTGGAGGCTGGTATGATGTCTGTAGGCGGAGCACTTGGCAGTCCTGTGCATGACTTGTATTGGGGGATATTGGTATAGTCACTTTGGCACAAACTGAAAATTACTTCTGGCCTCTCCGTAGCCTTTAGTAAGATCTCTGTGCCTACAGGAATTGGGAGCATTTAGCTCATTACCCATAATCTGTATGCGTGTAATGAGACCCGTGTTCCTACATTTGTCTGGCTGTGTATACATGGAGTGTCATGTATGACTGCACCTGACTAAACCTTTTGTTTTCTTTATTTTAGTCCTCATTTGGGTCGGACTTTCCGATGCGGAGCTAGAAGAATGTGCAGCGATCACCTGTCAGAGGTGCGAACATCATGGATAAAGTTAATAACACGGATCATCTGTTGAAAATGGAGTCTCAGGGGTGGGATATACAAAAAGACCTGCTAACATTCCAGTGGTGGTCTTGTTAACTCTGGAGGAAGTGTTAACTAGGACAAGGCCCTTGAGATTGCTTTCATGCTGATTAATTTCTAAGACCAGACTGGTTGCTGTAATCTGGAGCTGAAGCTTTAGATTGTCATTTGTCAGCCATGGTTACCTCTAAGGAAATGCGTGAAGACATTATTGCTTTGCATCAAAAGGGATTTTCAATGAATGACATGGCCGCTTGTACGATGGCCCCTAAATCAACCATTTATCGAATCATCAAGAACTTCAAAGAGCGTGGTTCGATTGCTGTGAAAAAGGCTTCAGGGCGCCCAAGAAAGTCTAGCGAGTCCCAGGACAGTCTCCTGAAGAAGATCCGGCAAGAGGATCAGTGTAACACCAGCGCAGAGCTTGCTGTGGAATGGCAGCAGGCAGGGGTCAGTGCTTCTGCTCGCACCGTGAGGAGAAGGCTTTTAGAGGCTGGGTTAGCGACGAAAAGGACAGCAAAGAAGCCACTTCTCTCCACGAAACACATGACTGACAGGCTGACATTCTGCAGGAAGTACAGGGATTGGACTGCAGAGGACTGGGGGAAAGTGATTTTCTCTGATGAAGCGTCTTTTAGACTGTTGGGGGTATCTGGAAGAATGACGCTTCAGAGAAGTGGTGAGGGCTTCCCTGAGGCCGGTTTCATGCCAACAGTAAATCATTCTGAGACCATTCATGTGTGGGGTTGTTTTTCATCCAAGGGAGTGGGCTCGCTTACCATCTTGCCTCGGCGCCGAGCCATGAATAAAGAATCGTATCTAACACTCCTCAAAGAGCAGCTTCTCCCGACCATCCAGGAACAATTTGGTGAGGACCAATACATCTTCCAGCATGATGGTGTACCATGTCACAAGGCAAAACTGGTGACTAAGTGGCTCAGTGAGCAAAACATTGCAATTCTGGATTCATGGCCAGGAAACTCTCCAGATCTTAATCCCATTGAGAACCTGTGGTCAATCCTCAAAAAGCAGGTGGCCGAACAAAAAGACCTAAGTCATGATAAGCTCCAAACACTGATTAGGGAAGAATGGGCTGCAGTCACTCAGGGCTTGGCCCAGAAACTGATATCCAGCATGCCCGAGCGAATCGCAGAAGTCCTAAAAAATCAGGGGCAACGCTGTAAATATTCAGTCTTTGATGAAACTTGATGAATTTGTCAATAAAGGTTTAATTGTATTTCAATATACCATAAAACAGACCTGGGCCATGAGGCCTCAGTCCTCAGACTAATTCAGTGGTGGAACAGTTGGCTTCATGCGCCAGCATTCAGCGGAGCGTCCGGGTCTCGGTGCAGCAGGCACAGTCACTAGCTTGTACCTGCTGTGCCGAGTCTTAGTCCACACGCTGCACAGCGGAGCAAAGCATTGGGGGAATGGAACACGGAGAGTTTTCAGTAGTGGCTGGGGCCATCCTATTGTTGGGGGGGCTGTTCATAAGCATACACCTGTAACTAAGGCTGAATAACAGGAGCTTTAGGACTTACTGCTGTATATAAATGGCGGTAAATTATGTGGTTTTCATTACCTGCTACTGATTAGTTACCGTAAGGCCCAGGGTCCTGTATGAGCAGCAGCAGTGAGGCAGCAGACTTATCTGTGCTCTAAATAACAAAAAATACATAAGTTCATCACATTGGTTTGGTTCTCCACAACAGTCTGTGCCAAAACCTTTGACTGTAGAGATGCCAGAGCATTGACATTGCAGTACCAAGAAGGACAAGTTGTAGGGTTATGGAAATTGAGGAAGTAGCATTGTTCGCACACCCCAAAAAAGATTAGGGGGCGTCTTATAGTCAGAAAAGTAGTTTACAAGGAGGCGCGGTGGCAGGAGTCTGGTGATTCTGCAAGCACTGGGCTGAGAAGAGGGGGTGTTTGGGGGCGGCGTGCTGCAAGTCCCAGGCTGGCAAATGGGGGTGTGCAGGGGCTCTGCCAAAATCTTGTGAAGGCCTGGAGCCTCCCGCACTTCCATGGTTTCAGTGCTGTGGACACTGGGGAAATGCTCAAATTAATATCTCTGCACTGCAGAACACCCCTTCTTCCAGGTAAGCTAAATTCTGAGTGTAAGGCTATGTTCACACATTGTGTTTTTGCAGCATTTTTATGCAAAATTTAAGCTTACAAAAAGCCAGTTTTGCTGTGTTTCTATTGCTGCATTTTTTTGTTCGGGGTACGTTTGCCTCTTGTGCATGCCGATAAAGTTAATGCATAAAATAATCGCATTCTACTTCATCAGGTTTTGACACCATAAACACAGCAAAACCTGAATGGTGACATGCTGCATTTTGCAAAAATGCTGCTCTTTGACAAAACAGTCAGGGGGGAAAAAAGGTGTATACATCAGACTTCTGAAATCTCAGACTTTGCTGGTACTGTGAAACACAGCTGAAAATTTGCAGAAAAAAATGCAATGTGTGAACATGGCCTAAGTCGATGACCCCCCATATGCCCCGTTCAGTTTTTTTTTTTCTCCTGATAACCTTGTGGTGCATCTTATAGTCTGAAAAATAGTGTTTGCTATTGCTCTGTTTCTGTCACTAGTTTATTAACAATCTTTAGTTTTTTTTTTAGTTTTTTTTTATATGCTCGCTCTGTGATCAGTCCTTATTGGCTCAGTAGCCTTAATATGTAGGTTTACTAGCAGTAGTTAGTGTCCCTCTTTGTGGGCAATGCTATGAAAATAACTGAGGTCCCACTCCAGGGATTATGCTGTGGGCTGGAATAATGTACAGTAGCTGGAACCGCTTAGTCTACATTCCAGGTGCACTAACCTCTCAGTGGTAGAACCAGGGGTGCGGCCATTTTTCCCTGGAGCTGGCTTTAAACTCCACGTCGGGCCTCATGTTGCTCGTGCTACAGTGAGCTGCCTACGCGGCTTCATCGCTGATAACATAGAGCTGCCAGCAGAGGATCTTGATGATTTGCCCAAGTACTTTCAGCGTGGCAAAACCTTCCTAAGACGACCATTAATAACCTCAGTGCTGAGATTTCTGCACGTGGCGCTCAAACTTCACGCTGAATAAATCCTGATGTTTTTTCAGTTTCTCACCATTTCCAGATCATTAACTTGTCTGTGATTTCGATCATTCCACAACTTTTACTACTTTGTGTTGCAATTTCAATGTTAGGGCAGTAAGGGACCAGTCCTATCTTAAGTGTGATGGGAGCGAGACAAATGACAAACAAAAAAGCATCTGAGCGACTGACCAGGACCAAATTGTGAGATCTTGATCACCGGTTCAGAAAATCTGCAAAATGGCAAACCGGTCCCCTCCAAAATTCTGTATAAATCTTGCTTTAGTGTAGTGACCGAATACTATAATTTGGCTCCTAAGTCCCAAAAGCTAGGAGTTAAAGTTGTCCACGTTAATGGCACAGCGGCAAACCTGTCCTGGCCAAAATCGCAGTATCCTGGGGCTTAAAGGGTTTTTGTCACCGCTCAGTGCCACACTAGCTGTTGTGACCGGTGCCTGCCAGGTAGGGTAATGGCTGGCAGGTGGTACATGGACGTCATACAGGCCGCTGCCCACATAATGGGTCGTGTCAGTGAGCGGTGCCGGAGAGAACATACTGGGCTCTTAAGGATCACAAGGGGAACTAATGTAATAGAGCTGGAAAGGTCGTGGCTTATTTCCCACTATGCCCAGAGTCCGATATCTGCCTTCTCGTGCTTGAAAGGACCTAAAATATAGTTGCCATTCCTCCCTTTTGCAGGTCCTTAGCATATGTTTCAATTTTTACGGTAGGTTTTGCTGCTTGTCGTGTTGCTTAATTGTTTAATTTTCAATAAAGTTGTACTTTATCTACAGAACTCTTTGCCTCATTTTATGACTCCTGACATTTTCCGCACGTAGCCTCCTGTCCTGCATTGTGCAGTATTTTTCGGGCTGATGACAATACACAGCTAGGAATCTAGTTTCCCATTGATCTGCAGAGCCAATAGTGGGCCGTGTCCAGAATAAATGCTGACGTGGACGTATGGTGAATGTGATGGGGTCAGCCGGCCGCACATGATCAGGGTGATGAATGACCTGGATCTAGAAAGAGCCGAGTGGTGGATGGCTGCGCTGGGACCGGCCGTGGTAAGTGTAATGTGACAGATTCCCTGGGGCAGTGGAGCGTACATATATACTACAATGGTATGTACTGGAGTGACGTGTGCCGGGGACATTTAAGGCCTCCAGTGGGTACTTGGGCTTTTACGGGGGCAACCCACGGCATGATCATAGCTGTAAGGTCCCCGTGAACCAGGATGCAGGGTGGCTGTGATGTGGTCCATGGCTTCCTCGCCCCGCTGACCTTGTATTAATGACCTGATGCCTCTGGTGCTTCCATGTTTTCAGGGAGGTGGATATGATCTAGATATATTTACAGAAAATCCAGATGACGACCTGCTGTGCTCCATCTGCCATGGTGTGCTCAGGTGCCCCGTCATGATCTCCTGCGGGCACATCTTCTGCAGAAAATGCATTTTACAATGGCTAAAAAGGTGAGAAAATCTGGGAAAATATAGCAAATAAGGGTGTGTTATGTGATCTGTAAGATCAAGGCTGCAGAGGGTTAATAAAAATGTAAGCTCCATCATCAGGTGTCTGGGTGAGGGACCATGACAAGGAAAAGTGTGCATTTTCCCAAAATTGCATCCATACACTGCAGTGTGTCTGCAGCACCTCCTGTGACCACTGGCTATTGGCTACTTATACAGCAGGTAAAATAAGAATATAAAACATTACCACTTTTCTAAGTAAATCTATTTCTAAAGGTGTTATTGACATGAAATTCTCACCATACATCAGTAACAGCCCATTCAATCTACAGGCAAAGAAATCAAACCATGGATGTCCATAAATTGTGTAATTGATAAACTAGTCGCTGGCATTGCTCTGCTGTGATTTTGGCTAGTGATCGACGAACATGCTGATAAGGTGTTATCCACACTTGCTCGAATAGTATGTTCGAGGGCCTGCGGCTGTTTGACAGCCTCAACACATGCAGGGATTGCGTAACAGCTGCCGAACAACCAAGATACATGCAGGCACAGGGACTCAAATGTTTCGAGCATGCTCACCTTATCCGAGCACATTTGCTCATCACTAATTTTGGCCCATTCTTCCACACAAACACTTTTCACATCCTGAAGGTCCCGTGGGCTCCTATGATCTCTGATCTTTAGTTCCGTCCACACATTTTCTCTAGGATTCAGGTCCGGTGATCGGCTCGGCCATTCTAGCAGCTTTATCTTCTTTCTCTGAAACCAGTTGAGTTTCGTTGGCTGTGTGTTTGGGACCATTGTCATGTGGAAGTGTCCACCCTCGTTTAATTTTCATCATCCTGGTGGTAGATGGCAGTAGATTTTTAACAAGAAGGTCTCGGTACATTTGTCCATTCATCCCACCTCCAAACTTCCCTGTTGGTATGGTGTTATTGGGGTGATATGCAGTGCCTTTTGGCCTCAAAACATGATGGGTATTATAGCACTCGAAGAGTTAAATTTTGGTCTCGTCGGACCAGACTATATTCTCTCAGTATTTCACAGGCTTGTCTAAATGTTGTTGCGCGAACTGTGAACGCGCTTGAATGTGATTTTTGTTCAGCAATGGAGTCTTGCTTGGAGAGTGTGCATACAGTCCATGGAGGTGTGGTGAGCGTGCATGCAGGCCATGGAGGTTGCACACATTACATATATTTTTCTTAGAAGCAAGTGTACCTGCTGACTTCAAGTTTCTGTGGCTCTCCACAGATGGTCCTTTGCTCTTGGACAACTGTTCTGATAATTCTTTTCACTCCTGTCTGAAATCTTGCGGGGAGCACCTGATCGTGGCCGGTTTATGGTGGAATGATGATCTTTCCACTTCTGGACTATGGCCACATCAGTGCTCACTGGAACCTTTAGTAGTTTAGAAAGTCTTCTGTAACAAAGCACGTAAGTATGTTTTGCAACAATAAGGTTGCAAAGGTCTTGAGACAACTCACTGGTTTTACCCATCGTGAAATGTTTCTTGTATGGCACCTTTGTAATGAGACATCTTTTATAGGCCATCTGTTGAACCGGCTGATATTTTTCACTAAGTACCAAGATTGTTTTCTAATTACTTATAATTTGTTTTCTAATTACTTATAATTTGGTGTCAAGACTTTCCAGGACTTTCTGCATCTTTCTTCATGTGTTCAATACTTTTCCCCCTCTCATTTCTCATTCTTACCCATAACTCCATTTATGGACATCTATGGATAATTTGCCTGTGTGGATTTGATAGGTTGATGCCAACATCCGGTGAGAAATTCATGTCAATAGCACCTTTCAAAATAGATTTACTTAAAAAATTGTTGACATGTTCAATACTTATTTCACACACTATTAAAAAAAAATAATAATTTGGCATCTTAAAGATGTTGTTTATTTTTCGAAACCCAATTTTAATTACCGTGTATTCTACCCTAAACATGATAGGATATTACTACAGGTTTAAATAGGTGAAAAATACCAGTTTAATTAACTTCCTATGATGGAAATTTGAAAATCGGCTCCATAAAAAGCAGTTTAATGGTTCTCAGACCGTAAATTGGGGTAATTTCCGTTGTTTGTTTGCACTTGCTTTTCCCAGACAGCAGACCTGCCCATGCTGTAGAACTGAAGTGAGGGGTAAACCCTATGTACAGATGCATAAGCTGAAGAAGAAAATCAACAGTCTGCAAGTCAAGGTAAAGGAGATCAGGCGGCCATAGGCTTCTTCATGATCTAATGAGAAAGATGGTAAATGCAATACTGAATCTGGCACAAAATGTCTGAAATGGCCTTTAGGGTATGTGCACACGTCAGGATTTTCTCAGGATTTTTCATCAGGTTTTGGAGCCAAAACCAGGAGTGGGTGATAAATGCAGAGAAGTTCTTCAAAATGGCGGTGAAATGAAACACAAAGCACGTCTGCTTTCTTCCACAAACCGCGTCACCCCTTCCACGGATTGTCTGGTTTTGCGGCTCCATTGCAGTGAGCTTTCAGAGACTGCAAACAGGTGCAGAGCGGTCTTTGACAGAAGGAAAGCGGCCATGTTTTGTTCTTTCATTTTGTGCAACCCCTTTAAACCCTTAAAGTAGATCTGTCACATACCACAAATATGGCATTTTTTTTTTCATTTCGTGTAAATGCTGCCTTTCTGAATCCGGTGTTTTTCTTTTGTTCATGCACCTCTCTGTTGCGATGTAGCGGCTTCTTCCCTGTATGATCCTAAGGATGAGTGTCCACGGTCAGTAAACGCTGCTTGTTTGACGCTGCGCAGAGCTGCAGCGTCAAACACGCTGCGTCCAGATGTTCCAGCATAGTGGAGGGGATTTTTTGGAAACCCGCACGCGTCGGCCCTGCGACTCCGGACATGCTGTGCGTCTTTTCAGATCGCAGCATGTCCGTGTCACGTGCGGCAACGCTGCGTCGCCGCAAGTAATATCACAGGGCGCTATGCGAGGCTGCGATGATCCCGGATGTGTACAGTTAACACATCCGGCATCATCGCGTCCCAGAAAGGGGGCGGGGCTTAGCGCCGATACCGCCGGCCATCCTGAACGTGGACACGCACCCTAACTCTTCCCTGTTGTTGTCTTTCTAAGGGCCACGCCCAGTTGGCTGAAAGCCTAGATTTATAGAGGGAAGAAAGAGTTTTATCTCAGGAATGGAGAGGTGCAGGAAGACAATAAACACACTGCTGGATTCAGTGGAACAGCGGCATTTACATAATAAAATACATGTTTTGTACCCAGTGATAAATCCACTTTAAGGTCTATGACATAATGCATCTGTCTTGATTATCAGTGTCCTAATGAGCAGAATGGCTGCCCAGCCCTCTTCCCTCTGCTGAGGAGCGAGGAACACGCAGAGTCGTGCGCTTTCGGACTGGTGGTCTGCACTAATGACGGATGTCCTGCCCAGGTGATGAGGAAAGACATAGGTGACCACAGCCAAAGCTGCGAGTATTGGAGCGAGATGTGTCACATGGGGTGCGGAGCGCTGCTGACCCCCGCAAACCGAGACCAGCACAACTGCTACATGGAACTCAAAGAGACCTACAACAAACAGCTGCACAAGCTGCGCCAGAAGGCGCGGAGGATGGAGAGTCTCTCCTCGCAGATGAGCCGACAGATCCAGCTGCTTAGTGAAGTCCTGGAAGGCACCGAGGAAGCGGAGTAACCGGATCACAAGCACTGCCATGTTCTATCGTGCCGACAGCTCCGCAAAGGAGCGCTCTGGACAGAATTCATATACTGGGTCTGCCCACTGCATAGCTGTGCTTGATATAGGGACCCTCTATTTTCTATTGTTTGGGTTCATTACATTCCTTCCCCCATAATTCCATTATCACACAGGACATTATAAAATCTTAGATTTCTGGGGTCCAACCACTGGGATCCTCCGATTGAACAGCAGCTACTTGTCCGTCAATGCTCCCATATGACTATAGTAGCTGTGGCATGCATACTGAGACCCCAACTGTACCACTCCCTATCGCTGTCCCTGGGGTTATGGGGACCCTTGCTGTAGCAACAGTGCGGTACAAGGCCAAGTTCACACTAAGGTTCTTGGGAGACAAAAAAAAAAATCTGACAAGGTTTTCAAGAAAAGGTTTTGGTTTTTTTGCAGGGAGGTTCTCTTGAAATAGCTTTGAAGAGGTTGTTAAAGCACTTGGCTAGGATTTATAAGGGGATCTAATCCAAAATACTGTTTGATTTTTATTTTTTTTATTTATTTCATACGCTTTGGATAATCTCCCTGCTCATTTCAGTGAAAAATACATTTTTTTATTTTTTTTTTATCAAGGTTTTGAAAAATGCCCTGTGGAGAAATAAAAGTTACACATTTTCATAGAATCCTCTCCGAACTTGACATAGTCAGGAAGCTGCAAACGCAGTGTGGAGAAAAAATAAAATTCAAAATGCCTCCAGGAAGAAAAAAACCTCCAAAAAAAGTTTCCTGAAGTGGATTCCTCTTGAAAAACTAATCAGATTTTTTTTTCTGTCTTCAAAAGAATCTACCGTTTTCCACACTGTTTTGCAGCCTTTTGACTTGTTAGATTCCGAGAGGACGACGTTTTTCAAGACCTTATTACAAAAAAAGCTCAAACTCTCCTTATGAAAAGCAAAGTTGATTTCCATTGAAGTAATCGGAATAGTGCAGCATTTGAAGTTGATTTTGAAGAAGATTTGTACATGCAGTTTTGTATAAGCAGGATTTTTACTGTAAATCTGTTCCAGAATTCTCCTCCTAAACTGCATAAATGCAATATTAGGCCGACGTCACACTTGGCGTAAGACAATACGCCACGTATTATACGTCCGTACTACGGCCGTAATACGGAGAAATGTTCCCAAAATATTGATCCGTAGGCAGGGTGTGTCAGCGTATTTTGCGCATGGCATCCTCCGTATGTAATCCGTATGGCATCCGTACTGCGAGATTTTCGCGCAGGCTTGCAAAACCGACATCTAATGGATTTATGTGCTCAAATGTTCGGGAAAACATATATACAGTATATATATATATGGCCAATTTTTTCCGCCATTTAACCCTTTATTTCAGCAGCTACAGCGCTGAAATTTTGCACATACACACTACTAACATTAGTAGTGTGGAATATGCAAAAAAAAGGGGGATATGAGATGGTTTACTGTATGTAATCATGTCTCATATCATGTCGGGTTTGTGCAGGAGAAATGAAAAGCCGGCAATTGAATTACTGACTTTTCACTAACACCGCTGCGTATTTCTCGTAAGTCACACTGCAGGTCCGTGTGGAATCCGTATTTTTCTCGCCCCCATAGACTTTCATTGGTGATTTTTTTTTTGCACAATACGCTGACAAACGCAGCATGCTGTGATTTTGTACGACCGTAGAAAGCCGTATAATACTGAACCGTAATATACGGCTAATAGGAGCAGCCCCATTGAGAATAATTGTGCCGTATGTAATGCGAGTTTTACGTACGTAGTTTCTGCGCTCTTACGTACGTAAAACACGCATGTGTGACGCCGGCCTTACTCTTCCTATTAATTTCATTGGAAAATTCAAGCTGCTGCTCATAAGAATGGTGTTTTTTATTCCCAATGAGATTTTGCAAAATAGTCCATGGGGAAAAACTATAAAAAAAATAAAAATAAAAAGTTACGTCACTTATTTGAGGAAGATCCCACATGGAATCTGGTACAGATTTTGCTGTCAGTATGCGAGAAAAAAAATAATTTCAATACCACTTTGGGTAAAAAAAAATGATTTCGCTTGAAATAATTGGCTTTTTATGCCTACAAAAATAGCTGTGTGAACATAGCTTAAGTAATAGGACCCCCTCCATGGCCCTAGATAAAGAAACAAAGACTGCGCTCGTGCATTGCGTTTCTTGCGGCGATTGCATCGCAATTAAAGCTTTTTTATGCCATGATATTGGAAAATCACCATTAAGAAAATGCACATTTTGCTAACCTGGCAGCAACATGTTAAAACAGCCTTAAGAGATATTTCCATCTCCAAGATCCTATCCCAATATGTAATGGGTGTAATAATAATATCAGCAAATACCTCAAATTAGAGATGTAGTATAGTTCTTCTGATTAGTTATGTCTCTTTCCCCATGTGCAGGGCATTGCAGTAGCTAAGGTATCCATGATTACGACCACCCATGTAGCGACAATTAGGCCGGAGTCACACTAGACCGTAATACGGACGAGTGCTATGCGATAAAACATCGCATAGCACTCGGCCCAATGTTAATCTATGGGACAGCTCCCATCATCCGTTTTATTCAGGATCTGAGTGAAATCACTGCAGGCTGCGATTGTCAGCGTATCTCGGCCGAGACTCGCCAATGAAAGTCTATGGGTGCGAGAAAAACTCGCACAGCACACGGACCATCAGAGTGACATCCGTATGACATCCGTATACAATGTGATTTTACATAGAGAGAACTGCTGTATGTAAAAGCTCATGTTAAAATCGCATTGCATACAGATGCCATACGGATCACTGTTCGGGAACATTTGTGCGATTTTCGGCCGTCAAAATCGGACCGATTTTTCATACGGTAAGTATGACTCCGGCCTTAGTTATCAGTGGTAGTAACCATGGATATCTAAGCTACCACAATGCCCTGCACATGGGGTGACACAGCTAATCAGAACAACTATACTACATTTCTAATTGAAGTTATTGCTATTATTATTATTCCACTTACTCCATATTGGGATAGGATTGTTGAGATGCGAATACCCCTGTAACTGATGCAGGGGCGGAATATAATTATATATCATTTATTTAATCTGATAATGGACTTTTGTCTTGGAACTCCCCAGGTTTTTTTTAACTTTCTGTTAATATAACGTATATGCTGTGTAATGAATAGTTCTGCCATTATCTAATGTACTTTTATGTGTTCATTTTGCCACAGCTCAAAAATAAAAGCTTGTAAAAAGCCCCTCAGCGGCACGGACTGGGTCAGTATAGTTGTTGTCCTCTTGCAGTTACCAATCACAGCGCAGTTTTCATTTCTGAAAAGCAGAATACAAAATGAAAGCTCTGCTGTGATTGGTTGCTATGGGCAGCGGAGAGATTCATAGATTTGAAAATGGCAGAACTGCAATAAACTTTATTTAAATCATACAAATCTTTTTACAATGAGAGGAAAATTGTGATAAATGCCGGAATTTTGAACATTTATATTAATGAACCATTTTCTTAATAAATACAGTTTTATATTTGCTTTATGCATTATTATTTTTTTGTATATATATATATATATATATATATATATATATATATATATTTTATTTTTTTAAAACTATAAGGTATAGGGCTGTCTGTCTCCTACCAAGGCCTTCATATTTGCCTTGGTAAAATGGTGATGGGCCAAAAGAAGGTGGGAATAACTATTGTTCATGAATCGAACAAATTCTGTACAGTTTCAGACCAGGACATACCCAAATTTATTGGGACTGCTTCTAAAAATATTGGGACAGTCAAGGTAACTTTGGGTCCGCTATAGGCCCCCAGCTACCATTTTAAGCTGACGTTTTTACTGATACATTTTTGGGTAGATACCATGTTTTGATTGCCTTTTATTGCACTATTGGGGTATCCATAAAATTGTAATTCTAGCGTGTTTTTTTTTTTCTCAGTACGCCATATATCCAAATAATTGACAGCGCTCACAATCCCATAAAAAATCTTCTTTTTTTCAATGAACCTTAAAACATGGATTCAGGATAATGCAGGTTAAGAGGCGGACGACAGCCGTTTCGAGTGCAATAACGCCTCACTGAGTCTGTTGAAGCTCCATTGCACGCAAAACGGTTGTCGTCCATCTTTGTACCTGCATTATCCTGAATCCATGTTTTAAGGTTCATTGAAATTAAAGAAGAATTTTTATGGGATTGTGAGGGCCACCAATTTTTTGTTTGGATATTTTATCCTTATCTTATGAGGTTATCACCAGAAAATCCCAAGCAAGTCACAAAGGTGTGCGCGGATGTCCAATTATGATACATGAGTTTATTAATGGTGCCGGTGTTCTCTTCTTACCACATATTAATTTTCCTATTTTGATGGATTGGACTTTAACGCAGCAAGAGCAAATATGTGTATTTTATAATAATAAATTAGAGAGTAGGAGAAGTGGCGGCTCCATTGTCAGACAGCCTGAGCCATAGGTGATACCATATCGCTAGGATGTGCCATTACTTTACGTTCTGTGAGTTTGTGACCTGTTTGACCAGCCAGATATTGAAGCGGTAGCTCTGCTCCGCAACTCTCAAGGCCCATCTGCCCGGTTATAAAAGCCAGACCTTTTTTTTTTTTTTTTGCTGTTTTCCGTTTTTCATAAATACATATCGTCAGATAGTTCTTGTAATTACAAGCATTTTTGCAATTTATGGCGTCTTAAAATATGCAGCCACTCTTGAGATATTAACATTTTTTTCTGTTGTTTGCAGCTGGTTGCCTAGGAGACCGACCACCACTTTGACTGTTTAGTTTGTAAACAGGGAGATAATGTTGGTCAGCTTTAGGAGGTAATAGTGAGTTCCAGAGATCCTCCGCAGCTTCAAAACAGTGATCACAAGCTCAACAGAAATCGGTTTGTAAGCCAGGGGTGAGGAACGTCAGGCCCTCACTGGCCTTTTATCCGTTCCCTGGGCAGGTGCTCGATAACCGCAGTGCATGGGCTGGCAGCTGTATTTTGATGGCTGTGGGCCCATTCATTTTTTTCTTGCTCTGCGAGCAGGCACACACAGTGTTCACTTCTGGACGCTGCGGCACGTGCAATGAAAGATTACGTTCGGACATCAGTGCCAGGGTCAGGACGCACTTTTGGCAGGGTTAGCACGCAATTTGTATGACCTCCAAAGTATAAATATCTAAATGACCCTTGGTAGATAAAAGATTCCCCACCCGTTTTAAGCGCTGAGCATGTTCTGCTGCCTAGCAGCGGTGGTCGATCTCCTAGGCAACAAGCTATAAACAAAAGTGTTAATATCTCAAGAACAGTAGACTATTTTTAAAAAGTAGTAAATTGCAAAATGACTTGTGTTTACAAGGGCTATCTAACAACGGGACAATTATGGAGATGGCAATGACCCTTTAATGCTCAGGATCTAAGGGTCCCGGAGGTTACACAAAACCACATGAAATAAGGCGAGACCTTTGCAGTTTGCTGTTACTTTTTAAAATAACTTTAAAGAACCCTGGACCTTTTAGGTTGAGAAGTCATAAGCCACAAACAAAAGCCGACTCGCTGGACGAAGAGACACATCGTGTTCCAAGCTGCCTATTAGTAGTGTTCTTTCAGTTATTGATAAACTACAACTCCCAGCATGCCCTAAGAACTACAGGCTGCCATGATATGCTTGGAGTAGTAGTTTTGCAACAGCTGGAGGTTGGGTATCACTAATAAGACTTGATGATGAAGAAATTGATTATTCAGTACAGCAGCCAAGGTGGAGATATAAGGGCAATGCATTATATCACAGGGTCTAGCCCTATCCTATAAATATAAGGCCGGCCATCATATGGGAAAACATTGACTTATTTGACGTTGAAAAGTAAAACAAAAGTGTACAAACATGCCTTGCTGGACCTTTACAACCACCACACCCTATAAAATAATCACTTTATAGAACTTTACTCTGCGCCATAAAACTATGCACAGCTTTGGGTGCAGCAAGATGGCGCCCGTGGTACTTCCTGCCCCGCTGATGACGTAGAATGATAGCGCCGGAAGTGTGCTCCTCTGTACGGAACGCATGTGATGTTGCTGTCCGCGTGTGTTTCTGCTATATGGTGCTGATCAGCAGGAGAAGGACCGGGTAGAAAGGGGACATGGCGGCTCCTGCTGTGCAGTTTAAGACCAAGTAAGGCGGGGTGGTTTGTTTCCTGTATTCTGCCAAATCCTGCGTATAGTAGTAGTGGTACTACAAGTCCCAGCTCCACCACCACATCACAGTTCTATGTAATATTGATCTTTAACATTAAAGGGGCTGACTGTGTGTAAATCTTCTATAAATCCTCCCTCCAGACCCCTGCTTGCTGTCAGTGACTGGAGACCCTCGTGTTTCCATTCAGTGGCTCCTCCTGGGCTCGTGCTGGTCACACTGGGCGGGTGCGTGACTGCGCCAGTCCTCTCTGGTAAGGGGCCCTGCAGCGGTGTGAGCAGGGTGTCATCAGGAGCGGTTAACGTGTGTAGCGGGGTAGTTATTTTTTTCCTGCTAGTTTAGCCCCCTCCTTCCCAGGCCAGACCCCTAGATGTATTTTGGCCTACAGACCAGAGCGCTGGCTGGTGGACACGCTGTAACTCATTCTCTATACTTTCCAGTTACGCCGTGGAGAAGAGGATTGAGCCGTTCTATAAAAGAGGCAAAGTTCAGGTATTCAGCAGATGTTTCCAGAGCGACGTCCATGATGTCAGAGGCCGCCAGGAGCTGATGATGATGATGATGATGATTTCTTCTTCTTTTTTTCTGACAGATCAGTAAGGATGGGACCCATCTGTTATGTATATGCGGAAATAAGCTGAATGTCCTGGAGATTGCGACCGGGGCCATCACCCGAACTATAGAACAGGTAGGGGACCTGCCGTCCTAAAACGTTGCCCCATAGGAGGTAACGGGGATCCTGGGGGCAATGCTGGGGCCTTAGGGGCAATAACAGGAGCATGTGACCCCCCCAGTCAGTGTCAGGAGGTGAGACTGAAGCGTCACCTGTCTGATACCATCCTATATAGAGCGCCATTTCACTTAACTCTACTTCATCTTTGTGTATCCTAGGATGATCAGGACGATATCATGAGTTTTATACTCAGCCCAGACGATGAGGTAAGTATATAACATCAAGTGGCCTCCTCTCAACAGAAAAAATAAGACCTTTTGCTATTAGTATTGGTAAACATAAATTTAAAAATCCTGCCGTTTTGTATATAGAGCTCCTGTGCAAACCTGTGTGTTTCCATATCTACAGACTACAAACAAGTTCAGTGTAGTCTGATTCTGCAGTAATATCTGCTCCTTTGTTTCTACATTCAGGAGTTGCCAAGAAGCCAAGCACATACAGATATACTTGGGGTCAGACTACACAGGGTTTGTTTGTAGTCTGTTACCATGGTGACAGATTCTGTATAGGCGATGTAGACCCAAAACTTTAGCAGATTATTAATCAGGATTATCTGTACTATTTGATTTTATTTTGACTGTATCGGAGCAATTAATTAAAATTGGTTGCAAAGGTGAACCTACCCTTTAAGTTCTGTTTTCCCTGTAGATCCTGGTGACGAGCAGCCGCGCTTTGTTACTAAAACAATGGCAGTGGCAGACAGGCGAATGCACTCGGACCTGGAAGGCCATCCACACCGCACCAGTCTCCAGCATGGCCTTCGACTCTACCTCTACATTGCTGGCTACCGGTAACACTCCCGCGTTTCTTCTCTGATCGTATCTACCATTATATTAAAACCATAATAGAAATCTAAATAATTTGTTTAAAAAAAAATTTAGAATGTTATTTTATCTTTTAGTTTTATTTTCCATGTCTCTGGCTTTATTAAACTTATCCTGAAATCTTGCAGCTTTTACTCTGATTCTCAGTAGACTGACACTTTCTGTTCTGTAGAGATCACTTTTCAGCAGTCACATTATCATCACAGGCAAGCAACATACTTTTACACACACACATGTATTATACCTGCCTGTGATGATGAGACTGCTGAAAAGTGATGTCAGTGGTGGATTCTGTGTAGTATATCGCTTTTCAGCAGTCGCATTATCGTCACAGGCAGGTAACATACATATGCACAGTATTTATAAGTGTATGTTGTCTACCTTTGATGATAGTGAGACTGCTCAAAAGTGATATATTACACAGGTTCCACCATTCACAATGGTGGATTGTCGTAGTTCACCTCTTCCGCCCCCTCCTTGCTGAGGTCAAAGAGAATGCCCCCAACACTTTCCCATAGAAGTCAATGAGTCCTCTCCGGTTTATTATTTCCTGCTGTAAAGTAAACCTTAAAAAGATAACAACACTTTGAATAAGATGGACTCATTGATACCCATCATCATTTCTTTTTATCTGCCATCTGCATCACCCTGGTCCAGATTGCCAGGTAGGCAGTCATGGCTGCTGGTCCGGAGCCCTGTGATCAGCCTCCCCGGCAGTGCAGCATGAGTGCAGGCCTGCTCATCAGAAAAAGGAGCTGGGGAGGCGGATCACAGGGCTGGTGGCCACAAAGTACTGACCTGGACTCTGTGCCAGGGTGCTACGGATTGATTCTCTAATATGTAGCTTAATTCTACCAATGTCAGTTGTAAAATAAGAGTGCAGCTTCCATATTGCAGAATCCTGATTAGAATATCTATTGTTTTCTTGTACTTTTGTGCTTGTTACGATCACTACATATTTCTGGCTGCTGAGTCGGAGATCTGCTGACACTGTGCAGCTACATATAACTGTATTACCCTTCTCTACCTGTAGGTGGCTGTGACAGCACAATCAAGATCTGGGATGTCCTGAAGCAGTACTGCACCCACAACCTGAAGGGCTCCTCCGGCGTGGTCCAGTAAGTCTTATATGCCAAGTTTAGGGGTAACACTCCCGTCAGCATTGGCTTTAGCATCTATCGCACTCGCAAACTGTCTGTTTAGTATTTTAGGTAATACAGTATTTAAAGGGGTTGTAGGAGATAAGAAAGGCGCAACTGCGCTTCTCCGGAAACAGCACCACTCACTGGCTCGGTCTGGTATTGCAGTCTCTCATGCACTTCTTTCTTTTTAGTCTGGTGCAGTTTCATCCTGACATGTCCCGGCTGCAGCTCCTCTCCTCCTCCATGGATTATAAGATCCGTATCTGGGATCTGAAGTCCAGCAAGTGTCTATGTCTATTGGAGAATCATTATAGCGCTGTCACCTCCTTGTGCTTCTCCCCTGATGGGGACACCATGATCAGGTAAGGCCCTAATTGCACAATGTTAATCCTTTCCTAGAAGTTTGTACACCCCAGTGATGATCAGTTATTGTGATCGCTTCTTGTCTGCAGTTCAGGTCGTGATAAAATCTGCACCGTGTGGGACCTGGTGACGAAGACCCCCAAGAGGACGGTTCCAGTGTACGAGGTCGGTGATCGCTCGCTCTGTGATTATTGTGGACATTAGATACACGAGAAACAATTTTATTTTTTCTTTCTCAACAGAGTGTGGAGGAAGTCCTGCTCCTCCCCAACACCCCCAGTCTGATCGGCAGAGATCAGGACACGGAGTCTCTTCTCTTCATTACAGCTGGCAGTAAAGGTAAGACAGAAGGTGGAATTACAGGGAGTGTATGCGTCAGAGACACAGCTGGGCAGTGGGGGTTATTGGTAGAGTTGAGCGAATTTGTTCGGGTCACTGCTAATTGGGCAACTATAGTGTTTACAGAATAATCTGCAGAGGGAGCCTGGATACATAGCCTGTGTGCTGGGCTCTCCATGCATCTGCAGTGCCAATCAGCTGATCACCCGGCGCCCTCCATGTATCCAGATTACCTCTGCAGCTTATTCAGTAAGCACTATAGCTTGCCCAATTAGCAGTGACCCGAACAAATTCGCCCAACTCTAGTTATTGTATTAACATAGCTCATTCTGAACCTAAAACATATCTTGAAAAAGTCGCACTGGCTATTCACATACATTACTGATCCTGAGTTACATCCTGTATTATACCCCAGAGCTGCACCCACTATTCTGCTGGTGCAGTCACTGTGTACATACATTACATTACTGATCCTGAGCTTTATCCTGTATTATACCCCAGAGCTGCACTCACTATTCTGCTGGTGCAGTCACTGTGTACATACATTACATGACTGATCCTGAGTTACATCCTGTATTATACCCCAGAGCTGCACTCACTATTCTGCTGGTGCAGTCACTGTGTACATACATTACATTACTGATCCTGAGTTACATCCTGTATTATACCCCAGAGCTGCACTCGCTATTCTGCTGGTGCAGACACTGTGTACATACATTACATGACTGATCCTGAGATACATCCTGTATTATACCCCAGAGCTGCACTCGCTATTCTGCTGGTGCAGTCACTGTGTACATACATTACATGACTGATCCGGAGTTACATCCTGTATTATACCCCAGAGCTGCACTCGCTATTCTGCTGGTGCAGTCACTGTGTACATACATTACATGACTGATCCGGAGTTACATCCTGTGTTATACTGCAGAGCTGCACTCACTATTCTGCTGGTGCAGTCACTGTGTACATACATTACATTACTGATCCTGAGTTACATTCTGTATTATACCCCAGAGCTGCACTCACTATTCTGCTGGTGCAGTCACTGTGTACATACATTACATTACTGATCCGGAGTTACATCCTGTGTTATACTGCAGAGCTGCACTCACTATTCTGCTGGTGCAGTCACTGTGTACATACATTACTGATCCTGAGTTACATTCTGTATTATACCCCAGAGCTGCACTCACTATTCTGCTGGTGCAGTCACTGTGTACATACATTACATTACTGATCCTGAGTTACATCCTGTATTATACCCCAGAGCTGCACTCACTATTCTGCTGGTGCAGTCACTGTGTACATACATTACATTACTGATCCTGAGTTACATCCTGTATTATACTCCAGAGCTGCACTCACTATTCTGCTGGTGCAGTCACTGTGTACATACATTACATTACTGATCCTGAGTTACCTCCTGTATTATACCCCAGAGCTGCACTCACTATTCTGCTGGTGCAGTCACTGTGTACATACATTACATTACTGATCCTGAGTTACATCCTGTATTATACCCCAGAGCTGCACTCACTATTCTGCTGGTGCAGTCACTGTGTACATACATTACATTACTGATCCTGAGTTACATCCTGTATTATACCCCAGAGCTGCACTCAGTATTCTGCTGGTGCAGTCACTGTGTACATACATTACATTACTGCTCCTGAGTTACATCCTGTATTATAACCCAGAGCTGCACTCACTATTCTGCTGGTGCAGTCACTGTGTACATACATTACATTACTGATCCTGAGTTACATCCTGTATTATACCCCAGAGCTGCACTCACTATTCTGCTGGTGCAGTCACTGTGTACATACATTACATTACTGATCCGGAGTTACATCCTGTGTTATACTGCAGAGCTGCACTCACTATTCTGCTGGTGCAGTCACTGTGTACATACATTACTGATCCTGAGTTACATCCTGTATTATACCCCAGAGCTGCACTCACTATTCTGCTGATGCAGTCACTGTGTACATACATTACATTACTGATCCTGAGTTACCTCCTGTATTATACCCCAGAGCTGCACTCACTATTCTGCTGGTGCAGTCACTGTGTACACATTACTGATCCTGGGCTCCATCTGTATTCGCCAGGTATACTGCAGGTGTGGGACGCCGCCACGTCCAGGTGTTTATACACTCAGCCATCGCCTCACAGCAGTAAGAAATCCTCGGAAGTGGAGGGGGATGAGCACAGCCTGACGCACTGCCTGCTTCTGCCTAACCAGCAGGAGGTGGTAACGGTGACCGCGGAGCACAGCATTATCATGTACGACCTGCACAATCTGCAGCTGAAGAAGCAGGTGTGTCTCGTCGGTTTCGTCCCGAGCTCCCGTGATCTTCGCCGCCTCCTAACATTCTCACCCGCAGTTTGCAGGATATAACGACGAGGTTCTGGACGTGAAATTCTTGGGTCCCTCTGACTCCCATATCGTCGTGGCTACAAACAGCCCCCAAATAAAAGTCTTTGAGCTGGAAACCTCCAACTGCCAGATCCTGTACGGCCACTCGGGTACGTTGTGCAAATGTCTGCAGACGCTTCACAATACAAAAACCGCCCCAAAATTCTGCTGCAGATTTTCTTCCACATCCTCTGCAGATTTTTTATTTTTTTTAATTCTGTCTGAATGTGCATGTGACTGCTGCAGCCAATCGCACGTGAGGAGTACAGAGGACATGTGACCGCTGTCAGCAATCACTGGCCGCTATGGCATGTGAGTCACTGCTGCGGCTAGTGATTGCTGCAGTGGTCACATGAATGAGCTCACCGAGAGATCCTCAGTTAACTCTTTTTGAATTGTGGAGAAAAAAAGTCATAAAAATGTCAAACGATCCAAAGATTTTAACGAAAGTTAACTGCAAAGATGATTTCTTCGCCCCCCCCCCCATCCGATCCTGAAGTTACGTCACTCCCCTCCTTATGTGAAATCTTGTAAACCTACTCAGGAAGGAACTTTGGAGGAACATAAATTTTGCAGAGAAGCTGTGAGCACAAAACTGTAGATTTTTAATCAAGATTGTTTCCAAAGTTGCTTAATTTTTTTCTCTTTAAGTTATCATAGCGTTTAGTAGCCCAAGAGTAATACCAATGTGAGCCACAAGGTGGCAGCATTTTTCTCAATTGTATTTATTTTTTCATTATTATTTATTATTATTTATTTTTTAGAGACTGTTCTTGCGCTTGATGTGTTTAAGAAAGGCCTCATGTTTGCCAGCTCTGCCAAGGTACAATGCAAAAAAATGTGTTAAAATATGAGCCGCTCAGCACATGACCTCCATGTGCTTTGCTCAATTTGCGCTTTCTTATAGGATCGCACAGTCAGGATCTGGAGGATGAATAAAGCCAGCGGACGGGTGCATTGTGTTGCCATGGGCGGAGGTCACACCAATGGTGTGGGGGCGATCGCCTGCTCCAGGTAGGAAGGATGGATGAGCGGCTAACAAACTGCAGGCGCCGCTGATCTCGGTGCGAACAGCAGTGTTGCCGCTCCCTCCAGACGTGGCATCATGGCCGACCGCTGCCGCCTTCAGCTTCTGTCTCTCTTTCCTTTAGATTGAAAAATTCCTTTATTGTCAGCGGAAGCCAAGATTTCACACTAAAGCGCTGGACGCTTCCCGAGACCCTGACCGAGTCCAAAGGCCAGACCCCCGAACTGGAGAGTCTGTATGCCAGCGTGACCGAGAAGGGGCATGAGAAGGTGAGAGAGGGCTGAGATGATGCCCGGGTTATACCGGCTGTACATATATAAATATATACAGGAGATGCCCAGGTTATACCAGCTGTATATATATATAATTATATACAGGAGATACCCGGGTTATACCAGCTGTACATATATAATTATATACAGGAGATGTCCAGGTTATACCAGCTGTACATATATAATTATATAAAGGAGATGCCCAGGTTATTCCAGCTGTACATATAGAATTATATAAAGGAGATGCCAAGGTTATACCAGCTGTACATATATAATTATATACAGAGATGCCCAGGTTATACCAGCTGTACATATATCATTATATACAGGAGATGCCCAGGTTATACTGGCTGTACATATATAATTATATACAAGCGATGCCCAGGTTATACCGGCTGTACATATATAATTATATACAGAGATGCCCAGGTTATACCGGCTGTACATATATAATTATATACAGGCGATGCCCAGGTTATACTGGCTGTACATATATAATTATATACAGAGATGCCCAGGTTATACCGGCTGTACATATATAATTAAATACAGGAGATGCCCAGGTTATACTGGCTGTACATATATAATTATATACAGGCGATGCCCAGGTTATACCGGCTGTACATATATAAATATATACAGGAGATATCCAGGTTATACCAGCTGTACATGTATAATTATATACAGGAGATACCCAGGTTATACCAGCTGTACATGTATAATTATATACAGGAGATACCCAGGTTATACCGGTTGTACATATATAATTATATACAGGAAATACCCAGGTTATACCGGCTGTACATATATAATTATATACAGGATATACCCAGGTTATACCAGCTGCACATATATGTTGTATAAATGACATATAAGCCCCTTTTCCTTCTCCAGGACATTAACAGCGTTGCGGTTTCTCCTAACGACAAGCTGGTCGTCTCTGGGTCTCAGGATAGAACCGCCAAGCTCTGGTCGTCGGCCGACCTCTCTCTTATGGGCGTCTTCAGGGGACACAAGCGAGGCGTGTGGTGCGTGCAGTTCTCACCTGTGGACCAAGTTGTAGGAACTTCATCTGCAGATGGGACCGTCAAAGTTTGGGGTCTACATGACTTCAGCTGCTTAAAGGTGATGTCCTCCTCTATACAGAGTACTACAACTCCCAGCATGAGTACAATACATTTCCATTATACTGTATGTTACCCTCCCTTTCATTTCCCCTCCCGCAGACCTTTGAGGGTCATGACGCCTCTGTACTGAAGGTGGTATTCGTGAGTCGTGGCACCCAGCTGATGACCAGGTAATCGCTGAGCCGCCTCTGCTCGTCGTCCTCCTTCACCGTATGCTTCCATTTTAAAGGGATTATTTCCATTTTCAGATGTGGATATTATCAGCTTCTATTTGTTAGAATGAGCACTTTTGCAATTTACCGCAGATTAGAATTTGAAGCCATTCTTAAGATATTAACACTTTTTCTTTTTTGTTTACAGTTTGTTACCTAGGAGACCGACCACCACTGCTGTCTAACTTGTAAGCACTGTGCTCAAGCTGACCATGATTAGGAGGTCCCGCTTTTCCCAGCCAGTTTCAAAACGGTGCT
The DNA here is from genome assembly GCF_051348905.1 of Ranitomeya variabilis. Taxonomy (NCBI): domain Eukaryota; kingdom Metazoa; phylum Chordata; class Amphibia; order Anura; family Dendrobatidae; genus Ranitomeya; species Ranitomeya variabilis. The sequence goes on from NC_135238.1 coordinate 21,790,768, forward strand.
TAGAAGCTTAATAGAAAAGAGCTGATCAGCACTGCGCATGTTCTGTTGTCTAGCAGTGGTGGTCGTTCTCCACGGCAACAAGATGTAAACAAAAGAAAAGTGTTAATATTTCAAGAACGGCAGAAAATTTTAACAAGCAATAAATTACAAAAGTGCTTGTTTTTACGAGCTGTATCCGACCGTACCCCATTTATAAAGATGTTGAATAACCCTTTAACCCTTCATTGTTCAGTGGCTCCGATGGTCTGCTGAAACTTTGGACCATTAAAACCAACGAGTGCGTAAAGACACTGGACGGTCACGAGGATAAAGTCTGGGGGCTTCATAGGAACCGACTGGACAGCGCCGTGGTGACTGGATCAGCAGATTCCAGCATTGTCCTGTGGAAGGTGAGCAGACGTCTCCACACCTGACATATCACATCATGTGACTTAGTAAGCTCCTTCCTGCTGTGCTGTCGGAACACCCTTTAAGAGGACGTATAATAAATTACCATATTCCGCCCATTTAAAGTGCGTTTCTTTGCCTATGGCGGACTGAGCTCTCGGGTGGTCACCCTGTTTTGGTTTGTGTGCAGGACGTCACGGAGGTAGAGTTGGCAGAGGAGCAGGCAAAGCAGGAGAATGAGATCTTGCAGTGAGTCTTATAATAGTCCGGCTTATTATATACGGCTCTCCTATTGGCCATCATCCTAATTACCTTTTATTTTCTTTTTTTTCTTCTTAGACAACAGGAACTGTCGAATCTTCTACATGAGAAGAGGTTCCTCAAGGCTTTGGGCCTAGCAATCTCCTTAGACCAGCCCCATACTGTTCTCAGGGTCATAAAAGGTGGGTAGCCAAGTGCCAATTTTTAACCCTTTGAGTGTTTGAGAGTACATTGGTGCTTAAATGCAATGGCGCTAAAACCCGAATTAAAACTTAAAACCTAACTTAAGAGTAGGTAAAGGATGACGTGTTTGTCAGTGAGGTGAGTAATTGAATTTCCGTGGGATCAGACTCTCACCAATCACGCATCCACATGCTGTTCGGAGGATAGGCCATCAATATATACTTTTGAAAAAACCCTTAAAGGGGACCTGTCACTTGCAATAAATATATCTATATTTTACTTGGGGTAAATGCTGCAGTTCTCCTGAATCCGGCGATGTTTTTCTTTTGTTTCTGCTCTTCTCCATTCCTGAGATATGGCCCTTCATCCCTGTATACAAATCCAGTCTTTGTAGCTGAGAGGGCGTGGTCTTTGTAGCTGAGTGGGTGTGGTCTTTGTAGCTGAGTGGGTGTGGTCTTTGTAGCTGAGTGGGCGTGGTCTTTGTAGCTGAGTGGGTGTGGTCTTTGCCATCAGAGCCACACCCAACTGAACTACAAGATTAGAATTACATACAGGAAAGAGGGGGCGATATCTCAGGAACGCAGAGGCGCAGGAAAAAAACAAAAACATCGCCAGATTCAGGAGACAATCAGCATTTACACCAGGTAAATAAAAAGCATATTGATGGCAAGTGACAAGTCCCCTTTAAAGGAGTTTTTCTTTATTATAGGATATGCCATCACTTTTATGATCAGCAGGGTCAGATTTCTGGACCACACACACACACACACACACACACACACACACACACACACACACACACACACACACACACACACACACACACACACACACACACACACACACACATCAGAAAATGAATGAACATCGTTCTGATTCAGCACTGGATTTGCTTGCACAATTTTGCCTTTAGCCACCCGTTTGAGTAAGGATTTATTGCTGGAGCTGTGCTAGTTTCCCTATACTGTCGGTGGCCACTGTGCCTTCTCATTGCGCTTTACCTACAGATACATTTACATTCATAGATACAGTTGATGTGCCTCTTCTCCTTAATTAATACACTGCTGATTTTAGGTTTGCTGGCCCTTTAAGAAGCTGCAGCATAGGTTACGTTTGTGCTAAGCTGTACTAATATGTTTGCCCTGATTTATCTTCCATCCTATGTTCTGCCTCCAGCCATCTTGCAAGAACCACAAGGGAAGGACGACCTGGAGAAAAATATTCTGAGGCTGCGACAAGACCAAAAAGGTAATTGGGATGATTGCGGTGAATTTCATGTCTGAGGGACCCGCCTGGTTTTGGGGTCTCATAGCCATGTGTTCCCCGTACATTGGCCACAAATCACTGGGACATCGTGCTTTTGAGAACACATCAGTATCCTTTTTTAGATAACGCCTTTTAAAAGAAATGCACATCTTTATTAAAGGCGTCCTCTGCTTTATCCTACTAGTTGGAAGAGTCCTGTTATAATCGACTGATCATAAAATATCTCTGTGCTAAAACCCCCAGAGATCAGCAGAGATCGGCCACTAAGTGCTCTGTTTCCCTGCAGCACTCCTGCAGGATAAATGAAGTATTACATGGTGACTATTTAAATCAGTGGGTTGTCTGTGTATTACAGGCCCTCCGCAGTGAGAAGCACTAGTTATAACCCCTCTTCATTTTGGCCAAGAGAACAGACAACCCCCACCACCCTTCCCCCTTTATTAACTCTAAATTACCTAATTATATTTGTCTCTAAGCCCTGAAAAGTGTTGTCCTGCATTAGAAAAGCATCTGCTGTCTTCCCCGATCAGCACCACACCTGTCCATAGGTTGTGTCACTTCTATTAAAGTGATTGGGGCCAAGCTGCAATACCACACTTAACCTGAAGACAGGGGTGGCGCTGTTTCTAGCTGTACCATACCATAACGACCCTGTCTGCCCATCAGAGTCCATCCTGAGATACTGCAGCGTCTGGAACACCAACTCCCGCAACTGTCACGAAGCCCAATGCGTGCTGAGCGTCCTGCTGCGGCACGAGACCCCCGAGGACCTGCTTCAGTACAGCGGCATCAGGGGCAGCGTGGAGGCGCTCATACCCTACACAGGTGAGGACGGCGGCCACAGACACGGTGCAGGGAATGCCTCCTGCACGCTCTCATCACGCTGCCCTGTTTTCTTCCAGAGCGCCACATGCAGAGGATGGGGAGGTTGCTGCAGGCTTCCATGTTCGTGGACTTCATGTGGCAGCACATGAGACTGTCCGATCTGCCAGGGGAGAAGAGTGGCGCGCCCGGCCCTGGGCCCAGTCTTGCTCTTCCTTTGCAAGAAAATGGCAAGGTGTGAAGCCAGGATCATTCATCAGAGACTACAGTCATGTATGGGGTTAACGAAACTGTTCCCCCCGGACCTGCTGGGGTCATTGCCACCATCTTGGATGGATTGTGGACCAGTCACCAAAAAACGCTTCATGCTCCAGTTTCATTGGTTCAATTCTTAATTTTTTTTTAGGGGCTAAAACTTCTGCCTGACCCCTCCTACCATTGTTTTGAATATTTAATACAGACATTTTATCTATTCTGGTCTTTCATTTTGCAATATCAAGTGACCTCAGACTGCCAGTATATTACTGGGAACTAGAATACCTGCACCGTTTTTGTCAGCCACCAGATGGAGCCACTTGTATACAGTTTTTACATTGGGCTCCATGATAAGACAGTATGCAGTGTGCTCCCCCTAGTGGTGACTGCTGGCAGAAAGCAATTTATCATTCAACTTTATGTCTATGCCATAAAGATATAGTAAAGAAATAATCCAAATAGAACATTAGTCCGAAAAACTATATGGCGTTGTATATAAGTGGTATTTTATTTTTAGTTTTTTTTCATACTGTGAGTTTATCAATTCAGGTTTAAAGGATCTTATTATAGTAGTACTGGGCTAAAAAAAGTTGTTTTGGTTTTTTTTTTAATCCAAGTGAGATTTGAGCTGATTACCACTGGGGGCGCTGTTGCATAGAAGTCTGTAGAAAAATAATTTGCACCTCCCAGTGGAGAAGAGCGGTATTGCAGATAGCAAACCGCTGAATTTCCTGCTATGATGAGGCATAATGGAAATTTACAACACTTGGGTTATATTTCAAATGTTATTTATTTCTCATTGATACAATGTAACATCAAAATATGCCGATTTATCAGATAAAAATCATTGTGAATGTATGCCCTTAACGATAAAGGGATCGTCCTGCGCCTCTTTCTTCCGTCTGGTTTACCTTTGGGAGATGCCGCTGCATGGAGGCGGGTGTCCAGCACCTCTCTGTTCTGGACTAACCATTTAACTGAACTCACAAAATAGATGAAACCTTTTAATATCACCCTGGCCAAACCCCTTTAAAGGTGGGGTCAAATTATAAAGGAAGAGGCACTGAGAAGATTAATATATAGTTTATAGGAAAAGACTCAGAACTTCTACTTTATTCATTCAAATTCCGACTCATCCTTAGGAGTCCAGTGGGTGGTTCTACTTGGTGGGACCGCCCGCTGGACTCCTAAGCACAGAATGAGCATAGATTTAAGTACATTTCCAGTTACACTAAATCCTATATAGATCTACTCAGCGCCTCTCCACCAATGTGGATCACAGAAATAATAAATATACAGAATAAATATAGATAATAAAAATATAAATGCCCCCACCCCCCTCAATGTTACTGCCTTTAGCCATACATGAGAGCGTCCCCCCTTTTCTTAAAAGCTGTCCTGGTTACGGTCGTACATTTGTTAAGGATCTCATGCTGTTTGGGCCGTTGTGGGACCGGAGGGGTAATGCCCAAGACAAGCGGAGAGTTCGGGGGTCCGCTCGTCTCTTTAGGACGATTGCTTCCCACAGTCCACGCGTCTAGACTTATCTTCCTCGGTCGCGGTATGGGGGCTTCTTTGACGACTATTGCCGGTTGCTCAGAAGCTGCCGGTGGATTTCTGATCTTCCGAACCTTGGGCTTCATTTCTGTTTCCGAGCTTGGGCCCACCGCCCCAATGTTTCCCATCGGTGCTAATCTCCCAGGAGGTTGGTGATATCCATATTGACTGTTCAGTGGGAAGCCGCTGATTGACCTGGATTTCCGTCGGTCCAGTTTATTTTCTGCATCATTGAGAACTGGATGGTTGTCGTCTTCCCTCCATGATTCCTCTGCGCTGCTCACCTCCAAGGTGCTGGAGGCCTTGAAGAGATTTCCCCCAGACGAGAAGACTCTCTGGTTCATCATGGACTCGAGCTGGTGACAATTTCGGTAGGGCTTCAAATACATCGCTGGGACATACCCGGTTTTTCCATTGTACCTGTTCATAAGGACGAGATAAGAGATCTATTATAACAAGTATATAATAAAGTTATGCTGATGCAGCAAGTGTTAGGTTTCCCTGCAGCACCCCCACAGGGGAAGGGAGGTATTACATGGCCCTTTTAAAATAATGTTTCTACATTTTTTTTTCAACTAAATCTATATTAATGAGATATAAAATCCTTAGTGGAATGGATTTATGTCTAGAAACCAATTCTATTTTCCTACCTGATTAGCCACCATCCATTGTTGGACTTCTCCTTGACTTCGACTACAACCCCTCTGGAGATGGACAATTCATCACAGCTCATGGCTTCATAAGATGAGGTTGAATAGTAACGAAGTCCTGGTTAAAAAGAACGGGATGTTATAAATGATGGAATTATTAACCCCGTCCTCTATGAAAGGTTGGGCTTCACTGTAGGCTTTTTTTCTTGCTATGTATTGAAGAATTACAGTATAAAGTACAAGAAATCAAATGATCACAAGTTCAAGTCCCCTAGAGTAAACACTAAAATAAAAAGAAATATATATTTTGTAATATATCTATATATTTATATATATATTTAATTTTATTATATAAAAAAAAATATATTAAATTTGAATTGCTCCACTTTTCTCCATAAAAAATACAGGGAAAAAAAACATTTGGCGTTGCTATGTCCACATAAACCCAATCAATTAAAATATAAATAATAAAGCAAAAAATATAATTCTAATGCCACAATCGCAGTGTATCGGTCTCCTCACCTCTCCCAAAAATAATTGATCATAATATCTCATAATACAGCTGATTATTTTTTGCTTGCAGTACTCTGTCTGACCAGATGTTGTGCTCTTGAGTCCATGAGCAACACAGAAGAGTGGTACAATATTCTAATCTGCCACCTAGTGGTGCAAACAATTCCTGCACTTTTGTTTTTCTTTTTATATAGCAATTATCTAAGTTCCCACTGTTTTTAAGCGGCGTACATATGTAGAAAATCCAACACTGGGTGCGTGGTTTACCTTCGTCATCTGATTCTGTTCCCGAATCCGACTCTTCTATTTCCTCTACAGCTTTAAGGAATGGAGCTGGAAACCAGGCCACTCGCTTTTCTTCATTTTCCACCAGCCACCACCCTAAAATGTAATAGGCGTTATTACAGCGTCCATGATCTTACATCTATCGGTCCCCGGCTGGTGACGTCTCACCTGAGGTCTCCTTGATCAGTACTCCCAGCTGCTCGCTGCGCTGGATTTTGAAGGGCCGGTTTTTGGTATCCTTGGTTTCGTAGTCTTCGATACACACGTACATCTGGGATACAATAGGTTCGGAGGCGGGTGGTCGTGGTAGTTGTTTCGGCTGCTCCCTTTTCTGAGTTTCTCTTACCTCTGATGGCAATATCACTACACTGTAACCAGAAAGACAAATTATATTTTATGTCCCAAGTGTTAGTCCAGCAGCTTCGGTGTCTTAAAGGGGACCCGTCACCAAGCCAAAAATGGCCAGTTCTTTGCTCCTATTTTATTCCTCTACCTTGCCTAAATATTCAATGTTTTGCTTTTTTTTTTTTAAATCCACCATATGGTTCTGGAGATATGTACCATTTTATTTAGTCCTAATTTTTATAGTCTTTGCCAAAGGGGCGTGGCTCACATGTTTTATTGGGGTGTTTTTTTGGGGGGATGTGGCTTTAGGTTGCTCTGCATTTATACTCTGTGACCAAAAAAGTTAGCATAAAAAAAATCCTGTGTCTCCGGAACAGTTTGGTGGAATTAAAAACTAAAACACTGAAAACTGATGATAATATACTTAAAGAGCAACTGGTGACTTGGTGATAGATCCCGTTTAAAGGGATTCAATATTATGTTTTATTTTAAGAAAACCCACACAGTATGGTAAAAATCAGCGATCAACTGCGATCCCATAATCTGTGTTTGAATTAAAAAGCAAGTGTTAAAATTCCCTACAGCGGCCACTACAGGAGAAATGAAGTATTGCAACGTGTTTATTGAGATTAATGGTCTGTCCATATAATGCATGGACGGGTTAGATGCTCCCTATAACCGCTGCATTCCAGTTACTAGATGAAGGTCCTCAATAGGGAGACTCATTACTATGAATTTCTTTGTAGGTCATTTTAAAAAATTCTATTAAAGTATGCAACATGTCCCCCTTCTGACTAGTATAGTTCATTTAGTGACATAAAACATATTTGCCAGCAATTCTGATAGTCCCAGGATCCGATGCACCCTGTTACAAAGGTCGAGAATTATGCAAACTCCACCCAAAAAAAAAGTGGCCATTTTTGGGCTGCCCCAAAAATTGCCTAAAATGTCCTAAATGTCCCCTAAAATGTGAATACTTGTTATCATCACGCTGCACACAGACCTGTTTTCAGGGAAGGTGGCGTTGAGGTCGCTGTTTTTGGGCGTAAAGAACGTCGTCACCACGTCGCATTGTGAGATTTTGTTGTCCGTCTTCAGCAGCTCCTGGGAAAATCTCTCCAGTAGTCGCAGCCTCTCTATAAAGCGACTGCTGCCCCTGTTTTTCCTGAAGATCGGCACGTCTATAGGAAGAAGAGGAAATTGGCACATGAGTCATCAGGAAGGCTGTTAAAGGGAATGGCCACAAGGGTATTAGTCATTTTAGGGAACGGCTCGGCCACCTCTGGTGTAAACACATTGCTATTCCGAATATTTATTACAGATAATTATCTGCCCATGGGCCCAAAAAATGTAAATGAATTAATGAATTCTGTATAGGATTTTTCCTTATTTTAGGTATGAGATTATATATATATATGATAAGGAAAAATCCAGTACAGAATTTTACGTGAATGAGCCATAAATTCTGGATAGGATTTTTTTTTCCCACAATTTAGGTATGATTTTTTTTTTTCATTTATTTTTTAGAATTATTAAATTAAATTTACAAAAACAGTCATACCTAAAACGTGAAAAAATCTTATCCTGACTTATGAACCTCCTAAATTTGATTGCTTTTTGGGACCCCTAGGCTTTAATGGGATCTGTCAGTGACTCTTGGTTATTGATGACGGGGCTTATTACCTCTCAATTTCGGCATCATATTCTCTGATTTTCGAAGTAACCCGGATTCCAATGGGAATTTTTTTCTTAATTCTCGCTATGAAGAAAGAATATAAAAAATATATATTATAACTTTTTTTTGTTTGTTTTTTAAATCCTGTTTATAAAAATGGCGCACAATTTTTCTTCATCGTGTAATGCATGTTAAGGGATTTTTTTCATGACTGACACAAGATAGTGCACATATTTTAATCCAAAAATTGTGGTATTTGCTAAATTTGGTGGATTTTTTTCATCTCTCTCGGCCCTACCTCTTAAGGGCACCTCTATAAGTGTCAAATTGGGTGTAGAAATATTTTTATGCTGTAGCCAAAACATTTTAACACAGCAATACATAGACTAAAAATCCTCCACGTAGACAAAAATTAACGAGGTCACTAAAAGAGTAAAGTAGAGCAGTTTCCCACAGCAACCAATCTGGTCGCCTCTTTCATTCTTCAAAGGCCCTGTGAAAAATAAAAGCTGACAGCTGATTGGTTGCCATGGGCAATGCTGGTTGCTACACTTGTCCCTTGCCTGAGTTTTGAAGTCTTAACTAGTTCATTTTGGCGCTGTTGCCTGTAGCAACCATTCAGAGTTCGGCCTTCATCTTGAAAGCTGAGCTGTGGTTGCTATGGCGACACCACAAACAACACCACAAAAAAAATGGCATAAGTTAAAAAAATATGACTAAAACTGGACACAGGTCACATGATGCATCTCGGATACTGAAACGCGTCAACTGTAGTGTGATTACATGGCCTCCGCCGTGACCAGGCCTCGCCTAAATGCTATTGGTACTCAGTGAGCAAAAGCCTCCTTGGTTTCTATGTAAACGATGGCTTCACGGACTACAGCACGGTGACGAAAATGTGACTTACGTGCATCTTTTTGAAGTCTTCAAACGTCCGGTAGATGACTATGTCGTTGTGGTCGGACCACAGAATTGAAAAGATATTGCTCTGTTAAAATTAAAGAAAACAAATGACCTAAAATTTACATTTTTGTTAAGGGGGGGGGGGACTACAAGTTCCATCAAGGACTGGAGCAAGAAGCTAAATCTATACATAGCATGCCATGTGTATTTGTTAGGCTCAAATGGTTAAAGGATCACATTGTTACGAGGGTGTAAGTTTAGGGGGTGCACCGCACATGGGTCACAACATGATTTGGCATTGAGGCCCCGAAACTGCAGGACCCCGAAAGTCCTCCATCCCCTACAGTAAGATTAATTTCCTGTTCTTGAATGGACACAGAGGGAAGAGGGCTGTTGTCAGACTCCTCCCCTGAAAACTCCATGATTCTTATCTTTCCTGGTATCATCTGTTGAGGGGAGTCGGAAGGACCCCATACACAACAGATGATTGGTCGGTCCTGCAAAATCGGTAGGTTCAACCAACTTTTATCCAAAATGCGTAGGTTCCTATAGCCGAGCCATGCATCCTGTAGGCATAAGGCAACCTCAAGAAGCAAGAAGGCAATCATCATGGTTTATAGCCTTTCTGTTTACAGAACAACCATATTTAAAGGGGTTGTTTAGTTTGGAAACCCATTTTCATACACGCTATTGATATCATATATGGGGTCCATTGTTTATGATACTTATTTCCTGGCCAAAGCGGAGAGCGATCTAAAGACTATCTCTCGCTCTGGAGGACCTCTCCTGTCCTACATTACACAGACAACCAATAGATTTGAGTAGACACTGTGCAATGCCTAATTTTCCCTGTGGTGGCGCTGTAGGAAAATTAAGCTTTCACATAGATTACAACTTTTGGGGTCCCGGTAGGGGCTCGTTGAAGGACCCGTTTAGTAAGTAGACAAAAAGAGTATTCGTTTAAAAAGTAGCCTTCAGTTTTCAAGACCTAACTATTTAAGCTAAAACAATGTTAATGAGGATAAAAATATTTAGAAATCAAGAAATACTACATTATTCCTGACAAAGTAAAGTGAAACCCTATGAAGAAGTTGGGTCATCAGCTGGAGAGAGTCCTTCCAGACACCTGGTGTGGTAACTTCAAGCTGGTGGGCCCCAATACAAAATCTTCATTATCACAGATGCTTAATAGCATTGGTCTTCTCATATCACAAAGGGACCTTTTGTGCCCCCTAAGGCCCAGTGTCTGAGTACAACTACCTCCCATGCCCCCCCTAGAAGTACGGCCCTGCCCGATACCAAATACCCCAACAGAATAATTGCATCTCTGGATCTATGATCCCAACTCTCACGCTTCCTCCATTATACTCTGATTATAAAGGTGACGGCCAGCACTGCAATCATTACCAATCCTCATAGGCAGGGGTACTGCCATGAGTGCAAACAAGCTCAAGATTGACAGCACCCCATCAGGTTATATATGGTATTACAGCTCAGCACCATCCACTTTAATAGAGTTGAGGTGCAATACCAGACACAACCTGAGGACCAGTGTGGCACTGTTTCTGTTATTGGCATTGCCCTAGACTGTACTGCTACGAGAAGAACAGATGGGTGAAATACGCTACCTTTCCCTTCCCATTCCGAAGAACGCCGACAGCTTTGACTTCCAATGGATGGCGCCCGGCCGGGCACTGCTGAGGCATCTTGCAAACAAGCCGAGGTTCTGATTATTGACAGTGGTGGCCGCTCTTTATAATAGTCTGCAGCGCCGGGCTATAATTATTCCACCAATCAGAAATTAATGACTCAAGAAAAACATCAAACCTTGAAGGAAGTAAAGGACTCAACATTCAGGTAGTTGGGTAATTCCTTGTTTTCCTCATCATGTGATTTCTTAAAGCGCTGAGAAAACAATGTAAAAAATGCCTGGTCTGACGAAAGAACAGGGGGAGACTTTGTAACTCGCCCTTAAGGAACGTTCACACTTTTTTTTTTTTTTTCGCACTGCCCGATTTCGAAGTGAAATCACAGCATGCCGAATATGGCTGAGAAAAATGGCTGAGAAAAATATGCCGATCTGCACTGCCTTGTGGAATAGCAATGGTCTGAGTGCAATCTGAATTTTTTATCTAATCGCACTTGTCCAACTTGTGTCATATTATATGAATCTGGCTTAAGAAAGCTATGCTCATATATCTACTAAGGATTTCTGAAGGGGTATCTTCATCTCAATCTTCATTAAAAAGAGCGCCCCCAGCTCTGGAGGACTCCACATATCCAAACATTCCACAGTCTATTAATTTCTATGAGGACTGTGTAATACTTCATTTCTCCTGCGGGTGTGCTGCAGGGGAAAAGAACACTTGATAAAGTGATCCCTCAGGTTATAGAGAATTGCTGGCGGTCACAGAATAGTGACACTTATGTAAAATCTGTTTTCCTTCATCAGGGATTCCATTGGTCCATGGCCGGTCTCGGAAGTCTATCCCCCAAGTAGATTGCTTTATTGAAAGGCAAATAGTTACATTTCCTTATTTAGACTTCTCAGTGCAAGTGTATCTAGATCAAAGAACCTCCGACTCTCAATGTGGGACATTTGTGCTATATTGTCTCCCCCTTTCCAGGGGGTTTTAATTGTTTTTAGACCCCAAACTATATATTCTATAAATGATCCTCCATGTTTAGTTATATAGTGCCTAGATAATGAATGTCCCTGATATTTCTGAAAACAGTATATTGCCCCTTTAAAATAATATATAACATGCAAGTATGAAAATTAACATTCCGTTCATTGTTGCTAATATTTTTTATACTTTTGTTAGTTTTCTGCATACGACGCCTTACATCTTTTGCATGGAAAAAAAACCTTTTCATTCAGAAAGTCGTGATTTATTCTGGATACAATTACTATTTTTCACCATTGGAGCTACTAAATTCCATGTTACATGCCTTCCTATACATAAATCTGGGTTTAGTAAGAATAAGATCTGTTATTTTGGCTTGCTGTAGCAAACTCCTGTGTATTTTTATATGTTTAAGTATTCCTGTATTTATTTTACTCCCGTATATGGCGCCATTACTTCTGCAGCCCCTTACAGACATTATTGGCTGTGTCAGCGTTATGTTGGGTTAGAATTGGAATTATTATGTGTGAATTGGTTGTTTTTTCATTTTGTGTCTTTGATCCATCTTCCAATAGTTTCTCTTTCGGAATTTCCATAGTCTCCTTTTGTGTTTTGTTTTTTTTTTTTTATATATATATATATATATATGTTTTGTTTTTTTTTGGTTTTTTTTTATAATTTTTTAATTTTCAAGTGTTCTATATTATACCCCAGGTTTACAAATTTCATTGCCATTATATCCGCCTCAGTTTCTTAGGTAAGTTTAATGACTACAAAACTGAGGCGGATTTAATGGTCGGAAAATTTAACACTTACATTTTTTAAAAAAAGAGTTAGAAAGTCAGCTATTGAGTTGGTAGAAGGAGCTCGCTCACATTTACAATGAGGCTGGAGATTTACATGTCGAGCCTTCAATTCCCTGTTCCCGCTGTGGCCAATTTTTCTCTCCTTCCTGCCAGAGTCATAACCTTTTATCTTTGCATCTACATAGCTGAGTGAGGACTTATTTTTGCAGGACAAGTTGTACTTGTGAATGACCTTTCGTTTTACCATGTAATAGACAAAAAGTTCTAAGTGGGGTGTAATGGTGGAAAAATAAATAAATCTTGGCAATTCCGTCATTAATCTTTGGGTTTTTATGATGTTCTTTGTGTAATAAAAATGACCCGGCAACATGATTTTTAAGGTCAGAACGATTATGGTGATGCCAAACTTGTATAGTTTTATGTTGTTGGGTTTTTTTTTCCAATGGTCAAGAAACTACAGATATTTATAGAAGAAAAATCTGTTTTGTGTTGCCATTTTCTGAGACCCGTAACTGTTCTATTTATCCGTTATAGGACCTGGGATAAGTGCTTAGTTTCTGTGGTCTGAGCTGCCATTGTCATTGGCACTATTTTGGAGTATGTCATAGAGAAAAATTAAAAATCCATAAGACATCTCCAGAGAGGAGAGGTATGCCCCTCACACTGAACATAGGATTAGACCTAGAAACAGAGGGACTAATTGAAACAAGGGAAATGAGAACGAGAGCTGACACCTCTAGCTCCATTGAAGCAGCAGCCCCCTGCAGTGTACAGATAATTAAACAGGAGATTCTCTGGGAACCAGATACCAAATTTGGGATTCGTTTACGCAGAGGAGGAAAGCTGACTGTCCCACGAAAGGGCTTTCTTTGATCAAATAGTCTGTATCAGACCAGCAGGTGCCTGTGTACAGATATGACTTTTGGGGTTTTCATCCATCCGATATTTATGAGAGAGATTTTCAGAGTTTTAGCGAAGGGATGAACCGAACACATTCACTTACATCACTGGAGGCCCATTAGAACCCCTCCAACCTAATAACGGTCCAATGGATGGTGCTATCCTTTCATCTCTATATAAAGATAAAATTGCAACAATGAGCATCATGACAATATTTCTCGCCTGGAATTTCCAGGGGTGAAGATATCGTGTAAGTTGGGGGATCACGTAAAATTCTAACAGACCCCGCACATCCCACATAAGATGTTGTGATCTCTTCGTATTGCATGTTTTTGGGAATGGATAACGTTTATTTATTACTATTGAAATTGCATAAGATTTTATCTGCGCAACATAATTCCAGAGAATGCGAGCAAATAACCTGAAAGTATTACTGCTATGAATCAATGGTCATAAGAAGGAATTGAGGGTGCAGCCAAAATATGCGATTCTTAATGGCCGACATGTCAAAGTTGCACCCAAAAACTTATACATTTGTCAAGATGCTAGACAAGACTGAGTGGCGTGAGAAAGAAGCAGCAATGCGAGACAGACACAGGACCTTACTGCCAGCGATCAATCTCTGCAAAGAAGCTAGAGCTTCTATCTGTTTCTTCTAGCAGCACTGTCCTAGACCACCAGGGATATAGACATGCAGGGGGTTTAGACACCTTTTTTACGTAAATGCATTTATTTGTTGCAAAATTCATTTTTGCAAATGGGTTTTATTAAAAATGTTGCATTGTTTGGCTTTTAAAGACTTTATTTTCCTGAACATTCCACTATGCTGTGCTCTGTAGCCATAAATCAGCTGAGAGGGGCTCAGGAAATGACAGATAAGAGAGTTAGAAACTCAACTATGGGGCTGTTAGAATGAGCTCACTCACAGATTCCCACCTAACCCAATTCTGCAGACAGAGATAGTGCAGCATAGAGGCCATAGAAGGCAAACCGTGAACATTTTTTTCATGAAACCCAATTACAAACATTATGTATAGCCAAAAATACACACATAGAGCAAGAAAATAAAAATTGTGATCCCTAGCGTAATGTTGGTGGAAGCTGCTAAATTATTGCAGGTAGAAAATGGATCCGTTTTTCTGTCTGATCCTGTAATTTTCCCCGTTTCCCGACCACCACTCCTAGACGTCTCTGGCAGCCTTTATCGTGCACTGCAGCAACATGGAAGGTCAATGGGTTGTGTTCAGATTACAAAACAAACATTTTTGTAAAAACTAGATCCACCCCTGTATTTCCATCTACTGACAGCTAGGCTGGAGCAGTTAGAATAATATAGGTCATAGGTAGTGACTTGTAATATTCACGTCATGTACTCACGTCTATAATTAGTACATGAATCATACAGATTAAATATACCTGCCATATATTAATCTCGCTTCCTCAATCCCTGGGCATAAAACATCTCGCTGCTAACAGAATATCATCCATTCTACCTTGTGTATGAGAAATAATAAGGAAACAATAAACTCTACAAATTCCTTACTTAGGCGCAAAGTAATTGAATCATTTTATGATTCATCAGAATTAAAATTCTGAAAGCGAGGGTACTAAGAGCAGCAGTTTGTGCTCCAGAGCAGCTCTTCCTGATGCAAATTAGGCTAAGAAGGTACAACCATGGCTACTTCTGGGAAATAAGTGAGAATCCAAGAAGCTAAAAAAAGTCGCGGTCACGGAGTACCTGAACCACATTCACCAGCACGTCTGCGCATTTATGGCGTGAGTCCACGCAAGTCATTTTATCAAGTATTGACTTGGACTTTGATATTGATGGCTAATCCTTAGGATAGGTCATCAATATCTAATTACACCCAACACTTACCGTAATATGACAACTGAGACATCAACCTGGCTAGTTTCCCATACAAGTGGGGCTGCTATATCGGCTGCATGCAGGAATATGTAGTGTAAAATTAAAAAATATATATCCCCTAAAGTAAATTTAAAAAAATTTAAATATAGTAATTAAGAAAAAATATATATATTTATGCCACCATTAAGACCAAAGTTCCAGTTCTCACAGAATTGAACTACCTTGATCATGTTATATATAGGTACTTCTCACAAAATTAGAATATCATCATAAAGTTAATTTATTTTCTTCCACTCCACTTTCCATTAATATGCTTGGATACAGCACTCTGTGAACAGCCGGCTTCTTTAGCAATGAGCTTTTGTGGCTTCCCCTCCTTGTGGAGTGTGTCAATGACGCCTTCTGCACATCTGTCAGTCAGCAGTCTTCCCCATGATTGTGGAGATACTGAAACAGACTAAGGGACCTTTAAGCTATGTGCACACGTATTTTTTAGGGCTGCAAATTTTTTCCGCAGCGGTTTTTAGAAATCCGCAGGTAAAAGGCACTGCTTTTTTCCCTGCGGATTTACCGCAGTTTTTATGCAGATTTTGTGCGGATTCCACCTGCAGTTTACACCTGTGGATTCCTGTTCTGTTATGGAGCAGGTGTAAACCGCAGCGGAATCCACACAAAGAATTGACATGCTGCGGAATGTAACCCACTACGTTTCTGTGTGTTTTTTCTGTAGCATGTGCACTGCGGATTGTGTTTTCCATAGGTTTACATTGTACTGTAAACACATGAAAAACTGCTGCAGACCTGCAGCTGCAGATCCGCTGCAGATCCGCAGCAAAATCCTCAACGTGTGCACATAGCCTTATAAACGCTTAGGAAGCCTTTGCAGGTGTTGTTTGCTAATTATTCTAATTTACTGAGATAATGACTTTTGCTTTTTCATTGGCTGTAAGACATAATCATCAACATTAACAGAAATAAACGCATGAAATAGATCACTCTGTGTGTAATGACTAATATATGGGTTTCACTTTTTGTACTGAAGAACTGAAATAAATTAACTTTCTGATGATATTCTAATGTTGTGAGAAGCACCTGTATCAGAATAAACACGGACAGACATATTTACAGGTAATCGTTTCTCTATGTGACTAAAAAAATTAGCTTAAACTTAAAAAAAAATCATTGTTCATTTACTTTCTGTCACGCTCTAAATAATTAAAATGTCCAAGTACTAAGTGTTGTAAGACTCCAAAAAAATAGTCCTATTTGTTACAAAAAAATAAAAAGTGCTCACAATGTCTTTTTCAGGGGGATTGTGTCTGGAACGACTCCGCTGAAAAAGCACTAAAGAAGGCAATAATGCAAAGCAATGTAATAATGACTCGCTGTGCGTATGTGCCGT
Source organism: Ranitomeya variabilis (assembly GCF_051348905.1). NCBI lineage: Eukaryota > Metazoa > Chordata > Amphibia > Anura > Dendrobatidae > Ranitomeya > Ranitomeya variabilis. The sequence continues at coordinate 21,807,475 of NC_135238.1, forward strand.
CCTTTGTAATTTCTTTACCCGCTTCAGGTTTCCAAAACAAGAAGTAGTTGAAAGATGTTCGGTTTTTTGGTGACTTTTTAACTTTAAATTACAAAAAAAAAGTTGCCGACGCAAAGAGGATGGAAGAAACGTCAATGAAGATGCTTCAGGAAAAAGATCACAGGCATTTTCCTAAAGCTTCTTCCCCTTTTGAAAATTTGGTGGGGTTGTCGAAAATATGTCAAGTGACCATACCCTAAGAAGCGATAGAAACTTGCTGTGGTATGAGGAGGTTGTCCTTGAAAAACCAAATCCACCAGCCCAGGGGAAAATCACAATGGATACAATGATGTATTGTTTCCTCGTTCCATAACATGAATCTGAAAGTAGTAAGAGGTCATTATGATAACAAAGAAGGTGCCGGAGGGAAGCCGTCCGCCCTACAGATAAAGCAGCGAAACCTCAGAGAAAAACTCACTAAACATCACGCAAGTGGTGGCTCTACGGAGAGGTGTTATGGTACTTGTGGTTTTCAGCATTTATTAAATATGGTTGTGCCATTATCCCAATAAAGGGGTTATCCAGGACTATTTATTTCTTACTATAGGCCAAAGAACTAACAGAGAGCTGTTACCTACCCGCCTGTTGTGCCCGGCACCGATCTCTGCCGGCACCAAGGAGTCACAGATCACTTCTGATAGTTATTCAGCGGCAGAACAGCTGCTTCTCTTCTGCTCTGTTGACGGGGCATGACGGTTGAAATGATGCCGATTGAAAGCTGGCTCCCCGCTGCCTAACTGCTGGCTGTCACTCAGCATAATGTTGGCATTCATGCCCTGTCCACAGAGCAGCCTGGAAGAAGAAGAGCTGCTCTGTTGACGTGGATCAGCTGAATTGTCGGCAGGAGCGGTCGTGACCACACTGAGCCGGCACCAGGTAGAACAGGTGGGTAGTTGCCTCTATCAGCAACTACCTGCCTGTTGATATTAGGCACATAGTAAAAAAAAACACAGTCCTAGACAACCCCTTTTAATAGACTTGTCACTTGCCATAAATATCCAACTTGTTTGACCTGGTGTAATTGCCACTTTTCTCCTGAATATTTCTTACTGAGCCGTTTGCTGTAGTTTTGATAAAATCATAGTATTATCAGAAGGAGATTATCACTAGACTGTTGTTATTTAGTCCTCCATATACATTTCCTTTGTATAACACCACCCCCATCATTGATTGGCAGCTTTCTGCCTATGCACAGTGTACACAGAAAGTAGCCAATCAGAGGTGTGAGCAGGGTTACATGTGGCTCAGCATTCCGAGCTCTACTAGATCCGCAGCAAGGAAATCTATGATTTGAACAAAACTGCAGCAAACAGCCCAGTAAGTGATACATCACTGGAATCAGGGTCTTTTCCACTTCATCAAAAGGCGACTGTTCTCAGAAAGGGAAGCAAAAACTTGGATTCCCTTTAAACGGCCCCCCTAGTGCTGGTTAATGCTTCCCTTATGCATAGCTTATAAAAAATAATAACAATAAAAATTAATAAAAACAATGTATCCCTAACATAGCAAGAATGTGTATTGTAAAACACAGTTGCAGGTGAAAAATCCAGCAGCAGGTGATGCAGCAGAGGCGAGGTCACCCTACACCGGCCGGGCGTCATGCACCTAAACCGTCTGCCGGGAAATCAGCCTTCTTACAGCTAAGATGAAACTATCCTTGAAGGATGTGGAGTCAGACACCAGATTGTCACCTCGGAAATGCTCCTGTCAAATCTCCTATGTCTGAGGGTAGGAGGATTATTTGCTTGAGATTTACAATACTGTGCACATATTTTAATCAGAAAAGTAAACAAATTCTGCAAAGTAAGAAGGTTTCACAAATAGAAGTGTTAATAGTTTATTTTCCAACAATTTACAAAATGAAAAGTGAATGAGCAAAAAAGAAATCTGAATCCCATCAGTATTTAGTAAGCATCCATTGTCTTCGAAACATCATCAATTCTTCTAAGTACATGTGCACACAATCAGGGATTATGTGGGATTATAGTCAAAGGTGTGAGTACGGTAATCAGTTCTACAAACAGGTAAAAATGATCATCACTTTCATATATGGGTTGAAACACAGTACGGTAACTGAAGCAGAAACCGCTGTGTAGGAGGCTTACAGTTGGTTAAAGAATAGCTAAACTTTACTACTAAAAAAAAAAGTGAGCATAGAAGCAAGACCCAAGGTAGTTATAGTGCACCAGGTTCAGCCAAGCTCTGCTACCAAGGTGAGGTTGTAGAAGACAGTTTCATGTCACGTTATACACCATGGCTGAGCACAGCAACAAGACACAAGGTAGTTATACTGCATCAGCCAGGCGTCTCCCAGGCAAAGATTTCAAAGCAGATTGGGGTTTCAAAATGTGTCGTTCAGGCTCTTTGGAAGAAGCACCAATGCATGGGCAAAACTGAGGATGTTGATGCAGGAATCAGCCAAGGAAACTTAGCGCAGCAGATCACAGACACATCATTCTTATGTTCTGTGTAAATCGGAAGATGTCCAGCAGTGCCATCAACTCAGAACTTCACAAAAGTCTAGCCAGAGCTGGTCTTCATGACATAATGGCTGCCAAAAAAACACAAAGTTTCGACATGAAAACAAGATGGAGTGACTCAACTATGCACAAATATGTATTATCTGGTGTGCAAAAAAATGGAAGCCAGTTTGTCCACTGAGGGGCTGGAGAGCAGCACAATAATGAGCCTCTGCAGGCAATAGTGAAGCATGGTGGAGGTTCCCTGCAAGTTTTTACTTTATTTACAGTTCTTAGCATGGGTTCATCCACTCCCCTGTAGAGCAGCTTTCTTGGTTGTGCTGGTACATGTAGACTGGATCTCCTGCATTGTAGGTCTTTCTGGCACAGGTGGGGCTGTGGTGTCAGCATCGTCTAAAGAAATTGATGTCTTTGGTGACAGATGTTCCACAAACCCAGAATCTTTCCGCTGTTTTTCCTCCATGTGGTTGCCCATCGCCATATTATCCTTCCAGTCATGAATGGAGACCACTGTCTTGATGGATCTTGGCTTCTCAGTTATAGAAGAAGATGCACCTTCCTTGGCGTCTTGAACCTCCCATTCCACATATACATTTCTTTTTCTTCTTGATGTGACAAATGACTGGTCAGAAGGATCTGATAAATTTTCCAGATCATTTAGTGATATTGATTGCATCCTTACTAGTTTACCCTTATGGCCCCGATCCTCATTATTAATATGTTGGGGGTTGGAGCCTGTATCTAGACTGCTCACGACCTCAGCGAGATTGGGAGAAGACCCTGACATATTATTATGTAGGGTCACTTGTAGTTTCTGGTGTGGGTTTTGATAAGGCTTGAGGCACATGGATGGGGCATATCCAAATCGTCCATTGTAACTAAAAGAGGAAGAAACCAAGAAAGAAGGAGACTTATGAACACACAGTACAAACATGATGTAAATCCAGACTGCAGACAATTGGACTCCATTTACTTGGTTCCAAGAGCTCCTTCTTTTCTCTGCTTTTTGATTGCCACCTGCCCTGAACACTGCTTTTCTACCCATATTAAAGCTTCTCTGAAAGCCCTGACCGCAGGAATTTACAGAAGCAGCAACTTTGGGAAGCCTTCAATGCCGCTATGAGAATATTTCTAGATGAAGAATGGATTATTTCTTGGATTCTAGTCCCATATTTAGCCCCATGCCAACTGCTTTAGCATCTGTTGGCATCTATCTGTCTGCCAGCTTGTCAGATATTATAACTCATCCTTATTTAAGTTATTTCGAGGCACATCTCATGGTCAAGACTGGAAGACTAGGGTTTATGGGATTGGAACAATATGGCTTCTTTCTCCACTCTACTCCATAGGTTGTCTGGCATTTACTTGAATGGGGTTAATACCATTTAGATCCAATCTACAAGACTGTGCTCACTTGGCAAGAAAGTGGCCATATTTTTTTCTACGTTTGTACAACCACTTTACTATCCACTTCTCATTGGCTGCAAAGAAAAAAAAAATAACCCTCTTACCAAATAAGCCACCATCCAATTTCAGATTTCTCAACCACCTCTACCACCACGCCAACCGGAAGGGACATTTCATCTGTTTTCTGAGCTTCGTAACCTTTCTCTGCGTAGTAATACGTTCCTGGAAAAAAAGGAAATCTGACCATCTGCATTACTGAAAAAAAGGATTTCTATTAACGAGGCTTCAGGGAGGATGAGACTTTTTAGGAAAATATCGATAGAACAGAAAAGTCTCTTCACTCTAGAGAGCCAAGAGCTTGAAAACAAACCTTTCGCTGACCAAGAGTGAGAAAATAACCTTTCTACTGCTTTAGACCACATTAAATACATAAATTAACATATTCACTGCCCTGGACCACCAGGGATGCATACAGAATCGTCCAGTTCAGTGATTCTCTCTATGAGGGGCATTATGGAGCAGATGTTCCTGATTTATGAAGAATGTCACACTTCTTAATGAATCAGGCGAGCCGTGTAGCGGCGTGCAACATTATGTGCACCTCACCAGAAATCTTACTCCATCTCCTGCTGGAGTATGATAGGTAGCATAGCGAACCCGCCGCTCTACATGAATTTTACGAGCTGTGGTCGTTATGCCCCTGTGCCGCTCCAGCAACTTTGTCGAAGCTGTTGTGAGATTGAAATGAACACGTGACACGTCAAATGTCACATTTTTTTGCACAACACAATGCGACTTTTCCTTTTTTTTTTTTGCCAGAAATCAAGTGAAAAAGCTTTGATGAATTGCCACCAGTGTCACTGTCCTAGATCTGGATGCTCTGCAATAATAATTACATGGATACTGTGGGGCCTGGAGTATCTGTCTGATGTATGGAAAATTGCAAGTGCGATTTAAGTTAATATTTCTATCATTTCTGTATCACCTGGCTTAGAGATATCAGTGCTCCTGTCCCTAAGGCCAGCCATACAATTTAGATGGCTGTTTGTCGAACTATGTTTCAGCTGATCGTTCAGCCATATCAACTGACATTCCCATACACAGGAGAGCTTGGCTATGTGTTCTTTGTTCTCGCTGAGAAAACCACCAGCAAACACGTCAGCCGGCGGTTTATCTCAGGTAGAACAATTTGACCGGCAGTCCGAAATCGGACACACACAATCGATATCTCTCCAGACCATCAGTTGACCATAGCCTTCATTAGAAAGTCAGTCAAACCCCTCAATATCAGCGGACTCAGTTGACATTAGTCTAATGTACATGAGGACCTTAACCATAGCCAGAAATGCACAAGCTCCCCATGCATAGTAGATAGCTGTTGGCCAAATGATGGTTTGACTAATTGTTCAGCCAACTGCTAACTCTCCTGAGTCCCTCATACAGGAACATTCGTCTCGGCTCAACGCTCCTGTGCTATCTATGAAAGATGCTGCTAGACATCCTAGATCCTTCTCTCCACCAACGTCATCTGCCAGTGAGCTATCGGCAAAGTGGAGAACGTTAGTCTAATTTGTATTTGGAGCCTTTAGAGGGAGCAACGGTCACAAGCCTCCAACGTTGTACATTTCTGTATGATTTTTCAGAATACTTTGATGGAATTGCCCCAGTTGTAGCTATGAAGGTTGTCCTCTTCACCAACCTTTCCTGAACGATGTCCTCTTTGAATTAGTATCATCTAAAGAATCAGACTTTTTCAGAAAAGGAGCCGGAAACCAGGACACTTGTTTCTCTTCGTTCTCCACCAACCACCAGCCTAGAAGAAAGAAACAGATACCTAGTTTTTAGATTTACTGGGTGGTGACTCTTATCACAAATTAAATCAAGAACCTACCACAAGGATCTCTTATCAGGACATCAATGCATTGATTCTTCTGGACTTTGAAAGGTCTGTTCTTGGTATCTTTGGTCTCAAAGTTATCAATACAGATGTAGGATTCAGATACAATTGGCTGTGTGGTGCTGAGTTGTGTAGACCTAGGTGGACATGTTACCTCTTTTTGATTTTGGTCATTGTCTGATGGCATTATCACGACACTGAAATTAGAAGATAATAATGATTTAGGTGCTTTTCATGCTAATAAAAACTACAGATAAACATTCAAGGATGTTTCCATGATTGTTGGTGATGGTGATATGTCTGTCCATGATCTCTAGATAGGACATCTACTATACAGACCTGTTTTCAGGAAAGGATGGAGTGAGGTCCTGCTTCTTAGGAGTGAAAAATTCAATAACTTCTTCACACTGGGAGATCTTGGAGTCAATTTGAAGAAGTTCTTTGGAATAAATTTCTAAAAGTCGGAGTCTCTCCAAGTATCGATTAGTAAATTTACTGCGGAACAACAATGGGGCATCTGTAAGAGTAAAAAAAAGACATTATGCAATACAGTGACTGACCATGTGACTGGAATTGGTCAGGTGGGTAACCTGAGTCACAATGGTTGTAAGGCAGGCGCACCACGGTTGCAATTTATGCATTACTCTGTGAAAGCTAAATACTTTCATATTACTTTTAAAGAAAAACAACTTTTGGAGGCCGGAGACCTGAAATAATAATAATGCCAGTCCTTGAAGTGCTAGTGGCCCAATATTCCGGAACCTCTACTGTACTCACATCCTCAGACTGTCACTTACTTAGTGCTTCAGTTTTGATTGTTCTAAAAAAGTTCCAGAATTTATTTTGTTTCTATAGAAGGGTGTGACTCTATATAAAAACCACTTCCCATAAAATGTCACACTTTTTATAACTTTAGCTTATCAGTTTCAGGATGAACAGACAGACCTGTCTATATATTTCTAATGTGAGCAATAAACTACATCGTAAAGATCTTATCAGTAGATTGGCTCTTATAAGTAAATTCTGCCTATAAAACAGTGACTTTAAAATATTTCCTGTTCCTTGTAAAATGAAAATCTAACATTTACATAATAGTTGGAAGAAAATGTTCATTGTTATACGAACTCCGTGTAAAATAACAAAAAGTAGGTCTCCCATTGTTCCACTAACTTGTTCAACCTGAAAGGAAAATTAAGTTCTTTACTCATTCATTTGGTATCTGTTCAGGGGCAAACAAGTTCTTTAACACTTTCACGAGAAGGATTTTTTAAAATTTTTCCCCCTATTCTCCAGGTCTGTATGGTTACGGTGATACCAAAATTGTATAGATTGTTTTTATTTAATTAAAAAAAAAGAAGAGAAGAATTAACTGGGTAGAAAGGCAAAATGAGCAATTGTAAGTACACAGAGCTGTATAATAAGATCAGTTGTGGGGGGTGTGGGAGGGTTAAAGAAGTCATTTTTATTTTTATAGACATAAAAAACAGACTTAAAAAAAGAAAAAAAAAATGTAAAAGGAGAATAAGGCGCAAATGAAAAACAGGCAAAAATCACCAAAAATAAATAAACAGCTAAATGTGATGTTGGCATTGTCCCATTCATCGCAGTCCTATGTAATGTCACGGATCACTTGCGTCTCAGATGTCGTCTGCATGGAGTCGATGCCTCACTTACCCCTGAGTATGGGAAGAATTCTCTCTGACTTGTTCACCACGCCGGCCTCCAGCGGAAACTTCCTGGTAAGTGATTTCTAGATGATCAAAGTAGATGATGAGGGTTATACTTACTACAGTCAGTAATTACTGGGGGCTACAAGACTCGTCTTCTGAGATAAGAGCACTGTGGCTGGTATTGATGACAGTGTGGCGCTGTTGTTATTATTAGGTCGCTGTTCTCATGTGAAGGCAATGTGGCTGTCATAAACTCTTATTATGGGGACCCCGCTTATTATTAGGGCATGTTCACACATTCAGTATTTGCAGTAGTTTTACTGCCGCAAATTAGGGAATGTTGGCAGGGAAAATTCTGCGTCATATACGTGCGTCTTTCATACATTTTTTTCCTCTACACATTTTAATGGGTGCAACATGTTACATAAATATAAAAGAGATGACATGCAGCAAATCTGCAAGGAAAAGATAAGCAGCATCAGCAAGATATTCCGAAATCTCATTCCCTTTGCTCGTACTGTTAAACGCTGTTATTTTTCCCCTCAACAAAAACACATAAAAAATGCAACGTGTGCACATACCCTTAGTAAACCGTGGATTTAGGACTGTTATAATGGGACTCCGTACTTCATATTATGGGGCACTGCACTTATCATTATGGGGCACTGCGGTTGTTATTATTGGAAGTCTGTGGCTGTTGTTATTATGGGGGCTCTGTACTTATTATGGGGATTCCATGGTTGTCCTTATTGGAGGATTTATAGCTGCTTCCTATCTATGACTTCACTCATATGTTTGAGTCTATTTAGAAATAAATTAAAATGAAAAGACCTTACTGCAAGCTCCTTGAAGACATCATACGTCCTGTATATGAGAATATTATTAGAGTCCGACCAGAGGATGGAGAACATGAAGAGCTGCAAGGACACGAAGAATAGCATAAATGACAATATAAAACTTTAGGCCCCATTCAGACCTCAATTTTTTTCCACAGTAAAATATATACCCATTATAGTCTATGGGGCTGTCTGGGATTTTTGGCAGACCATGTGTGCGCAAAAAAAAAGAGATATGTTCATTTGTGATCCAAATAAAGGACCGAAATTACCCATACACGTCTATGGGGCCGTGAAAATGACAGCACATGCATCAGTGTACAATATCTGTGTAAAATGTAAAATTCTGGAGGATCCAGCGCATCCAGGCTTTGTACAGAACTGTGTAATACTACATTTACACTGCGGGGGCACTGCAGAAAAATGAAACACCTGCTACCGGGGTTCCCCACAGCTTATCACTGGGTCCAATTAATGGGATTCCCCGTGATCATCTAATCATAGGAGGACCCTTCTTACATAAAAGTTACAGGGGTTTATCTGATCAGCCTTGCCGCACTGTGTTTCGTTTTCTTCCTAAACTCAAGGGGAAATATTATGGGAGAGGACAGAAATCTCAGCGATGGAAGCTTACCTTCTGTTTCTCATGCTGCACCAGTCCTACAGCCTTGGCTTCTACGGGATACCGGCTCATATTCATCATCTGCTCTCATCTGCTGAGAATCTGAGCTTTTTACCTCTGCAGCCCTGGAATTCATAGACTACAAAGGAGGGGGTGGAAGGCTGGTCTCCGGTGAAACCAAAATTGCAGGAAGCCAAAATGCACCGTCCCTTTTGTCTTTTGATCTTTATTCACCAGTGCCAGAGCAAATATCTCACCCTTATCAAACACCTAGTAAAAGACGACACCTGTATCATAATGGATGAAGAAACCCACATGAGTAAAAGATGGGAGATGGTCAGTCCAATATCCAGCTCCTCTTAAAGGGCGGTTTCACGTTTCCCTAAAATGACAGGTAGGTGTTGGTGAATCGTGATTGACCCCAAGTTATAGAGATCTGAGGAGATTGACAGGACATATAGAGAAATATGATAAGGATCAGCAGTCAGGAATTGGACATGCCAGATCCTTTCCTTCCCTGACATTAGACTGTCATCCGATCCTGTCGGAAGACAATTAGCTATTCAAAACATGGCCTCACACTGCAAGAATCAGGCTCCGACAGCTCTCTCCCAGACCCATTGTCTAAGGCCATTCTGCCTTAAAGGGAATCCATCACCAGGGTTTTGTTACTCTATCTAAGAGCAGCATGATGTAGAGGCATAGACCCTGATTCCAGCGATGTATCACTTACTGGGCTATTTGCTACAGTTTTGATAAAATCACTATTTTATCTGCTGCAGATCTAGCAGTTCTCTGAATGCTGAGCTCTGTATAACCCCGCCCACAGCATTGATTGGCTGCTTTCTCTGTGCATAGGCAGAAAGCTTCCTATCAGTAGTGGGGGCGGGGTTGTGTAGAAGTCATGACATACCACAAATGCTATGTGACCCATAAGAGGAGTGAGACCTGGCATCCGCCCAATTCTCCAGACATTTATCGTGTATCGTCTGGAGGATTTAGATGGAGTGATCTCATGCATCATACCCAGCAGGTACCAGCTGTCTTACACAGTTGACACCTGTTGATAACTGCTGCGATTGGAGCTAGATCTGATCATCTTAACCGGATAGATTCCATGGTGAGCAGAGCATCTAAGCAGTTAGATTTAAGCTGGGAAGGTAGCTCAAAAGATCAGGGGATCCAGATCAGGGGATCCAGAGTTTTTTTTTTTAAGCAGTAACCAGGGCCCATTGGGGTGGTCAATATTGGACCTTCACAATGGGGTCAACAGGTTTCTCCGCATACCACTGACTTTGTCAACATTTTTTTTAACTGCCTTCAGCTCAATCTCGAGCCATGCTGACTTGATGGATGAATCCTCTGTAGAAAGATTGATCTTGTAGAAGCCTAGGTAGGTCCGCCAGGGTCTTCTCCGCCGTCATCTTGATAGTATCAAGCCATTGGGTTGCCGGTCTTCCTCTTCGCCTTGTTCCTTCTATTCTTCCGACCATGATGTCCTTCTCCAGTGATTGTTGTCTACGTATGATGTGTCCAAAGTAGGAAAGTCGTAGCTTGGAGATCCTCGCTTCAAGTTACATATATAGGTTGATTTGTTCCAAACATCCTGCAATAGCACCACATTTCAAAGGCGTTGATTCTTCTTGGGTGCCATACTGTATGGCACGGTTATTTCTACTGTACACGATATGGTGGTTTGCGTCAATCAAACATAAGTACTAGTAGGGCACCAGCCTGATAGATGGCCCTACAGTCTTCAGGTGATCATATTAAATAATCGACCAAATAACTAAAGAATTATTGCTCATTGTCCTGCAAAGGCAGCGATCAGTCTTCGATCAGCAAGGACCTTCAAACGAGCCCAGATCGACTTGGCGTTTTGTCAATACGTCTCTCATTTGGGCAGAATATCTGCCACGTACATCATCCCCAAGTGATGGACACAAACACAACAGACCCTACGCCTCATTACAGCTCTGCCATGGGGTATTGTGATGCTGATAATGGCTGCATGCAAATCTCATGGAAGAATTCTGCATTGAAAAGGTTCTTCCTACCAGCTAAACTGGCATTTCATGTTCATGTGCAATGAAGCATCGATCGCTAAAATCACAAATATATATATATATATATATTTTAATGGATTTTCTTAGCAGTTTAAAGCAAATGTATTCAGCTGTAGCCGGGGGTACAAAGTTTGTTTGAATTGGACTTTGCAGGTGCCGGATAGAGATGAGCAGTTCGATTTGCAATACTTGTGTCCAGTCATGCCTTCCACAGCAGCTGTTTTTCGCTTACTCCTTCGGCATCCTCAGCCTAGCACCCTGGATGCCTCTTAGCTCCATGACCGGCGTAAAACACATCATGACTTTACAGTGCGGCGCAGAAGTGAAAAGCAAGTGGAATAACACTACTACTATGCTGCCAAAAAAGTGTCCAAATAATACTGCAGCGCATGCTGCTCCAAAAACACATATTCATGGTTAATGCTTGGTCCATAGTGTGGAAGTTATCTGGTGGAGCCTCTTATCCGGGATGAGGGTTGTTGGCCTACAATTTAGATTTTTGAGGCCAAGTTTGACGTTACGCATGGTGTCTCCTGTCCAGTGTCGCTGAAAATCCTTGTATTGCTTAACCTGATTGATTCTCGCCTAGAAATGCACTTTGGGACATTATGTGCGGTAATTGTGAGCACTATCTCAGATCTCAGAAAAAATGGTTGTTACTCAAGCAGAAACGTTGGTTTTTTTTACATGTACAATATACAAGTTTGTCAGGGTATCTACATGCTGCCAAGTAGAATATTTGTAAAATTAGGAGTGTCAGCGAGAAAAAAAAAATAGAATATAGTAGTGTCAGAGTGTTAGTGGTTCACAGGTATAAAATACCATACAGAATGTGATCCTATATAGGTTGTTAGGTTCCAGCCACCTAGTCGGGACACCAAAAAATAGAGTTTTATGACAGGCTCACATATTATGCTGCTCCTCTGGGTGATCACTAGTGTGTATGGAGCGCCCCCGTGGGCAGTGGGGTACTCGGTACCGGGTCCTTCGGTTCTCAGTGGGGAAGTCACGGTGGCTGACCCGGTCCGTGGCCCTTGGGAGGTCCGTTGTAAAAGGGGGAAAGGTCTTTAAAAGGATATGTTCGTGATGCCACCTGTGGTATTCGGTCAGGGTGACCGACGCTGCTTAGGGGTCCGCTGGGGTGATGTGATGGCAGCTAGATGGTATACCTTCCCACAGGTGAAGTGTATCCCCAGGGCTCCCAGTGTGTGGATGGTGAGAGGCGCAGTGAAGAACGAGGACACAAGGTTGTAGTCTCTTTACCTTTTTACTGAAGGCTTCAGCATCCACAGTCCAGGGCACCAGATCACAGGGCAGGCAGAGTCCAGCCGGTTTGGAGGCAAATCCAGAGTCCCCTTATCCAGGTGGAAATCAGTAGCCTTCCTCTAGCGCCTGGGTGTTGTAGTACCTTACTGCTAAGCCTCTCATAATTTCCTCACAACTGTTGTAGATATTCTAGATGTTATGTCTCTCTCTCTCTCTGTCCCCCGGATGGATAGGAACAAACCCGTATGACCGGTGGCTTGAGGCTTTTTACAGGGACTCTAGCACGCCCCGGCCTCTGAGGGGTGCCACCTTGCCTCCTGGGTACGGGGCGGATCAGTAACTTGCAATTAGCTGTCCTGCCGGTCTCTGGAGCAAGGCATAAAGGACTGTTGCACCCTCGGTGTTCCAGCTACCGGATCCTGCGCCTCAGAAGGAGGCAGCCTGTGCAGGGCAAAACTCCTTCTGGTTTTCACTCCTTTTGCTATGACTTCTTTCTCACTCTCTACAATACAGTTCTCTGTTCGTGTCCTTTCGCACGTGGGGCAGGCACAGCTCCATGACCTTCTGTCTCAGCCTCTGACAGGCTCCCACCCCTGTCTAGGACCAACTACCTGAGCAAAGCTCAGCTAGCAACTGCCTGAGCGAAGCCCAGTCAGCATCCGCCTAACTTCCTATCCAGACCACTAGTCTTACCTAATTGTGTAGAGTGCCCTAATAAATAGGAGCATAGCTCCCCCTGGTGGACTGGAGTATGAAATGTGTTGCATGTTTGTGAACCTGGACTCAGTTGTCCTTCTTTTGCCTCCAAACGTAACATCACTCCCCCCTACAGGAGAATGATATTACTGCAATGACCAGGACCCTGGGGTGCTGCATGTACATAGACATATAGGTCTGGGATTTCTTGTCATCTTATCCAAATGCGCCTTTACGAAACCTTCAGACAGTAGAGAAGAGAGTAACACATAACTGAAGGATCTGACAACATAGCTGCTATTCGTAGACTGTAGCCGGAGACACATAAGTGGGCACAGAAGCTGCAGACACCAAACTCTAGTCTTTAGAGTGAACATTTCACTGAGTAGTTCCTCTAATTGGGGCCAATCCCCTGATTCTGGAACAGTTTTTCTTTTTTTCCTGTGCCCCTCCATTCCAAAGTTATGACCCCCAGTAATAATGGTGCAAATTTTCCCTTCAGCCAAGTGGGCGTATATCACAGACGTCCTGTGTGAGTGTGGCCGTGTTTTGATTGGTCAGCGTCACAGGAGGAACAACAAACACCCACACAGAAGTTGTGAGGTACACGCCCAGTTGGTCGAAGAGAAAGTTTCCATGGTTTTTTTTGGAGGGGAATAACTTTGTAACGCAGGGTCGCAGATGAAAAAGAAAAACTGTTCCCAAATCAGAGGAGCAGCGGCAATTAGAGGAAATACCGGTAGTTGAAATTAAAAAAAATTCCAGTGACAGGTTCACATTACCAAATATTTTTTTTCTTACAAAGTGTGATATTGGACAGCAAGCCCTTGTTTGAGGATGGAGGGGTGGGATGTCTCGAACCCACGACTGCAGATAGCCCCTTTTTTCAATATGTGCGGTATTATATAATTTGTGTTAATTTGTTTGCTTCTTCCTTGTTTCTGCCCGCAGCCATAATTATGTTATAATAAATGACTGACACCGTGCCACAACTAAAGTTTTTATACCATGAGCGCAATATTATTATAAGCTGTTACATTATAAAGGAATGTTTGAACCTCTACATGATTTACAAGAATGGAGAGATTAGGTCATGAGGAAGGGATTAATGGAAGATTACAGTGAGGTTTATACAAACAAGACTTCAAAGACTGGGCTATCCTGAAACTATACTATGTATACAGGTTCATCCTTTAGAATGTAGACTAAAAAATACTGCTATGGCCCCTTTAAGAGTGGCAAAAGGGCAAGATATATAAGCTACATGGCTCACGTTTACTATTGGTTGTGGTCACAATTCAATATGGAGGTGGCCCTAGTCATATTAGCTGTTGAAAAGCTAAGGGCCCACACACTGGTCATACACAGGGGCCACATGTTCTCTCTATGATGAGTCAATAAAATCCAACTCCTAAAATTTTCATCATTCTTTATTGAAAAAATCACTAAACTAGAACATATATCAATGTAATAAAAAACAGCAGAGAATATACAACCTGCGCCTCCTACATATATATGTTTCCCTCTTTCCTCTAAGATTGGTTAGTTAGGCCTTAGGACAGTGGTCTCCAACCTGTGACTTTCTTGCTTTGCTGAGAGTTGTAGTTTTACAGAAGTTGGAAAACAGGTTGGAAACCACTGCCAAAGGCATAACTAATCGATCTTGAATCCGGCCTCAAAAGGCAAAGTTAATCAATCTCAGTAGATCGAAATCTACAAATGATCCCTGGGATTTACTGAGGATTTGCACCTCTACATGATTCCTACACATTATCCACTACTAAGTGGAACTGTCATGTTAATTTTTATTTTATAACTCTATACTATATATTAAAATAAGGAATTTTGTAATATATTTTATCAAAGAAATCTGCGTATTTCTCCTCCTGGACTGATCTGTCATTTACAATTCGTGGGTAAAATCTGTATTCAGTGAAGACAGACTTTCCCATTACCGAGAATGGAGATGGCAGTTGATGTTTTTTAATATTTTATGGAGGAGTGAGGAGCTAGAGGCGGACCCAGACGTTCTGCTCCTCACTACTACATAGAATTTTATAAGCACCAACTGCCATCTCCAAACTTTGAAGACCGATTTTACCAGTGAATTGAGAATTTTGAGAAAGAAACAGATATATCTAATAAGATATATTCCAACCGTTCTCATTTTCATGTGTACTGTTGATTTGTGAAAAGAAAGTTAAAATGATGGTTACTCCTTAAAAAAACTAATATTTTAGGTAGAAAAAATTCTACTACATCTATAGCCTTACCGCTACGTATATTTATGTCCTTTATAGCACAATTTGCCTTAATGGGAACTGACGGATAATTAGGATCACACTGTCAGTATGACAAATGAAAATGACTGCTATCATCCATGTCTTCACCATCATGACCTAAAACTGGATCATGTTGACATCTATTGACCTCCGCACTTTATTCTTGGTGACCGTGCTGCACTTCTGTAGGATCTCCTCTGGTTTGGGTCTTGTGGGGATTTGGGGCAGGCCATACGCTGATGAGGTCGTGGACAGTGAGATATCGGAGGTGCTCAGGAAAGAGACGCCACTATTGGAGGAGCTACGTCTACTTCCTGACACACTCTCTAGATCCGAGTCCAGGTCAGACCTGGCTTCAGACCCCAGTGACGTGTTCCCCAATGACTGTAACCTTCCTCTATCTCTTTGTCTCTGCTCGTCTATCGATGGTCGGAAGGATAGAAAAGAATACGTGTCTCCAAACCACCTATCTTCCTGCAGATTGGGTGTGGAAGCAAGGCGCTCTCTGCCGAGGATGTGATGGAACTTTTCACACGGGTTGGAGTACGGCTTTAGGTAAAGGGATGGGATGTAGCCGGTTCTTTTGTTGTATCTGTGGACATAAACGTACAATTTTATAACTTGGATAGGTCTAGAAAATCTTCTCGAAACTGCACCACACCTTTACATGGGTGGTGTCTGGTATTGTAGCTTGATTTCTTTGTAGTGACTGGGACAGATGTTCGTCATAGTCATGTTTTGATGATAGAATCCCATGGAGAGTTACTTCTGGCCAGGTCAGCACTCCCGCTATGACTGTAGAGGAAACGAACCAGCACTCTCATCTGTTAGGCAGAGTATTGTTTGAGTTCACAGTTCCGACACTCTCATAGGCTGCTCTGGTGGAAAGACCTGAACTGATAACAGGGACACCTTGACTATGATATAGGAAGATGTTCTCCCACAGCCAATTATCTCTTACCCCCTTAACGACCTTTGATTTACACACATCACAGGTTTGGTGCATGTTTATGGAGAGGCTCAGGAGCTGAACTCACTGGATACAGAGCAGGTGCCAGCTGTGTTATACAGCCAGAAACTGTCTCGAACAGCCAAGATTGGAGCAAGCTCTGATCACTGCTGTTTAACCATCCAGAATCTCACATTTAAATGCCTATGAATGCAATACGCCCCATTCCATAGCAGGGTGACGATGGGCTGCAATGGCAGCCGGTGCCTACTGAAGACATCTTTGTACTCCCATGAAGCCCAGCTTGTGGCTGGGCTTCATTCAAAATCACTGAATATTGGAGCATCAGGCTATGAGCACACGTCAGGATTTCTTGCAGAAATTTCCTGACAAAAACTGGACATTTCTTCCAGAAATCCGCATGTGTTTTTTTCGCGTTTTTTTATGCGTTCTTTGCACGTTTTTTGTGTTTTTTTTTCGCCTTTTTTCCCAATGCATTAAATAGCGGGAAAAACGCAAAAAATCCACAAAATTAATGAACGTGCTGCTTTTTTTACCGCGATGCGTTTTTTTTTCGCGGAAAAAAACGCATCATGTGCACAAAAATTGCAGAATGCCAGAATGCATTCTAAATGATAAGATGCATATGTATCTTATCATTTAGAAACGCAAAAAATCCTGAACATGTGCACATACCCTCAAAGTATATATTACAAGTGGTCAAAAAGATTGCAGGTTCAAATCCCCTAGAACTAAAAACTATTTAAAAAGTAGTCGAACTTTAAAAAAAAAAAAATGTAAAAAAAATCTACTCCAGAATTAAAGAAATTAAAAAGACGTATTGGAAATCATCACGTCCGTAAAAGTCCAACCTATCAAAATATAAAAATATTTAACCCCTCCAGTAAACAAAGTAAAGAAAAATACTTGGATGCGGCAGAATTGCTGTTTTTCGATCAATGCACTTTCAACAAAAAAATAAATACAAACTGATCAAAATGTCATATGTAACACAAAACCAATAGAAACTACATATTACATCGTAAAAAAACAAGCCCTCCAATAGAAAAATATTTATTTTTTACGGATCTCAAAAATTGCGACACAAACCAAATTATTAACATATTAAAAAACGATATCTAATTGTACTGACCTGAAGAATCCTAGGATTTTTACTGCGCACGGAAAACCCCAAAACAATGGCTGAATTGTTGTTTTTTTATTTTACCACACTTGTAATTGTTTTTCCCTACTTTTCACTTCTTTATATGGTAATGTGAATGGGGCCATTTAAAACTACAACTTGTTCCGTAAAAAAACAAGTCTTCATATGACTATGTGAATGGAAAAATAAAAGAAAACAAAAGTGCAAAAAATAAAAATGGTAGCTTTCTTAAGGAGTTACCCTATAAAAAATATTTATGATCTATCCATATGAAAAATATGTGATTGCTGAGGCTCCGGCTGATTGAGAGAATGGGGGTCCAAAATTCCTTCTGCTGTATGAATGAGGTGTTACTGAGCATGTGCGACCACCTCTTCTATAGTGGTCGCACGTGCTCAGTCCTGCTCTAATCACAATGAGACTTTGGGACATCTCTTACGATCGGTGGTCGGATCTCCAGCGATCAGACATCTATCACCTATCCGATGATATATGTTGTTTATGGGATAACCCCTTAATCCTTTCCACCTGCCACTGGTGACTAGTATGTAACAGATCCTCCTCCATCGCTATTTCACCATTAAACCAAAAAAAGTGAAGTTAAACACCCTAAAACGCCCAAAAATCCCCACCTGATGAGCCACCAGCCAGAATCTGATTTTCTCAAGACTTCCACCATGACGCCGATCCCCACAGAAAGTTCATCAAAATTCTGAGCCTCATAGCCTTTTATCACCACACACAAGGTACCTATTCAAGAATGGAGAAAATCAATGTCAGAGAAAGTCAGGACCCAGATCACTCTTGGTATACACCCTTAAATGCTTTATTTATTTTTTTTTCAAATATCTTAACTGACTCTGAATATATCTTTAAAGTGGTCAGAATTTTTGTGTTAGGACACAGAGCTCAAAATCTCCTGCATAGACTTAATAAATAACATTCACAATACCTGCAGTCACCACCAGAGGGAGCACACTGCATACAGTTTATACATAAAACTCAATACTAATTAAGTATGCAGTGTGCTCCCTCTAGTGGTGGCTGTTGAGATAGCATGAAAAGATTAGTGCCATTTGGCTCCAGCAGAATAGGATAGATCATTTTGAATATGAATTTCTGACAATAATATGATAATTTGAGTTGAGGACTAAACAAATGAGTGTAAGATTCATCATACCTTCTTCTTGGCATTCTTTGACAATGTCGAATTCTTCTGTTTTTCTGTGATCTTGCAAATAAGGTGCTGGAAACCAGGCTAATTGTCGCTCTTCGTTCTCCACCAGCCACCATCCTGCGATTACAAGTGATAATTTACATATTTGCAGTTCACTTCCATGACCACTAGGCGGACACACACAATCACAAATGATTTGGCTTATAGGGGGTGTATGAGATCAGAATACATTAGTACCACTCCTGCCCCCATTGTTGAATTGGAACTGAGCTACAATACCAGTCACCGCCTGATGACACAAGTGGCGCTATTTCAGCAAAACACAGCACCTGCTCACGTACCAGTGTTCTCCTTAAGCAGAACGTCGAGGAATTCATATCGCTTCACTCTGAATGCCCGGTCCCTCAGATCCGCCGTCTCATAGTCGGCCATACACATGTATTTGGAGCATCTGAGAGGAGCGGAGATATCGGGGGTGTGAGATGAGACGATCAGAGTCTCCTCTTTTTTCTCTGACGGCATTATGACAAGGCTGAAAGAAAAGAAAAGATGGAATGCTAAGATTCAGTCCAAGATTCTGGATCCTGACGTGCAGATATGAGGCTTATTACATACATGGATCTTCAGGCTTATTAACCTCTTAAAGGGGTGTTCCCACTTAACATACTTATGGCATATTGGCAGCACCCCTCCCCTTCAGGGACACCGTTATTATTGACCTTGGGGGATTTTAGAAGATAAAAAAAGAATTGTATTTATTTATTTTTCAATGTATTTTTTTTTTTTCATAAAAAGCGGGGGCTCCTCCTTCAGCAGGGAAGCTCCTCCTTCAGCAGGGAAGCTCCACCTTCAGCAGGAAGGCTCCTCCTTCAGCAGGGAAGCTCCTCCTTCAGCAGGGAAGCCCCTCCTTCAGCAGGAAGGCTCCTCCTTCAGCAGGGAAGCTACTCCTTCAGCAGGGAAGCTACTCCTTCAGCAGGAAGCCTCCTCCTTCAGCAGGAAGGCTCCTCCTTCAGCAGGTAAGCTCCTCCTTCAGCAGGGAAGCTCCTCCTTCAGCAGAGAAGCTCCTCCTTCAGCAGGGAAGCTCCTTCTTCAGCAGGAAGGCTCCTCCTTCAGCAGGAAGGCTCCTCCTTCAGCAGAGAAGCTCCTCCTTCAGCAGGGAAGCCTCCTCCTTCAGCAAGAAGGCTCCTCCTTCAGCAGGGAAGCTCCTCCTTCAGCAGAGAAGCTCCTCCTTCAGCAGGGAAGCTCCTTCTTCAGCAGGAAGGCTCCTCCTTCAGCAGGAAGGCTCCTCCTTCAGCAGAGAAGCTCCTCCTTCAACAGAAAGGCTCCTTCAACAGGGAAGCTCCTCCTTCAGCAGGAAGGCTCCTCCTTCAGCAGGGAAGCTCCTCCTTCAGCAGGAAAGCTCCTCCTTCAGCAGGGAAGCTCCTCCTTCAGCAGATAAGCTCCTCCTTCAACAGGGAAGCTCCTCCTTCAGCAGGAAGGCTTCTCCTTCAACAAGGAGGCTCCTCCCTCTGTCTAACCGGTTAGCTGCCGTGATCACAAATGATTGCGGCATCTAAGGGGTTAAATCCAATCCAGGCCACCATATCTTTATAATAATGTGAGCTATGGAGGACTCTTATAATCTGAACATTATATATGAAGTCTGGGCAGATCTTCACCTGTCTTCAGGGAATGACGGCTTCAGGTCGCAGTGTTGTAGTGTGAAAAACTGAACCACAATATCGCTCTGTGAAATCTTGGCATCCAGCTTCAGCAAAGAATGTGAATAGGCCTCTAGGAGCCGTAGTCTTCCTAAGAACCTCTTGGAGACGTTCCTCTTCGTCATAGTCCTGGGAGCATCTGAAAAGAAGAAAAAATCAAATCTAGAAAGAGATTCCATTTTTAGAACCATGCTGCCACCTAGTGGTGACATTTGATAATGACAGGTTGTTCAAATTTTTTTGCCGTCACTTTAATTTTAAAATTCCAATTTTTTACTATTTTCTGATCTGATTTTTCCAAAAGTGGAAATCCCCGTTAAGCCTAAAATTATGTAATGCACATGGATTTTTGTAACTTCTTTTAGGAACGATTATTAGCATTTTTTAACTATTTTTACTTTTTTTTTTCTTTTTCTGTGTGCCATGTTCGTCAACTCTAAATTTGTCAAGGAGCCATAAATTACACAATCCTTGTTTCAGTAAAAGCTCATATAACAGCAATGCTGATTGTGCTCGGTAGCCCTCATAAAGATGCATGATATATTTTGTCCGCCTGCAGTCACCACTAGGGGGAGCTAAGGAGCTTACTGCAGACTGTATTATCATGCAGTTCATTGCATACACAGTATAACGTAAGCTCATGAGCTCCCTCTGTTGGTGACTGCAAGCAGCTACAATTTTATTATTGATCTCCATGTTATTGACCTCTTTATATATTATCATAAAATAAATGCAATAATGTATCATTTTTCTTCTCACCTTTCAGTTTGGGCAGTGTTCTTTCTGTCTTATTTAGGGCTCCAGCTTCTAATGGGAATTTTTTCTTAAGATCTCTCTAAGTACAAAAGACAACATGCTTTATCATTCAGTAGGAGCATGCCTTTTCCTCTAATCTTAAACTGAATTTTCATATTTGCGCACAATTAAGTCCCCTACGGGGACTACAAAAATAATAAAAAAAAACCCTAGAAACATTTTTGTAAAAAACGCAATAAAATGTTCAAAAAGATCAAAGAAGAAAAACAAAACCAATTTTTTCTCCTAAATTAAAACAATAAAAAAGCAACAATAAAAGGCACAGCTTTCAAAATAACAAATACTTTATTTTTCAATTGTTCGAAAAAGTTAATACATTTGGTAACGATCTACAGAATAAAATTTGCACGCATTTTATACCACACAGCAAATTATTAAAAAATTGCTACATTATTATTTTTTTGTTTTACAATTTCCTTCCCTAAAAAAAAAATGATGTTTTTGAATTCTTATCCTTATATGCAACTTACCTGGAATTTCTTAAATTCTCCAAATGTTCTGTAGATCAGGACCTTGTTGTGGTCGGACCATGAAACTGAAAACATGTATGTCTGAAAGAGCAGAAGGCAGGTGAGAAATAGCGCTAAAATTACTTATTATTACACTTTTTATCATACTGATATTTCGCGAATCTATAACCCAAAAATTTCCTGAAAATCATAAAAAAAATTCCTCTTGACACCAGAAAATATTTTTTTCTATGCCTACGTTATATTAAATAATTCATATAAATAACCTAACTATAAAAAGTAATCGCAATATAAGCAACTTTCAACTTTCATTCTTAATAATGTATTACAAATATAAAATAAATGTCTTAAATGTGACTCTAAGTTTTGTATATTACAATTCTATTGGCCGCCTCACATGCTGGACGATAATACTGTGTATAATAACCCGGGTCTCACCTTATCATTGCCATGTTGCATTAATCCAATGGCTTCAACATTGACGGGATGCCGGCTGCTACTTTCCTTCATCTTTGTGTAGATGCTAAAACTAAAGTCTGTAGAAGGCAGACATAGGTCATGTATAGCCAGAAGGACGGGCTTGGGTTCTGCCCCTCCGTCCAATCACGAAGGTGTGTCTGGTTACTTTTACTGGTGATGACTCATAAAATCATGTCTCGTCCTTTCTGGGGAAAAAATAATTGTACTCCGTCCTTCCTGTCCACACAGGTGTCTACAGCTGAAATCAGATAGATACTGTATGTAGAGCTCAAATAGATTCCTGGCATAGCAGAGCGCACCGGCACTACGTAATAAGAAAAGTACTGAGTTATATAAACTAAATATTCCAAATATTAAGGCGTGGGCGATAAGAAGCCATTATACACACACACTGATTTCTGGATTACTCCTTTTTAGCAAGAATTAGTTTCTCTGACATGTCTTCTTGTTCAGCTACAAGTTCAGAGCTCAGTGAACGTTACCAGGCGACATGCTTTCTCGCATGCCCTTGATTCTTTATAATGAGGATTACTAGACATTAGCAAATGTCCCAAAATTCATTCAGATTCACTCAAATCTGCCGGCAGTTTTGATTTAGTTTGAATAAAATTTGGCCCAAATCGAATGTGCACGAAAAATATCTCTCCGGACCCCAAAGTAAAATAAATGGAAGTCTGGGAAGGACAACTCCCCGCCCAGTCCCCATTATGCCCGCTCTGGGTTTTGGATTGTTCTAGCCACCAGTTTGTTAGATGCTTGAAAAATGTCAACTTTGGTAAGTCCAATGTTATGGGAAATATAAAAAAATCAGCTCATTATGAATTGATTTGTCCATCTCTTGGCAGATGGACAATTTCTAAGATTTGTTTTCTTTGACATGCCAAGTTCAGAGCTCAGTGAGCGTTATCCGGGTGATATGCTTTCTCTCAAGTATTCCCTTCTCTCCATGTTCTGTATAGTCTGCTTTACTTTTAATCAAGTGGATTACTCCTGGTTTCTCAAGATTTGTTCTCTCTGGCAGACACACCTTCTTGTTCAGCTGTAAGTTCAGAGCTCAGTGAGCATTATATAGGTGACATTCTATAACTCAAGCCTTTCCCTCTCTCCATATCCTAAATAGCCTTCTTGACTCAATATCACAGGAATTTCTCTCTTTTTTTGAGAGATTTGCCCTGTCTTGAGATTTCTGCTTGTTTAGCTGCAAGTTCAGAGCTCAGTGAGCATTATCTAGGTAACATGCTTTTTCTCAAGAATTTTCCTCTTTCCATCTCCCAAATTGCCTTCTCAACTCTTTATCAAGGGTATTTTCCCCTTCTTTCAAAGATTTGCTCTCTCTCTGATACCATTGCTTGTTCAGCTGCAAGTTCAGAGCTCAATGAGCGTTATCTGGGTGACCTGCTTGCTCTCGAGCATTTCCTTCTCTCCATGCTCTGTATAGCTTGCTTTACTCTTAATCAATCCTTTTTTTCTCAATATTTTCTCTCTCTGACAGTTTAGCTGCTAGTTAAATTAGCTTATTCACAATAATCTTTCAGTGTAAATGAAACTTAATCCTGTTGACTCTGTGATGAGAAGTCCTGCTTTCAAAATGCCTCCATATACACTAGACAAATCCTTGGTTCAGACCGCAGTCTCACAATGCGGGCCAGTCACATCCATAAAATGTAGATCTGCATCGCTCACTGAGCGGCATGGTCTGTAAATCGGACCAGAATAGTGCACGATAGGATTTGTTATACAGGTCTGTGTGGAAAGTCAGTAATGGTCTGTGTGCTCGCTGGGTGCAGTCTGTTATGCACATGGACAAAACACAGTCGCCTTAATGAGCTCTAAAGTCGGATAAAACTGCTAATTTTGCAAAATTGGCTGATCAAGTAATGGGTCTCAAACACGTGGCCCAAGGGTCTAATCTGTGGTCTGTGAGGCACTGGAGCAGGCGTCAGTGCCGGGGAGCGGTTACAGTCACCGTTCACTATGCACAGAGCGGTGACTGATACCATGTTGGCGGCACCACCCCTATGACCTATGACAGAGAGCGGGGCTGCTGGGGGGGGGATAAAGGTCAGTTTTCAATGTATGTCTATGAGAGCTTCCTTCTGGTCTCATAGACTTACAATGAGAACTTGTGACTGTTACCTCTGACTTCCGGTCAGTCAGAAGTTGCGGTCACAAAATGGCGCTGGGGGAATGGAGCAGCGCTGAGAAAGGGTGAATACAATGGTGGGTAAATATAACACTATGGTATGGGACCTTAGCGCTAAAAAAAAAAATGCTGGAGTGCTTTAACCGCACAACAAGTAGGCCACAAGTAATGTTAGGGCTGAATTGTCCTATACAGCTTGCTTTACGCTTAGTCAATGGTTGTCAAGGATTCTCTGGCCCTTCTCATCTGGAGGATAGAGGCACTGACGGTGTTATATCCACAGTTGCCTGCCAGGATGCTGTCAGCAGGAAAAAAAAAGTCTTCTGGGCCTGTACTTTTCTCAACTAGTTTTATATCAGTCAATCAAATCCCCCTTTTTTAAACAGCATTGGAAAAATGAAAGCAGAAGGGTGACAAAGCCGGAGGCCTACATGACCCTAGTGAAAGAAACCATATAGTGTCATAATGGTGAATAAAGATCAGAACGTGAGTTACAATCACATGGCTGAGTAAATCGCTTCTGTTTGCACATAGAATAAATATTGATACAGGAAATAAATATAGAAAATGCTGTCCCACAGAAGGGAGGAACGTCGCCAGGGCTTAGTAACTGCAGGTAGTCACGCATAGCACCAGTGTAAATCCTTCATCCCTTAAAAAATACTTTGAGGACAATGGAGTCAGCACTTGTCAGTATGAGATATAGATGGTATACTGATGATACAATTAATGCACGGAGAAAATCTCGCAGGTTTTCCATATACATTAGTGATCGGGTCATATAGAGATGTCAAAAGCTCCCGACCTTCCACTATTATACAGCGTGAAGAGCCAATGGAAAAAGAAGCTTCCGCCCAGGAGGACCTGATACAGCCATGTAATATGTCAGGGATGGACAACCGATCGCACTTAATTTCACAAATTAATTCTCATCCCATTTTTGTAGCTTGTCTTCCACAAAATCTCAATCATATCCTTCTTTCTTGATAGTACGTTGATACTGAGGAAGACGCAAACCCGTCATCTGTAGTATGGAAGAAAGAAACAAAGAGCCACAGGCTGCACTGTTGTCTATGAAATATTTATGTTTTTCCCCCAAGAAAACTCAATAGTAATCTTCTTTACAGGCACGATGTACTGGTATATGCACATGTATCACTTTATACTGGTAGCTTGATTTTACGGAGACACAAATCCATTACCTGCAGTATGAGGGCAGACGTATTATCAGTGACCAACAGGCTGCACGGCAGACAGAGATCTCGGCTCACAAGGTGAAGCGGCTGCACTAAAGGTCAAGGCACGTTGGATATTTTTTTGGTCATCATATCACCGCCAATGCACTCATCCAATAAACGAACAATTGTTCCTCCTCCCAAGTTTGTCTAAAGTCTTTGGAGTTCTTTACCTACTATTGATCATCACATGCCCTATTGGGCCATTTTTGTTAGCAAAAGTTGCATTATGCATCAATCTTTAGCAGTGTAACTGGGAATCCAGCTATGAAATAAGAAAAAAAAAACACTAGAAAGCAATGGCGGCGTGGGTCTGTGGTGCCTCTGCTCCTCTTTCACCTTCTCCTTTCCATAGACTTCTATAGGCAGCTGTAATCTGATCTTGCAGTGAACTGATAGTCTTTCTTATTTTGACGAAGATGGATTTTAGCAGCTTTTCAAAGTGAATGCTAAGTTTGGGAAGTGGAGGATAAAAAACGGCTCATAAGTGGAGGAAGAAGTATATTTTTATATCAATATATATTAGAACGTTTCAACAATCTGCACTATTGAATCTTTATTAAAAACTGTGCAAAGGGAGAATGGACAGGATGGATTTTCCCCTTTAAAATGCTATCGCTTCATCCAAGTCTTCATGGCTAAATCTATGCTTACAAAAAATAAACGTTATAAAATGTGCATTGTATGAGTCATTGCAGTCATAAATTTCATTTGACAGGAGCCTGATTTTATGGCAGGGTCTATTGATCTAGTGGTATTTGGATGTGCCTTATAGCCCTTACGTGAGATTTTCCCACTCGCACACATTTCCTCATACTCTGCAGATAAGATGCCCGAGAAGATCTGAGATAAACATTTAAGACGCCACGTTTGTCGCGTTCACGTATTGTAAAAGCGCAGCTACATTGAGGCCAGAAACCTCAGCTACATAAGCCACAACTGAGCTTTAGGGTATGTGCACACTGAGTGTTTGGAGCAGAAACGGAACGGAAACTCTACGTTTTCGAGGAGGATTTGGAGAGTTTCCACTCAGACTCTGCTCCAAAAACTTCTCAAAAATCTCAGTGTGCACAAATCCTTACAAGGATCAGCAGACAAGTTTCCACCAGACTTACATGTGTCTCTGGCCTTTCCTGCATCCAAGTTCTGTGTCCAAGGTCTTCTTTAGGTTCAGACGTTGACTTTAAACATCTTCCAGTCTCAGCGGTGGACACTACAGACCCTCGCACGGCGCGCTTCCACACAGGTCTCCTCTATCCAGACGACAGATGAAGGGCAGATATTGACCGAAACGTCTCAGATTTTTCTAGAATTTCTACATTCAATAATCAAGTTCTTGAATTCACCTATATGAGCGCCAAGTATGTCTACATCGCAGTGTAACTGCAGGTAATGTTATACAGTAGAGAAGATAGACCTTCACCTTTATAATAGCTGTTTTCATACGTTTTCTTTTGATGAGTATTGCCTGTAGAATGAAGGAGGGAAACTACATGGTGTCAAACACCTCAATTACTTTACAGCTTAAAGGGTAGGTCTACTTTTGGGCAACATGCTTTACTGTTTTCTACAGATGTATTCTAAATGAAAAGTTCAGTCACTGTGTACATACATTACATTACTGATCCTGAGTTAGCTCCTGTATTATACCCCAGAGCTGCACTCACTATTCTGCTGGTGCAGTCACTGTGTACATACATTACATTACTGATCCAGAGTTACCTCCTGTATTATACCCCAGAGCTGCACTCACTATTCTGCTGGTGCAGTCACTGTGTACATACATTACATTACTGATCCTGAGTTACATCCTGTATTATACCCCAGAGCAGCGCTCACTATTCTGCTGGTGCAGTCACTGTGTACACACATTACATTACTGATCCTGAGTTACCTCCTGTATTATACCCCAGAGCTGCACTCACTATTCTGCTGGTGCAGTCACTGTGCACATACATTACATTACTGATCCTGAGGTACCTCCTGTATTATACCCCAGAGCTGCAGTCACTATTCTGCTGGTGCAGTCACTGTGCACATACATTACATTACTGATCCTGAGGTACCTCCTGTATTATACCCCAGAGCTGCACTCACTATTCTGCTGGTGCAGTCACTGTGTACATACATTACATTACTGATCCTGAGTTACATCCTGTATCTCTTTTTTATTATAAACGTACAAAACAAAACTTACAGGCAAACTCAATAACAAAACAAATTATTCACAGTCCCCAAAAGTCCAATGTCCAGCATATTTATACAAACAAAATGTTCCTCCATTTCATTAATACCCCCAGCAAGGGAAGAGACCTCAACCTATATCCTTTTTCCTCTCCCCTTGTACCTTTTTCCCTCATACACACATACCCATGCATTCATCCCTAGAAAAATAAACAAAAGTCGGCCAACTGCCCTAAAGAAAGCAAATAGGCCACCTGGCCAAAACTTAATCATATATTTTATATATATATATTTTTTTTCCTCCTAAACTAAACCACCACCATTCCCCCAAAGGTCCCACGAAAGTTTGTGGCCTATCACACCAGGTCCCACGAGAGTTTGTGGCCTATCACACAAGGTCCCACGAGAGTTTGTGGCCTATCACACCAGGTCCCACGAAAGTTTGTGGCCTTCACTATACAACAAGGTCCACAGAAGTTTATGGCCCTTTTTTCCTCTTCTTGGCATCCCGCCGGACGTCCATTCTCCAAAACCCATCCCCCCACCCCCCAAGAAACCCCCCACCCCACCTAAACTAAATCCCCCCTACACGCATCATAGTACACATGTAACATATATACAACCTTATAATAACATATAATCAATAATAACATAATAATAACCAATACACACCTTAACCATGACCAAAGAACAGGCCCAAGTTCAATGCTTGCAAGCCCTATACCCGGGTTACCAATTACAAAACAAAAATCTATAAGTGAGGGTTACAGCCCACCACCAGGAACTGGAGACCATAGAGGCTCTCACCCTAATCTACCGCACATCACCCTGACCCTCCCTAACAACACAAAAGAAAAAATCCTGTCCCTATAGCCCTACCAATCTCTCCCTACCTGCCCCTACCTGTCCCTCACTGACCCTCACTACCAACCTAATACTAACTACCTGTCCCTAAAGACTGTCCCTATCTGTCCCTCCCTGTCCCTACACATCTATCTGACCCTACAAAATAAAGATAAAAAGATAAAAAAGACTAACTCAACCCTATCACAGGCACACAGAACCTAACTCTCCCTAGGGCACATTAAAGGAGAAACCCCTCCAAAGAAGAGAGGCCCTCCCTGCACCCAGCCTCTCAAACTCCAGCAAGCGCACTTTTGCCAGGTCACCCAGGATGTTCCTAATCACCTCTTCCCTGGGGAGGACTTTCCGCTGAGTAGACACTAGACACCGTGCATTCCACGTGTGGAACCTAGTTACTAAACTAACTAAGAAAACAGTGCCCCGATCTCGGCCACCAAGGGACCTGAATGCCCCATAGGCCCACTCCGCATAGGAAAGGCCTGCCAGCCTAGGCCAGCCAATGGAAGCACCCACCCTGCTGTAGACCTCTGTATTAAAGGGACACCGAAGCAGGAAATGCTCCATGCTTTCAAGCATACCGCCACACTATTTGCGGGGACAATCCCGGTCATCAGAGCATCTGCACTTCAGGTTGTCCCTCACATACAGCTTCCCATGGAAGCAGCGCCAAGCCAAGTCCCAAAACATCAAGGGGATCCGCTTAGAGTTCAATAACCCGAGCCCCACCTCCAGATCCCAGCTTGGGCAATCCCTGAGCGCCAGGGGCTTCTGAAAGTGGGTCAACAGGACCCTATTGTCAAGTAACCTTCTCGACATGGTCCTGATCTCCCACACTCCCAGACCCCACCGACGGATCACCTTCAGAACCGGGGTAGCATAAGCCGGAAGATGCCCATGAGGTGTTCGAAGGTCCTTTACCTGCCCTCCTGTCTCCCATTCCTGGAAGAAAGGCCGAAACCACCCCCTACAGGAGAATACCCACAGAGGAGCCGTCTCTGACCAGAGGTTGGCGATGTTTGCCTTAAGAAAGGTGTTTACTAGAAACACCACTGGGTTGACCATACCCAACCCTCCTAGTCTCCTCGTGCGGTACGTGACCTCCCTCTTGATTAGGTTCAGCCTATTTCCCCATAACAATTGGAAAAACAGGCTGTAGACCCGTGTCCAAAGAGGCTCTGGCAAGATGCAGACGCTGCCCAAATATATTAGCAAAGGAAGCAAATAGCCCTTGGCAAGACTAACCCTTTCCCTTAGGGTCAAAGACCAACCCTTCCACTGATCCACCTTCTGGGCGGCAATCTTAAGTCTGCCCTCCCAGTTTTGCTGGGGATAGTCCCCCGGGCCGAAACTGATGCCTAATATTTTTGCTGTGGCCTGAGGCCCTGGAAGGGTGTCCGGGAGATCAAAACTTGGATCTCCCCCTCCCAGCCAGAGACTCTCACACTTGTCCCGGTTGATCATGGAACCGGATGCCACCAAGTAGCGTTCAACCTCAGACATCACCCAATCTGCCTCCTCTCTCGAGGATACAAAAAGGGAAACATCATCAGCGTACGCCACTACCCTCAAGGCGGCCTCTGGCTCCGCCTGGTCCATCCTGACTCCCACCAACGGTCCACGCTCCACCCTCCTTAAAAGGGGGTCGATCGCAAACACGTATAACAGCGGGCTCAGAGGACAGCCCTGGCGGACACCAGACCTCACCTCAAAAAGGGTGTCCGACCCAACCGTTCACGAGCGGAAAAGTCTCTGCCCCATTGTATAAAACTCTCAACCAATCAACAAACCTCCCAGGCAGACCATACCTCAGAAGGACGGACCAGAGGTACTCATGGTTAACCCGGTCAAAGGCCTTCGCCTGGTCTAAGGACAGCAAGTACCCCTTCCAGTGACCTGCCCTGCCCTGCTCCACTGCCTCCCGGACACCGAGCACAGCACTAAATGTACTGCGGCCTGGAACAGAGCAGTGCTGGGCCCCCGAAAGGAGCCGGGGCGCAAACTGCACCAACCGATTAAAAAGCACCTTTGCCAGAACCTTTCGGTCCGTATTGAGAAGCGCTATGGGACGCCAATTCTCAATAGGGGACGAGTCTTTACCCTTTGACAGGATAATCAGGGCTGACTTCCTCATTGAACTGGGTAGAATGTCCGAGGAGAGGCACTCATTAAAAACCTCAGTCAAGAGGGGGACCAAAGAGTCCCTAAAAGTCTTGTAGAACTCGGATGTTAAGCCATCCGGACCGGGCGACTTTTTGGGCCGGAGCCCATCAATCGCCCGTCTCACTTCCTCTTCCCTGATTGCTTCTGCCAAAACATGAAGAGAGGGGTCATCCCCTGGCTCAGGGATGGTTTCAGTCAGGAAAGCCGACATCTCATCCCGATCAGGATCCCTCCTCCCCAAGAGGTGCAAGTAGAAGGATCTGACCACCTCCAGGATCCCTGATTTGGATCTGTTCAGGGACCCCGTACTGTCAATCAGTCCTCTCACCATCTTACAATTCACTGACAACCTGTAGTTTCTGTAAGGGTCGGGCGAGCGGTACCTCCTGAAATCCCTCTCAAAAACCAAGGATGTGTGCCTATCATACTGGCACCCCTTGAGCAAGGTCTTCACCCTGGAGATTTCCTCTCGGTCCCCTCCAGTCGAGACGAGCTGCTCGAGTTTCCTCCCCAGCTCCCGATACAGGCGGTACCTGTTCAGGCCTCTGAGGCTCGAGAGCTGACGGAAGAACCCTGCGACCCTTCTTTTGAAGATCTCCCACCACTCAGACTTACTGCTACAAAGACCCAAGAGAGGTACCTGGCTCTGAAGAAATTCCTCAAAGGACTGTCTTACTTCCGCCTCTTCCAGAAGGGACGAATTCAGCTTCCATAGGCCTCTCCCCATCCGGGGGGTCTCTGTAACATTCAAAGTAAAGAAAATGAAACAGTGATCGGAGAACTCCACCTCAACAGCGGACACTGCAGAAGAGACGGCTTCCTCCTTTAAAAAAAAACCTATCTATCCTAGACCTACTGCTTCCCCTAAAAAAGGTGAAACCCCCGTGACCTGGGGTGTGCCGGATGTGGACATCCACCAGGCGAGCTTCGCTTACTATGCTATTCAAGGCTACGCTATCATAAGCCAGCCGGTCTCCGGGGCCTCCCCTATCACGGAGTCTGGTTACAGTATTAAAATCCCCACCGAAGACCACCTGCCGGCTCGTAAAAAGATAGGGCTTGATCCTCAGGAAGAGACATTTACGGTCCCACTTGGATTGTGGGCCATAGATATTGATGAGCCGAAGCTCCTGTCCCCTCATGAAGACGTCAAGGACCAAACATCTCCCCATTTCTACCTCGATCACCCGTCTGCATTCCACCTCCACGGTCTTAAAAAGGACCGCTACCCCGCTATACGGCTCGGCCGCAAGAGACCAGTATGAGGGCCCACTCCTCCATTCCCTCTTTGCTTTGTAGATGGACCCCAGGTCCGTTAGTCTGGTCTCCTGCAAAAATAAAATATCAGCCTCAACCCGGGTGAAAAAATCAAAGGCCGTAAATCTAGCCGTATCTGACTTTATGCTGGCGACATTAATCGACGCCAGAGTCAACGGGGTAGGTTCCGCCATCATGGGTGATTGAGTTAGATGGCCTGTTTTTTAACCGTACCCCCTGATTTCCTCTCCCCTTCTGAGGAGGAGCCCGACTCACCCCTCCTCTTTAAAGATACCGAGGTGTCCATATCCTCCTTTATAGCACTGGATTTCCCAGAAATAGATTCCTTGCCCCTGGACCCCGAGGTAGTCCCCCCTCCAGAGGAGTGTGAATCCCCCGGAGGACAGACCTCACCACTCCCCGAAGGCACCCCAGATGTTGCGACCGGCCCCTCACCCCCGACCTCCGACACAGCAGAGTCATCGAGGGCTTGGAACCGATTGGAGAGGGGGATCAGAGGGGAGTCAGCGAGCCCTTCCGTAGGCACCCTAGTGGCCAGGGGGGGGGGCTTAGATTTTTTAGCCTTGTTCTTCCTCTTCTTCCGACTCTTACCGGTACGATTGTCACCCGTTTTTTTAGGCTGCTCCACCACCTCTTCATCCAGACTTTCATACTGGGAAGAGTTATCAGAAGCAGCCAACTCCTCCCTCTCCATCCTCCGGATCTCCTCGCTCACCGCCTTCTCCCCCAGGGCCTCAGAGGCTTCGGCTGCCGTCTCCAGGGTGGGGGCAGTCATCACCCCAGTTGCCTGAGGCTTATCCTGCCCCCTCCCTTACGGCTCCTCACCTGTTGCCACTGGTGGGCAGATGTACCAGCCTCGCCTTTCCTCACCGACCCCTCAGCTCCCCTCATGCCTCCACCCTCAGCCACAGCAGAAGTTGCACCACCGGGGACCCCCCCTTGGCTCCCCCCTGCCGGGCCAGAGATGGTGCTGGAAAAGGAACGGGGGCAGCGGCTATACGGGTGACCTAGGTCACCACACAGGTGACACCTAATGTCACCACAGGCCGCGGCAAGATGGCCTACCCCGCCACACAAGGCACATTTCTGTACCTTGCAGCCTGCGCTGAAGTGGCGGGGATCACCGCACCTGTGGCAGACCTTCGGTTGCCCCTGGTAGAAGATCTGGATTCTGTCCCTCCCCAGAAATGCTGAGGAAGGGATGTGGGTGACCGTACCTCCTGAAACCTTCAACTTTACCATGAAGGTCCAGCCCCCTGACCAAATGCCAAACTCGTCCCTATTTTTTTTAGGGACCTCGGTGACTTCCCCATAACGGGAAAGCCACATCATTATGTCGACCCCAGAGAGTGACTCGTTACTTGTCAGAACGGTCACCCTCTTTACACTATTTTGGCGAGACACCGCCTGCACGGCAAAGTCTCGCCAGCCGGGCTCCCCCTTTGCCAGTTCGAAATTCGACCAGAAAAGCTCCAAGCCCTCTGGCCGAACAAAACTGACATCGAAGAAGGAGGTGCCAAACGGATGAATCAGGGCAAAGATGTCCGTCGCCCTGAAGTCCATCTTCAGAAGGAGCTCCACAACCCTCGCCCTTGGCGGGCACGCTTCACTGCCCCTCCACCGAAGACGGACCACATTCCGCCTGGCCACCCCCTGCCCGGCTGTCGGGAGGGACCAAACCGTTTCCCCTTCCCTTTTATCTTGGAAGGCAGCCTGGCCGTGTCTATCCAGCCAAAAGGCCAAGTCCACCACTCTTCCCTCTACTTCGATCGTCCGTTCTCCCTTTTTGAGGGCCTCCAGGAAGCGGCGCCGCAAAACGCTATCCCTGAGGTCCAGAGGCAAGGAAACCCCCTGACTAGACCCCGGGGCTCCAGCCACCACCCCCGAATAACTCCGAGAACCTGTGGCTGGGGGGGCAGATGGACCGGCCCCTTCCCCCCTTCTCCCACTACCATCAGACACCGTACACACACTTGCCACCTTAGACGCACTGCCACTCGCATCCTCAACCATAGACACTTCCATACCCGCACCCTCCTCATCCACTCCATCAGTCACCCCACTCTCACTCACATGCACACTGGGGTCAGTTTTATTTTGCCTCACCTTTTGGGTATTTCCAGGTTCACTGCTACCGCCACCTACTGGTGGCATCCTCCCTGCTGGGGGGTTTGACACACACAGCGCTGCTGTCCCTTTAAGAGTCCTGCTGCCATATGACTTAAGCAGCACAGCCTGACTTTGCACCACAGCAGGCGCAGAGTCTCCTCCCTCACTGGCAGGTAGGAAGCCAGGTGCAGACCCGCCTCCAGCTCCATCCTGCCTTGTCACCGGAGCCCCCACCGCAGGTAAGCCCCCAGACTCAGGGGACCCCGCCAGGCAGGCGCCCTTGCTGCTATCTGCTGCAGTCCCTGCTCCATTGCTGGCTAAGACCATTTTTTTTCCTTTTAATTGGGAAGCCACGCCCCCAGCCTCCAGCCGCACAGCAGAGCTATCCAAAGCTGCACCTGCATGGGCAGCGGGTGCCGAGGAGGCCACGCCCCCTGAGACCGGCCGCAGCGGGACCCCCAGAGCCGACCCAGAGCTGGATCCACCCCCAGGAATCCCCCCAGCGGTACCAGTCCCCTGAGGCACAGCACCCTCCACCACCACACCCTGGGCCACAGCAACTCCAGCGGCTGGCCCCAGGCTAGGCCACTCTCCCTCAGCATCCACCAGCGGCGGTGCCCGCAATGCAGGAGGCCCTGACTTCACCGCAGACCCCGCCTTCACCGCAGGCCCCGCCCCCTTTACTTTACTAGGTGCCTGGGTCCCCAGAAGCGATCCAGATTTAGCGGATCCGTAAGTGGGGGACCCGGACACCCCAGCGCTCACCGCCGGAGATGCGGTCCCGGCTGCCACTCTCTTGCCCACCGCTGGGCCACCTTCCACACCATGCTCCATATCAGACACATCACTACCCCCTCCGTTACCACAAACAGAGGCAGCGCCCTGCGTGTCATGGCCTGTAATCTCCCCGCTCCCCCGCTGCGGACCCACAACAGAGCCCGAGCCGGGGTGGGTAGTGGGTGCCGCACAGCGGGATCGGGGGGCCCCAGAGAGGGGGACATACACATATTTCTCCACAGTAGATGTTTTCTTGTTATTCCTTTTCTTAACCTTTCTCTTCATCCCCCTCCTGGTTGCCTCGTCCTCACAGATCTCATCCCCGAACCTCAGCTGGTTAAAACGGACCGGGGACTCGATCTGCCGGATCTGCTGCATGACGAGGCAGCCCCCCTCGCTGCTACTACCACCATCCTCATCCTCCCCCTCGCTCCCGCTGTCCCCTGAAGGGCCAGAATCTGACGGGAGAGCCACCTGCTCGGGGGCTATCCCGCTATGCGATGCCTGGAGATCTCTTACCAGGCCACCAGGCGGTGGGTAGGGCGCGACCTCCTCCTCACATTCCTCATCATCCTCCTCCACCACCTGGCCGGAGCTCCGTGACCCCTCCGGAGCCCCACCGGTCATGGCTCTGAACCGGTCGTCGTTCTCCAGCTTTTCACGGAAGGGCCCGCTGCCATCCAGGATCTCACACCTCCGGCTTTCCAGGTCTTGTATGGATTGTTTTATCTTCTTGACCGCGGCGGATAGCTCGGCCTTCCTATTGCCGGAGGCCCTGTCAGACCTGTCCTTAGCTACCCTCAACTCCCCCCAGAGGGATTTTAGCTTCCTTGAGGCGTCCTCATACTCGCAGAGGTGCGCATGGATGCGTGAACCATAGCCCACGGCGGATTCTCTAGCCGCCTTAGTACCCCAACCAAGGGGCACCGCTGCAGCACCCCTGCTCGTACTAGGCCTACCTCCGGGGGAAGGAGCCGCCGCGGCCTCAGGGGTCCTACGGGTCTTCATACTGGATCCCTTGCCTGATCCTTGGCCAGATCTTGTGGCCCTAGCCGGAGTTGGAGTCCTCCCACCCCCCGCCGGCTTGGACCGGGAGGCGGGAGCCGGGGGCCCAGCCCCGGAGGCCAGTCCCAAAATGAGCCTTCTTTCCTGGGAAGGGGGCAGACAAAAAGTCCTGGATGAAAAAGTTTACCTCCCTTCCCAGGAGCTCTCTCTAGGCAGCACACAGAGCACACGGCAAGCAGGCTCCACCTCTTCCTGCTGTGCAGTCACTGTGTACATACATTACATTACTGATCCTGAGTTACATCCTGTATTATACTCCAGAGCTGCACTCACTATTCTGCTGGTGCAGTCACTGTGCACATACATTACATTACTGATCCTGAGTTACATCCTGTATTATACTCCAGAGCTGCACTCACTATTCTGCTGGTGCAGTCACTGTGTACATACATTACATTACTGATCCTGAGTTACATCCTGTATTATACTCCAGAGCTGCACTCACTATTCTGCTGGTGCAGTCACTGTGTACATACCGTACATTACTGATCCTGAGTTACATCCTGTATTATACTCCAGAGCTGCACTCACTATTCTGCTGGTGCAGTCACTGTGCACATACATTACATTACTGATCCTGAGTTACATCCTGTATTATACTCCAGAGCTGCACTCACTATTCTGCTGGTGCAGTCACTGTATACATACATTACATTACTGATCCTGAGTTACCTCCTGTATTATACCCCAGAGCTGCACTCACTATTCTGCTGGTGCAGTCACTGTGTATATACATTACATTACTGATCCTGAGTTACATCCTGTATTATACTCCAGAGCTGCACTCACTATTCTGCTGGTGCAGTCACTGTGTACATACATTACATTACTGATACTGAGTTACATCCTGTATTATACTCCAGAGCTGCACTCACTATTCTGCTGGTGCAGTCACTGTGTATATACATTACATTACTGATCCTGAGTTACCTCCTGTATTATACTCCAGAGCTGCACTCACTATTCTGCTGGTGCAGTCACTGTGTACATACATTACATGACTGATCCTGAGTTACATCCTTGTTGTGAAATTGGATTCTGGGCTCCCCCGGTGGCCACTTGTGGAATTGTACTTGTGTGCATCATCCCCTCTGTTCACCTGCTCCTATCAGGATGTGGGAGTCGCTATATAACCTTGCTCCTCTGTCAGTTTCATGCCGGTCAACAATGTAATCAGAAGCCTTTCTGTGCATGTTCCTGCTACTAGACAACTCCCAGCTAAGTTGGACTTTTGTCCTTGTGTGTTTTTGCATTTGTTCCTGTTCACAGCTGCTGTTTTGTTACTGTGTCTGGAAAGCTCTTGTGAGCGGAAATTGCCACTCTGGTGTTATGAGTTAATGCTAGAGTCTTAAAGTAATTTCTGGATGGTGTTTTGATAGGGTTTTCTGCTGACCATGAAAGTGCCCTTTCTGTCTTCTTGCTATCTAGTAAGCGGACCTCGATTTTTGCTAAACCTATTTTCATACTACGTTTGTCATTTCATCTAAAATCACCGCCAATATATGTGGGGGCCTCTGTCTGCCTTTTGGGAAAATTTCTCTAGAGGTGAGCCAGGACTGTCTTTTCCTCTGCTAGGATTAGGTAGTTCTCCGGCTGGCGCTGGGCATCTAGGGATAAAAAAACGTAGGCATGCTACCCGGCCACTTCTAGTTGTGCGGCAGGTTTAGTTCATGGTCAGTATAGTTTCCATCTTCCAAGAGCTAGTTCTCATATATGCTGGGCTATGTTCTCTCGCCATTGAGAATCATGACAGTTTGACCGGCCCAAAAAAAAGGGTTAAATTACTGGCTGAGAAAGGAGAGAAAAAAGAAGTCTGCTACAATTTTTTTTTTTTTTCCCTCTAGTTCTGAGTGTGCTCTTAATTGAATCACTTGCTAGTCTGCCTATACTGCAGCCTTCCTCTCTTTCTCTCCTTCTAATCCTTGAATGGCTCTGTGTTCACCTGTTTCAAATGGATCTTCAGAGTGTAGCTACAGGTTTGAATAATCTCGCCACAAAGGTACAAAATTTGCAAGATTTTGTTGTTCATGCACCTATGTCTGAGCCTAGAATTCCTTTGCCTGAATTCTTCTCGGGGAATAGATCTCACTTTCAAAATTTTAAAAATAATTGCAAATTGTTTTTGTCCCTGAAGTCTCGCTCTGCCGGAGACCCTGCACAGCAGGTCAGGATTGTAATTTCCTTGCTCCGGGGCGACCCTCAAGACTGGGCTTTTGCATTGGCACCAGGGGATCCTGCGTTGCTCAATGTGGATGCGTTTTTTCTGGCCTTGGGGTTGCTTTATGAGGAACCTCATTTAGAGCTTCAGGCGGAAAAGGCCTTGATGTCCTTGTCTCAGGGGCAAGATGAAGCTGAAATATACTGCCAAAAATTCCGCAAATGGTCTGTGCTTACTCAGTGGAATGAGTGCGCCCTGGCGGCGATTTTCAGAGAAGGTCTCTCTGATGCCATTAAGGATGTTATGGTGGGGTTCCCTGTGCCTGCGAGTCTGAATGAGTCCATGACGATGGCTATTCAGATCGATAGGCGTCTGCGGGAGCGCAAACCTGTGCACCATTTGGCGGTGTCTACTGAGAAAACGCCAGAAAATATGCAATGTGATAGAATTCTGTCCAGAAGCGAGCGGCAGAATTTTAGACGAAAAAATGGGTTGTGCTTCTATTGTGGTGATTCAACTCATGTTATATCAGCATGCTTTAAGCGTACTAAGAAGCCTGACAAGTCTGTTTCAATTAGCACTTTACAGTCTAAGTTTATTCTATCTGTGACCCTGATTTGTTCTTTGTCATCTATTACCGCGGACGCCTATGTCGACTCTGGCGCTGCTTTGAGTCTTATGGATTGGTCCTTTGCCAAACGCTGTGGGTATAATTTGGAGCAATTGGAGGCTCCGATACCTCTGAAAGGGATTGACTCCACCCCATTGGCTAGTAATAAACCACAATACTGGACACAAGTGACTATGCGTGTTAATCCGGATCACCAGGAGGTTATTCGCTTTCTGGTGCTGTATAATCTACATGATGTTTTGGTGCTGGGATTGCCATGGCTGCAATCTCATAACCCAGTCCTCGACTGGAGAGCTATGTCTGTGTTAAGCTGGGGATGTAATGGAACTCATGGGGACGTACCTTTGGTTTCCATTTCATCATCTATTCCCTCTGAGATTCCTGAATTCTTGTCTGACTTTCGTGACGTTTTTGAAGAACCCAAGGTTGGTTCACTACCTCCGCACCGGGAGTGCGATTGTGCCATAGACTTGATCCCGGGTAGTAAATACCCTAAGGGTCGTTTATTTAATCTGTCTGTGCCTGAACACGCGGCTATGCGAGAATATATAAAGGAGTCCTTGGAAAAGGGACATATTCGTCCTTCGTCATCTCCCTTAGGAGCCGTTTTTTTCTTTGTGTCTAAGAAAGATGGCTCTTTGAGGCCGTGTATTGATTATCGACTTTTGAATAAAATCACGGTTAAATATCAATATCCGTTACCACTGCTTACTGATTTGTTTGCTCGTATAAAGGGGGCCAAGTGGTTCTCTAAGATTGATCTCCGTGGGGCGTATAATTTGGTGCGAATCAAGCAGGGGGATGAGTGGAAAACCGCATTTAATACGCC
Source organism: Ranitomeya variabilis (assembly GCF_051348905.1). NCBI lineage: Eukaryota > Metazoa > Chordata > Amphibia > Anura > Dendrobatidae > Ranitomeya > Ranitomeya variabilis. Next base: position 21,846,926 of record NC_135238.1, read on the forward strand.
CGAGGGCCATTTTGAGTATTTGGTGATGCCTTTTGGTCTTTCAAATGCCCCTTCAGTCTTCCAGTCCTTTATGCATGACATTTTCCGCGATTATTTGGATAAATTTATGATTGTGTATCTGGATGATATTCTGATTTTTTCGGATGACTGGGACTCTCATGTCCAGCAGGTCAGGAGGGTTTTTCAGGTTTTGCGGTCTAATTCCTTGTGTGTGAAGGGTTCTAAGTGTGTTTTTGGGGTTCAAAAGATTTCCTTCTTGGGATACATTTTTTCCCCCTCTTCCATCGAGATGGATCCTGTCAAGGTTCAGGCTATTGGTGATTGGACGCAACCCTCTTCTCTTAAGAGTCTTCAGAAATTTTTGGGCTTTGCTAACTTTTATCGTCGATTTATTGCTGGTTTTTCTGATGTTGTAAAACCATTGACTGATTTGACTAAGAAGGGTGCTGATGTTGCTGATTGGTCCCCTGATGCTGTGGAGGCCTTTCGGGAGCTCAAGCGCCGCTTTTCTTCCGCCCCAGTGTTGCGTCAGCCTGATGTTGCTCTTCCTTTTCAGGTTGAGGTCGACGCTTCTGAAATCGGAGCTGGGGCGGTGTTGTCGCAGAGAAGTTCCGACTGCTCCGTGATGAGACCTTGTGCTTTTTTTTCCCGTAAATTTTCGCCCGCCGAGCGGAATTATGATATTGGGAATCGGGAGCTTTTGGCCATGAAGTGGGCTTTTGAGGAGTGGCGTCACTGGCTTGAGGGGGCCAGACATCAGGTGGTGGTATTGACTGACCACAAAAATTTAATTTACCTTGAGTCTGCCAGGCGCCTGAATCCTAGACAGGCGCGCTGGTCGTTGTTTTTCTCTCGGTTTAATTTTGTGGTGTCTTACCTACCGGGTTCTAAGAATGTTAAGGCGGATGCCCTTTCTAGGAGTTTTGAGCCTGACTCCCCTGGTAATTCTGAGCCCACAGGTATCCTTAAAGATGGAGTGATATTGTCTGCCGTTTCTCCAGACCTGCGGCGGGCCTTGCAGGAGTTTCAGGCGGATAGACCTGATCTTTGCCCACCTGGTAGACTGTTTGTTCCTGATGATTGGACCAGTAGAGTCATCTCTGAGGTTCATTCTTCTGCGTTGGCAGGTCATCCTGGAATCTTTGGTACCAGGGATTTGGTGGCAAGGTCCTTCTGGTGGCCTTCCCTGTCACGAGATGTGCGAGGCTTTGTGCAGTCTTGTGACGTTTGTGCTCGGGCCAAGCCTTGTTGTTCTCGGGCTAGTGGATTGTTGTTACCCTTGCCTATCCCGAAGAGGCCTTGGACGCACATCTCGATGGATTTTATTTCGGATCTGCCTGTTTCTCATAAGATGTCTGTCATCTGGGTGGTGTGTGACCGTTTCTCTAAGATGGTCCATCTGGTTCCCTTGCCTAAGTTGCCTTCTTCTTCCGAGTTGGTTCCTCTGTTTTTTCAAAATGTTGTTCGTTTGCATGGTATTCCGGAGAATATCGTTTCTGACAGAGGGACCCAATTCGTGTCTAGATTTTGGCGGGCATTCTGTGCTAGGATGGGCATAGATTTGTCTTTTTTGTCTGCTTTCCATCCTCAGACTAATGGCCAGACCGAGCGGACTAATCAGACCTTGGAGACATATTTGAGGTGTTTTGTGTCTGCGGATCAGGATGATTGGGTTGCTTTTTTGCCTTTGGCGGAGTTCGCCCTCAATAATCGGGCCAGCTCTGCCACCTTGGTGTCCCCGTTTTTCTGTAATTCGGGGTTTCATCCTCGATTTTCCTCCGGTCAAGTGGAATCTTCGGATTGTCCTGGAGTGGATGCTGTGGTGGAGAGGTTGCATCAGATTTGGGGGCAGGTGGTGGACAATTTGAAGTTGTCCCAGGAGAAGACTCAGCTTTTTGCCAACCGCCGTCGTCGTGTTGGTCCTCGGCTTTGTGTTGGGGACTTGGTGTGGTTGTCTTCTCGTTTTGTCCCTATGAGGGTTTCTTCTCCTAAGTTTAAGCCTCGGTTCATCGGCCCGTACAAGATATTGGAGATTCTTAACCCTGTGTCCTTCCGTTTGGACCTCCCTGCATCCTTTTCGATTCATAATGTTTTTCATCGGTCATTGTTGCGCAGGTATGAGGTACCGGCTGTGCCTTCCGTTGAGCCTCCTGCTCCGGTGTTGGTTGAGGGTGAGTTGGAGTACGTTGTGGAAAAGATCTTGGACTCTCGTGTTTCCAGACGGAAACTCCAGTATCTGGTCAAATGGAAGGGATACGGTCAGGAGGATAATTCTTGGGTCACTGCCTCTGATGTTCATGCCTCCGATCTTGTCCGTGCCTTTCATAGGGCTCATCCTGATCGCCCTGGTGGTTCTGGTGAGGGTTCGGTGCCCCCTCCTTGAGGGGGGGGTACTGTTGTGAAATTGGATTCTGGGCTCCCCCGGTGGCCACTTGTGGAATTGTACTTGTGTGCATCATCCCCTCTGTTCACCTGCTCCTATCAGGATGTGGGAGTCGCTATATAACCTTGCTCCTCTGTCAGTTTCATGCCGGTCAACAATGTAATCAGAAGCCTTTCTGTGCATGTTCCTGCTACTAGACAACTCCCAGCTAAGTTGGACTTTTGTCCTTGTGTGTTTTTGCATTTTGTTCCTGTTCACAGCTGCTGTTTCGTTACTGTGTCTGGAAAGCTCTTGTGAGCGGAAATTGCCACTCTGGTGTTATGAGTTAATGCTAGAGTCTTAAAGTAATTTCTGGATGGTGTTTTGATAGGGTTTTCTGCTGACCATGAAAGTGCCCTTTCTGTCTTCTTGCTATCTAGTAAGCGGACCTCGATTTTTGCTAAACCTATTTTCATACTACGTTTGTCATTTCATCTAAAATCACCGCCAATATATGTGGGGGCCTCTGTCTGCCTTTTGGGAAAATTTCTCTAGAGGTGAGCCAGGACTGTCTTTTCCTCTGCTAGGATTAGGTAGTTCTCCGGCTGGCGCTGGGCATCTAGGGATAAAAAAACGTAGGCATGCTACCCGGCCACTTCTAGTTGTGCGGCAGGTTTAGTTCATGGTCAGTATAGTTTCCATCTTCCAAGAGCTAGTTCTCATATATGCTGGGCTATGTTCTCTCGCCATTGAGAATCATGACACATCCTGTATTATACTCCAGAGCTGCACTCACTATTCTGCTGGTGCAGTCACTGTGTACATACATTACATTACTGATCCTGAGTTACATCCTGTATTATACCCCAGAGCTGACCTCACTATTCTGCTAGTGCAGTCACTGTGTACATACATTACATTACTGATCCTGAGTTATATCCTGTATAATACTCCAGAGCTGCACTCACTATTCTGCTGGTGCAGTCACTGTGTACATACATTACATTACTGATCCTGAGTTACATCCTGTATTATACCCCAGAGCTGCACTCACTATTCTGCTGGTGCAGTCACTGTGTACATACATTACATTACTGATCCTGAGTTACATTCTGTATTATACCCCAGAGCTGCACTCACTATTCTGCTGGTGCAGTCACTGTGTACATACATTACATTACTGATCCTGAGTTACATCCTGTATTATGCCCCAGAGCTGCACTCACTATTCTGCTGGTGCAGTCTCTGTTCACATCCTGTGTATTCTTATCACATGTAATAATCTTATTGCTGATCGATTAGAAAAAAAATTATGCAGTCACTGTGTATATACATTACATTACTGATCCTGAGTTACATCCTGTATTATACTCCAGAGCTGCACTCACTATTCTGCTGGTGCAGTCACTGTGTACATACATTACATTACTGATCCTGAGTTACATCCTGTATTATGCCCCAGAGCTGCACTCACTATTCTGCTGGTGCAGTCTCTGTTCACATCCTGTGTATTCTTATCACATGTAATAATCTTATTGCTGATCGATTAGAAAATAAATTATGCAGTCACTGTGTATATACATTACATTACTGATCCTGAGTTACATCCTGTATTATACTCCAGAGCTGCACTCACTATTCTGCTGGTGCAGTCACTGTGTACATACATTACATTACTGATACTGAGTTACATCCTGTATTATACCTCAGAGCTGCACTCACTATTCTGCTGGTGCAGTCACTGTGTACATACATTACATTACTGATCCTGAGTTACATTCTGTATTATGCCCCAGAGCTGCACTCACTATTCTGCTGGTGCAGTCACTGTGTACATATATTACATTACTGATCCTGAGATACATCCTGTATTATACCTCAGAGCTGCACTCACTATTCTGCTGGTGCAGTCTCTGGTCACATCCTGTGTATTCTTATCACATGTAATAATCTTATTGCTGATCGATTAGAAAAAAAATTAAGCAATGTTCTTGTTGCCATCTGACCTCACTCTTCTGTTATTTGACTGCTGGGACAGAATCAGGATTAGAGGTGAAAAGGAAACTACAGTTTATGTTCTAAGTTTTATTTGCATTTTCAGTCATTAACCATTTGTTTGCTTTGCTTAACATCTCTTTATCCTTGTGAGCAGCAGCCTAATGAATTATCTGTACTAACTTGAATTCTGCCACATTGTTTACTTAATGGTAATGTGACTCATCAGAATGGGATTATAACAAAGAATGGCAGGCCACAGCATTTACATAACACTAATGATGCATTACTAATTAGGCAGGGGCGTAACTACAACAGGTGCAGGGGTTGCAATTGCACCTGGGCCCTGCAGCCTAGGGGGGCCTAAAATTCCCTTTTGGCCTATAGAAAAAGAATATTGCTATTAAAGATTTAAAATATTTGGGGGCAGCGTTGGAGCGTTCGCATCGGGGCCCATGAGTTTAATGTTATGCCACTGGATAGGAGGTGTCACTAAATGTGGCTTTCTTCCAGAAATGTAATGTATGTAAACAGCCACTTCACCAGCAGAATAGTGAGTGCAGCTCTGGGGTATAATACAGGATGTAACTCAGGATCAGTAATGTAATGTATGTACACAGTGACTGCACCAGCAGAATAGTGAGTGCAGCTCTGGAGTATAATACAGGAGGTAACTCAGGATCAGTAATGTATGTACACAGTGACTGCACCAGCAGAATAGTGAGCGCAGCTCTGGAGTATAATACAGGATGTAACTCAGGATCAGTAATGTAATGTATGTACACAGTGACTGCACCAGCAGAATAGTGAGCGCAGCTCTGGAGTATAATACAGGATGTAACTCAGGATCAGTAATGTAATGTATGTACACAGTGACTGCACCAGCAGAATAGTGAGTGCAGCTCTGGAGTATAATACAGGATGTAACTCAGGATCAGTAATGTAATGTATGTACACAGTGACTGCACCAGCAGAATAGTGAGTGCAGCTCTGGAGTATAATACAGGAGGTAACTCAGGATCAGTAATGTAATGTATGTACACAGTGACTGCACCAGCAGAATAGTGAGTGCAGCTCTGGGGTATAATACAGGAGGTAACTCAGGATCAGTAATGTAATGCATGTACACAGTGACTGCACCAGCAGAATAGTGAGTGCAGCTCTGGAGTATAATACAGGAGGTAACTCAGGATCAGTAATGTAATGTATGTACACAGTGACTGCACCAGCAGAATAGTGAGTGCAGCTCTGGGGTATAATACAGGATGTAACTCATGATCAGTAATGTAATGTATGTACACAGTGACTGCACCAGCAGAATAGTGAGTGCAGCTCTGGGGTATAATACAGGATGTAACGCAGGATCAGTAATGTAATGTATGTACACAGTGACTGCATCAGCAGAATAGTGAGTGCAGCTCTTGGTGTGACGTTATGTCGCCTGAGCCATGTAGCCAATGATTGGTCACTTCTCTCTCACATCCTTCAGACTGACACCATTGTGAGAGCTGCTGCAGTTCTCTTTCTCTGAATGTCAGTTATGTTGGAGAGAAGTGAGCGTGACGCGGCCGCTGATTGGCTGCAGGGTTCCTATGACATAACGCCATGTGAGCTTTAGGAGACCAGGCGCTGACATCGCTGGTGCGGCACCAGGGATGAATATAGCGTGTGGTTATTTTACATGGGGAACTATAGAAGAAGGGGTTGGCTCAGTAGTGTAATATAAACTTCTCCTCTATAGTAGAAATAATTAGTCTGATTCACAATCACATGTTTGCTGGTTGATCACTGCAGTGGGTCTTTCAATTAAAGGGGTTGTCTCTATTGACACGATCCCTTTAAAGATTTGTAGAAGATGAGAAAAATATGATCCTGCTTGATGACTGATGCACAGATATCTTATTGTCACACAGGGTCTGATGAGTCTTGCCATCAACTGGAATCTACAATATTTCACAATCGTGCATTGCGGACTGTAGCGTAATAAACATTAGAACATTTTCTTACAAAAACGCACATAGAAGATCGATGACTTGTGTGATTCATAACGTAAACTCGGGCTTGGCATTTATTCAGATAAGTTATTGGATGGAGATGTAATGTGGCTATAAAGCAGAGGCTGAACTTTGCTCATGCCTTAAACAAGTCTGTACGTTTTTGCACGTAGTATGTGGAAACTCTCCAGCTTCTAAATATTGGTATTCGGGAGCAGAGGCGGACACTGAGAGCTTGGGGCCCCCGTGGAAGAAGTCTGTGTCGCTCTCTTTTAATGGTGACAAATCTACAGATTATATACACTGTTATGACCCCAATGGCGAGGGTCTCAGAGGAACGTGGAAGTCTGCAGAATACAAAAATCCAGCTCATAGGGCTGTGGTAACTGGGTTGACCATATATCTACTCCTAACGCCAACACTAGAAGTAGCCGGGGATCATTCCTACGTTGATTCTAGATGACACGCGCCAGCCGGAGAATCTAGCTACCCCTAGTAGAGGAAAACAAAGACCTTTCTTGCCTCCAGAGAAGGGGACCCCAAAGCTGGATAGAAGCCCCCCACAAATAATGACGGTGAGGTAAGAGGAAATGACAAACACAGAAATGAACCAGGTTTAGCACAGAGAGGCCCGCTTACTGATAGCAGAATAAAGAAAGGTAACTTATATGGTCAACAAAAACCCTATCAAAATCCACACTGGAAATTCAAGAACCCCCGAACCGTCTAATGGTCCGGGGGGAGAACACCAGCCCCCTACAGCTTCCAGCAAAGGTCAGGATATAGATTTGGAACAAGCTGGACAAAAATACAAAACCAAAACAAATAGCAAAAAGCCAAAAGGCAGACTTAGCTGATATAACTGGAACCAGGATCAGTAGACAAGAGCACAGCAGACTAGCTCTGATAACTACGTTGCCAGGCATTGAACTAAAGGTCCAGGGAGCTTATATAGCAACACCCCTAACTAACGACCCAGGTGCAGATAAAAGGAATGACAGAAAAACCAGAGTCAAAAAACTAGTAACCACTAGAGGGAGCAAAAAGCAAATTCACAACAGTACCCCCCCCTTAGTGAGGGGTCACCGAACCCTCACCACGACCACCAGGGCGATCAGGATGAGCGGCATGAAAGGCACGAACTAAATCGGCCGCATGAACATCAGAGGCGACCACCCAGGAATTATCCTCCTGACCATAGCCCTTCCACTTGACCAGGTACTGAAGCCTCCGCCTGGAGAGGCGAGAATCCAAGATCTTCTCCACCACGTACTCCAACTCGCCCTCAACCAACACCGGAGCAGGAGGCTCAGCAGAAGGAACTACAGGCACAATGTACCGCCGCAACAAGGACCTATGAAATACATTGTGAATAGCAAACGACACAGGAAGATCCAGACGAAAAGATACAGGATTAAGGATTTCCAATATCTTGTAAGGCCCAATAAAACGAGGTTTAAATTTGGGAGAGGAGACCTTCATAGGAACAAAGCGGGAAGAAAGCCATACCAAATCCCCAACGCGTAGTCGGGGACCCACACCGCGGCGGCGGTTGGCAAAGCGCTGAGCCTTCTCCTGTGACAACTTCAAGTTGTCCACCACATGATTCCAGATCTGCTGCAACCTATCCACCACAGAATCCACCCCAGGACAGTCAGAAGGCTCCACATGACCCGAAGAAAAGCGAGGATGGAAACCAGAGTTGCAGAAAAAAGGCGAAACCAAGGTGGCGGAACTAGCCCGATTATTAAGGGCAAACTCAGCCAACGGCAAGAATGTCACCCAATCGTCCTGATCAGCAGAGACAAAACACCTCAAATAAGCCTCCAAAGTCTGATTGGTTCGCTCCGTCTGTCCATTAGTCTGAGGATGGAAAGCAGACGAAAACGACAAATCAATGCCCATCCTACTACAAAAGGATCGCCAGAACCTGGAAACGAACTGGGATCCTCTGTCTGACACAATATTCTCAGGGATGCCGTGCAAACGAACCACGTTCTGGAAAAACACAGGAACCAGATCGGCAGAGGAAGGCAGCTTAGGCAAAGGAACCAAATGGACCATCTTGGAGAAGCGATCACATATCACCCAGATAACGGACATGCCCTGAGATAGCGGAAGATCAGAAATGAAATCCATGGAGATATGTGTCCAAGGTCTCTTCGGGACAGGCAAGGGCAAGAGCAAACCGCTGGCACGAGAACAGCAAGGCTTAGCTCGAGCACAAGTCCCACAGGACTGCACAAATGACCGCACATCCCTCGACAAGGAAGGCCACCAAAAGGACCTGGCCACCAGATCTCTGGTGCCAAAAATTCCCGGGTGACCTGCCAACACCGAGGAATGAACCTCGGAAATGACTCTGCTGGTCCACTTATCCGGAACAAACTGTCTGTCAGGTGGACAAGACTCAGGCCTATCAGCCTGAAATCTCTGCAACACACGTCGCAGATCCGGAGAAATAGCTGACAAGATAACTCCATCTTTAAGAATACCAACAGGATCAGCGACTCCAGGAGCATCAGGCACAAAGCTCCTAGAAAGAGCATCGGCCTTCACATTCTTTGAACCTGGTAAATACGAGACAACAAAATCAAAGCGGGAGAAAAACAATGACCAGCGGGCCTGTCTCGGATTAAGGCGTTTAGCAGACTCGAGATACATCAGATTTTTGTGATCAGTCAAGACCACCACACGATGCTTAGCACCCTCGAGCCAATGACGCCACTCCTCAAATGCCCATTTCATGGCCAACAACTCCCGATTGCCCACATCATAATTTCGCTCGGCAGGCGAAAACTTCCTAGAGAAAAAGGCACAAGGTTTCATAACAGAGCAACCAGGGCCTCTCTGCGACAAAACGGCCCCTGCCCCAATCTCCGAAGCATCCACCTCAACCTGAAAGGGAAGTGAGACGTCAGGCTGGCACAAAACAGGCGCCGAAGTAAACCGGCGTTTCAACTCCTGGAAAGCCTCCACGGCAGCAGGAGCCCAGTTAGCTACATCGGAGCCCTTCTTGGTCATATCCGTCAAAGGTTTCACAATGCTAGAAAAATTAGCGATAAAACGACGGTAGAAGTTAGCGAAGCCCAAGAACTTCTGAAGACTCTTAACTGACGAGGGCTGAGTCCAATCAAGAATAGCTCGGACCTTGACTGGGTCCATCTCCACAGCAGAAGGGGAAAAAATGAACCCCAAAAAGGGAACCTTCTGCACACCAAAGAGACACTTTGAGCCCTTGACAAACAAAGAATTTTCACGCAAAATTTTAAAGACCAACCTGACCTGCTCCACATGCGAATCCCAATTATCAGAAAAAACCAAAATATCATCCAGATAAACAATCAAAAATTTATCCAGATACTTCCGGAAAATGTCATGCATAAAGGACTGAAAAACTGAAGGCGCATTGGAGAGCCCAAAAGGCATCACCAAGTACTCAAAATGACCTTCGGGCGTATTGAATGCGGTTTTCCATTCATCACCTTGCTTAATGCGCACAAGGTTGTACGCACCACGAAGGTCTATCTTGGTGAACCACTTGGCACCCTTAATCCGGGCAAACAAGTCAGACAACAGCGGTAAAGGATACTGAAATTTGACAGTGATCTTATTTAAAAGCCGATAATCAATACAAGGTCTCAAAGATCCGTCCTTTTTTGCCACAAAAAAGAATCCCGCACCAAGAGGGGAAGAAGACGGACGAATATGTCCCTTCTCCAGAGACTCCTTGATATATGAACGCATAGCGGTATGTTCAGGTACCGACAGATTAAACAGTCTTCCCTTAGGAAATTTACTGCCTGGGATCAAATCTATAGCACAGTCACAGTCCCTATGAGGAGGCAGTGCACTGGACTCAGACTCACTGAAGACATCCTGATAATCAGACAAATAGTCCGGAACTTCCGAAGGCGTAGAAGAAGCAATAGACACAGGCAGGGAATCCCCATGAATACCACGACAGCCCCAACTTGAGACTGACATAGCCTTCCAGTCCAGGACTGGATTATGGGTCTGTAACCATGGCAGCCCTAAAACAACCAAATCATGCATTTTATGTAAAACCAGGAAACGTATCACCTCGCGGTGTTCAGGAGTCATGCACATGGTAACCTGTGTCCAATACTGCGGTTTATTTGCTGCCAATGGTGTAGCATCAATACCCCTAAGAGGAATAGGATTTTCTAATGGTTCAAGAGTAAAACCACAGCGCTTAGCAAATGAGAGATCCATGAGACTCAGGGCAGCACCTGAATCTACAAACGCCATGACAGGATAAGATGACAGTGAGCAAATCAAAGTTACAGACAGAATAAATTTAGGTTGCAAATTACCAACGGTGACAGGACTAACAACCTTAGCTATACGTTTAGAGCATGCTGAGATAACATGTGTAGAATCACCACAGTAGTAGCACAAGCCATTCCGGCGTCTATGAATTTTCCGCTCATTTCTAGTCAGGATTCTATCACATTGCATTAAATCAGGTGTCTGTTCAGACAACACCATGAGGGAATTTGCGGTTTTTCTATCACATTGCCCCGAATTAGGTGTCTGTTCAGACAACACCATGAGGGAATTTGCGGTTTTGCGCTCCCGCAACCGCCGGTCAATTTGAATAGCCAGTGCCATAGTATCATTCAGACCTGTGGGAATGGGAAAACCCACCATAACATTCTTAATGGCTTCAGAAAGGCCATTTCTAAAATTAGCGGCCAGTGCACACTCGTTCCAATGTGTCAGCACGGACCATTTCCGAAATTTTTGGCAATACACTTCAGCCTCATCCTGCCCCTGAGACATAGCCAGCAAGGCCTTTTCTGCCTGAATCTCAAGATTGGGTTCCTCATAAAGTAAACCGAGCGCCAGAAAAAACGCATCAAGATCAGCCAATGCCGGATCTCCTGGCGCCAGCGAAAAAGCCCAATCCTGAGGGTCGCCCCGTAAGAACGAAATAACAATTTTTACTTGCTGAGCAGAATCTCCAGATGAACAGGGTCTCAGGGACAAAAACAATTTACAATTATTCACGAAATTCCTAAACTTAAACCTGTCTCCGGAAAACAGTTCAGGAATCGGTATTTTAGGTTCTGACCTAGGATTTCTGATAACATAGTCTTGTATGCCCTGCACACGAGTAGCCAGCTGGTCCACACTTGTAATCAAGGTCTGGACATTCATGTCTGCAGCAAGCATAGCCACTCTGAGGTAAAGGGGAAGAAGAAAAAAAAAAAAACTCAGAATCTTCTTTCTTATAATCCCTCTTCTGCAATGCATTAAACATTTAATACTGGCCTGGCAAACTGTTATGACCCCAATGGCGAGGGTCTCAGAGGAACGTGGAAGTCTGCAGAATACAAAAATCCAGCTCATAGGGCTGTGGTAACTGGGTTGACCATATATCTACTCCTAACGCCAACACTAGAAGTAGCCGGGGATCATTCCTACGTTGATTCTAGATGACACGCGCCAGCCGGAGAATCTAGCTACCCCTAGTAGAGGAAAACAAAGACCTTTCTTGCCTCCAGAGAAGGGGACCCCAAAGCTGGATAGAAGCCCCCCACAAATAATGACGGTGAGGTAAGAGGAAATGACAAACACAGAAATGAACCAGGTTTAGCACAGAGAGGCCCGCTTACTGATAGCAGAATAAAGAAAGGTAACTTATATGGTCAACAAAAACCCTATCAAAATCCACACTGGAAATTCAAGAACCACCGAACCGTCTAACGGTCCGGGGGGAGAACACCAGCCCCCTACAGCTTCCAGCAAAGGTCAGGATATAGATTTGGAACAAGCTGGACAAAAATACAAAACCAAAACAAATAGCAAAAAGCCAAAAGGCAGACTTAGCTGATATAACTGGAACCAGGATCAGTAGACAAGAGCACAGCAGACTAGCTCTGATAACTACGTTGCCAGGCATTGAACTAAAGGTCCAGGGAGCTTATATAGCAACACCCCTAACTAACGACCCAGGTGCAGATAAAAGGAATGACAGAAAAACCAGAGTCAAAAAACTAGTAACCACTAGAGGGAGCAAAAAGCAAATTCACAACAATACACTATATATATTAGTTTCCTCTTTTATTATGTACAGCAACATCCCTTATTCCATAGCATCCTCACTAGTTATCTTATTACGTAGCATCCTCTCTTGCTATGTACAGCGCCAGCCCTTATTACATAGCATCCTCTCTAGTTATTTATGGCTGCTTTTCTAATGGAGGAGGCATATGGTCTGGTCTTCTAGTCAGATGCTGCTCCATTAGTAGTCATCTAATTTTATATCCAAAAAGTGAAAATTCTGTAATAAAGAGAAGGTGCTATGATTAATAGAAATAACAAAAGATTGCGCTATGTAATAAGGTATGGAGCTGTGTCACGGGGTCCTTCTCCGGTATCACACAATCAACAGAGCAAGAGAATAGTGAACAATCCCAAAACCTTTATTTAGGCAAAAATACGAAAGGTCCATATATGCGATCCATCCACCACACAAAGGATAAAATAGTCCAGAACAGGAATGCAGTTCAGTAACAGGATAAAAGTCCAACAATCCAGCAGACAGAGGATAGCATAGTCCATATACTCTTCTTTCTCTCTGAGATGCTGTGTCCACATCATCATTCCACACAGGCCTGAACTGCGTCTCACATCCCTGATATTTTCTAAAAGTCTCCCTCCTCATTCACAGGTCAGGAGGGGGAAGGTCTCAGGGGCTCATTGTTTCAACAAGCTAGGTCAACATGTTATTAGCATATTGGCAAACAATACAGTGCTGTGGGGGCTGATATCAGATGGCAGCAACAGCCATTCATCAATTAGCAAATAACTCCTACAAGAGAACACCATGAAAATAAGTAAAATAGAAATATACACAAAAATGATACCCACATAGCATATCACACCATCACAACCTGTACATAACAAGAGGGCACACTGTATAATAAAGGATCATGCTATACAGAATAAGTGAGCAAGCTATGTAATAAGGGACAGTGCTACAAATAGCAAGAAAGTAAACTGTATACTAAGGGATGCCACTACTCATAAAAAGAAATTACATTATAAACTAAGGAATGGCGATATACATAACAAAAGAGTACACTGCGAGTGAAATACACTCTCTTCTATGCTATATAGCCCATAGTCATAGAAAGGGCTACGGCCAGAAACACGTTAGGATGTTGGACTCTTTTTAATCTGTCTGGACAACACTTTTTTCATTTTAATGAAATAAAATAAAAAAGCAAATTTAATTTGTATCCAGCCTATGGATCCTTTTTTCTCTCCTTTTTTCTATTGCTGAAAAACAGTTACCAAAAGTTGCACACTGTAACCGCCAAGCGCACTGCCTCCATAGTAGTGTAACCATCATGCATTTGGACCTGAACTATATAAAAAAAACCTCACGGACTGGGGTTGCTGTTTTTTTTTGCCTTTGTAACAACCACTTTTGGTGTACAAGTATCTATGCGTATTGATGTAGTCCAACACGCTATACAACAGACTACCTTTCCATGCTACACAGACCTGTTTCTGAGCAGCAGAAGACTGCTTACAATATCATACAGCTTGAATATATAAAATCGAGAGGAGAGGTGCAGCAAGAGACTGTAAATGATGTGGGTTATTCCATCCTTCGTGTAATTTCAGAAGTAAAGATGGAGAAAATATCAGGAAGAGATCAGTGCATTTATTTCATCACTTATAATGAGTCCCTCAGGTGCTACGAGGACGTATAAAGACCCGTATTCATCCATTATGGGATACAATGGTCGCTTTATGTTTCTTCGGATGCCCTCAGAAAGTTCTTCTTGGGTAACCTGCCAGGAAGTGTTTCTCCAGAAATACCAAAATGAGTCACTTTTATTACAGGTATGCTGAGCTCATGCAGAATGAGAGATGATTGGATTAGGACAAAATTAACATTTATTGCAGATTTTATCATTTTATTTAACTCGGTCATGAATAAACAATGGCAATCAATGCATTAACTTCCCCATGTAGACCAAGAAATGAATCACGACTGCAACCATGTACACTTCTTGTCCTGCAGTTACTGTATCACAGCGCTGAAGTCACATCAAAAGTATATTTTCCTATATTGCTGAGAGCATTATTTCTCAAGTCTCCTTCTGCTGCTACGGTTATATTGGATGGGTGTCTGCAGTACACATCACCTGACCTGTACAAAGGACAGCCACCACCTTTGGGAAAAAAACATAAGCTCTCAACATGTTTCTCCACTATACTAGCTTCATCAGGGGTGCGAGTCTTTGTATCCCTGACAAAGCCAGTTTAGGGGCGAAACATGTCTAGGAAAAGAGAATTCTTGTATGTTAGGATTTATAAATAGTGGTAGCTGCCGCCTGCACCTATAAAGTGGTGTGTACTCAAGACATACCGCCAGAATAAGTATTATCGCAGCAGGAGAGTTGAGAAATTGTGCTGTCAATCAAGCTGCAATATTGGAAAATCCACACGTTATGGACTCTTTCTCAGTTAACTCATTCTGCAGTCAGCAATAGGCAGCGCAACACAGAATATAAAAGTCAAACGGCACCATTTTTTTAAATAAAACCGTATGAGAAAAAATATGTTTAGCCCAAAATACATGCCTTTAAGTAAAAAAAAAATGCATCCAAGAGTTAGAGAATACCTTTAATATTAATCAATTCCATTAACCTATGTGCCACATGGTACAGGTTGTAATACATTACGTGACATTCACCACAAACACTTGTGAAACCACAAAAAAAACACCGACAGTCAGTAACGGGCGGTCACATTCCAATCTGCCCCATATAATAAAAAGCAACTTTTCAGCGGAGACAGTTTCCTTGTCCTAGCACAGGCGAGTGTCAATGTATTTGTACTCATTTCACAATGTCGAAAATTACATCCTTCTAAACTGAACTTTACACACTGGGAGCTCAGCCTGACCCTGAGAGGATACGTGCATTCAAAAGGGGCCACCCCCCAAAAATAAGTTTTTTGTACAGGGGCATAACAAACATTTGAGTCCCAAGATGGGCTCTTTTATTGTAAATTTGCATAAACTCGGTTACTTTCTTTTCCAGTTTGCAGGATTTTTTTGGCCAAAATTAAGACCACCATCATATATGAAATTATATCCATTTGTTTGCAGTGGGCTCACCCTAGTGGTGGCTGTAGGTAGCCATAAATTTATAATTTAGTTCTATGATTGTGTGCAGGAGCAGTTCAATATCAGGTTACTGATACCTGATCATCAGGACCCGGGACTTTTCATACTTTACAGCCAGCTACAGTGAAGCAAAACTATCTGACACCAGAGTATTTAGTGCCAAAAAGTAGTTAAGAGGTTAAAATGCCAAACCAGTAAATACCCGGGTCAGAAGTCATTTACCAAGATTGGTGCTCTTAACTCCTGGACAACAAGAGCTGAAGGATTAAACATTTGGACAATAGGAATTTGAGAATTAAGCATTTGGACACTGGGAACAGGAGAACCAAAGCTGTGGAGACCTGGAATTGGAGAACCAAACTTATGAATATCAGGAACTGGAGAATCAAACCCATGGACACCAAGAACTGGGGAACATCATTCCTGGATTTGGAGAACACAGGAACCAAACCTATCACCAAGAACTGGAGATTTATGCCTCAAGAGACCAGAAATTGGAGAACCAACCTTCTGAACAATCGGAACTGGAAGATAAAAACTTTGGACAACAAGGACTGGACAATTAAATGTATGGAGACTAGGTACTGAGGAACCAAACCTCTGGATACCAGACACTAGAAAATTAAACTCCCGACAGAAGGATCTGGAAAACTAAATCTCTGGACACTGTGAACTGGAGAACCAAACCTCTGGACACCATGACCTGGAAAACTAAATCTCCAGATACTAGGAATTGAGGAAGCAAAATGTAGATATAGGAAACGGATAACCAATTCTTTCAACAGAAGAAATTTGAGTACCAAAACTCTAGACAATAGAAACTGAAGAACTAATTCCCTGGACATCAAGAAATTTAGATGAAAATCTCTAGACACCATAAATTGGAAAAATAAACCTCTGGACATAAAGGACTGGAGAACCAAATCTTTGGACATCAGGAACTAGAAAACTAATCTTCTAGATACCAGAGAATTTGGTACTGAACGAGTAGACATCAGGTTCTAGGCAGGTTCAAGTCATCAAGTTGGTGGCAAGCTAATTAACCACCAATGTAGCAAATAAACTTCTGCATCCTGGGAACAGGATTGATAAACTAGCACCAATGGGCACCAGGGACTGAGAACCACAAGGCTACTGTAATAAGAAGCTTTGATATCCCTGAAGAGCCCTTGAAGGATGTGCCATTAATGAGGAGAGATTGCCATCTTCTGGCCAGGCAAAATCAAATGCAACCAAATTGTGCTGGAAGGTTTGCAGGAGGAATGACACTGCCTGCTGTACCTGATCAGGTGACACACAGGAAGGACTTCTTTAATATAAAAGCCTTGCATGCGAAACCAGGGGCAGATTTGGCGCCAGAGAAGAGCGTGGGGGAAGGCGTGCTGTAAGGATGTCGCTGAAGCCAGCGTAACAGGCCTCATCGGAAAGTCATCTCCTGCCAAGGCCCGGATGCTGCTCAGGAAGACTCAGAGTTTTGTCTGCACTAGTCAAGACCAGGATTTGTGCCATACACCAGTAAAACTCAGGAGACTAGACTTTGCCTGTCAAGAGCTGAGGCCTATTCGCTCCGCTCCAATTCTAAGAGACCTCCGTCGGTGGTCAACCCGAGAAGATCCATGAAAAGACTGCAACAGGTGAGGTCCGCTTGTGACCGTGGAGGGACAGCGCACGTGATCAGGGCAGTCACTCCCAGCTATCATCTACGGTACCGGGATCGGCTGGGATTCGAGGTCTCAGGTTGGGATTGTGACGGTTGATGAGAGGGAGGCTCAACGAGCTTTGCTAGACTACTTCACAGAGAGACTTGCGGCCTAGCGGGAAAACTCGGTGACGACCGCTGGTGCCACATTTGTGGAGAGAGAACTTACGCGGTGACTACCACGAATGGACGTATCACGGTTGTGAACAAAACATTGATGTTAGATAAAGACTTCATTTGTTTTTCTGAGATTGTTTGTTATCTTTGTTTGAATGATCATTTGCCTCGTTACTGACACTAATTGTTCAGAGTCACTTGAAGCCAATAAACAGAGCTAGAATCATCCCTGATTGTTTCCACCTGGTACCTCTGTGCATTGCATCTAGACACCTGCCTTACACGTTTCTGCTGAAATTCTACATAACGATACACGTGCGCGGGAACTGTAGCATGCAAGTCATTGGCTTTGTATGCCATGCAAACCACAAATGACCGATAATTCCAGCTCAAGTCACAGTGATAAAGAAAAACATAAGCTTTGGTTCCAGAAGACTGACTCTTCTCGGCATGCTTACTGTATTCTTCGTTACAAGACATTTCATCATGACTCCTGCCGATCACCTGCTACTTTTCTTATTTTTTATTTCCTTATTGAGACCAGATTAAGAGATGCTTGACAAATCTTCAGAATCATTTCTGGCACACTTCCTTGTCCCTGACAATGCTGCACTAACATATAGACAGCTGACATGAATTATTGGTAGCAGGTCACTGAAAGCTTTGAAGTAATCTTCCTGGTGTCCATGCCAAAAAGTGTTTCACGGTTTTTGTTATCTTTCCGTGGGTTACATGATGCACCCTGACGAATTTGACTTTTGATCAAAGCACATTGATTACAAAGAGCGTCACTCGCTCCGGAGGACCTGTCCTGTCCTGCATTATGCAGGTAACCCATAGATTTCAATGGACCCAATGTAATACCTCATTTCTCCAGTGGTAGTGCTGCAGTAAAATTGAACACTTGCTGCCAGGTTTCCCCACAGATTACAGCTGATCGTCGAAGGTCCCAGTCGGAGGACACTTTATGACTAGGTTCTTGTCAAAGAACCTTTCGGCCAAATAGGGAAGAACCCCTTTGAAGACCCAGTTCAGTCTGGATTTTGGAGCACAAGTTCTGCTCTTGGCTGCGGTTTACTTACTCGGGGACCTATGATAACTCGTAAGAGAACTGGTGTACAGCCTCATTTGCGATGTGGGTTCTGTTTCACACTGGCTTTTGATTTTTTTATTTTGGCTTTTGTGCCAAGTGACCTTTTGCTTGGAAATCAACCTCCTAACACGCTGAGCTATTAGGAAATGTGAGGACAGGTTATAATTTGTAGTATTCGGGGAGAAAAAGATTTATCCACCACCAGGAGCAAAACAGTAACAATGCCGTGTCATAACAAGAATCTGCATAACTAATCATATGCTAAATAACTGCAAGTTATATTTATGTATGAGATAGCCAAGATGATTGTCTATAAATGATGGTGGTCTCATGTGAGAAGCAGCAGTGGATATTGAGATATGAAGCCTGAAAGTCAAAGGTTCACAACATTGTTGCCCTTTTGCTCGTCAGTGTATGTAGGTTGAAACACAATCAGTAACTGAAACAACTGGTTAGGAGGCTTAAAACTGGGTTAGTAACAGCTAAACTCTGCTACAAAGGTGAGGTTCTGGAAGACAGTTTCATGTCAGAGGTCATACACAAGGTAGTTATACTGCATCAGCAAGGTGTCTCCCAGGCAAACATTTCAAAACTTCAAGCTCTTTTGAAGAAGCACAAAAACATGTTGAGGACCGCAGGCGCAGTGGTCAGCCAAGAAAACTTAGTGCAGCAGATGAAGGACACATCACGCTACTTCTCTTTGAAAATGGACGATGTCCAGCCGTGGCATCAGCTTAGAACTGGCAGCAACCAGTGGGACCCAGCGACGAGTCTGGCCAAAAGGGATCTTCATGGAAGAATCGTGGTGGAAAAAAAAAAAAAAAACCTTCTACATGGGAATAAAGCCAGGTAACTCAACTATGCATGAAAGCAGAGGAACTGGTAACAAAAACAAGAGTAGCGGTGCAGAAAACGCTATGTGCAAGTGTGCAGCGCCCCAGAGTCCTGGTCGTTGCAGTAATGTCGTTCTTCCACCAGGGGGAGTGATATTACGTCTGAAGGCAATAAAGGAGATCTCTACCAGGTATCACAAACCACACAACACCCTTCACACTCCAGCCCACCAGGGGGAGCTACGCTCCTATCTATTAGGGCACTCCTCACAATTAGGTAAAACTGGTAGTCTGGACAGGAAGTTAGGCAGGAGCGAGCTGGGCTTCACCCAGTAAGCTGCTATCTGAGCTCCTCTCAGGTAGTGGGTCCCTGACAGGGGTGGGATCCTGTCAGAGGCCTAGACAGAAGGCCACGGAGCTGCGCCTGCTCCACTTACGGCAGCATCCTAAGAAAGAGACATTAGAAGGGAATTGTATTGAGTGAGAAACGAAGTCATAGCAAAAGGAGAGGAAACCAGAAGGAGTTCTGCCCTGTAAAAGGCTGCCTCCTGTCTGAGGCGCAGGATCCGTAGCCGAAACACCAAGAGAGTCATCGTCTCCAAGCCTGGCTCCAGAGACAGGCAGGACAGCTAGTTCCATATTAGTTGCCCGACCTTTTACCCAGGAGGCACGGGGGCAGCTGTGGGGGCCGGGGTGTGATAGAGTCCCTGTGAAAAGCCTCAGGCCACCAGTCATACAGGTTTGTCCTATCCATTCCATCTGGGGGACAGAGAGAGAAAGAGACACTAACATCAGTTGTGAGGACCTTACCGAGAAGCTCAGCAGGGAGGCACTACAACACCC
The DNA here is from genome assembly GCF_051348905.1 of Ranitomeya variabilis. NCBI lineage: Eukaryota > Metazoa > Chordata > Amphibia > Anura > Dendrobatidae > Ranitomeya > Ranitomeya variabilis. The sequence continues at coordinate 21,867,037 of NC_135238.1, forward strand.
AGGCGCTAGAGGAAGGCTATTGATTTCCACCTGGATAAGGGGACTCTGGATTTGCCTTCAGACCGGCCGGACTCTGCCTGCCCTGTGGTCGGTACCCTGGACTGTGGACACTAAAGCCTTCAGTAAAGTTAAAGAGACTGCAACCTTGTGTCCTCGTTCTTCACTGCACCTCACACCATCCACCATCTACACTCTGGGAAGCCCTGGGGCTACACTTCACCTGTGGGAAGGTATACCATCTAGCTGCCATTACATCACCCCAGTGGACCCCTAAGCAGCGTCGGTCACCGACTGAATACCACAGGTGGCGTCACGAACATTATCCCTTTAAAGACCTGTCCCCCATTTAACACAACGGACGTCCCTGGGGCCACGGACTGGGTCAGCCACCGTGACATCCCCTTTGAGAACCGATGGGCCCAGTACCGAGTACCCCATAGCCCTATGGGGGCGCTCCAATCGCACCTACAATTGATGCATTTTTTGAAGGTAAATATTAATAGGATTTACATTTCTCTTTTATTCATTCACTTTGCATTTTACTAATTGATTAACTATTAAAACTTCTATTTTTGATCCTTACCTAGCAGCATTTTATTTTCCACACCTGAATAAAACTTTTGCGCGCTATGTATGTGCGGCACCCCAGGGTCCTGGTCGTCGCAGTGGTATTGCTTTCCTCTCGGGGAGAGTGATGCTACGTTTGGAGGCAAAGAAGGATAACTGCATCCAGGTATCACAAACATGCAACACATTTCACACTCCAGGCCACCAGGGGGAGCTCTTGCTCCTATTTATTAGGTCACTCCCCACATAGGTAAAACTGGTTGCCTGTAGGGAAAGTGAGTTAGTTGCTGGCTGAGCTCAGCTCAGTTAGTTGGTCCCTGACAGGGGTGGGATCCTGTCAGAGAACGAAGGAGAAAGGACACGGAGCTGTGCCTGCCCTCAGAGCTGCAGCTCCTGGGAAGAGACATCGAGGGCAGAACGATATTGCAGAGAGGGTGAAGGAAGTTGTAGCAAAGGAGTGGATACCAGAAGGGGACCAGCCCTACACAGGCTGCCTCCTTCTGAGGCGCAGGATCCCGGTAGCCGGAACACCGAGGGAGTAACGACATTTATGCCTTGCTCCAGAGACCGGCAGGACAGCTAATTTCATGTTACCTGTCCGCCCTACACCAGGGAGGCACGGTGGCTCCCCTTAGAGGCTGGGGCATGATAGAGTCCCTATAAACCGCCTCAAGCCACCAGTCATACGGGTTTGTCCTATCCTATACGGGGGACAGAGAGAGAGACATTACATCTGTGAGGACCTTATGTGAAGCCTTAGGCAGTAAGGAAGTAAGGAACTACAACACTGCAGCACAAGGGAAGGCTACTAATTTCCACCTGGACAAGGGGACTCTGGACTTGCCTCCAAACCGGCCGGACTCTGCCTGCCCTGTGATCAGGTGCCCTGGACTGTGGATGCTGAAGTCCTCAGTAAAGGTAAAGAGACTGCAACCTTGTGTCCTCGTTCTTCTCTGCGCCTCTCACCATCCACCATCTACACACTGGGAAGCCCTGGGGATACACTTCACCTGTGGGAAGGTATACCATCTAGCTGCCATAACATCACCCCAGTGGACCCCTTAAAGCAGCGTCGGTCACCCTGACCGAATACCACAGGTGGCGTCACGAACATTTCCCCTTTAAAGACCTTTCCCTTTTACACGGACGTCCCAGGGCCACGGACCGGGTCAGCCACCGTGACATCCCCCTGTGACCGAAGGACCCGGTACCGAGTACCCCACGGCCTCATGGGGGCGCTCCAACTTTGGCATCACTAACAGGATCTACTAAAGCCTGAAAATCGGGTCATGTGCGCATAAAGACTGTGCCTAACCATGATTTGTGCTAAAAAACTGTGTGACTAATGGACTGTTATACCGCCAAAAATTGCCGCCAAAACCACCGCCATTACAGCGCTACGAGGAGCGCCGGAGAAAAGCGTGCCATCATGGGCATGACCTAACTGAGAAGCGCGAAAAATGTCCGTCCAGTCCAAATATCTCTGTACTTTGAGGACGTGTCCGTCAGCAGCCGAGATCTGCCTCCTGATCCTAAATGGCAGGAGGAGACCAAGGAAAAGGAACCGCCCCCGGAGGAGAGAGCGGGAAAGAGACCAGGAAGGAGCAAGCCACGAGGAGGACGCCATGGCCAGCAGCCCGGAACCAGAGCATGGGGTGGAAGCGGAGGACTCCCCCAGCCACCTGGAAAGACACCGCGGCCAGGCATCACCAGTTGGCCCTGACTTCCTGCAGGCCGGAGTGGAGGAGCTCATAGACCAGTTCCTGCAGATGCAGCTGAGCGCCAAGGCCACGTGTCGGGCGGAGCCTGCGGAAGACCCACCAGCACCGCTACCAGCACCGCTTCCAGCACCGTTTCCTGCTACACAGTCTCCACCACCGACAGAACCGACCGGCACCGAAGACACCGCTGCGGCAGGTAAGCACACCGACCCTGCCCCAGTGACTGAGGAACTGTCAGTAGGCCCCGTAGCAGCGCCACCTCCCCGCGGGTCCAGCTGGCTCCAAAATCTTGGACCATGGGACCAGGCCACGGGGATGGAGCAGTTCTTAAAGGCCCCAATTCAACCTGCCAACCTCCCTGAGGAGGTATACGCTGAAAAGACAGTGTACCGCTGGGTCAATCCTGGACCTGATCTCATGGGATTCCCTGGGATGAAGGAGAGTGAGGGAGAAACCCTGGAGGTCCTGAGTTGGGACGAGTACCAGTGCCAGCTCGCCTGTAAATGGGAGGCAAAGGAGGAGGAACGCCAGGCCCAACGCAGAGCCTTTGACAAGAGGGATCTGCAGGCCAAAGCCCAGGCCCACAAGGACTGCACTGTCAACCAGGCCCCGCGTAAGCAGGGCATAGTGGTCACCTTTAAGCTACAAGGAGGCTGGGGCTTTATTAAGGAGCAGGAACTCTATGCGGAGGTCTTCGTCAACAGGAGGGACGTGGAGTCTCACTTGTGGGAAGGACACCCGGATAGGGATTTGTACCCAGGGGATCGTGTCACCTACACCAGACACTTTGGCGAAAGGGGTTGGTATGCCTTAAATGTCCATAAGCACAGGGACTCTATGACCAAGCCACCCAGCTCCAAGGCACCAGCAGTATCGCCTTACGCAGTATAAGCGCCCCCTCGTGCTAAAGCGGCCACAGCCAGCACTACCCCTACAGTCATTCCTGCTTGCACTACTACGAAGACTATGGTGTGCACCATTACTACTACAGAGACTGCAGTAGCTACAGGACCAACTATCACCTGCACACAGGCTGTTGTGGAACAGAAGTCAGTGGCCACTCAGACCCCCATCTGGAGCGAAGGAGCCCCATATGTAGCACCTGGTCACCACCCGTACCCTAAGGGACTGTCATTCCCTGTGCTACCTCCAGGACTACTTAAATAGGTGAAGTCTGACAAGACTGTAAATAGTTAACTGTTTGCCTTTTGCTGCTTAAAACCCGACCAGGGTTATTTCTTAAAGGGGTCCTCAGTTCCAGGAGGATCCTATGTTTGCACAAGTTTTTCACCTGTTTGCATGAATTGCTTTAAAGAACATTAGAATCATGAACTGTGCATGATCGGAACTTTCTTGTAAATAGTTTGCACCTTCTTAAAGGTGCTTCCTACTGGTTTTACAAAAGAAGCTTTTATAGAGACTGCTTCTAAAAGACTGCTGCTAATCTTGTGAGAACGGCTTTGTTTTACAGAGACCTGAAGAAAAACCCGTTTGGCGTGGCAGGATTCCGGGTAAGGATACACGCCTTGTAGCCCGCCCAAGGCCAAAGTTGGGGGTTAATAGCGGGTCCCTTGCATTGTTCCTGCTGTTACCACGTTGATAACTGTCTTGAGTATTGATACCTTGTACTACCTCAGTAAAAGAGACTTGAATACTGTTTAAACCCTTAAAGGGAATGTTTAATTGTTGCACTTGACAGAGTATATTAAAGAGTTAATATAGTAATGAAAGCTAATATTTGAATTTGGTTAGAATAATTGATATCCTGATACATTCTTGAATAAAATAAAGAGAGAATAAAGTAACAAGTGGGGGTTGGACAGAAAAGTTTGCACTTAAAGAAGATTAAAAGTAATAAAATGGTTATTTGCACTTGGAAGCCTTAATAGATAGCATACCCATAGAGGGTACTTGTGTTTCAAAACTAGTTTATAGTTATATTGTTTTATTACCAAATAGTGTGCGCACAATGTAAATATGTTATGTTATGCAACGTTCAAGATTCCACACCTCCCATAAAGGGAAGCATCAGTTCATATTAATTTGTTTCATAGCATTTCAAAAATCTGTATGTCTTTTGCTAACCTGTAACTGTTTTTTTTTTCCCGGTTCGGGAGTACTGGATTTAACGGGGGGTGGGTGCTGCACCCCAGGGTCATGGTCGTCACAGTGGTATTGCTTTCCTCTCGGGGAGAGTGATGCTATGTTTGGAGGCAAAGAAGGATAACTGCTTCCAGGTATCACATACATGCAACACGTTTCACACTCCAGGCCACCGGGGGAAGCTCTTGCTCCTATTCATTAGGTCACTCCCCACATTGGTAAAACTGGTTGCCTGTAGGGAAAGTTAGTCAGTTGCTCTCTGAGCTCAGCTCAGTTAGTTGGTCCCTGACAGGGCTGGGATCCTGTCAGAGAGTGAAGGAGAAAGGACACGGAGCTGTGCATGCCCTCAGAGCTGCAGCTCCTGGGAAGAGACATCGAAGACAGAACGGTATTGCAGAGAGGGTGAAGGAAGTCGTAGCAAAGGGGAGGATACCAGAAGGGGACCAGCCCCACACAGGCTGCCTCCTTCTGAGGCACAGGATCCCGGTAGCCGGAACACCGAGGGAGTGACGACCTTTATGCCTTGCTCCAGAGACCGGCAGGACAGCTAATTTCACGTTACCTATCCGCCCTACACCCAGGAGGCACGGTGGCACCTCTTAGAGGCTGGGGCATGATAGAGTCCCTATAAACCGCCTCAAGCCACCAGTCATACGGGTTTGTCCTATCCTATACGGGGGACAGAGAGAGACATTACATCTACAACATCTGTGAGGACCTTATGTGAAGCCTTAGGCAGTAAGGAACTACAACACTAAAGAGCAAGGGAAGGCTACTAATTTCCACCTGGTTAAGGGGACTCCAAACCGGCCGGACGCTGCCTACCCTGTGGTCTGGTGCTCTGGACTGTGGATGCTGAAGTCCTCAGTAAAGGTAAAGAGATTGCAACCTTGTGTCCTCGTTCTTCTCTGCGCCTCTCACCATCCACCAACTACACACTGGGAAGCCCTGGGGATACACTTCACCTGTGGGAAGGTATACCATCCAGCTGCCATAACATCACCCCAGTGGACCCCTTAAAGCAGCGTCGGTCACCCTGACCGAATAAAACAGGTGGCGTCACGAACATTTCCCCTTTAAAGACCTTTCCCTTTTACACGGACGTCCCAGGGCCACGGAACGGGTCAGCCACCGTGACATTCCCCCTGTGAACTGAAGGACCCAGTACCGAGTACCCCACGGCCTCAAGAGGGCGCTCCATACGTTCTTCCCAAAATGGCCAATTTTCAATTTTGCGCTTTCGTTTTTTTCGCTATTGTTTTTCATCCCCTTCTTCATAAGGCTATACATTTTTTACTTTGACTCGATTTTTCTGGTCAGTACAATTATGGCGACAGCAAACAATATAATAAAATAAATAATAACAAAAATAGTGTTTTTTTATTATTGTTTTAGTTGTTAAAAAAAAAAAAATTCTGAACTTTGGAAAAAAAAAATATTTGGTATGTGTTGCCATTTTTGACACTGGAATCTTTTTTTTTTTTTAACCTTCATTAGACCTTAATTTTTTTGCTGAGTTTTTGTTAGTACTTATGACAATTTTATTGCTTTTCATTCCATTTTTTTAGGCATGAAAGACTTCCAAAATAAGCCACAAATTCTGGCATTTTTGATTCTTTTTCTTTATCTACGGAATTTACTGTGGGGTTAAACAATTTTATATTTTCATATATCGGATGCAGCGACTCCAAATTAGCTTTTTTTTCTAATTTATTTATTTTTAAATTGGGAAAATAGGGGACATTTATTATTTTTTTCTTACATTTTCCAAAACTTTTTAAATAATTTACACTTTTTTTTATAGTCCCTATTGGCACCTACAATCATTGGCTCGTTGCCAGCTGTACAGCGCAGTTGTCACCCACCGCGTCTGCTCCATGCACCTGACGAAGGACACACTATGTCCTAAATCAGGAAAGGGTTAAACACAAGGGATCTATAAAGATAAAAGGGTGGATTATCACAGTATATACCATATTCTACACATCAATATCAGCAGTCATAAAGATTAGGGAAAATCCATAGGTGATGACCTCAGGTGGTTTCGGGGTTTATTGGTTTCTCTACAAGGAAAAAGAAACACCGATATTTGCATTCACTTTGTGCCGAGAAGTATCTAGAAAGCCGAACATAGGTAACATGGCCCGGGGGTCTGTAAAGAGTCGTTTCTCAGATTACAAGACCTCTTTCCGCCAGGTCACAGGAAGCTGAGATATGAGGAGCTGTATGAGACGGCACCAGACTACCAGGGACCTATTTTGACTCCTTGTCCCCCTCGAAAAAATGTTGTGTTCCCTCCATGTCACAGGCAGTATAGGGTCAGCGTCAGCTAACGCTACAGTATAAAGAGCTCCTCATATCTCAGCTTCCTGGACCCTCGTGAGTCTGCCTTGAGGGGTGAGGATGTGAAACATAGGAGCCCCGGTGAAGTAAAGGCCCCCAGTTTGCACCCCAATGAGTTTGGCAGGACCAGCTGACCACTTGATGTGTATGGGATCCTTCCAACTTTCGCCCTGATAGATGACGTCGGGGATTAGAAGGATCAGGCAGTTAAATAATTTGTTTTTAGGGAAAATAGGTCAACACCAGAGGGGTCTGTAATCAGCTCACTCCTCTCTCCAAGCGCTCCTGTGTATAGGGGAGCCGGGGGAGATAGCGCTTTACCATGTGTATGGCCAGCTTTAGGCTCGTCGACTTAGCCTAGGATTGTTCGGCTAATAGAAATAGGATATATTGGTTGCATTTATTACATTTCAACATTGTTCTTATTACACAATTTTAGATTTTCTGCTGCCTAAGGCAAAAAAATTGACATTGCACCCCTCCCAACACTGCAATTTAAACCTGGAGTGAACTAACGCAATTACGTCATTTATTTTTAGGTTTTTGCTTTTACAGTATTTATTCATTGTTATTTAGTTCCCTTAGGGGACTTTAACATGCAATCGTCTGATTGCTTAAAGGGAACCCGTCACCCCCCCCAGGGCCTATTAAAGTAAAAGAGCCACCTTCAGCAGCACTAAGGCTGCATTCTGTGAAGGTGGCTCTTATGTTTATTACCCCTAGAAACGCTGAAATAATGACTTCTATAAATTTCCCGCCATACCTCTATTGAGTGCCTGAGGCATGTTTTCTCCCGCTGACTGAACACCTCGCAGCCATCCATCATCCCGCTCTGGCCTCCGGGCTCCGCCTCCTCTCTTTGTCGTGACGTCACTGGTGCCTGCGCTCTGCAACGCTGTGCGCGCTGCCCGGGAACATACATCAGGTGATGTAACGATATCGCGCCTGCATGTAGCAGAGGCCCCAGATCCCGCCCCGCAGTGTGTTATGATGTATTCACACTGTGGGGCTGGGAATTTGGTGCCTGCGCAGTGGAGCGGGTCACCGTGCTCCATTGAAGATAGTGCCGAAGTCTCGCGAGAGCAAGTAAGTGGCTGAGCAGGGAGTTGATGGCTCTCTGCTCCACTACAGCAAACAGTATTGGCATCCTAAGAACGCTTATGCAGCGCCCCAGAGTCCTGGTCGTTGCAGTAATGTCGTTCTTCCACCAGGGGGAGTGATATTACGTCTGAAGGCAATAAAGGAGATCTCCTGTCCAGGTATCACAACAAGGGTTCTATCTACTAGGCCACTCCTCACAGTTAGTTAAAACTAGGGGTTGGAGGGAAAGTTAGAGAGAAGAGTTCCTGGCTGGGGACTGAGACGGAAAGGTCTCCAGGTCGAGCTGGCTGGAGTGATCTCCAGTCAGATCCAGACTGCGGTCTGAGGAGGACGAGGGTCCACGTAGCTGCGCCTGCCCCATGTGCGGCAGCATCCAAAGAAAGACACATTGAAGAGAAGTGTATTGCAGTGAGTGAGAAACGAAGTCATAGCAAAAAGGAGAGGAAACCAGAAGGAGTTCTGTCCTGGGAGAGGCTGCCTCCTTCTGAAGCACAGGAAAACCGGTGGCCAGAATACCGAGGGAGTAAGGATCTCTATGCTTTACTTCAGAGACTGGCAGGACAGTTAATTCTACGTTGGCTGCCCGACCTTTATACACAGGAGACACAGTGGTAACTTGTGGGGGCTGGGGCATCTCTAGAGTCCCTGTAAAAAGCCTCAGGCCACCAGTCATTCGTGTTTTGTTGTATCCGACCACGGGGAACAGTGAGAGGAGTAATAACAGTGAGGACCTTATTGGAGCTTATGCAAGTAGGGACCTACTGTGTTACTGTGCGCATAGGAAGGCTATTGAATTCCACCTGGATAAGGGGACTCTGGATTTGCCTTCAGACCGGCCGGACTCTGCCTGCCCTGTTATCCGGTGCCCGGGACTGCGGACACTGAAGCCTTCAGTAAAGGTAAAGAGACTGCAACCTTGTGTCCTCGTTCTTCACTGCGCCTCACACCATCCACCATCTACACACTGGGAAGCCCTGGGGCTACACTTCACCTGTGGGAAGGTATACCATCTAGCTGCCATAACATCACCCCAGCGGACCCCTAAGCAGCGTCGGTCACCCTGACCGAATACCACAGGTGGCGTCACAAACTACCCCTTTAAAGACCTTTCCCAAAACCACAAAAAACTCTTTTCTTTATTGGACGTCCCTCAAAGGGCCACGGACCGGGTCAGCCACCGTGACATCCCCCAAACCGAAGGACCCGGTGCTGAGTACCCCATTGCCGTTACGTGGGGGCGATCCACTTACATTGTTAAACGTTTTGCAGGCTGCAGTCCATTTTCAGACTGACCCTTGTTGTGGATTCTGTTTGTGGGCTCCCTCTGGTGGTTGCTGCTGGTACTGGGTGACTTTGGTGGGTTGCGGCCTTTGGTTTCCACCTGTCCATCAGAGGCTGGGTGTTTCCTATTTTACCTGGCCTTTCTGTCATTCCCTTGCCGGCTATCAATGTATTCAGATGTGCTCTGTTTGGTTCTTGCCTACCTGCTCCCAGATCTTTCAGGATAAGCTAAGTGCTGATTTTCAGTTGTTTGTTTTTTTTGTCCAGCTTGCTTATTATGTCTCTATGCTAGCTGGTAGCTCTAGTGGACTGAGGTTCTCCCCATGTCCCATGAGTTGGCACATGGGTTCTTGTAATCTCAGGATGGTATTTTTGATTAGGGTTTTTTGCTGACCGCTCAGTCCCCTTTTGTATCTTTCTGCTTTCTAGTTTACAGCGGGCCTCAATTTGCTAAAGCTATATATATCATCTCTATGTGTGTGCCTTCCTCTCATTTCACCGTCAATACATGTGAGGGGGCAACTATATCTTTTGGGGTTCATTCCTCTGGAGGCAAGTGAGGTCTTATTTTCTCTGCAGTACTAGTTAGCTCTTAGGCTGGTGCGTGGCGTCTAGAACCAACGTAGGCACGCTCCCTGGCTATCTCTAGTTGCGTTTGTCAGGCGTAGGGCAGCGGTCAGCCCAGGTTCCATCACCCTAGAGCTCGTCCGTTATTTATTTGTACTTTGCTTGTCCTGTGCTATCCCTAGCCATTGGGGATTCATGACAGTATAGCCGGCCCACAAAGTGTTAATATTTTGGGCTGAAGCAGGAGAAATAGAAGTGTTTAAGGGAAATTTTTTTTTTTTTTTTTTCCCCTTCAGAGTTTTGCTGCCTAGCCCTTAATTGCTGTCTAGCTGCTTCTTACCTCCTCTTAACCCTTGAATGGCTCTGATCTTAGCTGTTTAACATGGATGTCCAGAGTTTGGCTTCCAGCCTGAGTAATCTCGCGGCAAAAGTTCAAAACATACAGGATTTTGTTGTTCACACTCCCATGTCTGAACCTAGAATTCCTATTCCAGAGTTCTTTTCTGGAGATAGATCTACCTTCCTGAATTTCAGGAACAATTGTAAATTGTTTCTTTCTTTAAAATCTCGCTCCTCTGGAGACCCTGCTCAACAGGTCAGGATTGTAATATCTTTCCTGCGGGGCGACCCTCAGAATTTGGCATTTGCATTGGCACCAGGGGATCCTGCATTGCTCAGTGTGGATGTGTTTTTTCTGGCATTGGGATTGCTCTATGAGGAACCTAATTTGGAGATTCAGGCTGAAAAGGCTTTGTTAGCCCTCTCTCAGGGGCATGATGAAGCGGAAATATATTGTCAAAAATTTCGGAAATGGTCGGTGCTTACTCAGTGGAATGAGTGCGCCCTGGCTGCAAACTTCAGAAATGGTCTTTCTGAGGCCATTAAGGATATTATGGTGGGGTTCCCTACGCCTACAGGTCTGAATGAGTCTATGGCTATGGCCATTCAGATTGATCGGCGTTTACGGGAGCACAAACCCGTGCACCAGTTGGCGGTGTCTTCTGAACAGGCACCTGAGACTATGCAATGTGATAGAATTCAGTCCAGAAGTGAACGGCAAAATTATAGGCGGAAAAATGGATTGTGTTTTTATTGTGGTGATTCAGCTCATGTTATATCAGCATGCTCTAAACGCACAAAAAGGGTTGATAAATCTTTTGCCATTGGTACTCTGCAGCCTAAGTTCATTTTGTCTGTGACTCTGATTTTTTCACTGTCTTCCATTTCCGTTGATGCCTATGTGGATTCGGGCGCTGCCCTGAGTCTTATGGATTGGTCATTTGCTAAACGCTGCGGTTTTAGTCTGGAGCCTCTGGAAGTTCCTATTCCTCTGAAGGGAATTGACTCTACACCATTGGCTATGAATAAACCGCAGTATTGGACACAAGTGACCATGCGCATGACTCCCGTTCATCAGGAGGTGATTCGCTTCCTTGTACTGTATAATTTACATGATGTACTAGTGCTGGGGCTGCCATGGTTACAGACTCATAATCCTGTCCTGGACTGGAAAACAATGTCTGTGTTAAGCTGGGGATGTCAGGGGGTTCATGATCATGCACCTCCGATTTCAATCGCTTCATCTACTCCTTCTGAGATCCCTGAGTTTTTGTCTGACTATAGGAATGTTTTTGAGGAGCCTAAGCTCAATTCGCTCCCTCCTCATAGAGAGTGTGACTGTGCTATAGAATTGATTCCTGGCAGTAAGTTCCCTAAGGGTCGTTTATTTAATCTGTCACTGCCAGAGCATACTGCTATGCGGAATTATATTAAGGAGTCCTTGGAAAAGGGACATATTCGTCCATCTTCGTCCCCTCTGGGAGCAGGTTTTTTTTTCGTGGCAAAAAAAGATGGTTCCCTGAGGCCTTGTATAGATTATCGCCTTTTGAATAAGATTACAGTCAAATATCAGTATCCATTGCCATTATTAACTGATTTGTTTGCTCGCATTAAGGGGGCTAGGTGGTTCACTAAGATAGATCTTCGCGGTGCGTATAATCTGGTGCGGATAAAACAGGGTGATGAGTGGAAAACCGCATTTAATACGCCTGAGGGCCATTTTGAGTATTTGGTAATGCCTTTTGGACTCTCCAATGCTCCGTCAGTCTTTCAGTCCTTTATGCACAATATTTTCCGTGAATATCTGGATAAGTTTATGATTGTGTATTTGGATGATATTTTGGTGTTTTCTGATGACTGGGAGTCTCATGTTCTACAGGTCAGGAAGGTGTTTCAGGTTCTGCGGGCCAATTCTCTGTTTGTGAAGGGCTCAAAGTGTCTCTTCGGAGTCCAGAAGATTTCTTTTTTGGGGTACATTTTTTCTCCTTCTACTATTGAGATGGATCCCGTCAAGGTTCAGGCTATTTGTGACTGGACACAACCTACATCTGTTAAGAGCCTTCAGAAGTTCTTGGGGTTTGCTAATTTTTATCGTCGGTTCATTGCTAATTTTTCCAGTATTGTTAAACCTTTGACTGATTTGACTAAAAAGGGTGCTGATGTTGCTGATTGGTCTCCTGCGGCTGTGGAGGCCTTTCAGGAACTTAAGCGCCGGTTTTCTTCTGCTCCTGTGTTGTGTCAACCAGATGTTTCACTTCCTTTTCAGGTTGAGGTTGATGCTTCCGAGATTGGAGCGGGGGCGGTTTTGTCGCAGAGAAGTTCTAATGGCTCGGTGATGAAGCCATGTGCATTCTTCTCTAGAAAATTCTCGCCCGCCGAGCGCAATTATGATGTGGGTAATCGGGAGCTTTTGGCCATGAAGTGGGCATTTGAGGAGTGGCGTCATTGGCTTGAGGGTGCTAAACATCGTGTGGTGGTCTTGACTGATCACAAGAATCTCATTTACCTTGAGTCTGCCAGGCGATTGAATCCTAGACAGGCTCGTTGGTCGTTGTTTTTTTCTCGTTTCAATTTCGTGGTTTCATACCTGCCAGGTTCAAAGAATGTAAAGGCAGATGCTCTTTCCAGGAGTTTTGTGCCTGACTCTCCTGGAGACTCTGGGCCTACTGGTATCCTTAGGGATGGGCTAATATTGTCCGCCGTATCCCCAGACTTGCGACGTGCATTGCAGGAGTTTCAGGTGGATAAACCGGATCGTTGTCCACCAGAAAGACTGTTTGTCCCGGATGATTGGACCAGTAGAGTCATCTCCGAGGTCCATTCTTCTGTGTTGGCTGGTCATCCTGGAATATTTGGTACTAGAGACTTGGTGGCCAGGTCTTTTTGGTGGCCTTCCTTGTCTAGGGATGTGCGTACCTTTGTGCAGTCTTGTGAAGTGTGTGCTCGAGCTAAGCCTTGCTGTTCTCGGGCCAGTGGGTTGTTGTTATCCTTGCCCATCCCGAAGAGGCCTTGGACGCACATTTCCATGGATTTTATTTCTGATCTCCCGGTTTCACAGAAAATGTCCGTTATCTGGGTTGTGTGTGACCGCTTTTCTAAGATGGTTCATTTGGTGCCCTTGCCTAAGTTGCCCTCCTCCTCTGAGTTGGTCCCGTTATTTTTTCAGAACGTGGTTCGTTTGCATGGGATTCCGGAGAATATCGTTTCTGACAGGGGATCCCAGTTTGTGTCTAGATTTTGGCGGACGTTTTGTGCCAAGATGGGCATTGATTTGTCTTTTTCGTCTGCATTCCATCCTCAGACGAATGGCCAGACGGAGCGAACTAATCAGACCTTGGAAACTTATTTGAGGTGTTTTGTTTCTGCTGATCAAGATGACTGGGTTGCTTTTTTGCCACTGGCCGAATTTGCTCTTAATAATCGGGCTAGTTCTGCCACGTTGGTCTCTCCTTTTTTTTGTAATTCGGGGTTTCATCCTCGTTTTTCCTCTGGTCAGGTGGAGTCTTCGGATTGTCCTGGAGTGGACGTGGTGGTGGACAGGCTACATCAGATTTGGAATCAGGTGGTGGACAATTTGAAGTTATCTCAGGAGAAGACTCAGCAGTTTGCTAATCGCCGTCGCCGCGTGGGTCCCCGACTTCTTGTTGGGGATTTGGTGTGGTTGTCTTCTCGTTTTGTCCCTATGAAGGTCTCTTCTCCTAAGTTCAAGCCTCGGTTCATCGGTCCTTATAGGATCTCGGAGATTCTTAACCCTGTATCTTTTTGTTTGGATCTCCCAGCATCGTTTGCTATTCATAATGTGTTCCATCGGTCGTTGTTGCGGAGGTATGAGGTACCCGTTGTTCCTTCGGTTGAGCCTCCTGCTCCGGTGCTGGTGGAGGGAGAATTGGAGTATGTTGTTGAGAAGATCTTGGATTCTCGTGTTTCCAGACGCAAACTCCAGTATTTTGTTAAGTGGAAGGGTTATGGTCAGGAGGATAATTCCTGGGTGGTCGCCTCCGATGTTCATGCGACTGATTTGGTCCGCGCCTTCCATAGAGCTCACCCTGATCGCCCTGGGGGTTCTCGTGAGGGTTCGGTGACCCCTCCTCAAGGGGGGGGTACTGTTGTGGATTCTGTTTGTGGGCTCCCTCTGGTGGTTGCTGCTGGTACTGGGTGACTTTGGTGGGTTGCGGCCTTTGGTTTCCACCTGTCCATCAGAGGCTGGGTGTTTCCTATTTTACCTGGCCTTTCTGTCATTCCCTTGCCGGCTATCAATGTATTCAGATGTGCTCTGTTTGGTTCCTGCCTACCTGCTCCCAGATCTTTCAGGATAAGCTAAGTGCTGATTTTCAGTTGTTTGGTTTTTTTGTCCAGCTTGCTTATTATGTCTCTATGCTAGCTGGTAGCTCTAGTGGACTGAGGTTCTCCCCATGTGCCATGAGTTGGCACATGGGTTCTTGTAATCTCAGGATGGTATTTTTGATTAGGGTTTTTTGCTGACCGCTCAGTCCCCTTTTGTATCTTTCTGCTTTCTAGTTTACAGCGGGCCTCAATTTGCTAAAGCTATATATATCATCTCTATGTGTGTGCCTTCCTCTCATTTCACCGTCAATACATGTGAGGGGGCAACTATATCTTTTGGGGTTCATTCCTCTGGAGGCAAGTGAGGTCTTATTTTCTCTGCAGTACTAGTTAGCTCTTAGGCTGGTGCGTGGCGTCTAGAACCAACGTAGGCACGCTCCCTGGCTATCTCTAGTTGCGTTTGTCAGGCGTAGGGCAGCGGTCAGCCCAGGTTCCATCACCCTAGAGCTCGTCCGTTATTTATTTGTACTTTGCTTGTCCTGTGCTATCCCTAGCCATTGGGGATTCATGACAGACCCTGCTCCCGGAGCCGCCACCTGAGAGTCACACCTGGCTGCCTCCTGGAGGCGAAATGTTCATCTCTCCACCTGGCAGAAGCGTCCGTGCTATTACATACTTGTCCTGGCTCCAGTGCCGTGTCTTGCCTCCTTCCCTACGGCTCTCTCCCTCTGTGCTGTGCTAGTCTACACCAGGTTAATGATATCCTGGGAAGCACCAGTAATGTCATCACCCAAGGCAGAGACTCCCATGTGTGTCCATATATTTGGTTCTCATCTGCTGTATATGTATGTGAAGAGTTTACTTATTTTTCCACTTGGGCTCAGCTCCAGCCAGGTGTCTAATTATCTCCTTTGATGCTTCCAAGTAACATTATTTTCAAAATTGTTTCAATTTATCTAGGTATCTTCCCCATTTACTATTGAGCAACCAAGATTTCAGATTAACAACTTCTCGTGTCAGCTAGACTGTTGTTGGTGCTATTCACACTTTAGTCTCTGCTATCAAGGTAATGAAGCTCTGCAAGCAAGTTACAAGTTTGTTAATACAATTTTACTGCAAGCAAGTAAAGCATGTCTGCGAGCAAGTTATTAGTTTGCGAATTTAT
This sequence comes from Ranitomeya variabilis, assembly GCF_051348905.1. Taxonomy (NCBI): domain Eukaryota; kingdom Metazoa; phylum Chordata; class Amphibia; order Anura; family Dendrobatidae; genus Ranitomeya; species Ranitomeya variabilis. Next base: position 21,882,508 of record NC_135238.1, read on the forward strand.
CTCTGCTACCTTGTGAATAGCCATATTTCCACTGCAAGTTCCTGGCTGCATATATATTTACTATGCCTAGTCTATCCGCATCTTTACAAGCAGGTTACCAGACTAGCTATACATCTACTGTTCCCACGTGTATCTGCACACCTGGTATTGCTTCATCCTGTGCTTCAGTTTTTATGTCTGCCATCCTGCATACCCTGCTGTCCTGGCCCTCGTGGATACACGTGCCGTCTGATGTGCTGTACCATCGTCTTCAGTCCATGCTGCTCACCCTGACCTATATCTTTGAGAATCAGAACAAAGAAATCTCCATAAAACTCCAAATGCAGACATTGTGTCGTGTAATAATAAAATATAAATGTAGCAACTAAAAACATGATGAAAACATTGATAAATATATAAATGTATCATTACTCAAAGGTTTGATCGAAGTGTCACCTTTTCTTATCTTCTGCATTAACGTCAGCTTCAATGATTAAAGAAGTTGTGCAAAGAAAAAGCACAAGATGTTCTTACGTCACAAGACTGAATCAAATATTAACCCCTTAAATTGGGATCTTATCAATCACCATACTTTGTAATGTTATGGTGACTGTGTGACAGCTGGAGGTTCTCCGCCCCCATGACAACACCTCCCGTCCTACCTGCTCAGTCATCCTGGAGAAGTATGACAAGTCACATGCAGGTCTTAATAAATTGGTAACAAAAATAAGAATTTCCCAGTTAGAAATGTTGCAATAATCATAAATCCACTAATTTTCACAACGTTTTTCACGCGATCAAAGATCCCCAAGGAATGGAGGACCCTAAAGTCTCTCCTGCATGGTCTCATTAGGTCACTGGACCAGGTCCATCTTACCATTTGCTGCAACTGCTACCGAAATTCTGCAGCAGAAAATCAATTTATGCTGCAGATTTTCTTCTCTACTTCATTAGTTTGTGCTAAAGAAAAAAAGTCTCCCACCGTTTTCTGTATGCAGCTAAAATGCGGACCTATGTGTCTCCATCCTGCTGTCATGTGGTACGCTGGAGGGTAGCCCTGTTCTCTCCCGGCTGTCACACATCCTCACTGCTGCTCCGGCTAAGGCAATGACACCAGAGACGCCCAAAGATACATAATACGGCTGACAAAAAGGCAAATGTCAGTCACACTCAACCAAGGGACGAGAAAGAGTGAAAGATAGGGGCACAACCACAATGCAGGATCTGCCCCCGAGGAGCGAAGCATTCCCTCCTGATCCTGATAATCCATTGGACCAAATATTCAGAAACGAACTTTACAGTCACATAATTATTTGTCATTTTCTTCTAAGAAGCATCTAAGCCTTATTGACCCATGGCTGTGACCATCTTCTGAGGCCGTCACTGCTCTTACAGTAAAGAACCAGCTCCTGAGGCCGCCTGCTCCACAGAACAATAGTCTGATGGTAAAGAAGCCTTGTAGCTCCGAGGCCGCCTGCTCCACAGAACAATAGTCTGATGGTAAAGAAGCCTTGTAGCTCCTGAGGACGCCTGCTCCACAAAACAATAGTCTGATGGTAAAGAAGCCTTGTAGCTCCTGAGGACGCCTGCTCCACAAAACAATAGTCTGATGGTAAAGAAGCCTTGTAGCTCCTGAGGCCGCCTGCTCCACAAAACAATAGTCTGATGGTAAAGAAGCCTTGTAGCTCCTGAGGACGCCTGCTCCACAAAACAATAGTCTGATGGTAAAGAAGCCTTGTAGCTCCGAGGCCGCCTGCTCCACAAAACAATAGTCTGATGGTAAAGAAGCCTTGTAGCTCCTGAGGCCGCCTGCTCCACAAAACAATAGTCTGATGGTAAAGAAGCCTTGTAGCTCCGAGGCCGCCTGCTCCACAAAACAATAGTCTGATGGTAAAGAAGCCTTGTAGCTCCTGAGGACGCCTGCTCCACAAAACAATAGTCTGATGGTAAAGAAGCCTTGTAGCTCCTGAGGCCGCCTGCTCCACAAAACAATAGTCTGATGGTAAAGAAGCCTTGTAGCTCCTGAGGATGCCTGCTCCACAGAACAATAGTCTGATGGTAAAGAAGCCTTGTAGCTCCTGAGGACGCCTGCTCCACAGAACAATAGTCTGATGGTAAAGAAGCCTTGTAGCTCCTGAGGCCGCCAGCTCCACAGAACAACAGTCTGATGGTAAAGAAGCCTTGTAGCTCCTGAGGCCGCCTGCTCCACAGAACAATAGTCTGATGGTAAAGAAGCCTTGTAGCTCCGAGGCCGCCTGCTCCACAAAACAATAGTCTGATTGTAAAGAAGCCTTGTAGCTCCTGAGGACGCCTGCTCCACAGAACAATAGTCTGATGGTAAAGAAGCCTTGTAGCTCCTGAGGCCGCCAGCTCCACAGAACAACAGTCTGATGGTAAAGAAGCCTTGTAGCTCCTGAGGCCGCCTGCTCCACAGAACAAAAGTCTGATGGTAAAGAAGCCTTGTAGCTCCTGAGGACGCCTGCTCCACAAAACAATAGTCTGATGGTAAAGAAGCCTTGTAGCTCCTGAGGCCGCCTGCTCCACAGAACAATAGTCTGATGGTAAAGAAGCCTTGTAGCTCCTGAGGCCGCCAGCTCCACAGAACAACAGTCTGATGGTAAAGAAGCCTTGTAGCTCCTGAGGCCGCCTGCTCCACAGAACAATAGTCTGATGGTAAAGAAGCCTTGTAGCTCCTGAGGCCGCCTGCTCCACAGAACAATAGTCTGATGGTAAAGAAGCCTTGTAGCTCCTGAGGCCGCCAGCTCCACAGAACAACAGTCTGATGGTAAAGAAGCCTTGTAGCTCCTGAGGCCGCCTGCTCCACAGAACAAAAGTCTGATGGTAAAGAAGCCTTGTAGCTCCTGAGGCCGCCTGCTCCACAGAACAATAGTCTGATGGTAAAGAAGCCTTGTAGCTCCTGAGGCCGCTTGCTCCACAGAACAATAGTCTGATGGTAAAGAAGCCTTGTAGCTCCTGAGGCCGCCTGCTCCACAGAACAATAGTCTGATGGTAAAGAAGCCTTGTAGCTCCTGAGGATGCCTGCTCCACAAAACAATAGTCTGATGGTAAAGAAGCCTTGTAGCTCCTGAGGCCGCCAGCTCCACAGAACAACAGTCTGATGGTAAAGAAGCCTTGTAGCTCCTGAGGCCGCCTGCTCCACAGAACAAAAGTCTGATGGTAAAGAAGCCTTGTAGCTCCTGAGGCCGCCTGCTCCACAGAACAATAGTCTGATGGTAAAGAAGCCTTGTAGCTCCTGAGGCCGCTTGCTCCACAGAACAATAGTCTGATGGTAAAGAAGCCTTGTAGCTCCTGAGGCCGCCTGCTCCACAGAACAATAGTCTGATGGTAAAGAAGCCTTGTAGCTCCTGAGGATGCCTGCTCCACAGAACAATAGTCTGATGGTAAAGAAGCCTTGTAGCTCCTGAGGCCGCCAGCTCCACAGAACAACAGTCTGATGGTAAAGAAGCCTTGTAGCTCCTGAGGCCGCCTGCTCCACAGAACAACAGTCTGATGGTAAAGAAGCCTTGTAGCTCCTGAGGACGCCTGCTCCACAGAACAATAGTCTGATGGTAAAGAAGCCTTGTAGCTCCTGAGGCCGCCTGCTCCACAGAACAATAGTCTGATGGTAAAGAAGCCTTGTAGCTCCTGAGGCCGCTTGCTCCACAGAACAATAGTCTGATGGTAAAGAAGCCTTGTAGCTCCTGAGGCCGCCTGCTCCACAGAACAACAGTCTGATGGTAAAGAAGCCTTGTAGCTCCTGAGGCCGCCTGCTCCACAGAACAACAGTCTGATGGTAAAGAAGCCTTGTAGCTCCTGAGGCCGCCTGCTCCACAGAACAATAGTCTGATGGTAAAGAAGCCTTGTAGCTCCTGAGGCCGCCTGCTCCACAGAACAATAGTCTGATGGTAAAGAAGCCTTGTAGCTCCTGAGGCCGCCTGCTCCACAGAACAATAGTCTGATGGTAAAGAAGCCTTGTAGCTCCTGAGGCCGCCTGCTCCACAGAACAACAGTCTGATGGTAAAGAAGCCTTGTAGCTCCTGAGGCCGCCTGCTCCACAGAACAATAGTCTGATGGTATAGAAGCCTTGTAGCTCCTGAGGCCTACTGCTCCACAGAACAATAGTCTGATGGTAAAGAAGCCTTGTAGCTCCTGAGGCCGCCTGCTCCACAGAACAATAGTCTGATGGTAAAGAAGCCTTGTAGCTCCTGAGGCTGCCTGCTCCACAGAACAATAGTCTGATGGTAAAGAAGCCTTGTAGCTCCTGAGGCCGCCTGCTCCACAAAACAATAGTCTGATGGTAAAGAAGCCTTGTAGCTCCTGAGGCCGCCTGCTCCACAGAACAACAGTCTGATGGTATAGAAGCCTTGTAGCTCCTGAGGCCGCTTGCTCCACAGAACAATAGTCTGATGGTAAAGAAGCCTTGTAGCTCCTGAGGCCGCCTGCTCCACAGAACAACAGTCTGATGGTATAGAAGCCTTGTAGCTCCTGAGGACGCCTGCTCCACAGAACAACAGTCTGATGGTAAAGAAGCCTTGTAGCTCCTGAGGACGCCTGCTCCACAGAACAATAGTCTGATGGTAAAGAAGCCTTGTAGCTCCTGAGGCCGCCTGCTCCACAGAACAATAGTCTGATGGTAAAGAAGCCTTGTAGCTCCTGAGGCCGCCTGCTCCACAGAACAATAGTCTGATGGTAAAGAAGCCTTGTAGCTCCTGAGGCCGCCTGCTCCACAAAACAATAGTCTGATGGTAAAGAAGCCTTGTAGCTCCTGAGGCCGCCTGCTCCACAGAACACCAGTCTGATGGTAAAGAAGCCTTGTAGCTCCTGAGGCCGCCTGCTCCACAGAACAATAGTCTGATGGTAAAGAAGCCTTGTAGCTCCTGAGGCCGCCTGCTCCACAGAACAACAGTCTGATGGTAAAGAAGCCTTGTAGCTCCTGAGGCCGCCTGCTCCACAGAACAATAGTCTGATGGTAAAGAAGCCTTGTAGCTCCTGAGGCCGCCTGCTCCACAGAACAATAGTCTGATGGTAAAGAAGCCTTGTAGCTCCTGAGGCCGCCTGCTCCACAGAACAACAGTCTGAAGGTATAGAAGCCTTGTAGCTCCTGAGGCCTACTGCTCCACAGAACAATAGTCTGATGGTATAGAAGCCTTGTAGCTCCTGAGGCCTACTGCTCCACAGAACAATAGTCTGATGGTAAAGAAGCCTTGTAGCTCCTGAGGCCGCCTGCTCCACAGAACAATAGTCTGATGGTAAAGAAGCCTTGTAGCTCCTGAGGCCGCCTGCTCCACAGAACAATAGTCTGATGGTAAAGAAGCCTTGTAGCTCCTGAGGCCGCCTGCTCCACAAAACAATAGTCTGATGGTAAAGAAGCCTTGTAGCTCCTGAGGCCGCCTGCTCCACAGAACAACAGTCTGATGGTGAAGAAGCCTTGTAGCTCCTGAGGCCGCTTGCTCCACAGAACAATAGTCTGATGGTAAAGAAGCCTTGTAGCTCCTGAGGCCGCCTGCTCCACAGAACAACAGTCTGATGGTATAGAAGCCTTGTAGCTCCTGAGGACGCCTGCTCCACAGAACAATAGTCTGATGGTAAAGAAGCCTTGTAGCTCCTGAGGCCGCCTGCTCCACAGAACAATAGTCTGATGGTAAAGAAGCCTTGTAGCTCCTGAGGACGCCTGCTCCACAGAACAGTAGTCTGATGGTATAGAAGCTTTGTAGCTCCTGAGGCCGCCTGCTGCACAGAACAACAGTCTGATGGTAAAGAAGCCTTGTAGCTCCTGAGGCCGCCTGCTCCACAGAACAACAGTCTGATGGTATAGAAGCCTTGTAGCTCCTGAGGATGCCTGCTCCACAGAACAACAGTCTGATGGTAAAGAAGCCTTGTAGCTCCTGAGGCCGCCTGCTCCACAGAACAACAGTCTGATGGTAAAGAAGCCTTGTAGCTCCTGAGGCCCCTTGCTCCACAGAACAACAGTCTGATGGTAAAGAAGCCTTGTAGCTCCTGAGGCTGCCTGCTCCACAGAACACCAGTCTGATGGTAAAGAAGCCTTGTAGCTCCTGAGGTTGCCTGCTCCACAGAACAATAGTCTGATGGTAAAAAAGCCTTGTAGCTCCGAGGCCGCATGCTCCACAGAACAACAGTCTGATGGTATAGAAGCCTTGTAGCTCCTGAGGACGCCTGCTCCACAGAACAACAGTCTGATGGTAAAGAAGCCTTGTAGCTCCTGAGGCCACCTGCTCCACAGAACAATAGTCTGATGGTAAAGAAGCCTTGTAGCTCCGAGGCCGCCTGCTCCACAGAACAACAGTCTGATGGTAAAGAAGCCTTGTAGCTCCTGAGGACGCCTGCTCTGTTATGATCCTTAGTGGTTGAGGATCACAAATTACTCCAGCAAGGTGACTAAACATAGGACAAGCTCTAGGGAGGTGGAAAACTGGACTGACCGCAAAAATAAACCTATCCAACCACACTAGAGGCAGCCGGTGAACGTGTCTAAAATCCTAGACGTCTCGAGCCAGCCTGAGGAACTAACTACCCATAGAGAGAAAGAAAGACCTCTCTTGCCTCCAGAGAAATAATCCCCACAAGATATAGAAGCCCCCAACAGATAATAACGGTGAGGTAAGAGGAAGGCACATACACAAGGGTGAAAGCAGATTCAGCAAAAGAGGCCCACTAATTCTAGATAGCAGAAAATAGAAAAGGGGTCTATGCGGTCAGTAAAAAACCCTTACAAAATATCCACACTGAGATTTCAAGAACCCCCACACCAACTAACGGTGTGAGGGGAGAAACTCAGTCCCCTAGAGCAACCAGCAAGTAAGAAATCACATGTTAACAAGCTGGACAAAAAACATGATGAACGCTGATAATCAGAAACTGAACAAACAAAAACTTAGCTTGTCTTGGAGAGACTGGGAGCAAGGTAGTCACCAGGAATCTGAAGAGCACTGAATACATTGATAGCAGGCAAGGAACTGAGTATCCAGGTGAGCTAAATAGGAAGCCAACCTGCAGAAAGACAACACTACACAGTACCGCTTGTGACCACTAGAGGGAGCCCAAAAATAGAGTTCACAACACTGCTCCACAGAACAACAGTCTGATGGTAAAGAAGCCTTGTAGCTCCTGAGGCTGCCTGCTCCACAGAACACCAGTCTGATGGTAAAGAAGCCTTGTAGCTCCTGAGGCCGCCTGCTCCACAGAACAATAGTCTGATGGTAAAGAAGCCTTGTAGCTCCTGAGGCCGCCTGCTCCACAGAACAATAGTCTGATGGTAAAGAAGCCTTGTAGCTCCTGAGGCCGCCTGCTCCACAAAACAATAGTCTGATGGTAAAGAAGCCTTGTAGCTCCTGAGGCCGCCTGCTCCACAGAACAACAGTCTGATGGTAAAGAAGCCTTGTAGCTCCTGAGGCCGCCTGCTCCACAGAACAACAGTCTGATGGTAAAGAAGCCTTGTAGCTCCTGAGGACGCCTGCTCAACAGAACAACAGTCTGATGGCATAGAAGCCTTGTAGCTCCTGAGGACGCCTGCTCCACAGAACAACAGTCTGATGGTAAAGAAGCCTTGTAGCTCCTGAGGACACCTGCTCCACAGAACAACAGTCTGATGGTAAAGAAGCCTTGTATCTCCTGAGGCCGCCTGCTCCACAGAACAACAGTCTGATGGTAAAGAAGCCTTGTAGCTCCTGAGGCCGCCTGCTCCACAGAACAATAGTCTGATGGTAAAGAAGCCTTGTAGCTCCTGAGGCCGCCTGCTCCACAGAACAATAGTCTGATGGTAAAGAAGCCTTGTAGCTCCTGAGGCCGCCTGCTCCACAGAACAACAGTCTGATGGTAAAGAAGCCTTGTATCTCCTGAGGCCGCCTGCTCCACAGAACAATAGTCTGATGGTAAAGAAGCCTTGTAGCTCCTGAGGCTGCCTGCTCCACAGAACACCAGTCTGATGGTAAAGAAGCCTTGTAGCTCCTGAGGCCGCCTGCTGATGGTAAAGAAGCCTTGTAGCTCCTGAGGCCGCCTGCTCCACAGAACACCAGTCTGATGGTAAAGAAGCCTTGTAGCTCCTGAGGCCGCCTGCTCCACAGAACAACAGTCTGATGGTAAAGAAGCCTTGTATCTCCTGAGGCCGCCTGCTCCACAGAACAATAGTCTGATGGTAAAGAAGCCTTGTAGCTCCTGAGGCTGCCTGCTCCACAGAACACCAGTCTGATGGTAAAGAAGCCTTGTAGCTCCTGAGGCCGCCTGCTGATGGTAAAGAAGCCTTGTAGCTCCTGAGGCCGCCTGCTCCACAGAACAATAGTCTGATGGTAAAGAAGCCTTGTAGCTCCTGAGGCCGCTTGCTCCACAGAACAATAGTCTGATGGTAAAGAAGCCTTGTAGCTCCTGAGTCCGCCTGCTCCACAGAACAACAGTCTGATGGTATAGAAGCCTTCTAGCTCCTGAGGACGCCTGCTCCACAGAACAATAGTCTGATGGAAAAGAAGCCTTGTAGCTCCTGAGGCCGCCTGCTCCACAGAACAATAGTCTGATGGTAAAGAAGCCTTGTAGCTCCTGAGGACGCCTGCTCCACAGAACAGTAGTCTGATGGTATAGAAGCCTTGTAGCTCCTGAGGCCGCCTGCTGCACAGAACAACAGTCTGATGGTAAAGAAGCCTTGTAGCTCCTGAGGCCGCCTGCTCCACAGAACAACAGTCTGATGGTAAAGAAGCCTTGTAGCTCCTGAGGCTGCCTGCTCCACAGAACACCAGTCTGATGGTAAAGAAGCCTTGTAGCTCCTGAGGCCGCCTGCTCCACAGAACAACAGTCTGATGGTATAGAAGCCTTGTAGCTCCTGAGGATGCCTGCTCCACAGAACAACAGTCTGATGGTAAAGAAGCCTTGTAGCTCCTGAGGCCGCCTGCTCCACAGAACAACAGTCTGATGGTAAAGAAGCCTTGTAGCTCCTGAGGCCCCTTGCTCCACAGAACAACAGTCTGATGGTAAAGAAGCCTTGTAGCTCCTGAGGCTGCCTGCTCCACAGAACACCAGTCTGATGGTAAAGAAGCCTTGTAGCTCCTGAGGTTGCCTGCTCCACAGAACAATAGTCTGATGGTAAAGAAGCCTTGTAGCTCCGAGGCCGCATGCTCCACAGAACAACAGTCTGATGGTATAGAAGCCTTGTAGCTCCTGAGGACGCCTGCTCCACAGAACAACAGTCTGATGGTAAAGAAGCCTTGTAGCTCCTGAGGCCACCTGCTCCACAGAACAATAGTCTGATGGTAAAGAAGCCTTGTAGCTCCGAGGCCGCCTGCTCCACAGAACAACAGTCTGATGGTAAAGAAGCCTTGTAGCTCCTGAGGACGCCTGCTCTGTTATGATCCTTAGTGGTTGAGGATCACAAATTACTCCAGCAAGGTGACTAAACATAGGACAAGCTCTAGGGAGGTGGAAAACTGGACTGACCGCAAAAATAAACCTATCCAACCACACTAGAGGCAGCCGGTGAACGTGTCTAAAATCCTAGACGTCTCGAGCCAGCCTGAGGAACTAACTACCCATAGAGAGAAAGAAAGACCTCTCTTGCCTCCAGAGAAATAATCCCCACAAGATATAGAAGCCCCCAACAGATAATAACGGTGAGGTAAGAGGAAGGCACATACACAGGGGTGAAAGCAGATTCAGCAAAAGAGGCCCACTAATTCTAGATAGCAGAAAATAGAAAAGGGGTCTATGCGGTCAGTAAAAAACCCTTACAAAATATCCACACTGAGATTTCAAGAACCCCCACACCAACTAACGGTGTGAGGGGAGAAACTCAGTCCCCTAGAGCAACCAGCAAGTAAGAAATCACATGTTAACAAGCTGGACAAAAAACATGATGAACGCTGATAATCAGAAACTGAACAAACAAAAACTTAGCTTGTCTTGGAGAGACTGGGAGCAAGGTAGTCACCAGGAATCTGAAGAGCACTGAATACATTGATAGCAGGCAAGGAACTGAGTATCCAGGTGAGCTAAATAGGAAGCCAACCTGCAGAAAGACAACACTACACAGTACCGCTTGTGACCACTAGAGGGAGCCCAAAAATAGAGTTCACAACACTGCTCCACAGAACAACAGTCTGATGGTAAAGAAGCCTTGTAGCTCCTGAGGCTGCCTGCTCCACAGAACACCAGTCTGATGGTAAAGAAGCCTTGTAGCTCCTGAGGCCGCCTGCTCCACAGAACAATAGTCTGATGGTAAAGAAGCCTTGTAGCTCCTGAGGCCGCCTGCTCCACAGAACAATAGTCTGATGGTAAAGAAGCCTTGTAGCTCCTGAGGCCGCCTGCTCCACAAAACAATAGTCTGATGGTAAAGAAGCCTTGTAGCTCCTGAGGCCGCCTGCTCCACAGAACAACAGTCTGATGGTAAAGAAGCCTTGTAGCTCCTGAGGCCGCCTGCTCCACAGAACAACAGTCTGATGGTAAAGAAGCCTTGTAGCTCCTGAGGACGCCTGCTCCACAGAACAACAGTCTGATGGCATAGAAGCCTTGTAGCTCCTGAGGACGCCTGCTCCACAGAACAACAGTCTGATGGTAAAGAAGCCTTGTAGCTCCTGAGGACACCTGCTCCACAGAACAACAGTCTGATGGTAAAGAAGCCTTGTATCTCCTGAGGCCGCCTGCTCCACAGAACAACAGTCTGATGGTAAAGAAGCCTTGTAGCTCCTGAGGCCGCCTGCTCCACAGAACAATAGTCTGATGGTAAAGAAGCCTTGTAGCTCCTGAGGCCGCCTGCTCCACAGAACAATAGTCTGATGGTAAAGAAGCCTTGTAGCTCCTGAGGCCGCCTGCTCCACAGAACAACAGTCTGATGGTAAAGAAGCCTTGTATCTCCTGAGGCCGCCTGCTCCACAGAACAATAGTCTGATGGTAAAGAAGCCTTGTAGCTCCTGAGGCTGCCTGCTCCACAGAACACCAGTCTGATGGTAAAGAAGCCTTGTAGCTCCTGAGGCCGCCTGCTGATGGTAAAGAAGCCTTGTAGCTCCTGAGGCCGCCTGCTCCACAGAACACCAGTCTGATGGTAAAGAAGCCTTGTAGCTCCTGAGGCCGCCTGCTCCACAGAACAACAGTCTGATGGTAAAGAAGCCTTGTATCTCCTGAGGCCGCCTGCTCCACAGAACAATAGTCTGATGGTAAAGAAGCCTTGTAGCTCCTGAGGCTGCCTGCTCCACAGAACACCAGTCTGATGGTAAAGAAGCCTTGTAGCTCCTGAGGCCGCCTGCTGATGGTAAAGAAGCCTTGTAGCTCCTGAGGCCGCCTGCTCCACAGAACAATAGTCTGATGGTAAAGAAGCCTTGTAGCTCCTGAGGCCGCCTGCTCCACAGAACAACAGTCTGATGGTAAAGAAGCCTTGTAGCTCCTGAGGACGCCTGCTCCACAGAACAACAGTCTGATGGTAAAGAAGCCTTGTAGCTCCTGAGGACGCCTGCTCCACAGAACAACAGTCTGATGGTAAAGAAGCCTTGTAGCTCCTGAGGCCGCCTGCTCCACAGAACAATAGTCTGATGGTAAAGAAGCCTTGTAGCTCCTGAGGACGCCTGCTCCACAGAACAATAGTCTGATGGTAAAGAAGCCTTGTAGCTCCTGAGGACGCCTGCTCCACAGAACAATAGTCTGATGGTAAAGAAGCCTTGTAGCTCCGAGGCCGCCTGCTCCACAGAACAATAGTCTGATGGTAAAGAAGCCTTGTAGCTCCTGAGGACGCCTGCTCCACAGAACAACAGTCTGATGGTAAAGAAGCCTTGTAGCTCCTGAGGACGCCTGCTCCACAGAACAACAGTCTGATGGTAAAGAAGCCTTGTAGCTCCTGAGGACGCCTGCTCCACAGAACAACAGTCTGATGGTAAAGAAGCCTTGTAGCTCCTGAGGCCGCCTGCTCCACAGAACAATAGTCTGATGGTAAAGAAGCCTTGTAGCTCCTGAGGCCGCCTGCTCCACAGAACAACAGTCTGATGGTAAAGAAGCCTTGTAGCTCCTGAGGCCGCCTGCACCACAGAACAATAGTCTGATGGTAAAGAAGCCTTGTAGCTCCTGAGGCCGCCTGCTCCACAGAACAATAGTCTGATGGTAAAGAAGCCTTGTACCTCCTGAGGCCGCCTGCTCCACAGAACAACAGTCTGATGGTAAAGAAGCCTTGTAGCTCCTGAGGCCGCCTGCACCACAGAACAATAGTCTGATGGTAAAGAAGCCTTGTACCTCCTGAGGCCGCCTGCTCCACAGAACAATAGTCTGATGGTATAGAAGCCTTGTAGCTCCTGAGGCCGCCTGCTCCACAGAACAATAGTCTGATGGTAAAGAAGCCTTGTATCCTCTGGAGAGTCAACCTTTATTTGTACAGGAGGATGTTGGGACGTCTTGTCATTTCAGGGGGTTTTACATGAAGCTTTTTGCATGGTGTGTTTGATAATCTTGGCCTCCCTCAAATGTCTCTTCTCAAGACTAAGTAAATATAATTCTTTTAGTGTTTCCTCCATGCTCCTTAGTCAGTTTCTGGTCTCTTCTTTGTACCTTTCCTAGTTCTGGTGCCCAGAAATTACCTCCATATTCTAGATGGGGCACTAACGCCTTGTACAGTGTCCATATTACGTCTATGTCCCGCGAGTCCGTGCCTCACCTAATACACGACAATATTCCTCCGGCTTTACAAGCTGCTGATTGACACCACATGCTGCTTAGTCTGTGATCTACGAGTCCGTCCAGGTGACTCTCCCAGGTTTACTCCCTTCTTAGAAAATAAGATGTCTGCAGATTATTACAGGTGCATAACTTTACGTTCCTCACCTGCCACAATTTGTCCAGGTCCGCCTGTAACCTACGACCGTAAGCCATAGATTGCGCTTCACGGCACAGTTAGGTCTCATCTGGAAAAATAGAAGCAAGACGGTTATTCCCGGTAGCTGAGTGCTGCGCTGGACGCCGACCACTTTCCGCAGGAGGAAGACTATATCGGCAGGTTACGCCTGCACCGAGCCCTCACTCCTATCTATGGGACTGCTGGAGAGAGACGTGCGCGCCGGCTCAGAGGAGAAGTGTTGGGGCTGGAATATCCCTTTAAGCGATGAGTCACAAGGTCGGCATAAAAGCAGCAGGCACAAAACAGTCAGGAGAATTTAACCAACTTGCATTGAACAATAATTGATGCAAAAGTTTACACTCCCTTTAAATGATAACTGCTTAAAGGGGTTTTCTGCTTTGTTTCATAAACGACGCCACTAATGTCGGCAGCGCTGATAGTATCAGAAAAAACAAGATTAAGGAAGGACGGAGGATGGACGGCTTATTGTCGTCACACTGTCCTGTGATAAACCACGTAGGGGCATCAATGGCCGCAGCATCTAAAGGGGACAGATACTCAGACGGCTCTGATCACGGTCGCTGCAGCGACATTTCACCAAAATAAAATCTCCAGCCAGGTTGTGAAAAAAAACCCACACATGGCCTAACATCAGACCGACATCTGCATAATATATTTTTGATTCAGAATTTTGCAGAATTTCGTTGTTTCAGAAAATCAGAAAACGTCCTAGACCGTTATCAGCCCCGTTATCTAAAGGTAAATAGCGGCTGCTGATATACCCCAAGGTTCAAGAATAAATCTTGAGCGCCATCTGCTGGTAATCTTCTGCTATTGCTCAATGGTTCATGAATAAATCTTGGGCGCCATCTGCTGGTAATCTTCTGCTATTGCGCTAAGGTTCAAGAATAAATCTTGAGCGCCATCTGCTGGTAATCTTCTGCTATTGCTCAATGGTTCATGAATAAATCTTGGGCGCCATCTGCTGGTAATCTTCTGCTATTGCGCTAAGGTTCAAGAATAAATCTTGAGCGCCATCTGCTGGTAATCTTCTGCTATTGCGCCAAGGTTCAAGAATAAACCTTGAGCGCCCTCTTCCGGTTACCTCCTGCTATTGCTCAAAGGTTCACGAATAAATCTTGAGCGCCCTCTATTGTTTAGCTGCTGCTATTGATCAAAGGTTCACTGATAAATATTGAGCGCCCTCTGCTGGTAATGTTCTGCTATTGCTCTATGGGTCATGAATAAAATCTTGAACGCCCTCTGCTGGTTATCTGTTGCTAGTGCTCAACGGATCACCGTTAAATCTTGAGCGCCCTCTGCTGGGTATCTACTGCTATTGCTCCATGGTTCGTGGGTAAACCTTGAGCGCCCTCTGTTGGCCATTCTGTAAGAGTGCAGGAGCTGGTGGTTTTAGCTATTTTTAAACTAATCCTTCCCAACACTAATCAGAAAATTCGCTAAAAAAGCGATCACATCTGAGAAACTACAAGTCCCAGCAATTTCACAGCCTCTAGTGAGAATATTTACGTAGCTGCGGCTTGGTCACGCAGTAGTGAATATCCGTCAGAGATCTCCCAGCATGCACTGCACTCCTGACAACATGGCGGCGCCCAGTGACCGGCAGCCGTCCAATCCGTTCAGCGGCTTCCCGTTCGCTATCCCCGGGGTAAAGCAGAATGGCGGCAGCGAGGAGGGGGAGGGCAAGTCCAAGAAGCCGTGCAGGGCGTGTGTGGACTTCAAGAGCTGGATGAGGGCGCAGAGACAGAGCGCGGCCGCGCAGGTGAGAGGTGACCCGCGGGCGGATCCGTCCTGGGATGTGGGGGGTGACAGCACACCCGCCTGTGATAAACTCTGGTGTCACCATAGCAACCAAGCAGGATGGGAGAAGGGATCGGACGGGTCGCTATTGGATTCTCACCCTGCGAGGATGAGGACTGCACCCCGGAGCCGGGTCCTGGTGGGGATTGGGGAAGGGGAGGGGACAACTGCACCCTGGAGCCAGGTCCTGGTGGGGAAGGGGAGGGGACAACTGCACCCCGGAGCCAGGTCCTGGTGGGGAAGGGGAGGGGGCGACTGCACCCTGGAGCCAGGTCCTGATGGGGAAGGGGAGGGGACGACTGCACCCTGGAGCCAGGTCCTGATGTGGAGGGGACGACTGCACCCCGAGCCAGGTCCTAATGGGGAGGGGACAACTGCACCCTGGAGCCAGGTCCTGATGGGGAAGGGGAGGGGACGACTGCACCCTGGAGCCAGGTCCTGATGGGGAAGGGGAGGGGACGACTGCACCCTGGAGCCAGGTCCTGATGTGGAGGGGACGACTGCACCCCGAGCCAGGTCCTAATGGGGAGGGGACAACTGCACCCTGGAGCCAGGTCCTGATGGGGAAGGGGAGGGGACGACTGCACCCTGGAGCCAGGTCCTGATGTGGAGGGGACGACTGCACCCCGAGCCAGGTCCCGATGGGGAGGGGACAACTGCACCCTGGAGCCAGGTCCTGATGGGGAGGGGACGACTGCACCCCGAGCCAGGTCCTGATGTGGAGGGGACGACTGCACCCCGAGCCAGGTCCTGATGTGGAGGGGACGACTGCACCCCGAGCCAGGTCCTGATGTGGAGGGGACGACTGCACCCCGAGCCAGGTCCTAATGGGGAGGGGACAACTGCACCCTGGAGCCAGGTCCTGATGGGGAAGGGGAGGGGATGACTGCACCCTGGAGCCAGGTCCTGATGGGGAAGGGGAGGGGACGACTGCACCCTGGAGCCAGGTCCTGATGGGGAGGGGACGACTGCACCCCGAGCCAGGTCCTGATGTGGAGGGGACGACTGCACCCCGAGCCAGGTCCTGATGGGGAAGGGGAGGGGACGACTGCACCCTGGAGCCAGGTCCTGATGTGGAGGGGACGACTGCACCCCGAGCCAGGTCCTGATGGGGAGGGGACGACTGCACCCCGAGCCAGGTCCTGATGTGGAGGGGACGACTGCACCCCGAGCCAGGTCCGGTGGGGAGGGGACGACTGCACCCCAGAGCCAGGTCCTGATGGGGAGGGGACGACTGCACCCCAGAGCCAGGTCCTGATGGGGAGGGGACGACTGCACCCCAGAGCCAGGTCCTGATGGGGAGGGGACGACTGCACCCCAGAGCCAGGTCCTGATGGGGAGGGGACGACTGCACCCCAGAGCCAGGTCCTGATGGGGAGTGGACGACTGCACCCCAGAGCCAGGTCCTGATGGGGAGGGGACGACTGCACCCCGAGCCAGGTCCTGATGTGGAGGGGACGACTGCACCCCAGAGCCAGGTCCTGATGTGGAGGGGACGACTGCACCCCAGAGCCAGGTCCTGATGTGGAGGGGACGACTGCACCCCGAGCCAGGTCCTGATGGGGAAGGGGAGGGGACGACTGCACCCTGGAGCCAGGTCCTGATGTGGAGGGGACGACTGCACCCCGAGCCAGGTCCTGATGGGGAGGGGACGACTGCACCTTGGAGCCAGGTCCTGATGTGGAGGGGACGACTGCACCCTGGAGCCAGGTCCTGATGGGGAGGGGACGACTGCACCGTGGAGCCAGGTCCTGATGTGGAGGGGACGACTGCACCGTGGAGCCAGGTCCTGATGTGGAGGGGACGACTGCACCTTGGAGCCAGGTCCTGATGTGGAGGGGACGACTGCACCTTGGAGCCAGGTCCTGATGTGGAGGGGACGACTGCACCTTGGAGCCAGGTCCTGATGTGGAGGGGCCGACTGCACCTTGGAGCCAGGTCCTGATGTGGAGGGGCCGACTGCACCTTGGAGCCAGGTCCTGATGTGGAGGGGCCGACTGCACCCCGGAGCTGAGTCCTGACGGGGAGGGGACGACTGCACCCTGGAGCCGGAGGACAACTTGTCCTTGGTCTGGGACCTTTCGGGGAGGGAAGGGAGGAACAACTGCATCTTAGAGCTAAGTTCTCATAGGCGTAACGACTGCGTCCTGGGTGCCAGTTTTTGACAGACGACTTTGTATTGTACCTCAAACCCCTGATAGACTATGTCCCAGGCACTGGGTTCTGTTGGAATTCAGTGTTGTCCTGGGGGGCCGGGTCACCGCTAACCTGCGTTCTTTTCTTCTTTCAGGAAGATGACATAGAGGATAAAGAGCGCCCCGCTGAGTGTCCGCTAGATCGCGAAGAGCTCGGACGCAGTACCTGGTCCTTCCTGCATACGATGGCGGCGTATTATCCGGACCACCCCTCCAACAAACAGCAGGTGGAAATGAAAAGCTTCATTAACCTCTTCTCAAAGTTCTACCCCTGCGATGAGTGTGCGGGGGACCTGAGAGAGAGGTGCGTGCTGCTTGCCACAAAATCGTCTGATATGTCATAGCTGGAGGTCCCTGTTGAGGGGGTCGTCTGCTTAATAGTGAAAGAGGTTGTACAAGATAAGGAAAACAGGGCTGCTTCTTAAAAAAAAAAAAAGAAAAGAGCACCACCCTTGTCTACAGGTTGTGTCTGGTATTGCAGCTCAACCCCATTCACTACAATGGAGCTGAGCTGCAATCCTAGACATGACCATTGGAGCTTTGTGGTGCTGTTTGTAGCAGACAGCTGCCTTGTTTTTCTCTTTGGTGCCATTCAGGTGGTTGGTTCTTTTACTTCCCTTTTACATTCCCTCCTCTTCTGTGATTTCAGGCTCTCCAGTACCCAGCCGGACACCAGTACGAGATACAGCCTGTCCCAGTGGATGTGCCGGCTACACAACGATGTCAACAGGAAGTTGGGGAAGGCCGAATTCGACTGCTCTAAAGTGGACGAGAGATGGCGGGACGGCTGGCAGGACGGGTCCTGTGACTGACACACGGCTCATCTCTGGTTACTCTTGGCTAGTGGTCTTACTATTGGGAGGTCTGGTAAGGGGGTACCGCCCCGTGGGTCATACATGATTCAGGATATGAAATAAGTGTCTGATGGTTGCAGACCCCTGGTCTGAGCTGGACTGTTACCTCCTATCCCTGGGATACAGACAAAGGACCCATATTCTCAAGATGTCTAAGGTTGGAACACCCCTTTAATAGACAGCCGGCAGTCTGAGACTGATAGTTTCTTCTGTTGCAGACAGTGGAGATAGCGAAGATTCTCAGGACGGTGATCTAGTGGCCGCTTCAGTCCGAGGCCCTTGGACCAGAGCCCCGGGATCCTCCCCCATCTGCCGGCGTCCTGGGGGCCTCTTCTGATCAGTAGGCCGGGTGCGGGGCGTTGTATGAAGTCGAGCGGGTCCTAATAATTGGAAGAGACGAATATAGGAAGAGGATCACCGGGCCCCGGACTGACGGGGCCTCTGGATCAGAGGCCTGCAAATTTTTTTGTTATTTTTCTTGTTATGGTACCAGGACTTTAAGGCTTTAAAGGCAACACTGGTCACACTCCCACAATCGCCTGATTTCTTATATTTCTTTAGGTGCTGTTGGCTTTAAAGGGAACCTGTCACCCCCAAAATCGAAGGTGAGCTAAGCCCCACCAGCATCAGGGGCTTATGTACAGCATTCTGTAATGCATTCTGTAATCCTGTAGATAAGTCCCCGATGTATCCTGAAAGATGAGAAAAAGAGGTTAGATTATACTCTCCCAGGGGCGGTCCCGTCCGATGAGTGTCACGGTCTGGTCCGGGGCCTCCCATCTTCTTACGATGACGTCCTCTTCTGGTCTTCACGCTCCGGCGCAGGCGTACTCTATCTGACCTGTTGAGGGCAGAGCAAAGTACTGCAGTGCGCAGGTGCTGGGCCTCTCAGACCTTTCCTGGCACCTGCGCACTGCAGTACTCTGCTCTGCCCTCAACAGGTCAGATAGAGTACGCTGGAGCCGCAGCGTGAAGACCAGAAGAGGACGTCATCGTAAGAAGATGGGAGGCCCCGGACCGGACCGCGACGCCCATCGGACCGCCCCTTGGTGAGTATAATCTGACCTCTTTTTCTCCTCTTTCAGGATACATCGGGGTCTTATCGACAGCATTACAGAATGCATTCCAGAATGCTGTAGATAAGCCCCTGATGGCGGTGGGCTTAGCTCCCCTTCGATTTTGGGGGTGACAGGTTCCCTTTAATAAAACCACAAAAGTGCAGACAGGACTTTCATTTGGGGGCTCACCCACGTAAAGGGCTGACTGTTCGCCCCACCTCCGCTGCCCGTCATTTTCCTAGGCTGATGCTGCAAGGAATATTAGCGTATCCATCACCCTCAGTATTTAGTCTGTGGAGATGACGTATATTTACAATATCCTGATTTTAGGGGTCGTCCAGGACTTAAATATTGACAATCTAAAACTTTGGACTGGTGATCAGTGTCTAAGTGGTATGATCCTGACCACTGACCCCACACAAGCGACTGTCATAAGCTCCTGCAGCGGCCGGATCTGCACTGTAGAGGCCATTTCTAGGCTCCGATCCTGTTCACTTCAGTCTGCCCTATGTCCATCAGGAGCTGCTGACTGCTCAGTTGGATATGGATGATGTATCTTAAGGCTTAGATAATTAATACTATAGTTTTGGACAACCCTTTTAACCCCTTTAAGAGTTACCCCCCCCCCCCCCCAGACACAAACACAGGATGTAAATTGAGCAGTAAAATATCTGCCACAGATTTGTTAAATTCTTATCCATTTAGATGGGATCTTTGGGGGTCTCGGGACCCAGACTGCTAACAATCTGCAGGACATGGTCTATCGTAAGCCCGATAAAGTGCAGGTTCCCTTTAGGTCTTGTAGTTTCTGCCCAGTGGTCCGGATGCTTTACTGTCCGGTGCTCCTGGGTGTAAGTGGTAATTTTTTTTTTTCTTTCTATTCAGCTTTTATGTGAGTACTACTGACAGTGTGTGTGTGTGTATGAATATATGTATATATACCGTATATTTATATTTCTCTGTTTCGCAGTTTACATCTGTTTGGACTCCCACCGTCGGTCTCGATTCTTTGTCCGAGTGCCGTCATCTGAATCACTTATTTTTCTACCTTTAATCTTGCCGTTCCTTCCATGTTTGGACTCTTTTACTCTGGAAATACAATGTGATTTTCTAAATAAAACCCGAGTGATACTGAATGTTCTGTTAGTTGCCTGTGTGCGGCCCCCGCGTGCCTGTGTGCACTCCTGACATTGTCCTCACATGCTGCTGATGAGACAGCGGGGGGATCTCCTACCAGACCTGGGCCACGAGGTCGGCCATTTGCCTACACCGGGGTCCAGTGGGGTAAAGTCAGGTCTGACATCGGCGTGAGAATTTCCTCTTGGTACCGAACAGCAGCGGTCAGGGCACCGTTGACTATCCCAGAGGTTTGTACATAACTCTCCATGGTCTCTCCGGGCTCTTCCACGCGGTCCTCGGCCACCCACAACCCGATCACTGGGACCCGATGGGCGGCTATGACAGGCGGACACTTGCTGTTTGTCCCTTGTAGCTCATCCACAAACTCTCTCTATACGAGAGCTGCGATTTCGCTACATGGCGCACATCCCGTATACAGTATATGGGATCAGATGAGCGCAAGTTCAAGTCCCCAAAGGGAACAAACAAAGTAAAAACTTACAAATATTTTTAAAACCTTTGTTTTTTTATTTAAATCAGCCTCTTTCTTTCCTTTCAAAAATAAAGAAATGTGAAAAAAACACATATTTGTCCAAAATATTCCAATCTATCAAAATATAAAATTCCATAAACCGCAGAAAATAAATCATAACACCAGAGCCGCCGTGTGTCGGTAAAATCTAAATATATCTTCGTCACTGGACCGACCGGGGACAAAGCGAACGTGATTCTTGCTGCAAAGTCAACATCTTAATGAAAAGACGCTTTTTTTTTTTTTTTCACTCAATTCCGTCAGAATTCGATTCTCTTTTTCACTACGTTATTTGGAAAGGTGAATGATATCATTGGAAACGACTCGTCCCGCAAAGACCAAGCCCTGGCCTGGATCCGGGGAGACGTTTAATAGGTTATTGCTCCTGGAAAGCGAGGAGAAAAGATGGCCGTGTCCCCAAGGGGCTGGGGAAGTGCAGCTCGCTTGTTACACGGGTGGGCAGGAGGGGCGGGACCCTTTTTTTGTTTTGTTTACAGAATGCCCCGTTATGAAGCGCTCTGCCCAATCCTAAGTGTATATTTCATATCTCATTGTAATATCCGCTTCTAGATTACAATTACTCGGGTTTCCCCCAAAAAATCTGTGTGTAGGAACATATTGCTACAGTTTAGGGTCCGATAAATGCCCCCTGGAGCGTTGGCTCAGAGCTTTGTTTCTGCCTGATGACTGTAGAAATCAGCGTATTGTACAGACGCAGCACGTCATATCAGTGTCCGCCATCACCCTGACAATGCAGCAGCCACAGAATCAGCGCAGCGTGTGGAGGAGCCGAGATCCAGGACATGGAAGCAAATGTCACCGTGTGATCCTGGCCGCTGTCTGCACACAGAGAGGGGGCCGAGCACGGAGGCTTCACCCCAACACATCTCACAGCAGGGCAGCAGCGGTAGAGGATACGGATGAAAATGTATCTGGGGGTCTCCTTCCTCGTCCCACTGCTCTGCATTACAGTCATCCTTTCTAAAGACTGAAAAGGATAAAAACAATAGAATACATCTCCCTGCACATCTATCCACCAGCTCTAAGTTTATTGCCTGTGAGCGATAAGAACAAGCAGAATAGTGAGTGCAGCTCTGGGGTATAATATAGGATGTAACTCAGGATCAGCAATGTAATGTATGTACACAGTGACTGCATCAGCAGAATAGTGAGTGCAGCTCTGGGGTATAATACGGGAGGTAACTCAGGATCAGTAATGTATGTACACAGAGACTGCACCAGCAGAATAGTGAGTGCAGCTCTGGAGTATAATACAGGATGTAACTCAGGATCAGTAATGTATGTACACAGTGACTGCACCAGCAGAATAGTGAGTGCAGCTCTGGAGTATTATACAGGATATAACTCAGGATCAGTAATGTAATGTATGTACACAGTGACTGCACCAGCAGAATAGTGAGTGCAGCTCTGGAGTATTATACAGGATATAACTCAGGATCAGTAATGTAATGTATGTACACAGTGACTGCACCAGCAGAATAGTGAGTGCAGCTCTGGGGTATAATACAGGATGTAACTCAGGATCAGTAATGTATGTACACAGTGACTGCACCAGCAGAATAGTGAGTGCAGCTCTGGGGTATAATACAGGATGTAACTCAGGATCAGTAATGTAATGTATGTACACAGTGACTGCACCAGCAGAATAGTGAGTGCAGCTCTGGGGTATAATACAGGATGTAACTCAGGATCAGCAATGTAATGTATGTACACAGTGACTGCACCAGCAGAATAGTGAGTGCAGCTCTGGATAATAATACAGGATGTAACTCAGGATCAGTAATGTAATGTATGTACACAGTGATTACACCAGCAGAATAGTGAGTGCAGCTCTGGAGTATTATACAGGATATAACTCAGGATCAGTAATGTAATGTATGTACACAGTGACTGCACCAGCAGAATAGTGAGTGCAGCTCTGGGGTATAATACAGGATGTAACTCAGGATCAGTAATGTATGTACACAGTGACTGCACCAGCAGAATAGTGAGTGCAGCTCTGGAGTCTCTGTCCCTACCCCTAGGGGTCCATCTACTGTGCTATTCCAGGTAAATACGTCCTCACCTCTCCCTATGCCCTATACTGTGCACTATATGTAACATGTGGCCAGTATATGGATATACACAGCGATATTATTTAAAACACCCTTAGGGCTTATTTATTCCCTTTTGTTAGGTTAGTTTATTAGCCATCAATATGCTTCTTTATTTTTGACTATGTATGTCCTCTAGCCCTTGTGACATGTGACATGGAGTGACTTGTTTAGGCATATTTATTAGCCCATATAATATGAAGTACTGTTTATTTTAGCACTGTGGCTATTATTGCTTGGTATACTTCATTGTCTATTCCATATGTCCTACTCTTTTCTACTGGGCTCTAATTATAGTTATTAGGGAACATTGATGTTTGATAGGTGTATTTATATGTATTTTCCTTAGCAGACAGTATATTTTGTTTCATGTATCTCCACTGATTGTCATTTGGACTTTATTAGAATTTTAATGTACTATTAATAAAAATTCATGTTTTTATTGGCACAAAGCTTCCGTCTTGGTTCTGTTTTTGGATATTTGCTCTAATCTGGAAGTGCCTTTGATATAGGCTATTGTTTGGGATGTGTATGTATACAAGCTGACTGTTTACTGTAACCTCACTTTACTATTCTTGAATCTTCATTCTTTACTTTCCACTTTCTTTACATTTTTCTTCTGGACTCCTTTTTTATCTTGACTTTCCTCATTCATGCCATTTCTCAGCCTCTGTTTTCTTTCTTTTCCTTATGTTAATGTATGCAACATTTAATGTCTTCATTTATGTTTTAGGTTCCAGAACGGGATGAGGACCTCATTGACAACGATATCCTCATCTCCCTGGTCCATGAGCGAGTTCCGTTGTGGGACACCCGGGATCCACTGCACTCAAACAACGTGACGATCCGGCGCCTATGGAATGAGGTGGCCATAGCTTTGTGGGATGGCTGGGACAACGCCCCGACTCGGGTCCGAACTGCATTTGGTAAGTATTGCAATGCAGAGTGAAGCAGCAGAGACCTTGGCCGTGCTCACACAACTTTTTTTTTTTTTTTAACAGTGGCCAAAGTGAAAACACGTTGGCGTTCGATGAAGGACCGCTTCAAAAGGACCTGCGTCAAGAGAGCCGTGTTCCCAGTGGTTCAGGAGCAAGGATCAGAAAATACAAATACCATCGCGTTCTGGCATTTTTAAGACCGGTCCTTGCCCAGAGAACGTAAGTATTTTCCCCTTGCATTTGGTTGTATTGTATTGCCATAATCTGTATATTTCTTTTCCACAGGATTTTGCGTCTGGTTAATTCTTGGTATTAATTTTCTTTTTTCTTTTTTCACAGCACATGGAGCACTACTGTTGGCCCAGGTTCTGGAGCGGTCCTTCATCAGACAGCCACGGACCCGTCCCAGCCATTCAGCAGCGCTGCAGCAAGGGGTATAAACTCTTCCCGGAGTACATTCCACAAAGCCCGGCAGGTGTCCGCAACTATTCCGGACAGGGTGGATATTCCGAGCCGGTATTGGAAGTGGAGGGATGATAAACTCTCTCCGGTTGCCAGAAATCTAAGAAAAACAAACCAAAAAAAAATTACAATCTATTCTATTTATGGTGTGGTTACGCTAAAGACAGAAAGGAAAATACCCAAAACATACATGTCAGAACACCCAAAATTTGGACTGTCATTGGTTTAGATTTGGAACGTACCTTAATGTAACCAGCAGACGTTCCTCGGGTGGAATCGCTCTACGGAGCTGGGTGTCCTGTCTCCGGATGGCTCCTTGGACACGAGCAAGCAAATCCCGGAACGAGTCTTGCGACATCCTTGTATATTCCGGGAATTTGTCCGGGTTGGCATTAATCTCGGCATAGAGCGTGTGGTAGGCTCCACGGCTCTCACGTAGTTCGATAATGGGGTGTCTCCAAAAACGCCTACGATGTCTCCTCCATCTTTCGCGATTTCTGTCTTGCTTCCAAGCAAACGCACAGGCAAGAAACAGCTTGATGCTTAAATCCAGGTTGAAATAAAAGCTCTCCATGCGAAGATCCATTCTGACACAGCATACAGGAGCAAAATCTGAAGAGTTCAGCTGTTCAAGGGTCTATATATTGAGATCCCATAATACACGCCCTCTGTAGTCCCATTGGCGGTTTCTGGTTATCTCTATTTTTCTCCTGTAAAATTTGTCACCATGCGCACCAAAAACGCAAACGTAGGGAAAAACGCATAGAAAAGCGTGCAAACGCGGCGTTTTTTTAAGCGCATGCGTTTCCGCATGCGTCTAAAAAACGCCGCGTTTGTACGCATTTCCAAGTGTTTTTTCCTGCACTTGCGGATGCGGATTAAACGCTGCAGATTCGAACGCCAATGTGAAACTAGCCTAACT
The DNA here is from genome assembly GCF_051348905.1 of Ranitomeya variabilis. Classification (NCBI taxonomy): domain Eukaryota; kingdom Metazoa; phylum Chordata; class Amphibia; order Anura; family Dendrobatidae; genus Ranitomeya; species Ranitomeya variabilis. The sequence continues at coordinate 21,907,313 of NC_135238.1, forward strand.
CAGGATCAGTAATGTATGTACACAGTGACTGCACCAGCAGAATAGTGAGTGCAGCTCTGGAGTATAATACAGGATGTAACTCAGGATCAGTAATGTAATGTATGTACACAGTGACTGCATCAGCACAATAGTGAGTACAGCTCTGGGGTATAATACAGGATGTAACTCAGGATCAGTAATGTAATGTATGTACACAGTGACTGCACCAGCAGAATAGTGAGTGCAGCTCTGGGGTATAATACAGGAGGTAACTCAGGATCAGTAATGTAATGTATGTACACAGTGACTGCACCAGCAGAATAGTGAGTGCAGCTCTGGAGTATAATACAGGATGTAACTCAGGATCAGTAATGTAATGTATATACACAGTGACTGCATCAGCAGAATAGTGAGTGCAGCTCTGGGGTATAATGCAGGATGTAACTCAGGATCAGTAATGTAATGTATGTACACAGTGACTGCACCAGCAGAGTAGTGAGTGCAGCTCCGGGGTATAATGCAGGATGTAACTCAGGATCAGTAATGTAATGTATGTACACAGTGACTGCACCAGCAGAGTAGTGAGTGCAGCTCCGGGGTAAAATGCAGGATGTAACTCAGGATCAGTAATGTAATGTATGTACACAGTGACTGCACCAGCAGAGTAGTGAGTGCAGCTCTGGGGTATAATACAGGATGTAACTCAGGATCAGTAATGTAATGTATGTACACAGTGACTGCACCAGCAGAGTAGTGAGTGCAGCTCCGGGGTATAATGCAGGACTAGTAATGTATTTATGTAATATATGTGAAATATTTACTGCAATTCTCTATTATATGTGCATAGTGACATGTTGATACCAGACGGTAGGTTTTTCTCCATTCTACAGTAATTGTGTGATTTGCCGTTACGCTATATCGTCCCTATCCCAGGATTCACAGACATTATTTTTCTTCAGGAGGCCGTGGTGGCCATTAAAAGAAGAATTATGAATTATTAACTCTCCCTGATACATACATATATCCCAGTGTACACCTCTTATCTACCCGCTGATTACACCGGTCATATTGTGTGTTCTCCACTAGGAGGAGTCATACATAATTTATTTTTATTTAACCCCTTAATAGTATTCTCTCTCGGAGATTAAAATGTGTTTTTTAAAGCATAAGAGGATCCCCAAATCCTCGTCTTGCTCTGCCCATTGCTGTGTTCCCCATAGTTTATGCTGCGGAGCGGCCCGCTGGTAAGGACTGAAGATCTCGGCGGTTTTGCTCCCATTTTACGGCTCCACTTCGTGCAGTTTTATCTCAAGGGACTTTGATTATCGCAGTATCACAGTTAGTGTGTCATAGGTGCAGATATAAAAGATCATGGGGTTAATAATTATTTTTTTCAATTATGGGTAATTTCGAGTAGGTTTCTTACTTTCGCATTTATTTTGATGCAAAACCAAAACTGTCACCTGCAGACAAATCTTATAGTCTTATGAAAGAGGGTTGATAAACCGGTTGACCGCTCCCTCATACTAGAGGCTTATGATGCTGACTGTTTCCTTATTTACCATACTTTATCGCTATGGTTTGTCGGGTCGGTATATTTGTACTGGGTGCACCGCCCCTTTAACTTATTTGATTGCAGCGTGTTGACTATGGGATCAGTGAGTGATTGGGGTGTAACACAGGGGCCCCCCGGGTAATATAGCGGAGTGGTGCACCTGATTTGGTCCTGGTATGTGATGATTGATGTCGGAAGTATCATTCTTTAGGGCCGAGCGACACGTCATGGAAGTGAATGCAATGGTTCGGGGAGTTGCACCTGATAGGAGGGGTAATGTGGATGTGGGGTCACCTTCGTCTTCACCCCAGAACAGAACATTCTCTGACCCTCACAGATCCCATTCTCAGATCCATGAGTTTCATATATGTGTGAATGGATCTATAAAACTCGATGAGTCCGTGTGCCCTCCGACAAAAAGACCTGGAACCACCCGGACATTTCACAGAAATGTGAGAATGTAGAAAAAGGGATTTTACAGGTAACGTTATCCCTCCACGTCACACAGCGCAGATACGGAATAATATCTACACCCAGGCTCTGACGTCTCACCTGATTAGAGCCGCTTTCTTCTGTGTCTTCTCCATCTGGTCAGAAGACATTAGCAGGTTCTGAGCCTCCTCCGCCACCTCCCAATCCATTATAAGTCCCTGACAGCGTCTTCTCCCACCATTGAGTTCATTATAAAGGGTCCTATGCACCTTATCGCCTCCTCTCCCAATCCCCAATAAATGTTAAGTCCCCGATAGCATCACAATGAATTGTGAAACGGGGAGGATGCTATCAGGGGCTTAGCCCCCTCCTCCACCCCCCAATTCATTTTACATCCATACCTAACATCCTCTTCCCCAGGGCCATATTTGCCACTAGGCACTTGAGGGCACGTGCCTAGGGCGGGACGATGCAGGGGGCGGCATCTGAGCAAGTTTTTTTTTTTTAAGTCCTCGGTCACCTCCCGACAGACAGCCCCCCCCAGCCACCCGCCTGCCAACCACCCTCCTTGAAGACGTCATACTCACCCTGCTGCAGCGATGCCTGGTCTCAGCGCCTGCAGCTCATCCTGAGTGAGCGGTCACATGGCACCGCTCATTAAGGTCATGAATATGGGCATATTCATGACCTTAATGAGCGGTACCACATGACCTCACGCAGGAAGAAGGTGCTGCGCCGGGAGTCGGGACAGAGCTAGAGGGATGTTTGGCGCGGCAGCGCGGTGTGGGAAAGGTGATTATGAGGGCGGGGAGCCAAGCCATGCAAGATGGGAGCAGGAGCGGGAGCAGGGGGGTTGAGAGATGAGCCATGCATACAGGAGGGGGGGGGATATGAGCCATGCATACAGGAGGGGGGAGGGAAGTATGAGCCATGCATATGTGATGGGAGGGAGATGAGCCATGCATACAGGAGGGGGGGGATATGAGCCATGCATACAGGAGGGGGGATATGAGCCATGCATACAGGAGGGGGGGATATGAGCCATGCATACAGGAGGGGGGGAATATGAGCCATGCATATGTGATGGGAGGGAGATGAGCCATGCATACAGGAGGGGGGGGGAATATGAGCCATGCATACGGGATGGGAGGGAGATGAGCCATGCATACAGGGGGGGGGGGGATAAGAGCCATGCAGACAGGAGGGGGGAATATGAGCCATGCAAATGGATGGGAGGGAGATGAGCCATGCATACAGGAGGGGGGATATGAGCCATGCATACAGGATGGGATGGGAGGGAGATGAGCCATGCATACAGGATGGGGGGAGATGAGCCATGCATACAAGATGGTAGGGGGCATTATACAGTATTGAGCATCATGTGGGGTCATTATACAGTATGGAGAACAGTGTACGGCCTTTATACAGTATGGAGCATCATGTGTGGTGGCTGTTATACAGTATTGAGCATCATGTGTGGCCATTATACAGTATTGAGCATCATGTGGGGTCATTATACAGTATGGAGCATCATGTGTGGCCATTATACAGTATGACGCATCATGTGTGGCCATTATACAGTATTGAACAACATGTGGGGTCATTATACAGTATGGAGAACTGTGTGCCGCCATTATACAGTATGGAGCATCATGTGTGGTGGCCGTTATACAGTATTGAGCATCATGTGTGACCATTATACAGTATTGAGCATCATGTGGGGTCATTATACAGTATGGAGCATCATGTGTGGCCATTATACAGTATGAAGCATCATGTGTGGCCATTATACAGTATTGAACATCATGTGGGGTCATTAGACAGTATGGAGAACTGTGTGCGGCCATTATACAGTATGGAGCATCATGTGTGGTGGCCGTTATACAGTATTGAGCATCATGTGTGGCCATATTTTTTTTTGTTTATAATTATTGTTTATGATGTGATCAGCAGTGCTAAATGGGTGTGGTTGGGACGTGGATATGGGTGTGGCTAGTTGTGAAATGGGTGTGGTCAGAGGCGTGGACTAAAATTTGCTGCGGCGCACTACGCGCCCCGCAAACTTTACACCTCTTTCCCTTCTTCAAAAGTTGGGAGGTATGGTACCGCATTTGCCAGATCATGCCAAGTGCCGCAAATCCAATAGGGAATGAATGAGGCCAAACGCAGTGTTGCTGTAAGTGATCCGTTACGCAGTAGATGCAGAAAAACTGCCCGATCTGCCGCAAAAGGCTACTTTTACATCAGCGATTCTTGCCAAAGTCACTGCTGATAGTGTCATACTCACCAAAGGGGGAGGCAGCACTAAAAGTGCCTAGGGCAGCATAAACTCTAAATACGGCCCTGCTCCTCCCCCTTCCCCTGTTCGTAAGTCCATTATAAGTCCCCCTTCATACCATCCCAATCGATACATCCCTCATTGTCCTCCTCCCCCGCATCCACTCATTGTCCTCTCCCCACCTCCTACATTGCCCTCTCCATCACCCCCATCATTTCCATCTCCATCATTGCCCTCTCCACCACCCCAATCAGTGCCCTCCCCATTACCTCCATCATTGCTCTCTCCATCACCTCCATCATTACCCTCTCCATCATTGCTCTATCACCTCCATCATTGCCCTCTCCACCATCTCAGTCATTGCCCTCTCCACCACCCCAGTCATTGCCCTCACCATCAACTCCATCATTGCTCTCTCCATCATTGTTCTCCCCCTCCACTCCATCATTGTCTTCTCCACCACCTCCATCATTGACTTCTCCCTCACCACCCCCATCATTGCTCTTTCTACCACCTTTATCATTGTCTTCTCCCCCACCACTCCCATCATTGCTCTTTCCACCACATGAAGACCCCCAACAGGCCGCCCCAGAGCACGAGCATATCATTAACTAAAAACTGAAAATAAAGATTAAACAACCACAAGATGGATTTCATCGCCAGGTATCATTGTAATCAGTATAACGGCGCCGACCTGACACTGTCTGTAGGTTACTGTGCACAATCCTGCTGACAGGTTCCCTTTAAGAACAATTGGTCAGGTAATTCAGAGAGAAAAAAAGGAAATTTAGGAGGCACTAAAATAATCAGCAAATGCACAATTAACCTCAGATGAGGGACATATTGGTATATTACACGTCACTATCAAGTAAAATTTGTCAATATTCAAATCAACCGAAAGGTCCAGACACGAGTCCAAGTGATCAGATAATAAGAATAATTATAACGTGCCGTGTTTACCAATGAGACAAGTGCTGTTGATTAGCGTTTCGCGTAATGCTTTCTCAGGCGGTATTGCTGTATAGTGTCCTCCATGCGGCTGCTTCTGAACATGTGCTACATAATGTCTGAAGAGCGGGAATCCCTTACGTCTGTGTCTGCTGAGTATGGGAGGCGTCATAGCAGCTAGTCTTCCCCACCAGCTCAGAGACAACTGAAAATAAAAAAAAAATATTGGAAAACTGGAAACGGATGCAGAATACAAGTCATATAATGGCCAGACAGAGTGTTTTTCACAGAGATCCTGCAGATCTTGTATTGGACAAAATGACTTCAGAGTAAATTAGCCACAAAATGACAGCATTGATGATGGTCTTCAAGCAGGTGGGACTGAGATGGTCATTTCCCTTAGTCGTCCTTGGGTCCATACCCAGCCCACACGACGGTCAGCCTCCAGGACTATGGACCTGCGGCTGATGCATTGTTACCATCTACCTTCACTCATCTCCTTTTTCTGTAATGGCTTTTAGGCCACATATAGGACGCATTTCCTTATTTGTCGGCTGATCACTGGTTACACTGGGAATTTATTGGGAACAAATGTGTCTATAAACGTTTATTCGGGCCAATCATTCACCCCAACACTCCAGATGTTTCAAGATATCAGACTTTCTAGGTTCTAGGAATGAGTCCATTTTGCTCTGCATCACCTGGTGAGGTGAATCCTCAAAGTCCAAATGGTCCAGATGAACCGTTCTTGAGCAACAGGGAGAGGTGGTGCTGGTACAGCAGGACGAAAGAGTCGTGGCGCAATGGTGCTGAGCTAGTGCACAGTAGAAGGGGTGCCAAACTGTTGTAGCAGAACTGGAACAGTGATGACCCATGCAGCAGAGATGGGACTTCAATGCCCTGTATAGCAGAGCTGGAAGAGTGATGACTCATGCAGCAGATATGGGACTTCAATGCCCTGTATAGCAGAGCTGGAAGAGTGATGACTCATGCAGCAGATATGGGACTTCAATGCCCTGTATAGCAGAGCTGCAACAGTGATGACTCATGCAGTAGAGATAGGACTTCAATGCCCTGTATAGCAGAGCTGCAACAGTGATGACTCATGCAGCAGAGATAGGACTTCAATGCCCTGTATAGCAGACCTGGAAGAGTGATGACTCATGCAGCAGAGATAGGACTTCAATGCCCTGTACAGCAGAGCTCAATCAGTGATGAGTCTGACCCATGCAGCAGAGTTGGGTGGGTGATGCCCTTGATAGGAGAGAAGGAACAGTAATAACCCATGCAGCAGAGATGGGACTTCAATGCCCTGTATAACAGAGCTCGAACATTGATGACCCATGCAGCAGAGCTGGGACGGCGATGACCTGTGCAGTAGAGTTGGGATGGCAATGCCCTGGATAGGAGGGCTGGGTCAAGGATGACCTGTGCAGCAGAGCTGTGATGACAACGACCCATACAGCAGAGCTGGGACGGCGATGCCCTGTGCAGTAGAGTTGGGATGGTGATGCTTGGTACAGCAGAGCTAGGATGGCGATGACCAGTGCAGTAGGGCTGGAACAGTGATGACCGATGCAGCGGAGCTTGAACAGTGATAACCGGTGCACCACAGCCTGGTCAGCAGAGTTGTAGCATCAGTGGCTAATGTAGCATAGCTGAGTTTGCAAAGGTGGTACAGCATAGTGTCAGAAATGCCAACTACCAGGATACTCAGGCAGCGACCTGTCACCAAAGCAGGGTTCAAATAATCCAGCAGACAACATCATAAAAAACACTGACTTGCGACACCACCTGCTGCAGAGAGGGGACGCAGCACTTCCCTTAGGAGCCTGGAGGGGTGAGGGACACCCAGACAGATTTTCTGACCTGTACAAGCAGCGATGGTCCGTGAGTTGGTCGGCACTCGGTTTAGCACAGCGCCGAGTGTATGAAGACGAACTATCATTGCTGCCATTGTTAATCCCCATACAGTGTATGGCCTACAGTGTGCACTACTGGCAGCCGCACATCTTCCCCTGTTTACACTGTGCAGTTGGTTGTCAGCTGATCGCGGGCCAAGATCACACAGGGCAATGACTGGGAGCAAGCGTTTCTGTGACCGCTCGCCTGCCGCGCAAAAGGACCTTAATAAGTAATATTCTGTCTTGTTGACATCTTGAAAACAAGGAAGATACATTATTTTCACTATCACACGACTATCGTTATCTAAAAGAGGAAATAAAACGACTGATACGCACAATCCGCAAAAGAGGAACTCTGGATAGTCGCGGAGCAACCCGAAAACGAATCTTAAAAAAAAATGTAAATTTACAGATCAACAGGACAAAAAAAAATAAACTGGCAACTGTCTACCAGCAAACACCATTTCATTTATACCTTTTTTTAATTATATTTGTCAGAGCTTTGATTTTTTTTTGGTGCAGAGCTCCAAATCCTTATAAAATTCTAGCTTTCTGCAGCCGCCACTAGAGGGAGCTCAGGATCTTGTATCATTGAGTTCAATGTACAAACCGTATCTAAAGAGCTCCCTCTAGTGGAGGTTGCAGAGAGAGAGAATGTCATAATTTATCTCTATGCCTATTCAGGGGATTTGGAGCTCGATATCCGGAAAAAATCATACATTCTATTCCCACACTAAGAGGATTAGGGGGAAAAAAACTCTTTTTTGTCCCTGTGGGACTGTTTATTGTAGTTACTGCGCCTTGTGACATTTTCTATATGAACAGCTGTAAAGATGTAACGTGAAAGTGTCCGCGCCATTTAGAAAAGCGCCATTAATAACCTGCAAGACGTCACATTTATTGATCTCCAGGGGAGACGCCGCTGTTCATAAAGCGCAGGATCTCCAGGAGTCTTCAGGCCCGAGGAGGTGAGTCACTGCGGCCTGATGAAGATAAACCTGGCTTCTGGGTAATGCTGTTACACTTCGCCTTGTGGGTTCCAGGCAATGGATGAGACTCGTCTAATGTCCCCTGTGACACAGAACAGATGCTGTCAGGTTTTACTTCCAGTGCCTGTCTAAATGGCTGCAGCCATCCTGCCCGCCCTGCGCTGTATCCTAACCTGAACTTGTCTGATGCCCACACTTCCAATGGGAAGCTAACCACATAGAGACGTGTCAGCGATGACCATCCCAACCCCACCGCTGTGCTGGGTCCCTTCTTCAGGACCCTAACCCATTATCCAAGAGGAAGGACAGCTAAAAGACCCCTATCTTGCTCTGGAGGACCCAGCACGTTGATTTCAATAGGTAAAGTGTAATACTTCATTTCTCCTGCGGTAGTGCTGCAGGGAAGTAGAACGCTTATTGCAGGTTCTGATCATAACTGATCACTGGGTGACATCGGGGTTCTAAAAATTTGGAAAAGGTATAAAATAACAAAACAACTAACACTGAACTCCCCGTTTGCTCTACGCCTTTGACGATGTCACGCAGTCTAGCCACACGACCGCAACAGAGAATTTTAAAGGGGTTTTTTTTGTTCACTTAAATGCATGTACCTTATTTTGGACTAACGTTAAAAATGTGCACAGTTTGGCTTTTACAGGCTCGTTTCTGAGTGCAGAATGAGTTTAGTGAGAGTCCATCAGTGAGCTCACTCTGGCAACATGTCGTCCTAAATCTTTACAAGTGGTTTCCGCTCAGGCCTAGATATGAGGGTTCTGGAAAGGGGACCCTCCTCTAATAGCTCAGAATACCCTTATACTCCTGATTGATAAATGTAGGACCCCTGCAGTTTGGTTCAAAATTTATTCTGCAGCCGGACAAAGACCCCAAACACCCAGCCAAGGTTATTAATAAAGAGTCCTGGAGGTGATGATCCGGCCCCACAGAGTCCTGACCTCACATCATCCAGTCTGTCTGGCATCAGATAAAGAGACAGAAGGATCCGCACAAGCCTCATACACAGAAGATCTGGGGTCAGGTCTCCAAGATGTTTAAAACAATCTCCTGCCAAGATCCTCCATAACCTGTGTACAAGTGACGAGAAGAAATAATGGAGGTGACGGGTGGTCACCAGATACTGATGATGGAGACGACAGGTGGTCACCAGATACTGATGATGGGGGTGACAGGTGGTCATGAGATAGGTACTGATGATGGAGGCGACAGGCGGTCATGAGATAGAGACCGATGATGGAGGTGACAGGTGATCACCAGATACTGATGATGGAGGCGACGGGTGGTCACCAGATACTGATGATGGAGGCGACGGGTGGTCACCAGATACTGATGATGGAGGCGACGGGTAGTCACCAGATACTGATGATGGAGGCGACGGGTGGTCATGAGATACTGATGATGGAGGTGACGGGTGGTCACCAGATACTGATGATGGAGGCGACGGGTGGTCACCAGATACTGATGATGGAGGCGACGGGTGGTCACCAGATACTGATGATGGAGGCGACGGGTGGTCACCAGATACTGATGATGGAGGCGACGGGTAGTCACCAGATACTGATGATGGAGGCGACGGGTGGTCATGAGATACTGATGATGGAGGCGACGGGCGGTCACCAGATACTGATGATGGAGGCGACAGGTGGTCTCCAGATACTGATGATGGAGGCGACAGGTGGTCACCAGATACTGATGGAGGCGACGGGTGGTCACCAGATACTGATGATGGAGGTGACAGGTGGTCACCAGATACTGATGATGGAGGCGACGGGTGGTCACCAGATACTGATGATGGAGGTGACGAGTGGTCACCAGATACTGATGATGGAGGCGACGGGCGGTCATCAGATACTGATGATGGAGGCGACGGGCGGTCACCAGATACTGATGATGGAGGCGACAGGTGGTCACGAGATACTGATGATGGAGGCGACTGGCGGTCATGAGATACTGATGATGGAGGTGATGGGCGGTCATGAGATAGATACTGAGGGGGCTTAGATTTCTCTTTTGTTCATTCACTTTATTTAATTGATAAAAATAAACTATTAACACTCTGGCAGAATCCTGACTTTGCAGCCTTTTTTTCCACACCTGCCTAATACTATTGCATAGTACTTAGTGTACGTTATAACTTCCCACTCCCGGTGAGATTACGGCTTTGCATCCTGTTCCGTGGTGACCCCTATGACGTGTAAATATTAGATAACACTAGGAAGCTGGAGAGTAAAGTTAGCATTCTTGGCCCAGTTTGTTAATTAGTTGCTAGAACTTGAGACTTGTCTTACAATTATCGCAGGTCAGAAATAATTGCATGACGTAAGTGGCAATATGGAAACCTTGTGTATCAAATCCCCGGCTTTCAAGACCTCTGCTTGCCCCAAGTGAATGAAAATCAGAGGCTCTGGGTGTAAACAATTGTTTCCGGTCACTGACAGCGAGTGGAGTCCGTTACATGTCAGGAAAAACAGAAAGGATGTCAATCTTGGGAGTGACATAAAAATGCCTGACTTTGGGAAGGAGTCCTTGTGAGTGAGGGTTGAGGGTCGGATCTCAAGATGAGAGGAACACAGAGCACAGAGGACCTGGACAAATGAGAAAACTGCAAGAATATCCAGCAGAGCGGTTACAAAAGTATCCACACCCTTCTATTCCTTCTCCCCCATGACCGGCAGTGTAGAGGGTGCAGGTGCTCCTCAGCAGGCTCAGAAGCTGAGCACGTTCCACAACAAGGCAGGTGCCGTCTGTGATACACAGCCAGCATCTGCCCTGTCCAGCTGCAATCAGAGCTCCGATCGCAGCTGTTTAGCCATTATATGCTGCTATCAATCTCTGACAGCAGGCCTCATGGGATGCCAGTGGATTGCCAAAGCAACTGGGGTCATCCTGGTATTTCTGTGAAGCTCGTGGCTTGGCGTCATAGGAGACCATGACTTTTACGATATATTGCAATACTGAAGTAGACAATTGCAGTTTTATGTAGCTTAGGAGGACTAAAACAAAGTAAAAATATTGAAAAATGAAAAAAATATGAAAAAAATATAAAAATGAAAAATAAATTAAATAAAAACAGAAATCTGATCACTCCAATTTTCCTTGTTCAAAAATGAAGCAATTAAAATAAGCAGATTTGGTATCATCACATCCATTAAAGTCCAATATATGAAAATATTATTTAACCCATGGGGGTAAAGGAGAAAAAAATCAAACAGGCAAAATTGTCATTTACACAAAATACAATAATAATCGTTCAATACGTTGTACGTACTCCACAAAGGTAAGAATAGAAACTGCAGCTCACCACGCAATAAAACACAAGCCCTCACGTTGCTCCATCCATAGAAAACTACAAAGAACACAACACAAAGAAAACTACTGGCCAAATGTTTTGGTTCCAAAATGTTGATTTTTTTTTAAGTCATTAAAATAATAATTAAAAAAACCATGCTTTTCATCGCTGCAATTCCACTGACCTGAAGAATGATGTTGCCTGTTGTTTTTGTTTTTCTGCACAATGAATGCCATAAACACAAACTCAGGAAAACAACAGCGGATTTGTGGTTTATTTCACCGCACTTACAATTTTTTTTCCATTTTTCGGTCCATTTTATGGAAAAACCACAACTTGTCCTGCAAAAAAAAAAAAACAAGTCCTCATTAGGCTAGCTGAACCGATTTTTTTTTTTTTTTAAATGATTGCTATGGCTCTTGGATGAAGGGACGGTGAAAAAAAAAAAACTATATGGCAAAAAAATACGTGAATTGGCCGCGCCATTAAAGGGTTAAACATTGGAGATAGCGAAAATAAAACTATGTCCTGATCTGACGCTGCCCCAGACGTTGTCTCATGCCGGATTACCAGAAATGGCAGACTATCAGGTTCCGGATTATCAGAATTATTACATGATACATCAAAATATTGTGGCCAGTGCAACCAATAGCAGGGCCTCCTGACTATAGATGAGTCTATGGCAACCAGAGGATTACCCACCTCACTAGTCCCAGGCTACAGGTGATCTGGCCATATTCCCATCAGAATGTCATGTGACTTGTGTGTGATACAATGTAACATCAATGGAATGAAAGGTAAATATTTGTATCAGGCAGTGACTCCTGCACCTTGAGGCCACCTTAACCCATTCATTCCAGTGAGAAGGTGGCATTTATAATGTACTCAGTGCAGGAGAAAGGGAGGATGATGATGATGATGATGATGGTCTGAAGGGGGAGATAAGGAAAACAGAGAACAACTGTGTGGTGGATGATAAGGAAGAAGATGATGATGAGAAGGGGAGGAGGAGGAATAAATATACTGTATGGAAGGAGGGAGGAGGTGCCAGCGCTCAGGCTGTAATGCCCTCACAGCACCATAGACACAGGCTGCTAGAACATAGGCACTGAGTGCAAAGGAGAGGAAGGGTCTGCAAGAGGGAGAGAGGAGGGGAGGGTGAAGGAAGGACTGACAGGCAGACAGACAGAGGGATCCTACCAAGGGCAGGGGTATAGGACAAGGCGAGGAGGCAGGTGCTGAGCAGTGACACTGCAGACATGGAAGGAGCTTCGTTTGGAGCTGGAAGAGCAGGAGGAGGATTTGACCCTATAGAATTCCTAAAACAGCCACAGACCATCCTGAGGATATTATCCTGGGTAAGTGAGGACCACCCATTGTCAATGCATGCACCTAATGTAAAGACTACCTGAGCTATACACTGATATATACTGAGCATCTGAGCTATACAGTGAGCATCTGATCTATACACTGAGCATCTAATCTCTACACTGAGCATCTGATCTATACACTGAGCATCTGATCTATACACTGAGCATCTGATCTATACACTGAGCATCTGATCTATACACTGAGCATCTGATCTATACACTGAGCATCTAATCTCTACACTGAGCATCTGATCTATACACTGAGCATCTGATCTATACACTGAGCATCTGATCTATACACTGAGCATCTGAGCTATACACTGAGCATCTGATCTATACACTGAGCATCTGATCTATACACTGAGCATCTCATCTATACACTGAGCATCTCATCTATACACTGAGCATCTGAGCTATACACTGAGCATCTGAGCTATACACTGAGCATCTGATCTATACACTGAGCATCAGAGCTATACACTGAGCATCTGATCTATACACTGAGCATCTGATCTATACACTGAGCATCTGATCTATACACTGAGCATCTCATCTATACACTGAGCATCTGAGCTATACACTGAGCATCTGAGCTATACACTGAGCATCTGATCTATACACTGAGCATCAGAGCTATACACTGAGCATCTGATCTCCACACTGAGCATCAGAGCTATACACTGAGCATCTGATCTCCACACTGAGCATCAGAGCTATACACTGAGCATCTCATCTCTATACATTGAGCATCTGAGCTATACACTGAGCATCAGAGCTATACACTGAGCATCTGAGCTATACACTGAGCATCTGATCTCTATACATTGAGCATCTGAGCTATACACTGAGCATCTAATCTCTACACTGAGCATCTGATCTCTACACTGAGCATCTCATCTATACACTGATATACACCGAGCATCTGATCTATACACTGATATACACTGAGCATCTGAATCTGTCTCCAGTACAATAGGAGGGATCCTGGGCTAGTGAGAGCCATTGTGATGGCCATTTATTATTAGCTGTGCACAGACAATAGACACTCCTGTCTGCCAAGCAAAACAGCGACATGACTGTCTGCTGACTTCAGACCCAATATAGTGGCCTTATACCGAGGGGATGATGATGATCAGGCGCCTGGAGTCCCCCCATTCACCTGTGCTGTGGTATGGGCTGTGCAGGTAAATGTAGGATCACAGCCTGTGCATCCAGCCCTCCACTGTGCATCCAGCCCTCCACTGTGCATCCAGCCCTCCACTGATTGTGCATTGGGTATAGACAAGCTGGGAGCACCGTAGCACTTTGGGGACACTTGTTAAAATTATAATAAGCTGGCTTATGTTATACCATTACATACTAAGGACATGCCTATATTATATCATTATATACTAAGAACATGCTTATATTATACCATTATATATTAAGGACATGCCTATATTATAAACTAAGGACTTGCTCATATTATACCATTATACACTAAGGACATGCTCATATTATACCATTATATGCTAAGGACATGCTCATATTATACCATTATATGCTAAGGACATGCTGACATTATACCATTATATACCAAGGACATGCCTATATTATTCACTAAGGACATGCTCATATTATACCATTTACACACCAAGGACATGCTCATATTATAACATTATATACTAAGGACATGCTCATAGCATGCCTATGTTATACCATGCTATTCTAGGGGCATGCTTTTGAGTTAGCAGTCTATGTGTAAAGGTATACTTCCGCTCTTCCACTATACCATCTTGCATTTAAGGACATGCTTATGTTATACCATGCTATTCAAGGGGCACAATCATGATATATCTATCATTCTGTTCTCAGAGAATGCTTATGTTATACCATTCTGATCTGTGGCCATAATAAACCATTGTTTAATAAGATCATGCCTTTACCATACACTAGGGACTTGGTTTTGTTATATCATTCTAGGGTTAGAGCAGACTTCCGCTGTACCATTCTGTATTTAGGACATGCTTATGTTATACCATGTATTATATTTTTCTGAGAATGCTTCTGTCCTTTGGGTATGTCTATGTCAATCATAAACCCTTCAGTAGGGCATGCTTATGTTATACCGTCCTATATGTTTGTAGGATGTGAGCCTATACTAGGGGTATGTTTATGGCATTACCCTGCTCTTTCCAGGCATGCTCATGTCATATCGTAGAGTGCAGAGAATAATAAGGGTAGCAGACATTTTATTGCCATTGTATCATCAGATCTGGATCCTGGTAATATGGGAGGAGATGGGGCTGCGCACAATGAGGGTCCAGTGTACAGTGAGAGGGGTCCGGATAGTAATTACCATTCCTGGCAGGTTCCAATACCCGGTGCAAGATCCAGATTCTGGATCTCCTGAGTCTTTATGGCTGGAAGCCATAGTAGCTCCCCCTCCACTCCCTCCTGCCAAAGGTTAGTTCTTAACTTTCGCTTTCACAGTCATTTACTGTAGATCCAGGAATAGGTTATTAGCTAACCTCCTACATTTCCTACCACTATTAATTAGCGCATTGATTGATTTGTAAATTATGGATACATGTCATGGAATCAACAGTATGGAAACAACATGTCATGGAATCAAGAGTATTCCCTCAAGGAGTGGACAATACGATGGGGCGGACGGTCTGATCGGTGAGGGTGGAATTGAAGATGATGTATGGAAAATTCAATTTTAAGTTCCAAATTCTCTGAACAGTTAAAATTCTGTGTGCAGCCACCACTAGAGGGAGCTCACTCTGTTACCGGTATGCAGTGTGCTCCCTCTAGTGGTGGCTGTAGTCAGACAGAATTTTACCATTAATCACTATGTTTGTGTAGTGAATTTGGAGCTGAGACCATCACAGCCATGCCCCCGCTGTAACAATATATGAGAAAAATCTGTCAATGTAGAATGATGGAAGTTAAGATGGACGGAATAAGCACAGGGACATAATTTTAAAAAGTGGATCGTTCCGCTTTATTGGCGTTTTTTTTTTAAATTTAAGTAAATTGTAACTGCCAAGTAATTTTGGAACACCTTTTATTAAGCTGCTGTTTTCTGCCATTACTTCTGTTATTCCTCTTGGAAAAGTGTGAATAAATGAAACCGGGGGTAACGATCGCAGTCCTAAAGAGCGCGACCGGGCCCATGTGTGAGGTGGGTCTGCCGACATCCGAGGACGCACATTCAGTTGAAGTGTATTGTGGTCGATTGACTCTCCGGCTCCCTGCGCTACAATACACGGCCCGGCCAATCAAATCTGGCAGCTGACTTTGGCATGCCAGTCACGAGTGGCCACAGCAGGGACGTCGTACGCTGCCCGTGCCGGTACAAAGAAGTCAGCTAAAGAAGATGCCGCACAACGTGGGAGCGGACGAAGGGATGAATCATATTTTTTATGTTTTGGAAAACACAACTGACATTATACAAGGACAGGGCCCAGAATGAGCCTCGCTTCAATTACACCAGGAAGGGGCCTAGCATGGGGGGGGGTCAGTATACCAGGAAGGGGCCCAGGTTGAAGATCATTATACCAGGATGGGGGTCATTATACAAGGACAGAAACCAGTATGAGCCCTGCTTCAATTACACCAAGAAGGGGCTCAGCATGGGGGTCAGTATACCAGGATGGGGGTCATTATACAAGGACAGGGACCAGGATGAGCCCTGCTTCAATTACACCAAGAAGGGGCCTAGCATGGGGGTCAGTATACCAGGATGGGGGTCATTATACAAGGACAGTGGTAACAAAATTCTCATTGGGGTCTGTTACAAACCCCCAAATATAACAGAAATCATGGAAAGTCTACTTCTAAAGCAGATAGATGAAGCTGCAACCCATAATGAGGTCCTGGTTATGGGGGACTTTAACTACCCGGATATTAACTGGGAAACAGAAACCTGTGAAACCCATAAAGGCAACAGGTTTCTGCTAATAACCAAGAAAAATTATCTTTCACAATTGGTGCAGAATCCAACCAGAGGAGCAGCACTTTTAGACCTAATACTATCTAATAGACCTGACAGAATAACAAATCTGCAGGTGGTCGGGCATCTAGGAAATAGCGACCACAATATTGTACAGTTTCACCTGTCTTTCACTAGGGGGACTTGTCAGGGAGTCACAAAAACACTGAACTTTAGGAAGGCAAAGTTTGACCAGCTTAGAGATGCCCTTAATCTGGTAGACTGGGACAATATCCTCAGAAATAAGAATACAGATAATAAATGGGAAATGTTTAAGAACATCCTAGATAGGCACTGTAAGCGGTTTATACCTTGTGGGAATAAAAGGACTAGAAATAGGAAAAACCCAATGTGGCTAAACAAAGAAGTAAGACAGGCAATTAGCAGTAAAAATAAAGCATTTGCACTACTAAAGCAGGATGGCACCATTGAAGCTCCAAAAAACTATAGGGAGAAAAATACTTTATCTAAAAAACTAACTAAAGCTGCCAAAAAGCAAACAGAGAAGCACATTGCTAAGGAGCGCAAAACTAATCCCAAACTGTTCTTCAACTATATCAATAGTAAAAGAATAAAAACTGAAAATGTAGGCCCCTTAAAAAATAGTGAGGAAAGAATGGTTGTAGATGACGAGGAAAAGGCTAACATATTAAACACCTTCTTCTCCACGGTATTCACGGTGGAAAATGAAATGCTAGGTGAAATCCCAAGAAACAATGAAAACCCTATATTAAGGGTCACCAATCTAACCCAAGAAGAGGTGCGAAACCGGCTAAATAAGATTAAAATAGATCTAAGTAATGTAATAGATAAACCATTATTTCTTATATTTAGGGACTCTATAGCGACGGGGTCTGTTCCGCAGGACTGGCGCATAGCAAATGTGGTGCCAATATTCAAAAAGGGCTCTAAAAGTGAACCTGGAAATTATAGGCCAGTAAGTCTAACCTCTACTGTTGGTAAAATATTTGAAGGGTTTCTGAAGGATGTTATTCTGGATTATCTCAATGAGAATAACTGTTTAACTCCATATCAGCATGGGTTTATGAGAAATCGCTCCTGTCAAACCAATCTAATCAGTTTTTATGAAGAGCTAAGCTATAGGCTGGACCACGGTGAGTCATTGGACGTGGTATATCTCGATTTTTCCAAAGCATTTGATACCGTGCCGCACAAGAGGTTGGTACACAAAATGAGAATGCTTGGTCTGGGGGAAAATGTGTGTAAATGGGTTAGTAACTGGCTTAGTGATAGAAAGCAGAGGGTGGTTATAAATGGTATAGTCTCTAACTGGGTCGCTGTGACCAGTGGGGTACCGCAGGGGTCGGTATTGGGACCTGTTCTCTTCAACATATTCATTAATGATCTGGTAGAAGGTTTACACAGTAAAATATTGATATTTGCAGATGATACAAAACTATGTAAAGCAGTTAATACAAGAGAAGATAGTATTCTGCTACAGATGGATCTGGATAAGTTGGAAACTTGGGCTGAAAGGTGGCAGATGAGGTTTAACAATGGTAAATGTAAGGTTATACACATGGGAAGAAGGAATCAATATCACCATTACACACTGAACGGGAAACCACTGGGTAAATCTGACAGGGAGAAGGACTTGGGGATCCTAGTTAATGATAAACTTACCTGGAGCAGCCAGTGCCAGGCAGCAGCTGCCAAGGCAAACAGGATCATGGGGTGCATTAAAGAGGTCTGGATACACATGATGAGAGCATTATACTGCCTCTGTACAAATCCCTAGTTAGACCGCACATGGAGTACTGTGTCCAGTTTTGGGCACCGGTGCTCAAGAAGGATATAATGGAACTAGAGAGAGTACAAAGGAGGGCAACAAAATTAATAAAGGGGATGGGAGAACTACAGTACCCAGATAGATTAGCGAAATTAGGATTATTTAGTCTAGAAAAAAGACGACTGAGGGGCGATCTAATAACCATGTATAAGTATATAAGGGGACAATACAAATATCTCGCTGAGGATCTGTTTATACCAAGGAAGGTGACGGTCACAAGGGGGCATTCTTTGCGTCTGGAGGAGAGAAGGTTTTTCCACCAAAATAGAAGAGGATTCTTTACTGTTAGGGCAGTGAGAATCTGGAATTGCTTGCCTGAGGAGGTGGTGATGGCGAACTCAGTTGAGGTGTTCAAGAGAGGCCTGGATGTCTTCCTGGAGCAGAACAATATTGTATCATACAATTATTAGGTTCTCTAGAAGGACGTAGATCTGGGGATTTATTATGATGGAATATAGGCTGAACTGGATGGACAAATGTCTTTTTTCGGCCTTACTAACTATGTAACTATATGTAACTATGACAGGGACCAGGATGAGCCCTGCTTCAATTACACCAAGAAGGGGCCTAGCATGGGGGTCAGTATACCAGGAAGGGGCCCAGGATGAAGATCATTATACCAGGATGGGGTCATTAGGCAAGGACAGGGACCAGGATGAGCCCTTCTTCAATTACACCAGGAAGGGGCCTAGCATGGGGGTCAGTATACCAGAAAGGGGCCCAGGATGAAGATCATTATACCAGGATGGGGTCATTAGGCAAGGACAGGGACCAGGATGAGCCCTTCTTCAATTACACCAGGAAGGGGCCTAGCATGGGGGTCAGTATACCAGGAAGGGGCCCAGGATGAAGATCATTATACCAGGATGGGCTCATTATATGAGGACAGGGCCCAGGATGAGCCTCACTTCAATTATGCCAGGAAGGCGTACAGAATGGGGGTTAGTATACCAGGACCCTTCCACCATTACATTACACCAGGAAGGGGCACAGGATGAGGATCATTATACCAGGATGGGGGTCAGTATACCAGAATTGGGTCCAGTATGGAGGTCTATATACCAGGAAGGGGCCCGGGATGAGGATCATTATACCAGGATGGGGGTCATTATAACAGGAAAATGCAGAGGATATGATAACAGGAGGGACTCAGGATGAGAGACATTATTATAAGATGGGGGCCATGACGGGGAAAATTATTACATAAAGATGGGTGACATTATTACAGGAAGGTGCCATGATGGGGACATTATTACACATATGTCTTTATAGGATCTAGAACGCTACGAAGGCCCTTACATCTGACCAACATGGAGGTGGGGAACCAAACGTCACTGGTCCCTATGCTGTCAGATGTAGTTAGCACTCATTGCCTGGTTCAAGCATTTACTAAACCACGTATGTGGACAATATGCACAACTTTGCAGCTGGATTCTAAGTCACATCGGTGGCACAGTACCCCACGGTGGCTTTTAAATCATTGGGAGCTCCACCTTTAAGACATTTGTGACATTCGTGCTCCTTTATTGCAAGGATAACTCTTTAGTATCTATATGAACTACTAGAATCACTTCCTTTACAGGAACAGTCCAAAAGAAAGCTTGTAGGGCAGTGAAGAAATGCAAATTTTCCGTTGTCCATGTGAATCCGTCAGCAGCCTGTATTCTGCTTACAGAACAGGATAGGTTGCCATAAAACAGCTTGGACTGCTGACACACAACTGCAAAATCGTAGTTTGTGTAAGTGACATTGCTCAGCTGCTGATTAGTGCTGAGATTTCCTACTAGTGATTGCTTTAGTTTCAGGGTTAGATTTAGGGTTAGGTGTAGGGTTAAGGTTAGGGATAGATAATAACAGCTAATAAAATTGTTACTTACAAAAATGTAATAAAAAAGCAAAAACAAATGTATGACAATGCATAACTTTATTTTTAATATTTTATCAAAAAGAATAAAACTTGGAGGTGAATACGCAAACTTTAATTACATCAGTATTACATGTACAATACATGTTCATGGGGGGGTAAGGGGTGTAATATTGGACTGGTGGGGGAAACTCTGGTAGCGCTAACGGTTCGTGGGTTCGGGGACCTTGACCTGGGCGCTGCCAACCTGCGCTGCACCCCTGTGCTGGGCGAGGCCGGGGGGCTGCTGCAATCTGTGTATGAGCACAGAGTTGTGGCTGCAGAAGAGACCCCCGACACAAGGTATTCCTGGTATAGGGATAGAGCGCCTGTACATGACGTAAGCAGAGTCTGATGGCGCCGTCTGGGGTTGAAAATAATGTTTCCACTTTTAGCATTTTACAATGTTTAAGCAGATTGATTTTTACACCAGGTGGTTTTTATTTACTTGATATAATTCTGAAAGGGTAACTCCACTCTAGTAGTTATTGAGGGAAAGCATGTGTATAGCAGTAATATTTCACCTTGTGTGTGTTGTCACGTGGCGGCACACTGCGTGCCAATGGCTTCACATGATCTCTTCCCGGCACAAGGAAGCTCAGCATTTCCTTATGGGACGTTTGAGATTGTGGCAAGTGGCCCCAGACTTGTTTCCCTCTTATGTGCGCATCTATCAGCTATGCACTGGATAGGTGATAATAAGGAGGTGGTGGTCCCACAACTGAGGACCCTCATCTGTTTACTGCCGTCCCCTTCATAGCATAATTGAATGGGATGACAGGCCCCATGCTTAATTGCTCCTTGCAATGGTTAGTCCCCTGTTCTAGCATTTGGGGGAATGATTGTCCCAGGGGTGGGCTAACAATCTCCATTCTAGTTTACCAGAAAGGTGTTGGATGGAGTTAGGTTCGGGGCTCTGTGCGGCCGGTCACTAATCTCCCCTCCATGTCTGTATGGAGCTGGTGCACTGAGCACAGTCATGGGGAACCGAAAAGGGTCTTCACCAAACTGTTCCCACAAACCTGAAGCTACAATTGTCCACAATGTCTTATATTGAAGTATTAAGGTTTCCCTTCACTTGAACTAAGGGGCCGAGGCCGCCCCCTGATAACAGCCCATAGCGTTATCCTCCTCCACCATCTGTACAGGGGGCACAATGCAGTCAGGGGGAAACGTCCTTCTGGAATCACCAAACCCAGACTCCAATAGATGCGAGGTAGAGAAGTGCGATCCATCACTGCACAGAACACGTCTCCTCCAGAGTCCAGTGGTGGCGGCTTTACACCACTCCATCCAACGCTCGGCATTGTGCTTGGTGATGTACGGCTGCTTGCAGCTGCTTGGCCATGACACTCCCGGTGAGGGCGCAGTGTTTGTGCTGATGTTATACCGGAGGAGGTCTGGACTCTGCAGTTATAGGTTCAGCGGAGTATTGGTGACTTTTCTGCTCTTTGCTCCTAGCACTCGGCCCTCCGCTCTGTAATGTTACGGGGTCTCCACTTTGTGGCTGAGTTGCTGCTGTTCCTTCCACTTCTCAATAATATCACTCACAGGTGATGGGGGAAGATTTAGGAGGAAGAAATGTCATGATCGGACTAGTTACCCCAGTTGCTTCTATTACAGGACCGCGCTGGGATCAGTGGGCTCTGTACCACCCTCCATTCCTTCACATGGTAGTAAAGGCAGACAGCATGGTGGGGGGCCAATGGGGCCAAATGTTATACACCGGGGACGAGGGGCCGGATGTTGTATACTGGGTCTAATAGGGCCGGATGTTATACACAAGGGGCTATGGGCTGGATGTTATGCACAAGGGGGCCAGATGTTGTATACTGGGGCCCATGAGGTCGGATGTTATACAGTGAGGGCGAGGGGCCGGATGTTATACATTTGGAGCAAGGGGCCGGATGTTATACACAAGGGGCGATGGGCCAGATGTTATGCACAAGGGGGAAGAATGTTGTATACTGGGGCCGGATGTTGTATACTGGGGCCGATGAGGTCGGATGTTATACAGTGAGGGCAAGGGGCCGGATGTTATACATTTGGAGCAAGGGGCCGGATGTTATACACAAGGGGCGATGGGCCAGATGTTATGCACAAGGGGGAAGAATGTTGTATACTGGGGCCGGATGTTGTATACTGGGGCCGATGAGGTCGGATATTATACACTGAGGGCGAGGGGCTGGATGTTTTTACTGGGGGCCATGGGACTAAGAAACCTGAATTAGTTGATTAGATGTCGGTACTAATATACTTCTCCATATGATGTGTATATTCCTGTGGACGGTCTGTGTGTGCCAGTAGGGCACCGTGCAGAGACCTTATAAGCGTGTAAGCGTAGCAGGGCATAGACAGCTCCGGTCAGATACACCCCACAGGCTTTTGACTAATTGATTTGTTAGGACCTTGATTTTTATTAAATCCAAGGACATTTGAATGTCAACACAGGAGCACGTCATCCATCGTCCGATATCTGTACGTGATAATTCAGTATCTGATGATGTTATTAAGAATTCTGTGTAATAATGTGCATGTGCAGGGGAAGACGCTGAGGACACATCTGGTTCTGTGTCATGGAGGTGTGATTTTCCGGTGCCTGTGCGTATGATAACGCAGGCAACACCTCACCGTCTTCCTGGAAACAGGAGTGGAGTTAGCTGCTGGTCGAGGCGTGCTGTGTGACATCAGGGAATGTCACCGGCCGCCTATTGGTGCATAGTAATCAGGATCCCATACTACAGCCGCCGGGATGACGGAGGCAGGAGGCAAATCCTACAACACCGGCGCTGCCGCTCCACAAAGCACAGAATCAGGTGTTACATGAAAGAGCCGGTGTACGGGCGATAAATATCTGCCGCCATTACAGTTCCCACAGGCGAGGTCACCCGGCTTCTCCAAGGACCTGAATGACAGCACCTGGTTATATAGCGATATAGGAACTTAGCCATGTATAATCCCTTCATGATGCAGACAATTTTCATTTTTGCGCTTTTGCTTATTTCCTCCTCTTCTTCCAAGATACAGCACAGACCAAAAGTTTGGACACACCTTCTCATTTAAAGATTTTTCTGTATTTTCAGGACTATGAAAATTGTACATACACACTGAAGGCATCAAAACTATGAATTAACACATAATAGTAATCTTTATTTTTATATAGCGCTAACATATTCCGCAGCGCTGTACAGTTTTTGCACACATTATCATCGCTGTTACCGATGGGGCTCACAGTCTAAATTCCCTATCAGTATGTCTTTGGACTGTGAGAGGAAACCGGGGTATGCAGGCACGGGGGGGGGGGGGGGGGGGGGAACATACAAACTCCTTGCAAATGTTGTCCTTGGTGGGATTTGAACCCAGGACTCCAGCGCTGCAAGGCTGCAGTGCTATTCACTGAGCCACCGTACTGCCCATGTGCACACATGTGGAATTATATACTTAACAAAAAAGTGTGAAACAAACAAATTATGTCTTATATTCTAGGTTCTTCAGGCTAAGTTCACACGTTGCAGAATTGCCGCGGAAATTTCCGCGGCAATTCTGCGCCTCCTGCCGTGGGTATATCGCATGCAGAATTAGCATGCATATACCCGCAGAAAACTAGCGTTTTGCAAGCATAATTAGCTTGCAGAATGCTAGAGTTTTCCAAGCGATCTGTAGCATCGCTTGGAAAACTGATTGACAGGTTGGTCACACTTGTCAAACATAGTGTTTGACAAGTGTGACCAACTTTTTACTATAGATGCTGCCTATGCCGCATCTATAGTAAAAGATCGAATGTTTAAAAATAATTAAAAAAATAAAAAACATGGTTATACTCACCTGCAGACCTCAGCGGCGTCCGTTCCTATAACTGTTGTGCGGTGAAGGGCCTGTGATGACGTCACGGTTTGTGATTGGTCACGTGACCGGTCACATGCGGTCTCGCGACCAATCACAAGACCGTGACGTCATCGCAGGTCCTTCACCACCCAGCAGCTATAGGAACCGAAGCGGCAGCGTGCAGCGGAGAGGCCGGAAGACTGCGGGGAACATCGAAGGTGAGTATATCGCTATTTTTTATTTTAATTCTTTTATTTTTTACCAATTATATGGTGCCCAGTGCATGGAGGAGAGTCTCCTCTCCTCCATCCTGGGTACCAACCGCACATGATCTGCTTACTTCCCGCATGGTGTGCACAGCCCCGTGCGGGAAGTAAGCAGATCAATGCACTCCTATGGGTGCAGAATCGCTGCGATTCCGCAATTTTAATGAACATGCTGCATTTTTTTCTGGAATGCGATTCCGCTCAGGAACACAGCACAGCATGTGCACAAAAAATGCGGAATGCATTCTGTTACATAGGATGCCTAATGGTAGCGTTTTTTTCGTGGTTTTATAGCGTTTTTATAGCGAAAAACCGCGAAAAAAACCGCGAAAAATATACTACGTGTGCACACAGCCTTTCACACACTTTTTTGTTAAGTATATAATTCCACATGTGTTAATTCATAGTTTTGATGCCTTCAGTGTGAATGTACAATTTTCATAGTCATGAAGACACAAAAGAGCACAGTGAGGTCAAAAATACTCTGTTGTAAAAAAATCACAGTAATAAGCAAGTGCTAGTCAAAAGATGTAAAGAAAACAGGGTATTTAGTTGATACGTTTTTTTGCAAAAAAATGTATACTAAGCTGCTCCACCAAATCGTCAAGGTATACCCTTATAGAGCAGTCCTAACTAATGTATAGAATCCCTATCTGATGTATTTAAAACCTGATCATCTGTATAGTACCTGTATAAGCAGGGTTCAGAGAGAAAAAAATATACATGTGGACATGCAGGATGGAACAGCTTAAATGCAAATGACCCACAGAGGAGTGGTGGACTCCCCAGTCTTGTAGAAACAAGAGAACAATTATAGAACCAGAAACACATGGGCTACTTGCACATTGAGCAAGTCTGTAGGAACCTGTTCACACCACCAGAAAACTTGAAGACACAAAAGAGCACAGTGAGGTCAAAAATACTCTGTTGTTATTTCACACTTTTTTGTTAAGTATATAATTCCACATGTGTTAATTCATAGTTTTGATGCCTTCAGTGTGAATGTACAATTTTCATAGTCATGAAAATACAGAAAAATCTTTAAATGAGAAGGTGTGTCCAAACTTTTGCTCTGTACTGTACATCACTTTTTTTTTACTCCCACATAGCCGTGAGGGTTTGCTGTTTGCAGAATGAATTGTAGTTTTTATTCATTCTTCCATATCATTTATTGAGAAATGGGGAAAAACAAAGTCCACGGGGGGTGAAAGGGTTAAAAAAAAAACCCACAAAATTCCATCACTGTTTTTTTTCTCTAGATTTTGTTAATTGTATAACGACCTGGTGCCATGATTCTCCAGTTCAGGGCTGTCCCACACGTCCAGATAATTCCGGTACCGGAATAAATCGGTACCGGAGTTATCCGTGTCCGTGTGCCTGGGAACTCACGTAGGCCATACGTGCGGCACACGTGTGCCGCCCGTATGGCGAGTGGGTACCACACGGAGCGTGTGGTACCCACGCGTGTGGTACCCTGCATCGTGCTGAAGCCGCGATTCATATGTTCCCTGCAGCAGCGTTTGCTGCAGAGAAAATATGAATAATAGTGTTTAAAATAAAGATCTATGTGTCCGCCGCCCCCCCACCCCCTGTGCGCCCCCCCCCCCCCCCCCCGCTGTTCAGAAAATACTTACCCGCCTCCCTCGCTGCTTCCTGGTCTGGCCACGGCTTCTAGTGTATGCGGTCACGTGGGGCCGATCATTTACAGTCATGAATATGTGGCTCCACCTCCCATAGGGGCGGAGCCGACTATTCATGATTGTAAATGAGCGGCCCCACGTGACCGCATACAGTAGGAGGCACGGGGCAGAGAGGAAGGAGTGACAGCCAACGTGGGAGCCGGTGAGTATTTTCAGGACAGCGGGGGG
Source organism: Ranitomeya variabilis (assembly GCF_051348905.1). Classification (NCBI taxonomy): domain Eukaryota; kingdom Metazoa; phylum Chordata; class Amphibia; order Anura; family Dendrobatidae; genus Ranitomeya; species Ranitomeya variabilis. Next base: position 21,933,723 of record NC_135238.1, read on the forward strand.
GCGCACAGGGGGTGGGGGGGGGGTCGGCAGACACATAGATCTTTATTTTAAACACTATTATTCATATTTTCTCTGCAGCAAACGCTGCTGCAGGGAACATATGAATCGCGGCTTCAGCACCATGTGGGGGGGACAGCGCTTACTGTAGCGCTGTCTCCTGCACGCACACGGACCCCAGACGGAGAACGTCCGTGTGAGGTCCGTGTTTTACACGGACCCATTGACTCTATTGGGTCCGTGTAATACGTGCGCTCCCACGAACACTGACATGTCTCCGTGTTTGGCACACGGAGACACGGTCCGCAAAAAATCAATGACATCTGAACAGATGCATTGATTTTTATGGGTCTACGTGTGTCAGTGTCTCCGGTACGTGAGGAAACTGTCACCTCACGTACCGGAGCCACTGACGTGTGAAACCGGCCTCAGTGTGATTACGGCGATACCAGACTTGTATCTTTTATTTTTAGTGTTTTCGTGGCCTGAAAAATTTCTGAACTTCGTCAAAAAAAAAAAAAGTTTTTGGATTGTGTCTCCATTTTCTAAGACCAGTAATGTTTTTATTTTTGGTCGCTGAGTGTGGGCTTGTTTTTTATATGTTTTTTTTATGTTTTTGTGCGTGTGTGTAGCCCATTCACTACTTCCATCTACCCCCCACTCCCTGAAGATGGCTGGACCATCATTGTAAATACACCATTGTAAATACACACCTGTACTTTGTATCTCCCCACCTCATTGTAGATTGTAAGCTCTCACGAGCAGGGTCGTCTTATTTTGCTTTATTGCTGTATTGTTAACATTGTTACCTATGACTGTTGTGTTTGAAACTGTTAAACTGTAAAGCGCTGCGGAATATGTTGGCGCTATATAAATAAAGATTATTATTATTATTATTATTTATATGGTTTTATAAGTACAATATCGGCGTATCTGCAAAATTTTATTGTATTTGTATTGCATTTCTTGGTGACACGTGGTGACTAAAAATGGTGATTGTGGACTTTCAATTTTATTTTTTTAACGGCATTTACCCTATTGGAAACTAATAACAGAGAAAAAACAGCAGCGATCAGAGCTAACTCCCATCCCTGCTGTAAGAGGCAGCTGCTATCTGTATAAGGCCGGCGTCACACTCGGCGTAAGACAATACGGTCCGTATTTTACGGCCGTAATACGGCCGAAATACGGTGAAATGTTCCCAAAATAGTGATCCGTAGTCAGGGTGTGTCAGCGTATTTTGCGCATGGCATCCTCCGTATGTAATCCGTATGGCATCCGTACTGCGAGATTTTCGCGCAGGCTTGCAAAACCGACATCTAATGGATTTATGTGCTCAAATGTTCGGGAAAACATATATACAGTATATATATATATATATGTCATTGAGACACATATATATATATTCTGTATTTAGATTTCATTCAGCGCGATATGTGTTAAAAGCCGGTAATTCAATTGCCGGCTTCTCATTTCTCCTGCACAAACCCGACAGGATATGAGACATGGTTTACATACAGTAAACCATCTCATATCCCCATTTTTTTTGCATATTCCACACTACTAATGTTAGTAGTGTGTATGTGCAAAATTTCAGCGCTGTAGCTGCTGAAATAAAGGGTTAAATGGCGGAAAAAATTGGCGTGGGCTCCCGCGCAATTTTCTCCGCCAGAATGGTAAAGCCAGTGACTGAGGGCAGATATTAATAGCCAGGAGAGGGTCCATGGTTATTGGCCCCCCCATGGCTAAAAACATCTGCCCCCAGCCACCCCAGAAAAGGCACATCTGGAAGATGCGCCTATTCTGGCACTTGGCCACTCTCTTCCCACTCCCTGTAGCGGTGGGATATGGGGTAATGAAGGGTTAATGCCACCTTGCTATTGGAAGGTGACATTAAGCCAGATTAATAATGGAGAGGCGTCAATTATGACACCTATCCATTATTAATCCAATTGTAGGAAAGGGTTAAAAAACACACACACACATGATTTAAAAGTATTTTAATGAAAAAAACACAGCGGTTGTTGTAATAATTTATTGTACTCTCAGTCCATCAGGAACACCCTCGCTTGGAAAAATAATAAACGCACAAGATACATACCTTCTGCTGTCAGATCAGGTCCCACGAAGTAATCCATCTGAAGGGGTTAACTAATATTACAGGCAGAGCTGCGATAAACCGCTCGCTCTGCCTGTAATCCCCGGGTGCTGAAAGGAAAGCAGTGATCTATACTTACATTCAGTTGCGGTGATGCGCCCCTGCTGGATGTTCTCATGAACTGCAGCCTGGGAACTTTTTCCCACGCTACAGGTCATATGAGGACATCCACCAGGGGGCGCATCACCGCGACTGAAGGAAATGTAGGTCATTGACCTACATTTCATTCATTCGCGGTGATGCGCCCCCTGGTGGATGTCCTCATATGACCTGTAGCGTGGGAAAAAGTTCCCAGGCTGCAGTTCATGAGAACATCCAGCAGGGGCGCATCACCGCAACTGAATGTAAGTATAGATCACTGCTTTCCTTTCAGCACCCGGGGATTACAGGTACGAGCGAGCGGTTTATCGCAGCTCTGCCTGTAATATTAGTTAACCCCTTCAGATGGATTACTTCGTGGGACCTGATCTGACAGCAGAAGGTATGTATCTTGTGCGTTTATTATTTTTCCAAGCGAGGGTGTTCCTGATGGACTGAGAGTACAATAAATTATTACAACAACCGCTGTGTTTTTTTCATTAAAATACTTTTAAATCATGTGTGTGTGTGTTTTTTAACCCTTTCCTACAATTGGATTAATAATGGATAGGTGTCATAATTGACGCCTCCCCATTATTAATCTGGCTTAATGTCACCTTCCAATAGCAAGGTGGCATTAACCCTTCATTACCCCATATCCCACCGCTACAGGGAGTGGGAAGAGAGTGGCCAAGTGCCAGAATTGGCGCATCTTCCAGATGTGCCTTTTCTGGGGTGGCTGGGGGCAGATGTTTTTAGCCACGGGGGGGCCAATAACCATGGACCCTCTCCTGGCTATTAATATCTGCCCTCAGTCACTGGCTTTACCATTCTGGCGGAGAAAATTGCGCGGGAGCCCACGCCAATTTTTTCCGCCATTTAACCCTTTATTTCAGCAGCTACAGCGCTGAAATTTTGCACATACACACTACTAACATTAGTAATGTGGAATATGCAAAAAAAAAGGGGATATGAGATGGTTTACTGTATGTAAACCATGTCTCATATCCTGTCGGGTTTGTGCAGGAGAAATTAAAAGCCGGCAATTGAATTACCGACTTTTCACTAACACCGCTGCGTATTTCTCGCAAGTCACACTGCTGGTCAGTGTGGAATCCGTATTTTTCACGCCCCCATAGACTTTCATTGGCGATTTTTTTGCGCAGTACGCTGACAAACGCAGCATGCTGCGATTTTGTACGGCCGTAGAAAGCCGTATAATACTGAACCGTAATATACGGCTAATAGGAGCAGCCCCATTGAGAATAATTGTGCCGTATGTTATGCGAGTTTTACGGACGTAGTTTCTGCGCTCTTACGTCCGTAAAACTCGCCAGTGTGACGCCGGCCTAACACAGACGGCACCTGCCCTGTGTGGAGCAGGCTCAGCTCCTGAGCCAGCTTCATGATGAATGTGTACATCAAGGAGCATGAAGGGGTTAACTAGAGTTACCATTCTGGACTACAGGAAAGTTGGGTGACAATTCAATGCAATGGAAAGAGTGAAATCCACAGCATGTCTGCACAAAAAGATGCCACAAACTACGCAGTAACACATGCAGTTTTGTGGCAGAATATGCAGCAGAAAAATTCTGCCATATCTTAAGGTTATTCTCATCTTCATAAATGGCTATTTTCTGATGGTCCTTGAAAATACAAGTATTTTTGCAATTTATTGCTACGGTAATTAAAATTTTCCATCACTTTCTTTTTATTTACAGCTCGTTGTCTTGGAGACCAACCACCACTGCTAGACAGTAGAACATGAGCGGTGCTTACAAGCTCTTTTCTATTGAGCTTGTACACATGATTTTGAAGCTGGAGAATGCTGATACCTCCTATCTCACTCAGCGCTTACAAGCTAGACAGCAGCAGTGGTCGGTCTCCTCAGCAACAAGCTGTAATCAAAGGAATAGTGTTAATATCTTTGGAACGGCTATAAATTTTAATAAGCAGTAAATTGCAAAAGTATTTGTGATTTGCCAATTAGATCCACTGTCCATTTTTATGATTAGCATAGCCCTTCTATACACAACTTGTTGATGGCCTGTCCTAAGGAATGTACAAAATACGAATATAGGAAATATGGTTTTAGGCCTAAATGTAATGTAAACAAGAAAGTGGCAACCAATCACAGCGCAGCTTTCATTTCCCTAGACCAGTTTTAAAAATGAAAGCTGAGCTGTGATTGGTTGCTAAGGGCAACAAAGACAGTTGGTATGTTGACACTTTGGATAATTGAGGCCTGCGGTATATCGTAGCCCCCTTATGCTTCTTGGTGCCCCATGTAGCATAGAGAGGCAGTTTACTGTATTGCAGATAACACTTCCTGTGACAACTTCCGGACAAGTAGCTTCGTCTGTTTAAAGGGTAGCCACCCTGAAAACTAGTTGCTTAGCAACAACAGGACTGATATACTCTGCAGAAAACATTAAAATGTATCTACAATGGATTTAATGTAAATTTTATGTGTTTAGATGCTCCGTTTCAAAGCCGTTTTGCTGTTGCTTAGCAACGGCTGGCACTGCAGGTGGGTGACTCCGCCGCCAGGCCTCAACGTAGAGATGCAGTGATGTCAGTAGAAAGCTGGTGGCAAATATTGGTATCAGGACTTGTGCTTCTGGCTGCTGAAAATCAGAAAATGGTGGCTAAGTCACAGCACTTGATAAATGGGGGAAAGGCTCCAAAAAGGGATTTTGCAGTTGTCGGGCCCGATGCAAAATTTACTACTTACATACTCGTCAACAGTCCCAATGTTATCAGGATAGCTCTGCTAAGCTGGAACAGAGGTGTGGTTTATGTTAACACCACAGAAAGTAGGTGCTGTAGGAATGGTCCTTAAAGGGGTTGTCCACTTTTTTGAAATTTTTTACTTAGATACATGTATGTGATGCTAAATATTATATCTGCAATTGGGTTTCATTACAAAGTTTGCACCGTATGCCTTTTCCAGGCTCTTTGTTTCACTGCACATTGAACTTTGGTGTGGTTTGTGGTTATATATTACTAGAGAAGACCTTAAGAAAATAGATACAAACTCACTAGCGGACGGTCACTGATGAACGGGACCCTTCACCAAATTTTTCATGTTGAACTGCACACTCGATGTAAATAGTGGCTGTAGAGCAGAACAAAATGTGGTGTTCTTTTTTTTTGCCTCTCCTTTACAGAGATATTAGCAATCAAAGTATTTTGCACCTAATAAGTTAATTTTCGTTAAGTCAAAGTGGGTGCTATCAGATTGTTTTCACTGGGATCGTGTACTTCTTCTCCCTGTATGATGGTGACCAATCATAAGCAATCAGCAATATTCAGGGGGAAGAAAAGCACACCCTCACCATAGCTTAGAGCAGGTTTTTGAGCGTGTGAGATGTAAGGATACAGCTCCGATCTCCTGCATGATTAGAAAAAGATGAAAGTAGAGCACAGATGACATACCTTTCAGATAAGGTCACTTTGTGGGGAGGAGCAGCACAGCTGAGTTCAGCTATATCACATTAAAAACCCTTCAATCAGCTCTCCTCCTCTCATAGCACTGTCACCTCTGCTGTACTGGTCCCTACAGTACAGCAGAGGTGACAATGCGCTATGAGGAGATCAGATACAAAGGTTTGTAATGTGACATAGCTAAGTTTAGTTGTCCTACCCTCCCCCACTAAGGACCTTATCTAAAAGGTAATCTGTGCTTTCTAATCATACAGGAGGTTAGACCAGGAGATCAGGGCTGTCTGTCATTACATCTCACACACTTGAGAATCCTGCCCTGTTATTTTAGAGGTGTGTTCTTCTTTACTCTGAGTGTTGTTGCCTGTTTATGATTGGGCATCGTCATTCAAGGGAAGAAGGACACACCCCTCAGTGAAAACTATCTGATAACACCCACCTGGACAATTTAACTCATTAGGTGCCAATATCTCCGCAGTGGAGAGAACAAATTAAAGAAAAAAGCAACAACATTGTATTCTGCTCTGCAGCTACTATTGCATTGCGTGTCCAGTTCGACATGTTAAATTTAGTGAAAGGTCCTCTTTAACTCATTCTGCAGCCAGCAATAGATAGAAGGTAAATGGTCCAAAATTTTTAATGGAACCCAAATGCCAAATTTTTTTTTAGCCTGAAGTACGAGTTACGTATAAGAAAAAAATTGTCTCGGAAAATGGACAACCCCTTTAATTTTTTTTTATTTTTTTAGAACTAAATTGTTGATATGACTACTTATAATATTGAGGTCCTCTTAAGTGACAGTGGGCGTTTGGGGGCTCTCAGGCATCTGATTTCGGGTGAGACTGATACCGCTGCGCCACCCAATATTAATAATGAATTACCATTTGGTGACCAGTGTTGGAAATGGGCCACATTTCACAGTTCCCTAATGTGTCAGTTAAACAAAGATTAATTAGTAGTTGTATGTATAATTAGTAGCTGTATTTATTCACCAGATTTCTTAATATTTGGGGAATTTGTCTGAGCAGATGGAGAATTTTTTTTTCCTGCTCAATGCTAAAGTAAATAGATGAGTAATGGAAGTTATTGTTGATGTGAATTAATCAAAGTTGTTTTGCAGTGAAAAAACCCCCTAATTTTTGTTTCGTAAGAGTAGAGATCCAATCTTAGGAGCCTTTTATGGCGGCAGAAGTGTGGCAATGAGCCGCAGAGCAAAACCCGCACTGTGGTCCTATTGGTAAATAAGAGAAATTTTATTATACAGATAAAAAAAGTTTTTTACGAAAAGTCACAAGTCACTTTTTCTTGTACTCTAAAAAAAAAACAACAGAAACATGTCCTACTTTGACCTTGTTGGCGGATTAAATTCACTCAATAAAAAAAAAAAAAAATACCGGACCGCACACAGATGACAAAAGCTGCATCTTAGCGCTGTTTTTTCATTGTTTCACAGTTTTTTCATTGAGTCCTGTTCCCTCTTTTGTGTAATGCAGAATATGCAGGACCTGAGCATCAGGTGACATGAGGCCGTTTTTAACCAATTCCTATAAAAAGGGATCTAGGCTGCAATATTTTTTTATTTTCCACGCCCCTTTAAGGAGGAACAAAGTCATTAGTATTATCCATTTCCTATCAAGCTCCACCAGTTTTTGGCTTTATAGGCATTGGGACTGTCATTTACAAGCTCCACCTCTTAGTAGGTTTTTATTTCCACAAGCCACGCCTCTTTTAGAGGATCCAATCAAAATTGTTATTTTCTCAACAAACTTTCAGGGTCCAAATATAGCATACATTTTCTAACACCTATTAAGGGTCCAGTAAACAACATTTTTTTCACAACAATTTAAATCCCTTTTTTCATAGTCTAGGTATTAGAACTATCCAAAAAGTCACTCCCCTTTTTGAGAGCCTACCCATTGTTTCCAACAAGCTCCACCCGTTTAAAAAGTTTCAAACATCAGTACTATCCTTTTTCTAGCACACCACGCACGCCCCTTTTTCAAAATCAAGCCACTGTTTTTAAGAAGCTCCACCCATTTGACAGGTTTCAAACTTCTGGACTATCTTTTTCAAACAAGCCACTTACCTTGAGAGCCTAGCCATTGTTTTCCACAAGCTCCATCCATTTTCAAGCATCAGTACTATCCTTTTCTCAATAAGTCTCACCCCTTTTTCAGACTTTGGACATTATTTTCAACGAGCTATCATTGTTAAAGAAGGTTCAAACATCAGGACTATCCTTTCTACAATAATTCTCAGCCCTTTTTTAGAGTCTAGCCGTTGTTTCCAACAAGCTCCATCCACCCATTTAAGAAGTTTCAAATATCAGGACTTCCTTTTTTTCCAATAATTCTCAACCTTTTTTCAGAGTTTGGGCATTATTTTCAATGAGGTTGAATTATTAAAGAAAGTTCAAACATCAGGACTATCCTTTTTATAAAAAGTCTCAGCCCTTTTTCACAGTCTAGCCATTGTGTCTAACAAGCTATCCTTTTTCCAGTAAGTCTGTCCCCTTTTTCAGAGTTTTATCCATTATTTTCACTGAGCTTCACATATTAAAGAAGTTTCAAACATCAGGACTATCCTTTCTTTCAATATGTCCTGCCCCTTAGGAATCTAACCTTTTCAACAAACTCCGCCCATTTAAAAAGATTCAAACATCAGGACTATCCTTTCTTTTGACAAGCCCACACCTTGAGAGTATAGCCTTTATTTTAAACAAGCTCCATCCATTTAAAATGTTTCAAACATCAGGACCATCCTTTCTTTCAATATGTCCTGCCCCTTGGGAATCTAAGCCTTTCACCAAACTCTGTCCATTTAAAAAGATTCAAACATCAGGACTATCCTTTCTTTTGACAAGCCCCACCCCTTGAGAGTCTAGCCTTTATTTTAAACAAGCTCCATCCATTTAAAATGTTTCAAACATCAGGACTATCCTTTCTTTCATTAAGTACCGCCACTTGGGAATCTAAGCCTTTCACCAAACTCCGCCCATTTAAAAAGATTCAAACATTAAGACTATCCTTTCTTTTGACAAGCCCCACCCCTTAAGAGTCTAGCCTTTATTATAAACAAGCTCTACCCATTTAAAATGTTTCAAACATCAGGGCTATCCTTTTTCCAGCAAGCTGTGCCCATTTTTCTGAATCTGGCCACTGTCTTCAAAAAGCTCTACCCATTTCAAACATTTCCAACTTCAGGACTATCCTTTTTCAAACAAGCCACACACCTTGAGAGTCTAGCCATTGTTTCCCATGAACTCCACCCCTTTTCAAACATCATTCAGGACTATCATTTTTCCAATAAGTCTCACCCCTTTTTCAGAGTTTAGCCATTAGTTTCAACGAACTTGCTCCGCTTGTTTGAAAAGGGCTATCCTTTTTCCATCAAACCCGGCTCCTAATAGGTGGGTTCCATGCAAGTAGGTGGATCATCATCTAGGGCAGTCATAATGGGTAACAGTGTGTAGTCATGGGTAGATTAGTCCAGGGAGGATCAGTTCTGATTCTACATTTTTGAAAACCATTGCTGAAGTTTTCAAGAAATAGCGCCACTCCTGTCTGTGGTTGTGTCTGGTATTGCAGTGCATTTCAAATGAAGTGAGCAGATCTGAGCTGTAGCTGAAAATGGTCAGAATCTCGAGGGATATTGGGAGTTGTAGTTTGGAGTAGATGGATAACCACTGAGGTGGGACCACCACTTTTAGCCAGTACTTACTTTGGTACACTCAGAAGCAGGAGTGCACGTGTCATGCATAGCTAACATTTGCCGCTGATAAGGGATGAGCTTTCATTGTCACCAGAGTGTAAACTCTGATGCTGTTAGTGATCGGTTACACGTTGCAGAGATATTTTATTTTGCTGCTAACGCATACTGTTAGAAATGCACCCATCCCTGTTCCCCCAAAAAACAACTTTGATTTGAGGAAGGGCTACAAAAACAGACCAAAACCTGGGAAAGATCAGTAGTCTACTAAGTTGTTTGGGCCCAAAGGAGTGGAGAAAGAAGTAAACAAACACCTTTTAAGGAGTATTGCCCTTTAAGATTTCAGCAGGGGCGGTTCAAGTTGTAAGCGTGGGAGGATCCTGATTGGGTTAAATTTAAAGTCACAGGCAGAAAGAATTACTTTGTGTTGTGGTCATGTGCGGATTTTAAGCCAATAAATTACTTTATTTCTAATTTATTTATAAATGTTCTTGAAGTTTAGTATAAGTGACAAAATCTAAGCCAAGTAAGATCTTACACATTCATGATAAGCGATGACTATTATCGTCAGTCACAGAAAGTGAGACAGCGCCAAGGTGAGAAGTTGCGGAGATATATATAGATCGCACTGAAGACGCTTTCACACTTAGTCAGCCGTCTGTGAAAGCGGGAATGTGGAGCTTTGAGGTTAACAGATGCGCACCTATAGCTGCTTGCTGTGAGTGAATTTCCCCTTTAAATTTTCATTTTCCTGCACCGCTGTAATGAAGTAGTTAACTACACATTGCACAACAAGTTGTATAACAACAAAAATCCCCTATTGCCAGAGGCTTGTAAATTCCCTGCGTGACCGCAGCACAAGAACACACAAACCGCCAGTGATAAGTTGTCATAAAAAGAAGAACTCCGCACCATGCAACAAAGAACTACAGATCCACCCTGCTGTTATAGGGGGGCTCCAGACTGCTGCTATAGGGGGCTCCAGACTACACATCCACACTGCTGTTATAGGGGGGCTCCAGACTGCTGTTATAGAGGGGGCTCCAGACTGCTGTTATAGGGGGGGCTCCAGACTGCTGTTATAGGGGGCTCCAGACTACACATCCAGACTGCTGTTATAGGGGGGCTCCAGACTACACATCCAGACTGCTGTTATAGGGGGCTCTAGATTACACAGCCAGACTGCTGTTATAGGGGGCTCCAGACTGCACATCCAGACTGCTGTTATAGGGGGGCTCCAGACTACACATCCAGACTGCTGTTATAGGGGGCTCTAGATTACACAGCCAGACTGCTGTTATAGGGGGCTCCAGACTACTCACCCAGACTGCTGTTATAGGGGGGCTCCAGACTACACATCCAGACTGCTGTTATAGGGGGCTCCAGACTACACATCCAGACTGCTGTTATAGGGGGCTCCAGACTGCACATCCAGACTGCTGTTATAGGGGGCTCCAGACTACACATCCAGACTGCTGTTATAGGGGGCTCCAGACTGCACATCCAGACTGCTGTTATAGGGGGCTCCAGACTACACATCCAGACTGCTGTTATAGGGGGCTCCAGACTGCACATCCAGACTGCTGTTATAGGGGGCTCCAGATTACACATCCAGACTGCTGTTATAGGGGGCTCCAGACTACACAGCCAGACTGCTGTTATAGGGGGGCTCCAGATTACACAGCCAGACTGCTGTTATAGGGGGCTCCAGACTATACATCCAGACTGCTGTTATAGGGGGCTCCAGACTGCACATCCAGACTGCTGTTATAGGGGGCTCCAGACTACACATCCAGACTGCTGTTATAGGGGGCTCCAGATTACACATCCAGACTGCTGTTATAGGGGGCTCCAGACTACACATCCAGACTGCTGTTATAGGGGGGCTCCAGATTACACAGCCAGACTGCTGTTATAGGGGGCTCCAGACTATACATCCAGACTGCTGTTATAGGGGGCTCCAGACTGCACATCCAGACTGCTGTTATAGGGGGCTCCAGACTACACATCCAGACTGCTGTTATAGGGGGCTCCAGACTACACATCCAGACTGCTGTTATAGGGGGCTCCAGACTACACATCCAGACTGCTGTTATAGGGGGCTCCAGACTACACATCCAGACTGCTGTTATAGGGGGCTCCAGACTGCACATCCAGACTGCTGTTATAGGGGGCTCTAGATTACACAGCCAGACTGCTGTTATAGGGGGCTCCAGACTGCACATCCAGACTGCTGTTATAGGGGGCTCCAGACTACACATCCAGACTGCTGTTATAGGGGGCTCCAGACTGCACATCCAGACTGCTGTTATAGGGGGCTCCAGACTGCACATCCAGACTGCTGTTATAGGGGGCTCCAGACTGCACATCCAGACTGCTGTTATAGGGGGCTCCAGACTACACATCCAGACTATTGTTATAGGGGGCTCCAGACTACACATCCAGGGGGCTTCAGACTGCTTTTATTGAAGGTGATAAATAAGTAGAAGTGCATTTGGTAACCAGATGTGGTGATCACTACTAACCAGACATTGTTCCCTTTACAGGTTTTCTCCGTCGTGGTCTTTGGCTCCATAATTAATGAGGGGTATATAAACATCGATAGCCCGGAGCTGCACTGTGTCTACAACAAAAATGAGGGGGCTTGCAACTACGCCATCAGTATTGGGATCATCGCATTTTTTGGCTGCGTGTTCTTCATCATCCTCGACATTAATTTCCCTCAAATCAGCAGCGTCAAGGACCGGAAAAGAGCGGTGATGGTGGATATGGGATTCTCAGGTTAGTACATTGGAATCTTTGGATCGAACTGGTGTGTAACCTAAGTCCCCATTGTGTGCATGATAAGACCATGTGCTGACACAGCTAAGTCATATAACAGTGCTAGCCACATAACAGCGCCATCCACAGGACCCCCATAACAGTGTCAGCTACTAGACTCCCATAACAGTGCCATCCACAGTATCCCATAACAGTGTCAGCCATCTGGATCCCCATAACAGTGTCAGCCACTGGACTCCCATAACAGCGTCATCCACAGTACCCCCATAAAAGTGTCAGTCACAGAACTCCCATAACAGTGTCATCCGCAGGACCCCCATAACAGTGTCATCCACAGAACGATCATAAGTGTCAGCCACTGGACCCCCACAACAGTGTCATCCACAGGACGATCGTAAGTGTCAGCCACTGGACCCCCATAACAGTGTAACAGTGTCAGTCACAGAACTCCCATAACAGTGTCATCCGCAGGACCCCCATAACAGTGTCATCCACAGAACGATCATAAGTGTCAGCCGCTGGACCCCCACAACAGTGTCATCCACAGGACGATCGTAAGTGTCAGCCACTGGACTCCTATAACAGTGTAACAGTGTCAGTCACAGAACTCCCATAACAGTGTCATCCACAGGACCCCCCACAACAGTGTCATCCACAGGACGATCATAAGTGTCAGCCACTGGACCCCCATAACAATGCCAGCTACATGACCCCGTAACAGTGTGAGTCACAGAACTCCCATAACAGTGTCAGCCACTGGACTCCCATAATAGTATCCTCCACAGGACGCTCAATAACAGTGACAGTCGCAGGACCCCCATAATAGTACCATCAACAGAACCACCATAACAGTTCCAGCTAAAGGACCATAATAACAGCAATAGCCACAGGAACCCCCAAACAGGATCTCATAACAGTGACAGACATAGGACCCCAAAGCAGTACCAGTCACAGGACTCCATAACGGTGTCAGCCACGAGACTCTAATAACACTACTATCAACAGGACCCCATAACCTCAGTAATTAAAGAATTTCCCTGCAGTCCTATGTAATAGTAGGAATGTTGTTGTTTGGAGATGGCATTGCCCTCCCATTTGGCTATTTTTGGCAGCGTTCTCCTATGTGGACCAGGTCCAGTATTCCAAAACCTACAAGAAGCAAAATATACATGAACTCTGCTGTAACTAAATAAGTAAAAAGCAAGAGTGCATCTAAATAACAACACAGGGTTAGTAATACTGTTTTTGATCAAAAATAACATAAAAGTCATCCCACCATCGACAAGGTGACCCTGATCGGGACAGCCCTACGCTGTCTAATATTAAAGACCGTACTATGTGTTAGAGTTGACTTCAGTGTGTGAATAAGGGCAGACAAAAGGACCGGGTCCCGACCTCTGGACACCAGTCTGGGGAAGCCTTTAAATGCAATTTCCAGCTCAGGAGAGGGAGGCCGCACCCCGGCTTGCACAGAATGCAAAAATACAAAGAAAAAACACAAAAGTTGAGTAGGTCCAATATTAGCAACAACCATAGAGAGACAGAATAATTACATATTTCACCAACATTACAGATATGCGGCCCTATTCATTATTACATTTGCGCCTTTTTTTCTCTATTTTTCAATTGATTTTATCATGCGTCATATTCTTTTATAGTCCATTTTCTATATGTTCACCCGTTATTCTTATTTTATGTTCACCATTTTTGGCGTAGTTTTTGTCTTTAGGATGTTTTCAGACTTTTTGCTCTGAAAAGACGAAAGACAAAAGTAACGAGCATTTTTTAAAATTTTGCACAAAATTCATGAACCGCGTGCGGCATTGTGAAAAATTTTCCGCAAAAGATGTCAATGAATATGGCTACAAGAAAAAGAAAAGTGACTTAAAAAACCCCGCTAATGATGAATCGGGCTTCACCTTAAAATAGCGCTTCAGTGCCTCCCCTAAATTGGCGGCTCTGCCTGCGCTCTTTCCTACGCCGCCTGGTGTTTACAGGCCGCGCGGCATCTGCTGTAATTATCCGTTGTTTTCCTAATAGCCTAATCACAGGCCACGTCTGGAACAAAGGGTTAATACTAATTGCATCCCGGACCACGCAGCCCGGACGCCACACGGAGAATCTCATTATTTACCTTTTGTTTTGGGAGCGTGATTGCAACACTGAACAAAAATTCTGCGGCAACGTCCGGAACGAGACCAGATACCCTTTTTTCATATAAGCTATGGGGCCCCTGTTAAATAGGGGCCCGGACCAGATTGTCGCCATGTGTGTGCAAGTCTAGCCCTGTGCCCTGTATAACACTATGGCTTATGTCTTTCTCGTCTCGTTCACTCCAGGCCTCTGGTCCTTCCTCTGGTTTGTGTGCTTCTGCTTCTTGGCCAACCAATGGCAAAGGACGCCAAATCTGCCTGAGGTCGACCAAGCCGCCGATGCTGCGAGAGCCGCCATTGCCTTCTCCTTCTTCTCCATTATCACCTGGGTGAGTGTCTTGTTCTTACAGTCACTTCTAGGGAACATTTTATCCAGTGAATAAATAATAGCGCCATGCAATGCATAAAATAATACTGCCATATAGTGCTACACATCATGGCGAATAAATATTACCAATACATAAAAAAATAATGCTATACACTATAAAATGAATAAATAATATCACCATGCGGTGTTTAAAATAATGGTACCATACAATACACAAAATAGTAGTACCACATAGTACTATACATCATAAAAGTGAATAAATATCACCATACTGTGCATCAAATAATAGTGTCATATAGTGCTATACATAGTAGTAATTAAATATCACCGTACAGTGCTACAATATAGTTCCATATAGTGCTATACACTATAAAGTGAATAAATAGTGTCACCATGAGGTGTATAAAATAATGGTGTCATACAATACACAAAATAGTAGCGCCACATAGTGCTATACACCGTAAAAGTGAATAAATATCACCATACGGTGCATCAAATAATAGTGTCATATAGTGCTATACATAGTAGTAATTCACAGTACAGTGCTACAATAATACGGTAGTTCCATATAGTGTTATCCACTATAAAGTGAATAAATAATTAATATCACCAATGAATAAAATAATAGTGCCATATAGCACTATATGCCAGAAAGTAAAGAAATCATCACCATATCACCATACAATACATAAAATAATAGTGCTATACACGATGAAATTAATCAATAACATCATAATTTCACCATATGTTGCACAAAATAATGCCATATAGCGCTATATGCCATAAAGTAAATAAATCACCATATTACCATACAATACATAAAATAATAGTGCTATACACGATGAAATATATATATATATATCAATATATATATTAATATCAATAACATCATAATTTGACCATATGTTGCACAAAATAATGCCATATAGTGCCGTGCTATACACCATAAAATGAATAAATAATATCACCACACAAAGCATAAAATAATGGTGCCATATGTGCTATATTCCGTAAAGTGAATATAATCGCCATACAATAAATAAATAATGGTGCCATATAGTGTTATTCATCGTAGTAATTAAATAATATCAGTATACAGTGCCAAAATAATAGTTCCATAGGGAATGAATAATATCACCATACAATACATAAAATAGTGGTAACATATAGTGCTATACACCATAGTGAATAAATAATATCACCATACAATGCAAAAATAATTTTGGCATATAGTGCTATACTCCAAACAATGAATAAATATTATCATCATACAATGCATGAAGTAACAGTGCCATATAGTGCATACACCATAACATGAATAAAAAATATTCTTCCAAAAACAGTGCCACAACCCGTGCACAGGTTATGTGTGGTACTGCAGCTCAGTCTCAACTTTATGATCACTGTCGCCCACTGTATGTGGAATTTCTCTTTTTTTCATTTTGTGCCATGCTATAATAACTACCCCGGATCATCAGACTTTTTGGATTATTGGAATTCACGCATGCATTATATGTTTAATCCTGTTTTTTCCTATTTCAGGCTTATCTATCATTATTGGCCATGGAAAAATTGCGGGACTTGATCTCTGGGGAAGAGGAGCAGAGGATTATTCCTTGATCCCCTCCTTGTGTCTCTGCTCTCTGTCTCCTATCACGTCCTTAATCCCCAGCTAATAAACTCATGTTTAAAGGGGAGACCCATCGAAAGTGACCCTTGGAGGGTCCTGACTGTCCCAACCTGAGCTTGCCATGCATCGGGCATATGTACTCATATCTCCTTGGGCCCTTAGTTTATGGGGTCCAGTCGTTTGCCCACATTTGGGTTAGTAGAGTTGGCAGGTGTAAAGGGGCTCTCCAGGATTAGAAAAACATGGCTCCTTTCTTTTAGAAACAGCGCCACCCCTGACCATAGGTTGTGATTGGAATTGCATCTCAGCCCCATTTAAGTGAACAAAGCTGACGTTCAATATCACACACAACCAATAGTCAGTGGTGGTGCAGTTTCTGAAATTATAAAAGGAGTAGTCTGTAATGCATCTCTTAAAGGTAATATCCCTTTAAATGAGCTGGGTTTCTTTAAGATACATCCCATGCCCATTTTTCCTCTTCACTATAATCCTCTTAGCGCCAGTGTAGGATGTAACCTAGGACTTACACATGGGCAAAAATTCACAAAATTTAATTTAATTTCTAAAATGTCTGTCTTCGCTTTAATTGGGCTGTCCACCTTTTGGGACGATTTATTTATCTTTTCTTTAAATTCATGTAATTGGGGCTATAAATCATTTTTATAATTGGGTTTCGTTAATAATTTTGCACCGTTCGCCTTCTACAGCCTATTGCACTAGTGCAGAATGAGGTAACTGAGAATCCATCAGTGAGCTCCTTCAGATTGAATGATGGCAGTTTATCTCTTTTATCTGTCTTTTTCTGAGCTCCTCTCAGCTGATTTATGACCACATCAAAGTCGACAGCGCCGGGAAACGACGATCCGGTATAAGCCAAATTTTGGTGCAAAATGTTTAATAAAACTCAATTGCAAAAATGATTTCTAACCTTAAATACATGCATTTTAAAAAAAATTGTCCCTAAAGGTGGACAACCCCTCACACCAAAACTGTTCCTATCCTGTTCGGCTTATTAATCGCCTGCATAACCTATCACTTGTCACTGACTTATGTTTAACCCTTCGTTTGCTTATTAACCCTTTAACATCCCACCCAGGCTGCAATGGCTCTGAAAGCCTACCAGAGATTCCGCCTCGGAACCGATATGTCCCTGTTTGCCACGGACCAGTTCGCCCCTGGACCCAACGCCGGATACCCAGGCTACCCCACAGGCAGCGGCATTGAAAGTACAGAAACCTATCAAAGTCCTCCTTTCACCGAAAACGCAGACATCAGCCCCAAGGGATACCAAGCTCCCTCGTACTGATGGGGATGGGTGAGCCTCGGATGTTTGTCTGCAGACACAACCGCTGTACTGATACCGCGCGGAGAATCAAGTGACTGCCGTATCCTGCTGTACATTCTCGATGTGATTGCCGGAATTACCCCCGTAGTTAGATGTACAGTGCACTCCGTACTGTGACATTGATTGCTTGTTTGTGATCACTTCAAAAAGGGTTTCCTGTTTTTAAGTTGTTTTTTTAAGTAACAAAGCATTCCTTTAAAGGTGGGACATCAATCAGCGTAGGAAAGGGGGCTAGCAGTTCAATAAAGGTATCTCAAGATGTTTAACCTGGCCATCCTTAAAGTGAAGCGGCCGGATCACGTATCTGAGGTCACCATCAGATAGAGGAAAAAATAACGAATTCGGGGATATAATGTGTTCTATGGTTTAATTTAGTATTTTCATTTTAAAAGTTGAATAAATGCTGCTCTGGTCTGAGCCTGTGAGTCATGTGGGCGGAGGAAATAGGACTCACAGCCTCAGCCAAGCAACATTTAGTCAACTTTTATGACAAAAATGGCAAATCAAACCATAGAAAACTATATATCGCCGAGTTCGTCGTTTTTTCCTCTATCCAATGGTGACCTCAGATTTGTTATCCGGCCGCTACCTTTAAGAGGGCTTTCAGATTTGGTTGATTATCTCCTCTATCCAATGCTGCCCTCCGATAGGAGCCAGGTCCACTTTAAACTGGCAGCCGCAAGGGCACCTGACCATTTTATGTCATATGGAATCATTTCATAGAACCTGTTCTATCTACAATGGGCCAGACAGAGTAGCATATTAGTATTTTTTAGCGTTATTCATACACTCAGGTTTTTGTATAAAGTTAGAAAAAACCCTTCACCTGAGAACATTCCATCAATAACCAGAATATGGACCTGCGACAGCTCCTGTCCTGCATCACAAAATATGGCAGGCTTTAGATAATCCCTTTCCTCCAGTCAAATTGATTATGGCCACGACTGAGAACCTCCAAGTGACCTGCAGCGCCACCACAGGAGAAATGAAGTATTGCACAATTCTTAATGCATTCATCGGCTGTGTGTTTATTGCCATGTGAATCCAATGTGAAGACAGATGACAGAGTTACAAATCCCCTATCAGTAGGAGCTCTCTGATGGATCCTCAGTTAACTCCTACATGTGCAAGAGCTCGCAAAAGTCAACATTTTTAATGAAACCCAATTGCAAAAATTGTTTTCATCCCAAAATGCATGCAGTTAAGTACAAATAATGTCCTCAAAGGTGACCATCTCCTTTAAAATTTTAAAAAAATATTGTGTCATCCAGGGACAGGATAAGTTATGCTGATCACAGATTTATCCAAAGATCTATTCATGCGAGCAATATAAAAAAAAAGTAAGGCACAAACAATCAGATTGCAAGGAGTGTGAGACGCAGTGTGATCCTTGTGGATGTGGTTGGTTTCAGCAAGGACTGACATAAGCAAAGTTCTTTCTGGGGTTTCAGTCTGCAAAAAAATCTCTGCCATGTGTTACAGTGTGTGCAATACCCCAGAAAAAGGCCACACGTGATTGGTCGTTCAGTTACCGCATTCTGAAAATCAGACTGTGTCAACAGCGCCACCTGCTGGTCATAATGTAGTACTGAATTTTCCCATGAAATAGGCGTCATAAGTTTTTGAAGAACTATTGATTAGGACCTTAACTGTAAATTAGTAAAGAAAGTAACTAAAGAGGAGCGAATAGGTCTGCAAGACCCTGGTCCAGTGGCCATTTCGGTAGTCCATGGCTGCTTGATGGGAGCCCAGTGATCTGCCTCCATGCGTGCAAACTGTAAAGCGCTGCGGAATATGTTAGCGCTATATAAAAATAAAGATTATTATTACCCGGCCTCTTCTGGCTTGTATGCCCAGCGCATTATCATTGCTGCAGCAGATAACATGATGCCGACTAACTGGAAGAGGCGCTGGGGATTCCGGAAGGTAGGAGGCGGTTTATACGATTTCCATCTGGCAGCTGTGGGCTACCACTGTGGCCACTAGGCCAGGATCCTGATAATTGTTTCTCTACCACAAATCGGGTGAAACATCTTCACTTTGTGTCCATTATTGATTTATGACAACCAGAATCAATCTACAGTTACTCCAAAGCTGCATTCACTATTCTGCAGGCTTCAGAGCTGAAATCTCGCAGCAGTCCTTGTTTGTCCTGTACAGTAATCTGATGCAGGAAAACTGTCTCTTAGGAGCAGTGGCGTCTGAACGACAGGTTTGTCTCTAATAGCAGAATTGAGAATGCAGCTCTGGAGCATAATGCAGCCTATAGTAACGAATGTAGGGTGCAGGAAAGTGGCTAGGGGCACACATCCACGGTAGCATGCTGTCCTAGGTTTACAGGGTAAATCTACATAGCTGACAAAATAATATTCAAGAAGGTGGGGGGGGGGGGGGGGGGTTGTTGGAAAGTAGAAACACATGGCTGCTGTCTTCCAGAAATAGCGCCACTCTTGCCCTTCGGTGATGCCTGGTATTGCAGTATGACCTTGGTAGGGGAATAAGTTGCACAGACAAGAGACAAGGTTGGGTGTATAGAAATGTATTCTAGCTATTTCTGTGCGTCTTGGACGATTTGTGTCCAGGGCGCTGCATCGCTTCTTTATGTGGAATCGTAGAAACGGCGGAATCTGCAGCTGATAGATGGGAGAGCTGCCAGCAAGTACAAAGCCATATGGAGAGAGCTCCCCCTGGTGGTGACAACTTGCACACAGAGCTAAACAACATACACTTTAATGGTGGGCAACCTTTTTTTAGATCTGCCCCTGCCCCCCAACAGTGCTTTCTGATTTCCCCATCTAATTTATAGAGATGGCAAGGTCAAATGTCATCATGGCAAAAAAAAAAAAATGAATGAAAGATGAAAAATTTGAAACCAGGTCCATTTAGAGAACTGCTGTCTTCAGTTAAAGGGTTATTGCCCCGGCTTCATACATGGATATTGCTGGATAGTGCTGGTAAATATGAGCAGTTTTGCAATTCACTGCTTGTTAGAATTTGCAACCGTTCTTGAGATATTAACAGTTATCTTTTGTTTTAGTTTGTTGCCTTAGAAACCAACCACCGCTGCCAGACAGCAGAACATGTGTTGTGCTTACAAGGTTTTTTTTTTTTAATGTTGAGCTTGTTTTGAATCTGGGAAAGATTGCTGGAAGGCGCCGTTACCACCTAAGTCCGGCTGCACAGCAGCATTTACAAGCTAGGCAGCAGCAGTGGTCGGTCTCCCAGGCAACGAGCTGTAAACAAAAGAAAGTGTTAATATCTCAAGAATGGCTGCAAATTTTAAAAAGCAGTAAACTTCAAAAGTGCTCGTTTTTACAAGCACTATCCATCTGTGAAGCTAGGAATAACCCATTAAGGTCACATATGGGACTGTACGGATGCCAGGGACTGCAAAACCCCGTCTTGATTGTGGTAGATAAAAGGTTAAAAAAAAAAACAACAACTAACCTCTCAGACTGCACAATGGGGGAATGAATAAGCATTTGCCCCCCAACCCAGGAATCTTACCTTGTAATATAGAGCTGCCAAAAAAAAAAAAAAAAAGTTGTTATTGTTTACACAGGACAGACATTTGGGAGAGGTTTGATGCTGGTTGTAGGGAGAAGTGACACATTCCAGCACTGACACAAAGGTGCAAACATAAACCAGATCGACAGGGGTTAAACTTCTTTCTTGATTTTTTTTATTTTTCAAATAAAATTCATCGGCCATCAGGGCAACATGGGAGTTGTAGTTTTACAACAGGTTGTGGATTCTTCGCCTATAGGGCTTTAAAAGGGTGAAAACTCTGGCATATATGTCAATAGAGGGTTTTCCAGCTCAGATCCAATCTGCCCCATAATCAGCGCATTTTATAGGACTTATTTCTCCACGCTCGCTGGTCGTCACATACTCATACCAGGGCCTGTCTACAGGGAAACCGAGACAGTGCACAAACGTGTCAGTTATACCGTGTGGTCTGTGTGTGTCTGGAAAAAACAAAGTGACATGTTTACAATTATCTGTATATATCGTATCTCCTGAAAGAACAATCTGTGATTGTGCGTTTTCAGTAGCGTCTCGTGTCGGAAATGTAACTTGTTTTCTGTACATTAAGAAATAATAAAAAAAAAGAGAAGATTAATTGGAAGAGGAATGTGCTATATTTTTATTTCCACCTGACTGCTACATAAATGGAATGGGAGCGGTGAAAGAGTTACTTATTAAAGGGAATATGTCAGCAGGTTTTGCTATGTAATCTGACAGCAGCACGATGTAGGGGCTGAGACCCGGATTCCAGCAATACATCACTTACTTTACTGAGTGCAGCAGTTGTGACAGTTTTCTCAGCTGCAAATCTAGCAGAACCCGGAATGCTGAGCTCTGTATAACCCCGCCCACACACTACTGATTGGCAGCTTTCTGACAGTGTACACAGAAACAAGCCAATCAGTTATGGGGGCATGGTTGGACAAGGAGGCACCAGACAGCTAGTCCTGTAGTGATAATCTCTTGCTGATAAAACACCGATTTTATTGTGACTGCAAATTACAGCCTAGTAAGTGACACATCACTGAAATCAGGCTCTCAAGCCCATACATCATGGTGCTCTCAGGTTACATGGCAAATGTATGCTGACAGATTCCCTTTAATACCAGGTATAAAGGGGTAGGACATTAGGTAGAACATAGAAGTAGGAGTAAAGGTGAATTATAGAAGCGGTTGAGGGCAGGAGTAGAAGTGAAGGTATATGTAGAAGGTGATTTTAAGGCAGGATCAGAGGTAGAGGGAATGACTTAATAGAGGATAGAAGTAAAGAGCAGAGGTAGGGCGTAGGAGTAGAGACAGTAGTTGTGGAGAGTAGTGATAGAAGATAGCGGTAGAGGATAGGAGTAGAGCATAGAGGGGTAAAGCGAAGGAGTAAAGGGCAGTGGTAAAGGGTAGGACTAGAGGGTGAAGATACACAGTAGTGTAGAGAGTAGAGCGTAGGGGTAGTAGTGGTAGAGTGTAGGAGTATAGGGTAGGAGTAGTAGTATTAGAGGGTAAAAACACAGTGGCAGAGAGTAGGAGTAAAGAGTAATGGTATAAGGTATTGAGTAAAGGTAAAGTTGTGGTAAAGGGATAGAAGTAGAGTTGAAAACTAGAGAGTAGGAGAAGAGGCGAAGATTTAGGGGGGCTAGGATTAGAGGTAGAGGACAAGGATAAAAGTAAGAACAGAGGGTAAAACATAGGGGAGGTAGAAAGAAAAAGCAAAAAAAAAAATAAAAGTATAAAGAGATGAGGTTTATGCAGAGATAAATGGTGGGAAAGAGTATAGAGGTAGAGGCTAATGGTGAAGAGCAGAAGGTAGGAGTATAGTAAATGGTATAAATGGAGGGTGGAGAAGCGGGTAGGTTTTGTGGTAGAAGATAATACTCAATGGCAGGGAAGGGGGATAGATGATAGGGGCAGTAGTAGATCGGGCTCCTCACCTCTGGTCCTCAATGTTTCAGGATTTCCTTAATATTGCACAGGGGATTATTACACGACCTGCTGGGGACATTGAGGAGCGCCGGTTGTTGGTGGAGTAATGATCTTTATACCTAGCAGACACCGCTGCTGTTTTATGGCCGAGGCGACACAACGGCCAGCTCAGATCTCCATGTGTTACATGCAGACAGCCAGGACGGATGGCGGCAGATTGTTATCGGCTATCAGGCCTTTTCCTGTACATTGGGGCTTATTTCCTTACAGCCAATACCTACTATACAAAATATGGACCAACGCCACCAAGTGACCAGTCAGCATTACTGCAGCTATAAAAATGAGTCTTCAATCAAGCAACATTTTTTTTTTTTAATTTGACCAATGCAGTCCAGTATCTGTCAGGCAGAGTCTCTCTTGCCCCTGTGCACATAATACATTTAGTTCTCACTCCAGAAGAGAAACTGAAGAAACCCTCGTAATCAGCGGTATTAACCCAGTCACTACCACAAGCAGCTTAAACAATACTAATCTGCCCCGGAAGGCACATGACATGAGACAGACGGCGGTAACAATTGCACAACATTCACGGGTTCAATACTGTGGAGGTCTGGACCAGTCAGATAAGCAGCGCCAGATGTTAGAAGGCGAAATAGTCATTGACATCGGAGGCGCCTCCTTCCAACAGCGGTAACGTATTGACAAAATGTCTATAAAGGCATGATCGGGGAGCGTCAAGAGCAAATCTCTGAACCAGAGAAGAAATTAAAACTGAAGAGAGTCAATAAAGATTGTCATTATAAATTACGGATTGGCCTGGACGAGACCAAAGCAGATCGTCCGTGCCGAGGGGAAACCAAGAGAGATGATGTGATACTGCCCCCATAGGATGGGATGACTAAAAAGTGTTGACGTTCTGAATGGAACAGTTTGGAGCGCAATTGTGACACGATTACCGCAATGACATCACCTCGTATACGGCAAAGTCACTTTATACGGAAACTTCTGCAACGTTCAGATGTTGCATTTTTATTCCACAAATCAGTGAATGAAAAAAGCTTTCCCGATACCAATAATTTTTATTGCTGTGTGAATTAATCCCATAGCGTTTCTCAATATGAAACGTATGAATCTGGGAGGAAAAAAAAAGTTTACGAATGTCTTTTGTCACACGACTAACCCCAAAAACGGGCAACGTTCCTGGACGTCTCACGTACGGATATAAAACCAGTTCCCACAAAAAAATCAAAAACCTGTCTCGCCGTCTATAAAACCAGTCATACGTAGGCTTATCCAATCCGGGATTTAATTGAACAGAATGAGGCCAATGAGAAAAAAAAAATTAAATAAAAAATGGCCCCAATTGCCACGAACATATTGCAGACTCTGCAGTAAAAGAAGCTGTGCTTTGTGGTAGCCGCAGCGATCCAGCCTGGCCACCCTGCTCTTCAGAGGGTGGCACGACTCAGTTGCCTTCTGCACTCGGTGACGACGTCATCACATCATATATTTCGCCACGCAGAGCATCGTAATAATATACTTTATTATCACCGGGCGGACATTTTTTTGCCGTCGAGATTTCTGCTTTTTTTACTATTTTTGGTGCATTTGTTTTTATTCATTTCTCTTTCCTTTTGAAAACTGCACACCCAAAACCTGGGTGACGTCCCACAGAGCTTAAGTGATGATCCGGCTGATGGCCTGTAGGGAGGGGAAGTCATTGTCTTCAAGGTGCAATGTCTTGTGATATGCAACGTCCTGCGGGGCCAGCACTTGGCTGCAGGTGGGACAGGTGGAATAGTCCAGTTCGGGGGAGCTTGAGTCCGTTTTCCAGGCAGCTTTCTTGCTCTTCTTGGACTTGTTGGAGCTTTGTTTCTGTTCTATTCGCAGCTCTTGGTGGGCAGAGAGCAGCTCCTGCTGTTTGCCGTTGTCCGGAAGAAGTACCAGGAGCTCGTTAAATATCAGACTGAAGTTCTCCCCAAGAAGCTGGCGGCAGCTTCTGTAATACTCGGACGCGGATATCAAGCCCTGGAAGAAAACAAATAAGAACATAAAAAGTTTGGAAATAATGTTAAAAAAAAAAACATCATCCATATAACAAAAAATCCTGAGCAACCTGTGGGGAATGGCAACTACAACTCTAAGCATCCTGAAAGCCTAAAGGTTAGAGAAACTGCACCAGATGTGTGAAGACATTTGCACGTTAAAATTGTAAATGCACATAATGCGGATTCGGTGTGAATTTTCCACTCACATTAGCGTGTGAAAAGTCAAGTCAAACTAATTTCAACCCCCATTATGCAATATCAAATTCGCACTGTGTACAGGTTCTCTATAATGGGTTGTCCCATAAACATTTGATTGCTGGAAGGAATAAGAATAAGGGTCTCCAAAGTCACTTGTGCTCAATTAACTGTATTATAGACGATTAAATGAGAGGAGGCCGCACAACGCTTAGTTCACAGTTGTCTGTTCTTGGGATCAGTGAGGGTCTTAGCAGCCAGAACCCAAGCGATAGCACATTTATGGTCTATTCTGTGGTTATGAGAGGATTTGTTTTAGGATATGCCATTAAGTTATGATTGGCAACAGCCAACCTCTTGGACCCCAATTGATCCTGATTTCAGTGTTGCATCCCCTTACTTATTTTTTCCATTCTTAGGATTGAATCAATTGATGGCATATTCAAGAGATATGTAATTACCTTATAAGATAGGAAAATCAGATGCCACCTTGTGTAGACTAATAGCCACAACATGTGGCCAAAGTAGCAAAGCAAAAGTTGACCACAATGTCCCAGCTGTATAAGACACAGCGCCGTACCCCATACACACCCGATGCGGTACCCCGCACCGCTCATTACCTGTCTGAATTTGCCAGAATGGGATTTAAATTCGTTAAACTTAGACTCGTCGCTGTGCAAATAATCTTTGATGGAGTTGATCAGGTGAATGTTTCTCTGCTGGAAGTTTTCAGGTATCAAGTACGTCCTGCTGAATGAGACCCTTTAAAAAGTAAGAAACCAAAAAGGCTTTGTTATAGGTAGGCAAGGACAAGAGCATCATTCCCAGCAATCCAAGTAATATTATACTCAGACCATCCAGATCAGGATAGAGTGGATTAGTGTCAAGAATATAAGGGGAAGAAAAAACAAAAAAGTTTAAGCACAGTCACTCACTCCTTTACTGGTTTGGTGTGCGGCTGTGCAGGAAGAGAGGACGATGAGGCACTGGTGAATCCTGGTGGAGGCTTCCCCACAGAGGCAGACAATCCCGGAGGTGGAGGCAAAGGAGCGGCAGTCACCACCGGGCAAAACCCTATAAGAGAAAAGGCACCAATTGATCGTCTTACCAGTGTCAAATGGCCTGGACTGATGCAATGAAGCATTTCACACATCTGAGCATTGACCATGATGGATGGATCGGCCACAGGTCTCCTGACCTGCACTTAAAAGCCGCAAAGGCATAGATGAGGCTGAGGAGAATCGTGGCTAGTCCATACATCTCAGAAACGAATGTGTGCAACCGGCCTAAGCCGACGTGACATAGCAGTAAGTCACACTCTAATGACTGGGATGACACTTTACCTGGTGGCGGCAACCTCAGCAAATTATTGTTCACCAATGCTGGAAAATCTTCATCTTGCACAGAGTACTCTGGACCTGGATTGGGCAACGTCTTCAGCTCGGGGAGGTCTCTACGGTCACTTCCATTGTCTGGTACCTTCTTCTCGTTGAGCCCATTCACCACGGTATTGGACTTATCGCTGAGGATAGATGTGGCGGGCGGTGTGGGGGTGCGATCAATCTCTGTGACGTTCTCTTTTAGAGAGGAACTTGTCGACCTTTCTTCTGCGCTCAGTCCTGCGACTGGATTGCTCGGCTTCTCTGATCCCATTCGCTTCTTCTTGTTGCCTTTCCCGTTGGTTTGAGAAGTCGAGGTAGTCAGCAGCTTAGAAATATCGATCATGGTAGGAGCACTGCGGAACTCCTGTGCAGTCATCCCAGTACCGTCATCTTCATCCTCCGATAAGGAGGGAGGTTTCTGCATTTTCTTGTTGGGGCCTTTTGGTAAGTTCGGCAAGGCAGCTTTTTTGGATTGTTTGCTTGGAGTGGCGACAGTAGGAGTAGAGGCCTTTGTGGTACTTTTAGAAGAAGAAGTTGCCCAAGCGGAAGTGACAGCCGACAGTGGTTTACCGATTCTTAAGTTGGACACCAAGGCTGGGAAATCCTCCTCATGGAAGGCATTAGAGGACCGGGCAGATGAAGTGTATGACAGCCCAGCGGGGAAAGGTGATGCCGAGGAAGAGCCTGCGGTGGACGACAGACTGGGAAAGTCTTCTTCCTTCAGTTTGGCAGTAGGTGGTTTTGGGGCGCTGCAAATGAAAAGAAATGGAAACTCTTAAAAAAAGGAAGATCCCTCAGGAAGGATGCAGTTTTGCATATTCTCCATTCATTGTGTATGGGACTGACGAAAATCAACAAGCGCTGTGCTCAGTGATCTTCATCAGTTTGATATAGGTGGCAGCACACGTGAATCATTGATCCATTCAAATGGGGCACACGTGGACCCCGGTTGTTGCGCTCGGTAGAAGCATCATCGATAAGGCAATTATCACCTATGTAGGGTGAGCAGTATTCATAGGACAGTCCAATTAAGAATGAACACATCAAGGATTCACAGCTGTGAAAAATGTTTTTGGTGCATTTAAAGGCTATGGACACTTTGGCTCTGACTTAATTTTTTTTACAGTTCATTTTAATACTAAACACCAAAAAAAGGTAGGAAACATTCATTAAAACGTAGAGTCTGTGCAGCACCTGTTCATAACTGGCCGTGCTGCTGCTTTTGGCTCACACAGCTCCTGGTTGTGTCAGTGTAAGATAGCAGAAAGGAGGAGGATGTATAAAGCAGATTAGTGCCTGGAGAGGAAGATAGTGCCAAAGTCTGCAGAACAGACAGGGAGGAAGGGAACTAGCAGCAGAGGGGGGAGAGAGGTTAATGGTACAAGCTGTGCATCGGTGTAGAGAAAAGAACACCTACAGCAGACTCTGCAGTGCAGAACAGGAAAAAGGAAACCCCACACTCCTCAGCATCAGAATAGGTTAACCCTCCATAAAAGATGGTCGTACCTCAGTGGTGCAGCCACAGCAGATCCAAAAGCAGGGAAATCCTCTGGTTTCAGTACCCCATTTGAGGTGTTTGACATCATACTTAATTCCTTTGGACCTTAAAAAAAAAAAAAAAAAAAAAAAAAGATTTGCAGGTTGTTACGACAATTGTCACGATGAAGCAAAAATTTTCCGATCCAGAGTGTGCATAAAAAAAATAAATGAATACATGTCACCTGTGGCGTCGCCAGAGAATTTCGGGGTTGGTTTTGGTTTGCGTCCTTCCTCAGGATCTCTGGATTCCTCCATCCTACTTTTCGAGCCATCGCCGTTTTCGTGTGCTTGTTTCCTTCCAATTTCTTCTTGTCTTCTTGCTGCAACAGAAGCTCGCACGGCAGCGGCAACTTCCCGATCCTCCTCTTCCCTGTAAAGTATCAAGAAAAGAAAGCAATTAAAGAGTTTGATGACATTTGCATCCATTTTTCAGATCTGTCCTAATATGGATTGTGCACAATGAACGCTACAATAACGAAACTGGGGAGTGGAAGAAGGGGGGGGGGGGGGGGGGGGGAGAGAGAGAGAGAGAGAACAACAAATGCAGGAATCGTGGGGGTGTTGTTTCTCCATTTTTCCACACTTGGGAATTTTCAGTTTTCCAGTATATTGTACAGTAAAAGGAACTACAACTCATCCCGCAAAAACAAACAAAAAAACAAAACAAAGCCCTTGTACGACATTTTTTTTTCTTTATGCCCTCATTAGCGAATATAAAAAAAACACAAAAAAAAACAGAGCAGCTTTGCAAACCTCCTTGATTGACACATCAGTCACGGCTCACCTTTTATACCTCCAGCTCCCCCTGCGGTTCTGTTGACCTCCCCGGGTTATCCCCCTTGTTGCTCTCGCCTGCCTGTTAAATCGATCCACCTCTTCATAGTCTTCTCCTCCAACCATACCTGAAACAAAAGACGTAATGGCATTGATGACAATCAACATCTGAAAATAATGTGAAATTCCTTTAATACAACACTTGTTAATTCACACTATATCTGACAATATGGCACACAACCCTGATGTTGCCAGATTAAAAGGAATTGACAGTAAGAAAATAGAAGTAAACTTTTCCATCAGATGAAGTCATCTGTGATATTAACAAGTCGGCGCTTACCTTCCGTCCTGCGATTATGTCTGGGTGCGTAGCTGAACTGAATATCGATCTGGCGGTTCTGGCGGGCCTCGGCGCGGTTCTTGCTGTGGCACGTGGTCTTGTGTGCCTTGTAGTCAATTTCACTCCGAAAGGCGTGTGTGAACTGCTCCGTGCTGCATCTTCCCTCCTCGCACAGAAAGTGGCTCTCCCGGAAGTGCTCTCGCAGGAAAGAGTAGTCGCTACGGCAGAAAATATAAGCAATATTATACACACGCCAGACTGGTGATTTTTCTACATAACACCTATTAACAAAAGAGGACCCAAGTGATTCTTATGTCCCCCTAAAAGATCAGACTTTCTAGTAATAACCAGTCCAAATTTCCAGACAGTGGGATTCCGGCATGCAGTATGGCATCTCATAACCCACCTTGCTGTGAAAGGGGGCAATTTGGTGTGTTAAGTTCACAAAGTCTCAAAATATTAAAATTGGCTAAATATAATAATTTAATGTTTTGAGGAAATTCCTGTAACAATGTACGATGACTGAGGCTAAACGATTGTTAATATAACTATTTACATTTAATACAAATTCATGGTTAAAAAAAAAAAGTTCAGAAAGTCGGATCCTTTAGGGGGAAAATAGTAACTATTGGAACCACGTGTGTTGGTGGTTATCTACAATATCCCCAGTCTGATGCCACCCACTCTATCCCTCAATAAAGAGGGCAGCCCCAGACTGGCAAGAGATGCCCTTTAAATTGACACCACTGTCTTTAGTCACCTACCTGTAGTATTCCTGGGCCCCATCAGAGTCACAGAAGTGGCAGAAATAGTGGTCCCTGCGCAAATGCTTCAGCAATTCATCATTGTCGAGGTAGCGTTCATCACAGAACTTGCAGAGTGGATGGCCCCGGTGAGAGGTGTCCTCTGGGTCGCCTTGGATGCGATGCCGAGCAAGGTCCTTGCGTGAATACCACTTTCTTTCATAAGTAAAATTCTGGAAGTGTCGAAGAACATCTCATCAGGTGCTGCATACAATTATTAGGGCAAAGAAGAGTGATGTGGTTTTTGAAGCGGCTTTATAAGAGAATTGCTGGTGGAATGAGTCTACTTCAGCCTCTGGCAGCTGACTGTATAATCCCTTCCTACTTCCCCTGCTATATTGCACTGCAGCTGCTCTGCTCCTGTCCTGACATTCGCATTTGGACTGGAAGTAGAATATTCTCACCTTTAAGTGCTTTACGCAGAGTTTACAGCAGAAGAGCTCGTGATGTTTTCTCAGGTGCTGTTCCAGGTCAGCAAAGGCGTGAAAGGGTCTCATCTCAGGGCAGAGGCGACATTCATGTTGTAGTAACTGTCTGAAATGGAATTAATTGTGAACGCCCCATCACAGCCATTATCACACAGTCATGGCCGCCCCCGGGAGCCTCAGGCCGCCCATATCAATGTCAGGTTCCCTTTCAAGTTCACTTACCTGAACAGAGAGAAGAGTTTTCCATCGCTGAAGTAGATGTCATGTCTCCTCTCACTTTGCATCTGGGACGTGTCGATGCTCGAGAAAGGAGCAACTTTTTTCACAAACACGACCTGTAAAGACGAGGCCAGAAGAGACGTATTCGTAGCCGGTACAAGAGAATTATCCCAACCACACCCAAAGCAGCGAGGCGACGGACAAAATGCAGAAACATCTTCAAAGAAAACAACATTTGCACAAAGACTTTACAGCAATACAGACAACATTGAATATATTTTTTTCTTAAAGGGGTTGTCCTGGAGTAGAAAATCATGGCTGCTTTCTTTCCGAACCAGTGACACCCCGCTTGTGTGTTATGTCCAATATTATAACTCTGCTCCATGGTCAGAGGTGGCGCCTCGGGAGAAAACTCCTTGAAGTCATTTTTCTGTCTCATGTTTCTGATTTTTGCCGTTAGGATTTTGCAACAAATTCATCCAAATTGTGCACAAAGTTTTTAGAAATTTGGCCAAACTTGATTTGATTTTTGCTCTTTTGCATTTTTTAAGTAGAATTTCTCATATTAGTCTTCAAAATAAAAAAAATGGAATTACCGTAGATTTTGTTCTCCGTTATTGCATTGCGGGCCATTGCCCCAAAATAAATGTGCTAATTATTGAAACGACATTACCCCCAAAAAGTCTGGATAATTAAAACCGCAACGTTGAGAAAAGACCCCATAAATTATGGAGCAATGGGGGCCAAAGTTTTCTAATTCATTCTGATAGATGTGTGGCAGAGGCGGAAGGTTTAGAGAAAGTGATCCCTAAAAATATAATGTGAAAAAAGCACAATTAATCCCAGGCAAATTCACTAAACACATCAGACTGGACCTGCCTGTCAGTAGGGATCGGAGGGATGGCAGCAGGCCAGCACTACCAGTACTGGTGACTCACAGGAGAAAGGTCGGTAGTAGTGAATCAGTAATCAGCACATTTTTGGGCGAGCCTACATACAGACTGACGGGGGATCTGTCCACCCTACAGCGGTCTGATACAGAACTGTCGTATGGGTGTAGATATATCTCCTGGTTTGTGTCTACTTCCCCCCCCATCGGGACACTGATTGCCAGCACTGCTGTGTCACCCTTAAAACCCGCAACCTTAATGGCTGAGTGGTTTTGAAGGTGCAGTGATTGCTTTTCAGCAGAATTTTAGGGTCACTGACAAGGGTCAATGCCGCCCCCGTATTGAGATACCCCATTCATGAGACAAGTCCAAAGTCAACCTGTCAATTTTCTTTCTTCGACCCTAATAAATCAGGGAAGTCAGTGATCAGATGTGTTATGTCTCCATGCAGGGAACAGCAGCCTGCAGCAACCCCAGGTGTTGATAAACTGATAAACTACAGCTCCCAATATGCCCCGACACTGCTGGGGGGTGTAGTTGTACAGTGAGAGCCCTGTAAGTACTCACCTTGTCCAGCTCCTCCCGGCACACGGCACAGTACTTCTGCTCGCACAGCACCCTCATCTTGGTGGAGCAGCGGTAGCAGACGGGGTGGTCACATTTCCCAAAAGCGAATACGTCCATCTCCTGACAGCACAAGACACAATTCCCCTCCAAATCCACGGTTTTCCCCGACTTTGCCATGGTTTGCGGATGGGAGATAAATGCTGCGCCTCTGATTAGGAAAGAGGTCGGCCCAAGTGACAAGAGCAGTAAACAGTGGCAGAAAGACAAAGGGAGGGCTGCACTAGTGATCAGCGAGGAGGGGAGGGCTGCACTAGTGATCAGCGAGGAGGGGAGGGCTGCACTAGTGATCAGCGAGGAGGGGAGGGCTGCACTAGTGATCAGCGAGGAGGAGAGGGCTGCACTAGTGATCAGCGAGGAGGGGAGGGCTGCACTAGTGATCAGCGAGGAGGGGAGGGCTGCACTAGTGATCAGCGAGGAGGCGGTGGGCTGCACTAGTGATCAGCGAGGAGGCGGTGGGCTGCACTAGTGATCAGCGAGGAGGCGGTGGGCTGCACTAGTGATCAGCGAGGAGGCGGTGGGCTGCACTAGTGATCAGCGAGGAGGCGGTGGGCTGCACTAGTGATCAGCGAGGAGGGAGGGCTACACTAGTGATCAGTGAGGAGGAGAGGGCTGCACTAGTGATCAGTGAGGAGGCGGTGGGCTGCACTAGTGATCAGTGAGGAGGCGGTGGGCTGCACTAGTGATCAGTGAGGGAGGTGGGCTGCACTAGTGATCAGTGAGGGGGTTGGGCTGCACTAGTGATCAGTGAGGGAGGTGGGCTGCACTAGTGATGATCAGTGAGGGAGGTGGGCTGCACTAGTGATCAGTGAGGGAGGTGGGCTGCACTAGTGATCAGTGAGGGAGGTGGGCTGCACTAGTGATCAGTGAGGAGGTGACCTTAAACTAATGATCAGTGAGGGGGTGGGCTGCACTAGAGATCAGTGAGGGGGGTGGGCTGCACTAGTGATCAGTGAGGGGGTGGGCTGCACTAGTGATCAGTGAGGGGGGTGGGCTGCACTAGTGATGATCAGTAAGGATACAGTTGTCGTACACCGGTGGTTAAGAGGCTCTCCTGGTGAACAGTGAGACTCGGAGTAAAGGCCACCCGGGTAGGTTACTAGGAGAGTCCGCTGTGTAGGCCGGAAAGCGACAGGCAGCGCTGCGCGCTGGGCTGAGGAATAGCTGAAGAAACAGGCGTTGCTGCCGCCGTTAGGGAGCTCCCGCCTGACGTTAGTAGTTGCGGGTGGACACGGAGCCGACCCTCGCTCCGAGCAGCGCGTACACGTTACCGGCAGCAGACGTCACGCAGCTGACGCATCCCGCCGGAAGCGAACCATAGAGTACGCCTTAGCAAAGGTTAGAGCGTCCACTGCAGACGGCCCTCACTGATGCTCCGGATGACTCAAATCTATCACCCTTGCTACATGTGGCCCCCTGCTGGTGGAGGCGACACACTGCTGTAAATCCTACATAAAGGGCAGGAGGGAGAGACAGTGAAAGATGGCTGCATCCTGCATGACACTGTTTATACAGGCACTCTCTGACTGGCACTGTATATAGAGGCACTCTCTGACTGGCTCTGTATATAGAGGCACTCTCTGACTGGCACTGTATATAGAGGCACTCTCTGACTGGCACTGTATATAGAGGCACTCTCTGACTGGCACTGTATATAGAGGCACTCTCTGACTGGCTCTGTATATAGAGGCACTCTCTGACTGGCTCTGTATATAGAGGCACTCTCTGACTGGCACTGTATATAGAGGCACTCTCTGACTGGCACTGTTTATACAGGCACTCTCTGACTGGCTCTGTATATAGAGGCACTCTCTGACTGGCTCTGTATATAGAGGCACTCTCTGACTGGCTCTATATAGAGGCACTCTCTGGCTGGCACTGTATATAGAGGCACTCTCTGACTGGCACTGTTTATACAGGCACTCTCTGACTGGCTCTGTATATAGAGGCACTCTCTGACTGGCTCTGTATATAGAGGCACTCTCTGACTGGCACTGTATATAGAGGCACTCTCTGACTGGCTCTGTATATAGAGGCACTCTCTGACTGGCACTGTTTATACAGGCACTCTCTGACTGGCTCTGTATATAGAGGCACTCTCTGACTGGCACTGTATATAGAGGCACTCTCTGACTGGCACTGTTTATACAGGCACTCTCTGACTGGCTCTGTATATAGAGGCACTCTCTGACTGGCACTGTATATAGAGGCACTCTCTGACTGGCACTGTATATAGAGGCACTCTCTGACTGGCACTGTATATAGAGGCACTCTCTGGCTGGCACTGTATATAGAGGCACTCTCTGACTGGCTCTGTATATAGAGGCACTCTCTGACTGGCTCTGTATATAGAGGCACTCTCTGACTGGCACTGTATATAGAGGCACTCTGACTGGCACTGTATATAGAGGCACTCTCTGACTGGCACTGTATATAGAGGCACTCTCTGACTGGCTCTGTATATAGAGGCACTCTCTGACTGGCACTGTATATAGAGGCACTCTGACTGGCTCTGTATATAGAGGCACTCTCTGACTGGCTCTGTATATAGAGGCACTCTCTGACTGGCTCTATATAGAGGCACTCTCTGGCTGGCACTGTATATAGAGGCACTCTCTGACTGGCACTGTATATAGAGGCACTCTCTGACTGGCACTGTTTATACAGGCACTCTCTGACTGGCTCTGTATATAGAGGCACTCTCTGACTGGCTCTGTATATAGAGGCACTCTCTGACTGGCACTGTTTATACAGGCACTCTCTGACTGGCTCTGTATATAGAGGCACTCTCTGACTGGCACTGTATATAGAGGCACTCTCTGACTGGCACTGTATATAGAGGCACTCTCTGACTGGCACTGTATATAGAGGCACTCTCTGGCTGGCACTGTATATAGAGGCACTCTCTGACTGACTCTGTATATAGAGGCACTCTCTGACTGGCTCTGTATATAGAGGCACTCTCTGACTGGCACTGTATATAGAGGCACTCTGACTGGCACTGTATATAGAGGCACTCTCTGACTGGCTCTGTATATAGAGGCACTCTCTGACTGGCACTGTATATAGAGGCACTCTGACTGGCACTGTATATAGAGGCACTCTCTGGCACTGTATATAGAGGCACTCTGACTGGCACTGTATATAGAGGCACTCTGACTGGCACTGTATATAGAGGCACTCTGACTGGCTCTGTATATAGAGGCACTCTCTGGCTGGCACTGTATATAGAGGCACTCTCTGGCTCTGTATATAGAGGCACTCTCTGACTGGCACTGTATATAGAGGCACTCTCTGACTGGCACTGTATATAGAGGCACTCTCTGACTGGCTCTGTATATAGAGGCACTCTCCGACTGGCACTGTATATAGAGGCACTCTCTGACTGGCTCTGTATATAGAGGCACTCTCTGACTGGCTCTGTATATAGAGATACTCTCTGACTGGCACTGTATATAGAGGCACTCTGACTGGCTCTGTATATAGAGATACTCTCTGACTGGCTCTGTATATAGAGGCACTCTCTGACTGGCACTGTATATAGAGGCACTCTCTGACTGGCTCTGTATATAGAGGCACTCTCTGACTGGCTCTGTATATAGAGGCACTCTGACTGGCTCTGTATATAGAGATACTCTCTGACTGGCACTGTATATAGAGGCACTCTCTGACTGGCACTGTATATAGAGGCACTCTCTGACTGGCACTGTATATAGAGGCACTCTCTGACTGGCTCTGTATATAGAGGCACTCTCTGACTGGCTCTGTATATAGAGGCACTCTCTGACTGGCTCTGTATATAGAGGCACTCTCTGACTGGCTCTGTATATAGAGGCACTCTCTGACTGGCTCTGTATATAGAGGTACTCTCTGACTGGCACTGTATATAGAGGCACTCTGCATGACTCTGTGTATAGAGGCACTCTCTGACTGGCACTGTATATAGAGGCACTCTCTGACTGGCTCTGCATATAGAGGCACTCTCTGACTGGCTCTGTATATAGAGGCACTCTCTGACTGGCTCTGTATATAGAGGCACTCTCTGACTGGCACTGTATATAGAGGCACTCTCTGACTGGCTCTGTATATAGAGGCACTCTTCATGACTCTGTGTATAGAGGCACTCTCTGACTGGCACTGTATATAGAGGCACTCTCTGACTGGCTCTGTATATAGAGGCACTCTCTGACTGGCTCTGTATATAGAGGCACTCTCTGGCTGGCACTGTATATAGAGGCACTCTCTGACTGGCACTGTATATAGAGGCACTCTCTGACTGGCTCTGTATATAGAGGCACTCTCTGACTGGCACTGTATATAGAGGCACTCTCTGACTGGCACTGTTTATACAGGCACTCTCTGACTGGCTCTGTATATAGAGGCACTCTCTGGCTGGCACTGTATATAGAGGCACTCTCTGACTGGCTCTGTATATAGAGGCACTCTCTGACTGGCACTGTTTATACAGGCACTCTCTGACTGGCTCTGTATATAGAGGCACTCTCTGACTGGCTCTGTATATAGAGGCACTCTCTGGCTGGCACTGTATATAGAGGTACTCTCTGACTGGCTCTGTATATAGAGGCACTCTCTGGCTGGCACTGTATATAGAGGCACTCTCTGACTGGCACTGTATATAGAGGCACTCTCTGACTGGCTCTGTATATAGAGGCACTCTCTGACTGGCTCTGTATATAGAGGCACTCTCTGACTGGCTCTGTATATAGAGGCACTCTCTGACTGGCTCTGTATATAGAGGCACTCTCTGACTGGCACTGTATATAGAGGCACTCTCTGGCACTGTATATAGAGGCACTCTGACTGGCACTGTATATAGAGGCACTCTCTGACTGGCACTGTATATAGAGGCACTCTGACTGGCTCTGTATATAGAGGCACTCTCTGGCTGGCACTGTATATAGAGGCACTCTCTGGCTCTGTATATAGAGGCACTCTCTGACTGGCACTGTATATAGAGGCACTCTCTGACTGGCACTGTATATAGAGGCACTCTCTGACTGGCTCTGTATATAGAGGCACTCTCCGACTGGCACTGTATATAGAGGCACTCTCTGACTGGCTCTGTATATAGAGGCACTCTCTGACTGGCTCTGTATATAGAGATACTCTCTGACTGGCACTGTATATAGAGGCACTCTGACTGGCTCTGTATATAGAGATACTCTCTGACTGGCACTGTAAATAGAGGCACTCTGACTGGCTCTGTATATAGAGATACTCTCTGACTGGCACTGTATATAGAGGCACTCTCTGACTGGCACTGTATATAGAGGCACTCTCTGACTGGCACTGTATATAGAGGCACTCTCTGACTGGCTCTGTATATAGAGGCACTCTCTGACTGGCTCTGTATATAGAGGCACTCTCTGACTGGCTCTGTATATAGAGGCACTCTCTGACTGGCTCTGTATATAGAGGCACTCTCTGACTGGCTCTGTATATAGAGGCACTCTCTGACTGGCTCTGTATATAGAGGCACTCTCTGACTGGCTCTGTATATAGAGGCACTCTCTGACTGGCTCTGTATATAGAGGCACTCTCTGACTGGCTCTGTATATAGAGGCACTCTCTGACTGGCTCTGTATATAGAGGCACTCTCTGACTGGCACTGTATATAGAGGCACTCTCTGACTGGCTCTGTATATAGAGGCACTCTCTGACTGGCTCTGTATATAGAGGTACTCTCTGACTGGCACTGTATATAGAGGCACTCTGCATGACTCTGTGTATAGAGGCACTCTCTGACTGGCACTGTATATAGAGGCACTCTCTGACTGGCTCTGCATATAGAGGCACTCTCTGACTGGCTCTGTATATAGAGGCACTCTCTGACTGGCTCTGTATATAGAGGCACTCTCTGACTGGCACTGTATATAGAGGCACTCTCTGACTGGCACTGTTTATACAGGCACTCTCTGACTGGCTCTGTATATAGAGGCACTCTCTGACTGGCACTGTTTATACAGGCACTCTCTGACTGGCTCTGTATATAGAGGCACTCTCTGACTGGCACTGTATATAGAGGCACTCTCTGACTGGCACTGTATATAGAGGCACTCTCTGACTGGCACTGTATATAGAGGCACTCTCTGGCTGGCACTGTATATAGAGGCACTCTCTGACTGGCTCTGTATATAGAGGCACTCTCTGACTGGCTCTGTATATAGAGGCACTCTCTGACTGGCACTGTATATAGAGGCACTCTGACTGGCACTGTATATAGAGGCACTCTCTGACTGGCTCTGTATATAGAGGCACTCTCTGACTGGCACTGTATATAGAGGCACTCTCTGACTGGCACTGTTTATACAGGCACTCTGACTGGCACTGTATATAGAGGCACTCTCTGGCACTGTATATAGAGGCACTCTGACTGGCACTGTATATAGAGGCACTCTGACTGGCACTGTATATAGAGGCACTCTGACTGGCTCTGTATATAGAGGCACTCTCTGGCTGGCACTGTATATAGAGGCACTCTCTGGCTCTGTATATAGAGGCACTCTCTGACTGGCACTGTATATAGAGGCACTCTCTGACTGGCACTGTATATAGAGGCACTCTCTGACTGGCTCTGTATATAGAGGCACTCTCCGACTGGCACTGTATATAGAGGCACTCTCTGGCTGGCACTGTATATAGAGGCACTCTCTGGCTCTGTATATAGAGGCACTCTCTGACTGGCACTGTATATAGAGGCACTCTCTGACTGGCACTGTATATAGAGGCACTCTCTGACTGGCTCTGTATATAGAGGCACTCTCCGACTGGCTCTGTATATAGAGGCACTCTCTGACTGGCACTGTATATAGAGGCACTCTCTGACTGGCTCTGTATATAGAGGCACTCTCTGACTGGCTCTGTATATAGAGATACTCTCTGACTGGCACTGTATATAGAGGCACTCTGACTGGCTCTGTATATAGAGATACTCTCTGACTGGCACTGTATATAGAGGCACTCTGACTGGCTCTGTATATAGAGATACTCTCTGACTGGCACTGTATATAGAGGCACTCTCTGACTGGCACTGTATATAGAGGCACTCTCTGACTGGCACTGTATATAGAGGCACTCTCTGACTGGCACTGTTTATACAGGCACTCTCTGACTGGCACTGTATATAGAGGCACTCTCTGACTGGCTCTGTATATAGAGGCACTCTCTGACTGGCACTGTATATAGAGGCACTCTCTGACTGGCACTGTATATAGAGGCACTCTCTGACTGGCTCTGTATATAGAGGCACTCTCTGACTGGCTCTGTATATAGAGGCACTCTCTGACTGGCACTGTATATAGAGGCACTCTCTGACTGGCACTGTTTATACAGGCACTCTCTGACTGGCTCTGTATATAGAGGCACTCTCTGACTGGCTCTGTATATAGAGGCACTCTCTGACTGGCTCTATATAGAGGCACTCTCTGGCTGGCACTGTATATAGAGGCACTCTCTGACTGGCACTGTTTATACAGGCACTCTCTGACTGGCTCTGTATATAGAGGCACTCTCTGACTGGCTCTGTATATAGAGGCACTCTCTGACTGGCACTGTTTATACAGGCACTCTCTGACTGGCTCTGTATATAGAGGCACTCTCTGACTGGCACTGTATATAGAGGCACTCTCTGACTGGCACTGTTTATACAGGCACTCTCTGACTGGCTCTGTATATAGAGGCACTCTCTGACTGGCACTGTATATAGAGGCACTCTCTGACTGGCACTGTATATAGAGGCACTCTCTGACTGGCACTGTATATAGAGGCACTCTCTGGCTGGCACTGTATATAGAGGCACTCTCTGACTGGCTCTGTATATAGAGGCACTCTCTGACTGGCTCTGTATATAGAGGCACTCTCTGACTGGCACTGTATATAGAGGCACTCTGACTGGCACTGTATATAGAGGCACTCTCTGACTGGCACTGTATATAGAGGCACTCTCTGACTGGCTCTGTATATAGAGGCACTCTCTGACTGGCACTGTATATAGAGGCACTCTGACTGGCTCTGTATATAGAGGCACTCTCTGACTGGCTCTGTATATAGAGGCACTCTCTGACTGGCTCTATATAGAGGCACTCTCTGGCTGGCACTGTATATAGAGGCACTCTCTGACTGGCACTGTATATAGAGGCACTCTCTGACTGGCACTGTTTATACAGGCACTCTCTGACTGGCTCTGTATATAGAGGCACTCTCTGACTGGCTCTGTATATAGAGGCACTCTCTGACTGGCACTGTTTATACAGGCACTCTCTGACTGGCTCTGTATATAGAGGCACTCTCTGACTGGCACTGTATATAGAGGCACTCTCTGACTGGCACTGTATATAGAGGCACTCTCTGACTGGCACTGTATATAGAGGCACTCTCTGGCTGGCACTGTATATAGAGGCACTCTCTGACTGGCACTGTATATAGAGGCACTCTCTGACTGGCACTGTATATAGAGGCACTCTCTGACTGGCACTGTATATAGAGGCACTCTCTGACTGGCACTGTATATAGAGGCACTCTCTGACTGGCACTGTATATAGAGGCACTCTCTGACTGGCTCTGTATATAGAGGCACTCTCTGACTGGCTCTGTATATAGAGGCACTCTCTGACTGGCACTGTATATAGAGGCACTCTGACTGGCACTGTATATAGAGGCACTCTCTGACTGGCTCTGTATATAGAGGCACTCTCTGACTGGCACTGTATATAGAGGCACTCTGACTGGCACTGTATATAGAGGCACTCTCTGGCACTGTATATAGAGGCACTCTGACTGGCACTGTATATAGAGGCACTCTGACTGGCACTGTATATAGAGGCACTCTGACTGGCTCTGTATATAGAGGCACTCTCTGGCTGGCACTGTATATAGAGGCACTCTCTGGCTCTGTATATAGAGGCACTCTCTGACTGGCACTGTATATAGAGGCACTCTCTGACTGGCACTGTATATAGAGGCACTCTCTGACTGGCTCTGTATATAGAGGCACTCTCCGACTGGCACTGTATATAGAGGCACTCTCTGACTGGCTCTGTATATAGAGGCACTCTCTGACTGGCTCTGTATATAGAGATACTCTCTGACTGGCACTGTATATAGAGGCACTCTGACTGGCTCTGTATATAGAGATACTCTCTGACTGGCTCTGTATATAGAGGCACTCTCTGACTGGCACTGTATATAGAGGCACTCTCTGACTGGCTCTGTATATAGAGGCACTCTCTGACTGGCTCTGTATATAGAGGCACTCTGACTGGCTCTGTATATAGAGATACTCTCTGACTGGCACTGTATATAGAGGCACTCTCTGACTGGCACTGTATATAGAGGCACTCTCTGACTGGCACTGTATATAGAGGCACTCTCTGACTGGCTCTGTATATAGAGGCACTCTCTGACTGGCTCTGTATATAGAGGCACTCTCTGACTGGCTCTGTATATAGAGGCACTCTCTGACTGGCTCTGTATATAGAGGCACTCTCTGACTGGCTCTGTATATAGAGGTACTCTCTGACTGGCACTGTATATAGAGGCACTCTGCATGACTCTGTGTATAGAGGCACTCTCTGACTGGCACTGTATATAGAGGCACTCTCTGACTGGCTCTGCATATAGAGGCACTCTCTGACTGGCTCTGTATATAGAGGCACTCTCTGACTGGCTCTGTATATAGAGGCACTCTCTGACTGGCACTGTATATAGAGGCACTCTCTGACTGGCTCTGTATATAGAGGCACTCTTCATGACTCTGTGTATAGAGGCACTCTCTGACTGGCACTGTATATAGAGGCACTCTCTGACTGGCTCTGTATATAGAGGCACTCTCTGACTGGCTCTGTATATAGAGGCACTCTCTGGCTGGCACTGTATATAGAGGCACTCTCTGACTGGCACTGTATATAGAGGCACTCTCTGACTGGCTCTGTATATAGAGGCACTCTCTGACTGGCACTGTATATAGAGGCACTCTCTGACTGGCACTGTTTATACAGGCACTCTCTGACTGGCTCTGTATATAGAGGCACTCTCTGGCTGGCACTGTATATAGAGGCACTCTCTGACTGGCTCTGTATATAGAGGCACTCTCTGACTGGCACTGTTTATACAGGCACTCTCTGACTGGCTCTGTATATAGAGGCACTCTCTGACTGGCTCTGTATATAGAGGCACTCTCTGGCTGGCACTGTATATAGAGGTACTCTCTGACTGGCTCTGTATATAGAGGCACTCTCTGGCTGGCACTGTATATAGAGGCACTCTCTGACTGGCACTGTATATAGAGGCACTCTCTGACTGGCTCTGTATATAGAGGCACTCTCTGACTGGCTCTGTATATAGAGGCACTCTCTGACTGGCTCTGTATATAGAGGCACTCTCTGACTGGCTCTGTATATAGAGGCACTCTCTGACTGGCACTGTATATAGAGGCACTCTCTGGCACTGTATATAGAGGCACTCTGACTGGCACTGTATATAGAGGCACTCTCTGACTGGCACTGTATATAGAGGCACTCTGACTGGCTCTGTATATAGAGGCACTCTCTGGCTGGCACTGTATATAGAGGCACTCTCTGGCTCTGTATATAGAGGCACTCTCTGACTGGCACTGTATATAGAGGCACTCTCTGACTGGCACTGTATATAGAGGCACTCTCTGACTGGCTCTGTATATAGAGGCACTCTCCGACTGGCACTGTATATAGAGGCACTCTCTGACTGGCTCTGTATATAGAGGCACTCTCCGACTGGCACTGTATATAGAGGCACTCTCTGACTGGCTCTGTATATAGAGGCACTCTCTGACTGGCTCTGTATATAGAGATACTCTCTGACTGGCACTGTATATAGAGGCACTCTGACTGGCTCTGTATATAGAGATACTCTCTGACTGGCACTGTAAATAGAGGCACTCTGACTGGCTCTGTATATAGAGATACTCTCTGACTGGCACTGTATATAGAGGCACTCTCTGACTGGCACTGTATATAGAGGCACTCTCTGACTGGCACTGTATATAGAGGCACTCTCTGACTGGCTCTGTATATAGAGGCACTCTCTGACTGGCTCTGTATATAGAGGCACTCTCTGACTGGCTCTGTATATAGAGGCACTCTCTGACTGGCTCTGTATATAGAGGCACTCTCTGACTGGCTCTGTATATAGAGGCACTCTCTGACTGGCTCTGTATATAGAGGCACTCTCTGACTGGCTCTGTATATAGAGGCACTCTCTGACTGGCTCTGTATATAGAGGCACTCTCTGACTGGCTCTGTATATAGAGGCACTCTCTGACTGGCTCTGTATATAGAGGCACTCTCTGACTGGCACTGTATATAGAGGCACTCTCTGACTGGCTCTGTATATAGAGGCACTCTCTGACTGGCTCTGTATATAGAGGTACTCTCTGACTGGCACTGTATATAGAGGCACTCTGCATGACTCTGTGTATAGAGGCACTCTCTGACTGGCACTGTATATAGAGGCACTCTCTGACTGGCTCTGCATATAGAGGCACTCTCTGACTGGCTCTGTATATAGAGGCACTCTCTGACTGGCTCTGTATATAGAGGCACTCTCTGACTGGCACTGTATATAGAGGCACTCTCTGACTGGCACTGTTTATACAGGCACTCTCTGACTGGCTCTGTATATAGAGGCACTCTCTGACTGGCACTGTTTATACAGGCACTCTCTGACTGGCTCTGTATATAGAGGCACTCTCTGACTGGCACTGTATATAGAGGCACTCTCTGACTGGCACTGTATATAGAGGCACTCTCTGACTGGCACTGTATATAGAGGCACTCTCTGGCTGGCACTGTATATAGAGGCACTCTCTGACTGGCTCTGTATATAGAGGCACTCTCTGACTGGCTCTGTATATAGAGGCACTCTCTGACTGGCACTGTATATAGAGGCACTCTGACTGGCACTGTATATAGAGGCACTCTCTGACTGGCTCTGTATATAGAGGCACTCTCTGACTGGCACTGTATATAGAGGCACTCTCTGACTGGCACTGTTTATACAGGCACTCTGACTGGCACTGTATATAGAGGCACTCTCTGGCACTGTATATAGAGGCACTCTGACTGGCACTGTATATAGAGGCACTCTGACTGGCACTGTATATAGAGGCACTCTGACTGGCTCTGTATATAGAGGCACTCTCTGGCTGGCACTGTATATAGAGGCACTCTCTGGCTCTGTATATAGAGGCACTCTCTGACTGGCACTGTATATAGAGGCACTCTCTGACTGGCACTGTATATAGAGGCACTCTCTGACTGGCTCTGTATATAGAGGCACTCTCCGACTGGCACTGTATATAGAGGCACTCTCTGGCTGGCACTGTATATAGAGGCACTCTCTGGCTCTGTATATAGAGGCACTCTCTGACTGGCACTGTATATAGAGGCACTCT
The DNA here is from genome assembly GCF_051348905.1 of Ranitomeya variabilis. Lineage (NCBI taxonomy): Eukaryota > Metazoa > Chordata > Amphibia > Anura > Dendrobatidae > Ranitomeya > Ranitomeya variabilis. The sequence continues at coordinate 21,978,477 of NC_135238.1, forward strand.
CTGACTGGCACTGTATATAGAGGCACTCTCTGACTGGCTCTGTATATAGAGGCACTCTCCGACTGGCTCTGTATATAGAGGCACTCTCTGACTGGCACTGTATATAGAGGCACTCTCTGACTGGCTCTGTATATAGAGGCACTCTCTGACTGGCTCTGTATATAGAGATACTCTCTGACTGGCACTGTATATAGAGGCACTCTGACTGGCTCTGTATATAGAGATACTCTCTGACTGGCACTGTATATAGAGGCACTCTGACTGGCTCTGTATATAGAGATACTCTCTGACTGGCACTGTATATAGAGGCACTCTCTGACTGGCACTGTATATAGAGGCACTCTCTGACTGGCACTGTATATAGAGGCACTCTCTGACTGGCTCTGTATATAGAGGCACTCTCTGACTGGCTCTGTATATAGAGGCACTCTCTGACTGGCTCTGTATATAGAGGCACTCTCTGACTGGCTCTGTATATAGAGGCACTCTCTGACTGGCTCTGTATATAGAGGTACTCTCTGACTGGCACTGTATATAGAGGCACTCTGCATGACTCTGTGTATAGAGGCACTCTCTGACTGGCACTGTATATAGAGGCACTCTCTGACTGGCTCTGCATATAGAGGCACTCTCTGACTGGCTCTGTATATAGAGGCACTCTCTGACTGGCTCTGTATATAGAGGCACTCTCTGACTGGCACTGTATATAGAGGCACTCTCTGACTGGCTCTGTATATAGAGGCACTCTTCATGACTCTGTGTATAGAGGCACTCTCTGACTGGCACTGTATATAGAGGCACTCTCTGACTGGCTCTGTATATAGAGGCACTCTCTGACTGGCTCTGTATATAGAGGCACTCTCTGGCTGGCACTGTATATAGAGGCACTCTCTGACTGGCACTGTATATAGAGGCACTCTCTGACTGGCTCTGTATATAGAGGCACTCTCTGACTGGCACTGTATATAGAGGCACTCTCTGACTGGCACTGTTTATACAGGCACTCTCTGACTGGCTCTGTATATAGAGGCACTCTCTGGCTGGCACTGTATATAGAGGCACTCTCTGACTGGCTCTGTATATAGAGGCACTCTCTGACTGGCACTGTTTATACAGGCACTCTCTGACTGGCTCTGTATATAGAGGCACTCTCTGACTGGCTCTGTATATAGAGGCACTCTCTGGCTGGCACTGTATATAGAGGTACTCTCTGACTGGCTCTGTATATAGAGGCACTCTCTGGCTGGCACTGTATATAGAGGCACTCTCTGACTGGCACTGTATATAGAGGCACTCTCTGACTGGCTCTGTATATAGAGGCACTCTCTGACTGGCTCTGTATATAGAGGCACTCTCTGACTGGCACTGTATATAGAGGCACTCTCTGACTGGCACTGTTTATACAGGCACTCTCTGACTGGCTCTGTATATAGAGGCACTCTCTGACTGGCACTGTATATAGAGGCACTCTCTGGCACTGTATATAGAGGCACTCTGACTGGCACTGTATATAGAGGCACTCTCTGACTGGCACTGTATATAGAGGCACTCTGACTGGCTCTGTATATAGAGGCACTCTCTGGCTGGCACTGTATATAGAGGCACTCTCTGGCTCTGTATATAGAGGCACTCTCTGACTGGCACTGTATATAGAGGCACTCTCTGACTGGCACTGTATATAGAGGCACTCTCTGACTGGCTCTGTATATAGAGGCACTCTCCGACTGGCACTGTATATAGAGGCACTCTCTGACTGGCTCTGTATATAGAGGCACTCTCTGACTGGCTCTGTATATAGAGATACTCTCTGACTGGCACTGTATATAGAGGCACTCTGACTGGCTCTGTATATAGAGATACTCTCTGACTGGCACTGTATATAGAGGCACTCTGACTGGCTCTGTATATAGAGATACTCTCTGACTGGCACTGTATATAGAGGCACTCTCTGACTGGCACTGTATATAGAGGCACTCTCTGACTGGCTCTGTATATAGAGGCACTCTCTGACTGGCTCTGTATATAGAGGCACTCTCTGACTGGCTCTGTATATAGAGGCACTCTCTGACTGGCTCTGTATATAGAGGCACTCTCTGACTGGCTCTGTATATAGAGGCACTCTCTGACTGGCTCTGTATATAGAGGCACTCTCTGACTGGCACTGTATATAGAGGCACTCTCTGACTGGCTCTGTATATAGAGGCACTCTCTGACTGGCTCTGTATATAGAGGTACTCTCTGACTGGCACTGTATATAGAGGCACTCTGCATGACTCTGTGTATAGAGGCACTCTCTGACTGGCACTGTATATAGAGGCACTCTCTGACTGGCTCTGCATATAGAGGCACTCTCTGACTGGCTCTGTATATAGAGGCACTCTCTGACTGGCTCTGTATATAGAGGCACTCTCTGACTGGCACTGTATATAGAGGCACTCTCTGACTGGCTCTGTATATAGAGGCACTCTTCATGACTCTGTGTATAGAGGCACTCTCTGACTGGCACTGTATATAGAGGCACTCTCTGACTGGCTCTGTATATAGAGGCACTCTTCATGACTCTGTGTATAGAGGCACTCTCTGACTGGCTCTGTATATAGAGGCACTCTCTGACTGGCTCTGTATATAGAGGCACTCTCTGACTGGCTCTGTATATAGAGGCACTCTCTGACTGGCTCTGTATATAGAGGCACTCTCTGACTGGCACTGTATATAGAGGCACTCTCTGACTGGCTCTGTATATAGAGGCACTCTCTGACTGGCTCTGTATATAGAGGCACTCTGCATGACTCTGTGTATAGAGGCATTCTCTGACTGGCTCTGTATATAGAGATACTCTCTGACTGGCACTGTATATAGAGGCACTCTCTGACTGGCACTGTATATAGAGGCACTCTCTGACTGGCACTGTATATAGAGGCACTCTCTGACTGGCACTGTATATAGAGGCACTCTCTGACTGGCACTGTATATAGAGGCACTCTCTGACTGGCTCTGTATATAGAGGCACTCTCTGACTGGCTCTGTATATAGAGACACTCTCTGACTGGCTCTGTATATAGAGGTACTCTCTGACTGGCACTTTATATAGAGGCACTCTCTGACTGGCACTGTATATAGAGGCACTCTCTGACTGGCTCTGAATATAGAGGCACTCTCTGACTGGCACTGTATATAGAGGCACTCTCTGACTGGCTCTGAATATAGAGGCACTCTCTGACTGGCACTGTATATAGAGGCACTCTGCATGACTCTGTGTATAGAGGCACTCTCTGACTGGCTCTGTATATAGAGGTACTCTGACTGGCTCTGTATATAGAGGCACTCTCTGACTGGCACTGTATATAGAGGCACTCTCTGACTGGCACTGTATATAGAGGCACTCTGCATGACTCTGTGTATAGAGGCACTCTCTGACTGGCTCTGTATATAGAGGTACTCTCTGACTGGCACTGTATATAGAGGCACTCTCTGACTGGCACTGTATATAGAGGCACTGTGCATGACTGTGTATAGAGGCATTCTTCTACCACTGTTTATAAAGGTACTTTTTGGATGCCACTATATAGAGGCATTCACCATCTAGTATTGTATATAGAGCCATTGTCTGGTTGACAATGTATATAGAGGCATTTTCTGCATGTAACTATATATACAGTGGGTACGGAAAGTATGCAGACCCTTTACATTTTTCACTCTTTGTTTCATTGCAGCTATTTGGTAAATTAAAGAAACTTAATTTTTCCTCATTAATGTCCACTCTGCATCCAAACTTGATGGAAACAAACAGAAATGTAGAAATTTTTGTAAATATATTAAAAAGAAACACTGAAATATCCCATGGTCATAAGTCTTCAGCCCCTTTGCTCAGTATTGAGTAGAAGCACCTTTTGAGCTAGTGCAGCCATGAGTCTTCTTGGGAATGTTACAATTTTTCACCCCTGGATGTGGGGATCCTCTGCCATTCTTCCTTGCAGATCCTCTCCAGTTCCGTCAGGTTGGATGGTGAACGTTGGTGGATGCCATTTTCAGATCTCTCCAGAGATGCTCCATTGGGTTTAGGTCAGTGCTCTGGCTGGGCCAGTGAGGAATGGTCACAGAGGGTCATTGTCTTGTTGGAAGGTGAACCTTCAGCCAGATTTTCATCCAGGATCTCTCTGTACTTGGCCACATTCATGTCTCCCTCAATGACAACCAGTCGTCCTGTTCCTGCAGCTGAAAAACACCTCCATAGCATGATGCTGCCACCACCATGCTTCACTGTTGGAATTGTATTAGGCAGGTGATGAGCAGTCCCTTGTTTTCTCCACACATACCACTTAGAATTATCACCAAAAAGGTCTATCTTCGTCTCATCAGACCAGAGAATCTTATTTCTCATAGTCTGGGAGTCCTTCATGTGTTTTTTAGCAAACTCTATGCAGGCTTTCATATGTGTTGCAGTGAGGAGAGGCTTCCATCAGTTCACTCTGCCATAAAGGTCCGACTGGTGGAGGGCTTCAGTGATAGTTGACTTTGTGGAACTTTCTCCCACCTCCCTACTGCATCTCTGGAGCTCAGCCACAGTGATCTTGGGGTTCTTCTTTACCTCTCTCACCAAGGCTCTTCTCCCACGATTGCTCAGTTTGGCTGGACGGCCAGGTCTAGGAAGACTTCTGGTGGTCCCAAACTTCTTCCATGTAAGGATTATGGAGGCCACTGTGCTCTTAGGAACCTTGAGTGCTGCAGAAATTCTGTTGTAACCTTGGCCAGATCTGAGCCTTGCCACAATTCTGTCTCTGAGCTCCTTGGCCAGTTCCTTTGACCTCATGATTCTCATTTGGTCTGACATGCACTGTGAGCTGTGAGGTCTTATATAGACGGGTGTGCGCCTTTCCAAATCAAGTCCAATCAGTTTAATTAAACACAGCTGGACTCCAATGAAGGAGTAGAACCATCTCAAGGATGATCACAAGGAAATGGACAGCATGTGACTGAAATATGAGTGTCTGAGCAAAGGGTCTGAATACTTATGGCCAGGTGATATTTCAGTTTTTCTTTTTTAATAAGTTTGCAAAAATTTCTACATTTCTGGGGGGGTTTTTTCAGTCAAGATGGGGTGCAGTGTACATTAATGAGAAAAAAAAATGAACTTTTTTGAGTTTACCAAATGGCTGCAATGAAGCAAAGAGTGAGAAATTTAAAGGGGTCTGAATACATTCTGTAGCGCCCCCACTGCCGCAGGGCCGAGGGGTACCCGGTACCGGGCCTGTGAGTCTCTGCTCTGGGGTTGTCACGGTGGCTAGGCCCGGTCCGTGACCCTGCTGAGGGGCGTACAGTAATAGATGTGGATGGTGGTGGTGGTGCGGTGCAGTAAATAACGAGGACACCAGGTTGCAGTCTCTTTACCTCTTTACTGAAGGTCTCTGGGTCCTCAGTCCGGAACACGGTCAACCAGGCTGCGCAAGTCCGGCCGGTCCGATGGCACCTCCAGAGTTCCCTTTGCAGGTGGAAATCTGTGCCTTCCTGCTAGCGCTAGGTGTTGTGGTCCTCCCCTGCTGTGCTTACGGGATAATCCCCACAACTGTTGTGTCTGTTTCTGATGTTCCCTCACAACTCGATTAGATGATGTTCTTCTCCTCCGTCCCTTCCTGATGTTACGGTTGGGACGCACCCGTATGACGGGTAGGCTCGGAGCTCTTCCGGGACCCTAGAGTCGCCCCTCTCCACAGGTTGCCCCCTATGTCTTCTTAGGTGATTTAGGTGAGACAGCCCGCCTATGACTGACTGTCCTGCCGTTGGTTTGAAGTATTGCCTGAAGCTGTATATAGAAATACTTCCTCGGCGTTCCGGCCGCCGGTTGTGCGCCTCAGTAGGATGTTGCCTCGATCTTACAGCACGACTCCTACTGGTATTCTCCTTCTTGCTTTGATCTCGTTTCTCACTCAGCACAATATATCTCGCTTCTGATCCTTTCTTAGGGCACCGCCGCTATGCTGAGCAGGCACGGTCCCGTGACGTTCTTTCTGGTTGCTAGGCCTCTGTCAGGGTCCCAAACCTGACAGGGACCCTACCGAATCTTCCCCCACAACACCCTCTGCCACAAGGTGTTGCCTGGATCCAACCCAGTCAGCTTTCTGTCCTAACTTCCTGCCTGACCCCCAGTTTTACCAGTATGTGAGGAGTGGCCTAATAAATAGCACCCTTAGCTCCCCCTGGAGGCCCGGCTGTGAAATGTATTGGTGTATGTGATACCTGGTCAGACGAACTCCTTCAGTGCCATCAGACGTACCATAGCCTTCCTTAGCGGCGGAGCCACAGTACTGCAACGACCAGGACTCTGGGGCGCTGCAATTCCATACCCACTGTATAAGCTGACAATGTATATAGAGGCATTCTCTGACACTATATATGGAGGCACTATCTGTCTGACACTGTGCACTGTATATTGAGGCACTCTGTGGCAGACACTATACACCAACACCATCTGGCAGGCACTGTATATAGCGGCACCATCTGGCAATCATTGTATATAGCGGCACCATCTGGCAATCACTGTATATAGCGGCACCATCTGGCAATCACTGTATATAGCGGCACTATCTGGCAGACATTGTATATAGCAGCAACATCTGGCAATCACTGTATATAGCGGCCGCATCTGGCAGGCACTGTATATAGCGGCCCCATCTGGCAGACACTGTATATAGCGGCCCCATCTGGCAGGCACTGTATATAGCGGCCCCATCTGGCAGACACTGTATATAGCGGCACCATCTGGCAGGCACTGTATATAGCGGCCCCATCTGGCAGGCACTGTATATAGCGGCCCCATCTGGCAGACACTGTATATAGCGGCACCATCTGGCAGGCACTGTACATAGCGGCACCATCTGGCAATCACTGTATATAGAGGCACCATCTGGCAATCACTGTATATAGCGGCACCATCTGGCAGACACTGTATATAGTGGCACTATCTGGCAGACACTGTATATGGCGGCCCCATCTGGCAGGCACTGTATATAGCGGCACCATCTGGCAATCACTGTATATAGCGGCACCATCTGGCAATCACTGTATATAGCGGCACTATCTGGCAGACACTGTATATAGCAGCACCATCTGGCAATCACTGTATATAGCGGCACTATCTGGCAGACACTGTATATAGCGGCACTCTTTGGCAAACACTGATATATAGGCAAGCTCTGTCATGCACTGTATATGGAGGCACTCTGGCAGACACGCATATAGTGGCAGTCTGCAGACACTGTATATAGATGTACTCTCTGGTAAGCACAGTATGTGGAGGCACTCTCTAGCAGACACTGTACGTGGAGGCACTCTCTGGCAGACACTGTATATAGATGTACTCTCTGACAGGCACTGTATGTGGAGGTACTCTCTGGCAGACACTGTATATAGATGTACTCTCTGGCAGACACTGTATATAGATGTACTCTCTGGCAGACACTGTATATAGATGTACTCTCTGTCAGGCACTGTATGTGGAGGTACTCTCTGGCGGACACTGTATATAGATGTACACTCTGACAGGCACTGTATGTGGTGGCACTCTCTGGCAGACACTGTATATAGATGTACTCTCTGACAGGCACTGTATGTGGAGGCACTCTGGCAGACACTGTATATAGATGTACTCTCTGGCAGACACTGTATATAGATGTACTCTCTGTCAGGCACTGTATGTGGAGGTACTCTCTGGCGGACACTGTATATAGATGTACACTCTGACAGGCACTGTATGTGGTGGCACTCTCTGGCAGACACTGTATATAGATGTACTCTCTGGCAGGCACTGTATGTGGAGATAACCACAAGAAAAACAGTGTACTAGTCCAAAAATTATGAATATATCAAAACTTTATTGAAATTACAACCAGTCTTAAATGACAACAAAAGCTAAAATCGGCAATCACCTGCACACTGCAGTAGAAAGACAGAGCGGCACAGACGTGCAATTAATACTAGGACCAAAAACAGATGCCATATGTGCATGGTAACGGTGTAAAAAAGTCCAAGGACCATACCATTTCTATATAAAAACATCATAAGCAGTCAATTATCAGCAAGGCATGCATTTGGCAAATCTACATCATACCTGGTAATAGTGAGCGATGCACCGCGCTGTCTCCCACCCACCCGACGCGCGTTTTGAATTAACCTTCCTCAAGGGGGGCGTGCCGAAGTAAAATATCCCCCTCCTTTTGTAGTTAGCAGGCCTGCATACGTACCAATCAGCGGTCACAATCCAGACACATCCGATGACGCTGGTACACACGGGCCCATGTCACCAAGCGTCAGAGGATGGCCGGAAGGAGATGCGGTCCGGTATAGCTAGCGGTCTGCGCATGCGCAAAAGATCTGGCGCGGCCATTATAACATAGGGAAAATTGTGCCCATACATAGAAAGCCTAACATATGCCCAGGACATGCATACAAACGGCGCATCCCTGTGAATCATATTAGAATAGTCACAACATGCCCATAAAACACAAAGGAGCAAATAACCATAGAGACCGATCAGCAATATCCAAACATAGGTGTAACAGATATACAATAAAGTATGCATATACAACCAAGATATATAACCCCTGCCATGAATTTATTAGTATCACAAAAGCCACATGTCTAATAATGATGTATATTGTACAATGAAGACAAGCAACATCTATATATAACACATGTGTTAAGGCTTGTCAGCATAAGCACTAATAATAATAATAATGAATAATAATAATCATAATAATCATAATAACAATAATATACAGGTCATGAAAACCATCAAAAAAATATTTATTTATTGTGACACTATATAGAGCCCATAACAAACCAAGACATATTGTATCAGTTAATGTACATATTAACAGAGATAATTTAGACACTGCACATAGCATAATCAGGCCACGTAAATATGGAAAATAATAAATACATAAAGTATGCATTTTCAATATATAATGAACCGGTTGCTGTAAGGAGCCAAGGCTACATTATTCGGCATTCAAGCTATCCATAACACATCTTCATGTAGACGCAAGGCCGCAGTTATAACACTAGAAGCAGGAGAGAAGACCCACAACTAAAAACAGCAAATGCAGATAATAGCACAACTCTGCGATACGCACCAGCCAGAGGACTACAAAAAAGGCGCAAAAGAGAGGCTTTCATTCAAACCGAATGGTTGGACTGTGTTGAGTTGCCAGATCCATCTTGTCTCCAGCCTACCCAATCTCTTGGACAGACCTCCTCCACGAATATTAATGTTAAGGGCATCAATACCCCTAACCCTAAGACCTGTACTGTCACAATTGTGGAATTCTTTAAAGTGGCGAGGTAACGTTTTGAGAGTGGACGCGTCCGCGCAGCAGGATGCCGCCTGTATACCCAATACATGTTCTCTAATGCGAACCTTTAGTTGGCGAGTTGTTAATCCCACGTAGATAAGTCCGCAGGGACATGTAGCATGATAGACTACATAACGAGTAGTACAGGTAATATACTGACGGATTTTGTAATATTTAGTGCCATCAAAATTGGCAAAGATATCAGACCTATTGATGTTGGGACAGGCAGCGCACCCGCCACATGGAACACATCCACTCTTTCTTGGGAAATTATCCAAGAATGTCATCTTGTTGTTAAGGGAGTAGTGACTGGAGACGAGATGATCCTTAAGATTTTTTGCACGCCTAAATGCTAAAGATGGCTTCTCCGGTATAAGTTTGGCAATCACAGGGTCCACACGTAAAATTGGCCATGCTCCCCTAAGAACCGATCTAATCCTATCAGATTGCGAGCAAAAAGGCATGATAAATCTTAACTTAGGAGGGTCATCAGAGTTGGGCAAAGAATCATTACCATATAGGAGGGTCTGACGTGTGGCATGCTTAGCTCTATTAAAAGCATGCTTTGATTGACCTGTTGCTATATCCACGTGATCTAAAACGTTCCTTTAGGTCATCCGCCCTCAATAGAAAATCAGCATCAGATGAACATATCCGACAGAGATGCAGGAACTGTCCAACCGGTACCGATCTGATCATATGGCGCGGATGACCCGAAGAGGCATGAAGAAGTGTATTAGTTGATGTCTCTTTACGATAAATATCAGTTTGTAGGTTACCTGTAGGGTCCCTCCTTATTGTCACATCAAGAAAATCCAAAGAAGTGCCACTATATACAAAAGTCAAATGAATATTGAGATCATTGCTATTGAGGGATTGTATCAGCTGCTCAAGGTTGACCGGAGTGCCCTGCCAGATGAAGAAGATATCGTCAATGTACCGCGTCCAAAAAGGGACATGGTCCATAGACCCCAATTCATCAGACAGGAAGAGTTCCCTCTCCCACAGCCCCAGGAAAAGGCCGGCATAGGAGGGCGCAAAGGCCGCCCCCATGGCGGTCCCCTGGAGCTGCAGGTAGAAGCAACCCTTAAACACAAAAAAGTTGTGTGTGAGGATGAACTCTAAAAGTTCCAGCAGAAGGTCCCTAAAGCCTATAGACAAAGAAGATGTACCAAGAAAAAATCGTACTGCGGATAGACCATCACTATGTTTAATGTTGGTATATAGGGATTCAACATCCGCTGAAACCAATAGAGTATCACCCTCCAATTGCAGTCCGTCGACCCTGCGCAGCAGATCACCCGTGTCCTTAAGAAAGGAAGGGAGGCCCGAGACAAGAGGTTGTAGGTGAAAATCAATCTCTGGCTGACACTGTATATAGATGTACTCTCTGGCAGGCACTGTACATGGAGGCACTCTCTGGCAGACACTGTACGTGGAGGCACTCTGGCAGGCACTGTATGTGGAGACACTCTGGCAGGCACTGTATGTGGAGGCACTCTCTAGCAGACACTGTACGTGTAGGCACTCTCTGGCAGACACTGTACGTGGAGGCACTCTCTGGCACAAACTGTAGGTGGCACTCTCTGGCAGGCACTGTACGTGAAGGCACTCTGGCAGGCACTGTACGTGAAGGCACTCTCTGGCAGGCACTGTTTATGGAGGCACTCTCTGGCAGACACTGTACGTTGAGGCACTCTGGCAGGCACTGTATGTGGAGGCACTCTCTGGCAGGCACTGTACATGGAGGAACTCTCTGGCAGGCACTGTATATGGAGGCACTCTCTGGCAGACACTGTACGTTGAGGCACTCTGGCAGGCACTGTATGTGGAGGAACTCTCTGGTAGGCACTGTATATGGAGGCACTCTGGCAGGCACTGCAGGTGGCACTCTCTGGCAGGCACTGTACGTGAAGGCACTCTCTGGCAGGCACTGTATATGGAGGCACTCTCTGGCAGACACTGTAGGTGGAGGCACTCTGGCAGGCACTGTATATGGAGGCACTCTTGCAGGCACTGTACGTGGAGGCACATTCTGGCAGGCACTGTATGTGGAGGCACTCTCTGGCAGGCACTGTACGTGAAGGCACTCTCTGGCAGACACTGTAGGTGGAGGCACTCTGGCAGGCACTGTATATGGAGGCACTCTTGCAGGCACTGTACGTGAAGGCACTCTCTGGCAGACACTGTAGGTGGAGGCACTCTGGCAGGCACTGTATATGGAGGCACTCTTGCAGGCACTGTATATGGAGGCACTCTTGCAGGCACTGTACGTGGAGGCACTCTCTGGCAGGCACTGTATGTGGAGGCACTCTCTGACAGGCACTGTACATGGAGGAACTCTCTGGCAGGCACTGTATATGGAGGCACTCTCTGGCAGACACTGTACGTTGAGGCACTCTGGCAGGCACTGTATGTGGAGGAACTCTCTGGTAGGCACTGTATATGGAGGCACTCTGGCAGGCACTGCAGGTGGCACTCTCTGGCAGGCACTGTACGTGAAGGCACTCTCTGGCAGGCACTGTATATGGAGGCACTCTCTGGCAGACACTGTAGGTGGAGGCACTCTGGCAGGCACTGTATATGGAGGCACTCTTGCAGGCACTGTACGTGGAGGCACATTCTGGCAGGCACTGTATGTGGAGGCACTCTCTGGCAGGCACTGTACGTGAAGGCACTCTCTGGCAGACACTGTAGGTGGAGGCACTCTGGCAGGCACTGTATATGGAGGCACTCTTGCAGGCACTGTACATGAAGGCACTCTCTGGCAGACACTGTAGGTGGAGGCACTCTGGCAGGCACTGTATATGGAGGCACTCTGGCAGGCACTGTATATGGAGGCACTCTTGCAGGCACTGTACGTGGAGGCACTCTCTGGCAGGCACTGTATGTGGAGGCACTCTCTGACAGGCACTGTATGTGGAGGCACTCTCTGGCAGGCACTGTATGTGGAGGCACTCTCTGGCAGGCACTGTATGTGGAGGCACTCTCTGGCACAAACTGTAGGTGGCACTCTCTGGCAGGCACTGTACGTGAAGGCACTCTCTGGCAGGCACTGTATATGGAGGCACTCTCTGGCAGACACTGTATATGGAGGCACTCTCTGGCAGACACTGTACGTTGAGGCACTCTGGCAGGCACTGTATGTGGAGGAACTCTCTGGTAGGCACTGTATATGGAGGCACTCTGGCAGGCACTGTAGGTGGCACTCTCTGGCAGGCACTGTACGTGAAGGCACTCTCTGGCAGGCACTGTATATGGAGGCACTCTCTGGCAGACACTGTAGGTGGAGGCACTCTGGCAGGCACTGTATATGGAGGCACTCTTGCAGGCACTGTACGTGGAGGCACATTCTGGCAGGCACTGTATGTGGAGGCACTCTCTGGCAGGCACTGTACGTGAAGGCACTCTCTGGCAGACACTGTAGGTGGAGGCACTCTGGCAGGCACTGTATATGGAGGCACTCTTGCAGGCACTGTACGTGAAGGCACTCTCTGGCAGACACTGTAGGTGGAGGCACTCTGGCAGGCACTGTATATGGAGGCACTCTGGCAGGCACTGTATATGGAGGCACTCTTGCAGGCACTGTACGTGGAGGCACTCTCTGGCAGGCACTGTATGTGGAGGCACTCTCTGGCAGGCACTGTATGTGGAGGCACTCTCTGGCAGGCACTGTACGTGGAGGCACTCTCTGGCAGGCACTGTACGTGAAGGCACTCTCTGGCAGGCACTGTACGTGAAGGCACTCTCTGGCAGGCACTGTTTATGGAGCCACTCTCTGGCAGACACTGTACGTTGAGGCACTCTGGCAGGCACTGTATGTGGAGGCACTCTCTGACAGGCACTGTACATGGAGGAACTCTCTGGCAGGCACTGTATATGGAGGCACTCTCTGGCAGACACTGTACGTTGAGGCACTCTGGCAGGCACTGTATGTGGAGGAACTCTCTGGTAGGCACTGTATATGGAGGCACTCTGGCAGGCACTGCAGGTGGCACTCTCTGGCAGGCACTGTACGTGAAGGCACTCTCTGGCAGGCACTGTATATGGAGGCACTCTCTGGCAGACACTGTAGGTGGAGGCACTCTGGCAGGCACTGTATATGGAGGCACTCTTGCAGGCACTGTACGTGGAGGCACATTCTGGCAGGCACTGTATGTGGAGGCACTCTCTGGCAGGCACTGTACGTGAAGGCACTCTCTGGCAGACACTGTAGGTGGAGGCACTCTGGCAGGCACTGTATATGGAGGCACTCTTGCAGGCACTGTACGTGAAGGCACTCTCTGGCAGACACTGTAGGTGGAGGCACTCTGGCAGGCACTGTATATGGAGGCACTCTGGCAGGCACTGTATATGGAGGCACTCTTGCAGGCACTGTACGTGGAGGCACTCTCTGGCAGGCACTGTATGTGGAGGCACTCTCTGACAGGCACTGTATGTGGAGGCACTCTCTGGCAGGCACTGTATGTGGAGGCACTCTCTGGCAGGCACTGTATGTGGAGGCACTCTCTGGCACAAACTGTAGGTGGCACTCTCTGGCAGGCACTGTACGTGAAGGCACTCTCTGGCAGGCACTGTATATGGAGGCACTCTCTGGCAGACACTGTATATGGAGGCACTCTCTGGCAGACACTGTACGTTGAGGCACTCTGGCAGGCACTGTATGTGGAGGAACTCTCTGGTAGGCACTGTATATGGAGGCACTCTGGCAGGCACTGTAGGTGGCACTCTCTGGCAGGCACTGTACGTGAAGGTACTCTCTGGCAGGCACTGTATATGGAGGCACTCTCTGGCAGACACTGTAGGTGGAGGCACTCTGGCAGGCACTGTATATGGAGGCACTCTTGCAGGCACTGTACGTGAAGGCACTCTCTGGCAGACACTGTAGGTGGAGGCACTCTGGCAGGCACTGTATATGGAGGCACTCTGGCAGGCACTGTATATGGAGGCACTCTTGCAGGCACTGTACGTGGAGGCACTCTCTGGCAGGCACTGTATGTGGAGGCACTCTCTGGCAGGCACTGTATGTGGAGGCACTCTCTGGCAGGCACTGTATGTGGAGGTACTCTCTGGCAGGCACTATATGTGGAGGTACTCTCTGGCAGGCACTGTATGTGGAGGCACTCTCTGGCAGGCACTGTATGTGGAGGCACTCTCTGGCAGGCACTGTATGTGGAGGCACTCTCTGGCAGGCACTGTATGTGGAGGCACTCTCTGGCAGGCACTGTATGTGGAGGCACTCTCTGGCAGACACTGTATGTGGAGGCACTCTTGCAGGCACTGTATGTGGAGGCACTCTCTGGCAGGCACTGTATGTGGAGGCACTCTCTGGCAGGCACTGTATGTGGAGGCACTCTCTGGCAGGCACTGTATGTGGAGGCACTCTCTGGCAGGCACTGTATGTGGAGGCACTCTCTGGCAGGCACTGTATGTGGAGGCACTCTCTGGCAGGCACTGTATATGGAGGCACTCTCTGGCAGGCACTGTATGTGGAGGCACTCTCTGGCAGGCACTGTATGTGGAGGCACTCTCTGGCAGGCACTGTATGTGGAGGCACTTTCTGGCAGGCACAGTATATGCTGATGTCCATGTGGTAAAGTCAGGATCCCTCAACGATATGGATTAGACAGCGAATGTGAATGATTGCTATAAAAAAAATAACTGTACTGTAATACTTCTTGCGAAAACTGACTGAACTGCAATTTATTACAATGAGGGAAATATTTGAGGAATAAATTACAAAATCTGAATTCTGTGATAGTTGCAGTTTGTGATTCCCAACACTAGGTGGCACTATACGCTATGGAGAGCTATGGAGACTGCTTATGTCTGCCATAAACCAGATTCTGTGTCTAGCATCTGCTGCGCATATTGTGCAGATGCAGATTTCCTACACAACTCGTATTGAGCTATACGTCTATCAGTGCTGTCAAAACAAGACCACGTCTGAGGTGAAAACTGGCTGCTGTGAAGTCCTTCCCTGACGACCACAGTCTCCTACACGTGGTTGTCAGGCAGAGAGTTCCTAGCAACCATACTGCCTCAGCATACTCCGGCCTAGCTAGTAAACTGAGGCAGAGAAGGGTCTAGGAGGCTTTTTAGCACTTTACAGGCCTCACGTCCATCTCTAACCACCATTTTAGACATAATCTTGCTCACTTTGGTGGCATTGACTGGGGCGACCAGTTCATATTTATTTTTTTTATGACAAGTAGGATCATGAGGTGCCCATTTTGTCCGGTTTTGGAGCATCATGGCGCTGAATTTTGAGTCTGAAAAGATTGCTTTATGGTAGAATTTTATCAAAAATGGACACCTATTTTACGATTAGACATTAGCGGTGATCGTGTCCATATTATTTTGAGACGCACTTTTAACTAAAATATCTGCCTTTAATTGGTAGAATTATCTATGGAGTAAGCGGACCTATTTCCCCTTCCTAACATCAAGCCTTTTAGCGCTTGGTTTTTAATCCACTACGTACAAATTAACCCCCGGAGGCTGCGGCAGAAAGCTCCGATATGAGACGTTCTGCTAAAACCCTGACACATCTTTCTTCTGGGATAATTGTTCTGCAGCAGCGTCATCCTGAAGACTGACAATCTTGTCATGTATAAAGTGGGACTAACTGGAAAATGAGTCTATTACTGGGAACAAAAAGCCACGCGAACGTAATGAGTCAGGGGGCATCATGGGATTATTTGCGTACACACTGAATTTATGATGGCGCTGGAGTAATGGAGCTTGGTGATGGGGCGCTCCGGTCTCCGGAAGTCACAGACTGTAAAATGTCATTCTGGGCCGACAGTCAAAGTTTCTTCTGCCTCATCGGCTCCGGCAATCCAATTAAAATGTGAGATCGATTCCTTGTGTCACAATTTTCAAAGGGATGTAACCTATTTAATAGTCCGGATTAAAGACATCTTATCCGTCTCAGAGATGGATCTCGAGTTAAGCATCCCATAGACACGTGGACACTTCATACGATATGATCGATCATCTTGATATTCTCCTCAACCCGTCATCCATGAATTATGGAAATAAGGGCTATCGGTTGGCAATTTTCTTCTTTTTTCCTGCTGTAGCCATCATAGAAATTTCTTTAGTGATTTTTGCTATGATAAGAATGAATTTTCATAGGGACAAACGTGTTTTTAAAGGGCTATTAAATAAATTGCCAATCGTGTAATTCATGGATGGGTTGGGTGAACGAGGGCCAGCGTCGTTCCCGTAGGGGTCTTCTCCATGTTAAATCTGAATGGGAATTAAGTTTTAAACACAGATGTAAAAGCCTCATCTTGTTAAAGTCGGTGTCTAGAATAAAAAAATAAAAACGATCGCCACACTTGTCCATAAACTGTGACAGGTATTGCAGTCTCTCCCAATTCACTTAAAAGGGACTTTTCACTTGCCATAAATATGCAATCTTCCTGCCTGGTATAAATGCAGCTGTTCTCCTGAATCCTGCGATGTTTTTCTTTTGTTTCTGCGCCTCTCTGTTCCTAAGATATGGTCCCCTCTACTTTGTATGTAAATCAAGTTTTATTAGTCAAATGGGCGTGCTCCTCAATTATTCTTGAGGATCCGACCCACTTGGCTAACAAGACTAGATTAACATGCAGGGAAGAGGAGGCCATATCTCAGGAAAGGAGAGGTGCATAAACAAAAGAAAAACATTGCCGGATTCAGGAGAACAGCGACATTTATAACAGGTAAGAAAAAAACATATTTATGGGAGATGACAGGTCCCTTCAAATAGGGGTAAGCTGCAGTTTTAGAATCAGCCAATGGACAGGAATTGTGCTGTTTTACCCCTGGTTTACCTGGGATAAGCTGCAATACCTAACCTAGCCTTTGATCATATGTGGCGCTGTTTCTGAAAATGATACAGTTTTGTTTTTTTTTCTTTAATTCTGGATAATTCCTTTATGTCAAACACAAATATTAGATATCTAAGTTGAATTATATGACTAACATCAATCATTCCTTAACAACTTTTCAGTAGGTCAATGGCGGAGGTGAGCGAACACCAAACACTTGTAATGCTACTTATCTAAATGGGAAACTAACACAAAATGAATACATGTAACGTTTGGACATGGTGTAATACTTCATTTCTCCTGTGGGAGTGCTGTGGGAAGATTAAGCATTTGTTTTAGACTGTCCAATGTTGACAATAATATGAGCTGTGAAATGTGTATTGATACAACACGGCTCAGGAGGGGATACGTCATACTTGGCAGGGAAATTAACAGTGAACAGATCGGAGGCTACACATGTGCACCTCCACTCAGTACCAAAATCAATATTGGTAAGTGTGTAATGTATGTAGAAATCCCAACAGCGAGCGCCAATACAGGGGAAATTAAGCATTACAGGATTCCTAATCAAATCAATGGGATGTCCATGTAATGTATGACTGACTGGTCCTTCAGAGTGAGAGACGCTCTTTATACTCCTCTCCACTCCGGCCAAGAGGTGAGAATCCCAAAGAGAGGACCCCTTCCTCCAATAACCCAAAATATCCCCAAAAAGTTTATGAAAATATTAAAAACTAGATAAATGTGGTGTAAGATTTATTTTGGGGGCGCAGATTAGTTCCCCTTAAAACTGTGATATAAACTTGTCTCCACTTCAAATTGTGTAAAATAAAAAAGTGCTGCACAACCCATTATGCTGGTAAATATTGGCCATTTTCAGCGACATTGCGGCCACAGAGGTTAGGGGGCGAAGGGGTTAATGGTGCTTTATATAGAAAAATATTCTCCGTATAGACTGTGAGTGATGTGTTTTGTCCTCCGAGTTATACAATTATGTAGCATGGAGCGGAGGCGTACGGGAAAATACACCGGAGAGGACAAATTAATCAGGAGTGAAGAAGGATACTTTAGGTAATTACTCAATGAAATAGCCCTTCCCCCCTACTTAAAACTAATAGTTATGTAAAATGGGATTTCATGTCAAAATTAGCACATCGCCCATCACAAAGTGCAATTAGCATGAAATGAGCTGAGGTCCAGCAGAACTAATGGAGAGGCTCTATATCATTCAGATGCCACCAACCAGGGATTAATGGCCCCCCAACCACAGATTTAGAGAGAATGGAGCCGGTTCAGTCACACAGAGAATCTGAATTTTGAAATAAAAAGCTTCTATTTGATGGTGGTATAGCACAATAAATATAGCAGCAAAATGAAAAAATCCAGCATCCACAGGAGATGAGGTAAGTATATTAAAACATTATTTTATTAGCAAAAGAGTAAAAAGAAAAGTTAAAAATCAAAACATACAAAGAGAATAAGGACAGACATGGGTCAATGCTTTTCAAGTATAACCGCTCCTAGTCCTGACAGGTCAGGACTAAGAGCATTTATGCTCAAAACACATAGACCCATTGCCATGGCTTAAAGTTTGGGACACCCTAGCTATCCTTGCTCCCCAAGTTACTTCTGATGGTGAAGATGCAAGGGCCACATGCCTCGCTGAGCTCCTAAAATAGTCCTTATCTGTCCCCTCCCCCACACAAACCAGACTAGCAAGGGAAGACATACAGAGATAAGTGAAAATACCAATCATACAAATATGCACTCACAAACAACAGAGTGGAATACCGGGAAGTAAAGAAACAAAAAACTAAATAGGAGAAAATGAGAATATGCACACAGACAAATTACCAAGCAACTGCCTTCTGAACAACACTCCAAACAACTCCTCAACAATCAACACCTCCAACTCCAGAGACAGGCAGTATGAATCTAACACAGGTAATCCCTGATTGCCAGAGGAGAGTGTATATAGCAGAGGGGAGTGGCCAACACTGAACAGCTGAGACCAGCAAAGCAGAAAAGCTCCAGAAGAAGACCTCTCAACTGATCAGATTAACCCCTGCACTGCTAGCAGATACCTGCACTGTTTACTATGATGGTGAAATGCTTCTAATTAGTGCAGGAGTACATGAAATCAGACACCGTAGTCTTCTGGCCCCTCTGTGTCGTGGTAAACTCGTGACAGTACCCCTCCTTCTAAGAGGGACCTCAGGGCAGGGTGTGCAGTGTGCAAAGACCAGATCAACCACATGGATGTTAGATACTTGTACCCACATTCTCTCTTCAGGACCGTAACAGTAACCTGTCCAGTATACCAGATACTGAAGAGACAGACGAACCAAGTGAGAATCAACCATCTTAGCAATCTGAAATTCCAAATTCCCATCAACAATGATGGAGGTTGTAATGATGGTTCAGAGGACACAACATATTTTTTTGAGAAGAGACCGGTGAAACACATAATGAGTCCTTGAAGTGGGTGGCAAAGCAAGGCGGAATGCTACAGGATTGACGACGGACACAATCTTATAAGGACCAATAAACCTGGGTTCCAGTTTCGAAGAAGGAATTTTCAACTTTGAGCTTCAACCTTGAGGACAACCACACCAAATCACAAACACACAGGTCTGGACCCACCAAATGTCTCCAATCAGCCACACTCTTATATTTGGACCCCATCCTCTTAAAACTATTCAGAACCCCTTGACCCAATCCTCATGATTCTCAGACACAAAACACCTAAAATAAATGTCAAGATTCTGGTTAACACATTCAGTTTGTCCATTAGACTGCGGGTGAAAGGCTGAAGAGAATGACAGATGGATCCCCAAACAAGCGCAAAACACTTTCCAAAATTTGGAAATAAATTGTACCCCCAATCAGAAACAATATTGATAGGAAACCCATGAAATTTCACGATTTCTTTGATAAAAATTTGCTCCACGGTCTTGGTGTTGAGTAAAGCAGGTAGTGCAATGAAATTAGAAATTTTGCTGAATCTGTCATCCACCACCTAAATAACTATTACCTGCAGATACGGGTAGACCAGTGATGGAATCTACCACCTGAGTCCAAGGTCTACTGGGAATCACCGATGGTTGGAGGGGCCAAGACGAACGAGTATGAGGGGTCTTGGAATGTGCACAGACACTGCAGGCGGCTACATACTCCAACCTCCTGGTGTACAGCACCACCAAAAAGCAGAGTAATGAGATCTGAGGTGGCTTTACTTCCAGGTTGTCCGGCCAAGACCGAGTTATGATGTTCACTTAAAATTTAACGCAGGAGATTCACAGGTCCGAACAATTTACCTAAAGGACAGGCAGCCCTTTATGTGCCAGAGTCCTTGTTCAACTACACTTGTGCTGTGTTCTCAGAGGCGTAATGTATAGCTCTGGACATTGTAATGATTCTTTTTATTGTTTTTCCTGTTCAAAATTTCAATAAATATATTTACTGAAAAAAAAAAAAAGACAGGCAGCAAGGGCTCTATCACCTCCTCCTCAAGGTCAGAACATGTAGATGCAATAAATACCACTTTGTGTAATATAGGAACCAGTCCACAATTATCTTCACCCCCAGGGGAAAAAAAGCCATTTTTCAACAGTTGGTGAGCCGATATACACATTTTCTATTTTTTTCTATACAACGTTAAATGCCAGGCTGAAAAGGGCACAACCTATCAGGAGAGAGGCTACACAGAGCTCCTACCTCTCTGGAGGACCATTCATTACACAGATAGTCTTCGGGAGCTGTACAAGGCCTTGTTTCACTTGTGGGAGCTCTGTAGGAAAATTGAACACTTACTACTAAATAGCACATTCCACCGCTGATGATACAGATGATAAAAATGAATTGTCCACAGCACACTACCCCTTTAATCTGTGGCTATATGTATCATCAAGTAAAGGGATAATGGAGGACCATTCATTACAGATAATGCAATAGCAACAGGAGTAGCTAGAGTGAGCTGAACAGTGGTAGCTGATTGCTGAATTAAGAAGAGTTGATTATCTGATAACAAGAGAGCTGAGACAGTTTGTTAACTTGCTCCATGATACAGCAAAGCAGAGAGTGCTATAGCACCAAGAGTAACAAGACAGAGCTTGGAAGTAGTAGCTGGTTGCTGGATTGCAATCAGGAGTAGCTGAGAAGATAATCACACATTTGGCTGGAGCAGAGTAAAGTAAAAGATGAGACAAAATCCTGCTAAAGCGCAGGGTAACAGGTGCTCTATTTCCTGAATACTCAGGCAGCGGATAGCAGCTGGAGCCAGCCTTGAAAGTCCTAAGTTAGTATTGTTGGGTTTTGATGGTGACTAAGGGAACTGAATATAGGAGAAGGGAACAAAGCCTGGGGCTGCATCCAGGACAGGTGAGTAATACCAGGTGTATCTAGTTTTGGAACATTTGGGTGGTAGCCAACATGGCCACCATTACAGTTCTCTAGGGGTGCAAATTTGCATAAAGGTAGGAGTTCCTATGATGTTTTGTGGTCGGACAGGACTGGAGCGATACTAATCTTGGGAAGTAGGAGCCCTCACCGGGTTGTATCACTATGGCTAAGATTTATGGAATGCCAGTTCTGTCAAACAGAGCAAAGGTCAACGTAGAGGAATTAGGCTTTGTGCACACTGCGGTTGAACGGTCCATTGGAGGAAAACCTCTGCAGGACCTCCAGACATAGACCACTGACACCTGGCTGATACAGTTGCCACTGTATAGGCATAAAGTGGCATACCTAGTCCCTAAGTAGGTGAGTGTTTCTGTAGGTCCTTCTCCTGGGATTATGCTTTGGGTTGGTATCATGTATATTCCAGGTGCACAAATCACTTAGTGATTAGATAGATAGATAGATAGATAGATAGATAATGGATGGATAGATAATAGATAGATAAATAGATATAGATTGATAAAGATAGATAATAGATAGATGGATAATGGATAGATAGATAAATAGATAGTAGATAGAAATAGAGATAATAGATAGATAATGGATAGATAGATTGATACGTAATAGATAGATAATAGATAGAAAATAGATGGATAGATAATAGATAGATAATAGATTGAGAGATAGATATTTTATATAACATCCTTCATCATTACAGAGTCCTGAGATGACAGGAATGTTCTATAACTCGCGTTGACGCACTTTTCACGTATAGAGATTGATGTAGTGGATTGATGTATTAACCCTGTGTGACCAACTTTTTTACTATTGATGCTGCCTATGCAGCATCAATAGTAAAAAGATCTAATGTTAAAAATAAAAAAAATAAAAAATCATTATGTACCCTCTGTTGGCCCCCCGGATCCAGCCGAGGCCTTTCCCGCTCCTCGCGGCGCTCCGGTGACCGGTCCATGCATTGAAGTCTCGCGAGATGATGACGTAGCGGTCTCGCGAGACTGCTACGTCATCATCTCGCGAGACAGCAATGCACTCTTGGGACCGGAGCGTCGCAAGGAGCATCGGTAAAGGCCTCGGCTGGATCCGGGGGGCCGACGGAGGGTGAGTATATAACTATTTTTTATTTTAATTCTTTTTTTAACAGGGATATGGTGCCCACATTGCTATATACTACGTGGGCTGTTTTAGCTACTGCGTGGGCTGTGTTATATACTACATCTCTGTGCTATATACTATGTGGGCTGTGCTATATACTACGTGGCTGTGGTATATATTACGTGGCTGGGCAATATACTACATCGCTGTGCTATATACTACGTGGCCTGTGTTATATACTGCATGGGGAGTGTTATATACTATGTCTCTGTGATATATACTACGTGGCTGTGCTATATACTACGTGGCTGTGCTATATACTATGTAGCTGTGCAATATATTATGTGGCTGTGCTATATACTACATGCCTGTGGTATATATTACATGGCTGGGCAATATACTACATCGCTGTGCTCTATACTACGTGGCCTGTGTTATATACTGCATGGGCAGTGTTATATACTACGTCTCTGTGCTATATACTACGTGGCTGTGCTATATACTACGTGGCTGTGCAATATATTATGTGGCTGTGCAATATATTACGTGGCTGGGCAATATACTACGTGTCTGTGCTATATACTACATGGCTGTCTGTGTTACGTGGGCTGTGCTATATACTATGTGGCTGCTATATACATACATACATATTCTAGAATACCCGATGCGTTAGAATCGGGCCACCATCTAGTTTTATATAACATCCTTCATCATTAGAGTCCTGAGATGACAGGAATGTTCTATAACTCGCGTTGACGCACTTTTCACGTATCGAGATTGATGTAGCGGATAAGACGTCCCTTGGAGAAGAGGGCGCAGGTGGGCTGAAGAGGGTCTCTACTTGTTCTGTCTACGTCTTGTCAGAGCCGCAGGTGGTGATGAGGAGAGAGAATGACCCTAAATCTTTCATTGCTGGGGGACGGTGTTTTGTGTGAGATCACAAGGATCAAAGATCTTCTCCCAATAACTAAATGGAGATATAGCATGGTGGCTCAGTGGTTAGCACTGTAGCATTGCAGCGCTGGGGTCCTGGGTTCTAATCCCACCTTGGACAACATCTGCAAGGAGTTTGTATGTTCTCCCCGTGTTTGCATGGGTTTCCTCCGGGTACTCCGGTTTCCTCCCACATTCCAAAGACATACTGATAGGGAATTAAGATTGTGAGCCCCAACGGGGACAGCGATGATAATGTGTGCAAACTGTAAAGCGCTGCGGAATATGTTAGCGCTATATAAAAAATAAAGATTATTATTATTTATACTTTGTAAATTATTATGTGTAATCCTCCAATATTTGGAAATCAAAAGTAGGTACAAGACCTGTTGCCCTTACTGAAATATTAACACCAGGTATATGTTGTGAGACCTAATTTTTTGCAAGTCATTTTTTGAGTTCTGTTGTGTAAGTGTGCCCCCCAGTGTTTATTATCATTATTATTTGGGCACCATATGGTTCTGATTTTGCACAATATGGCATCAAATATTGGCTCTACGTTGTCGTTTTTGATAAATGTTTTGCATTGGTAGTTTGGTTATTCCCTTTTATCTGAACAATTCTTCACATTCTCTTCGTATACATTTATCAGAATGGTTCTTCACATCCTTCTCTGGTTTTTTTTTTCTTAAATTCTTTGCATCTTCCTCTGATCCTTTTAATCAGGGGAATTCTTCACAATCTCTTCTTATCCTTTCATTAGAATGAATGATCTCACCTCTCTCTGTTCCTTTCGTTATAACAATTCTTCACATCCTCCTCTGATCCTTTCATCAGATTTATTCTTCAAATCCTCCTTTCACCTGCTACATATTTACTTCTTTCTCTGATCAATAATATCATAATGATTCTTCATACCTTCCTTTGATATTTTCATCAGAATATTTCTTCACATCTTCCACTGATGCTTTCATCAGAATGATTCTTTGCATCCCTTCACATCCTCCCCTAGTCCCTTTCATCAGAATGATGCTTCACATTCTCCTATGATCCTTTCATGACAGTGATTATTCAGGTCCTACTGTGTTCCCTGTCATCAAAACAATGCTTCACATCTTTCCCTGATCCCTTTCATCGGAATGATTTTTCAGATCTCCTCTGATCCTTTCATCAGACCAATTCTTAACATCCTCCTCTGGTCCTTCCATAAGAATCTTTCTTTACATCCTTCACCAGGACAATTCTTCATCTCCTCTCCTTATCCATGCATCAGAATGATTCTTCTTATCCTACTCTGGCTATTTCTTTAGAACAATTCTTTACATCCTTCTCTGATCCTTTCATCAGAACATTTCTTCACATTCTCCTTTGATGCTTTCATCAGAATAATATTTTAAATCCTCCTCTGGACTATTTTATCAAAACATCACATCTTCCTTTAAACCCTTATATCAGAACGATTTTTCACATCTTCCTCTTATGCTTTCATCAGAATGATTCTTCACATCTCTTCACTCCCTCTCTTGATAGCTTTCATTAGCATGATTCTTCACTCCCTGCTATGATCCTTTCATCACAACAATCCTTCAAATCCTCCCCTGATCCCTTTTATCAAAATGATTCTTCAGATCCTCCTCTGATGCTTTCATCAGAACAATTCTTCACATGCTTTTCTGATCCTTTTATTAGAACTATTCTTCACATTCTCTTTAGACTCCTTTTTGTCAATGAGTTGTTTAAGTCCACAGGATTCACTTTTGCTGAATGTTTCTCCTTGAAAACACCATTCTTGGTATACAACCCCTGGCAAAAATTATGGAATCACCGGCCTTGGAGGATGTTCATTCAGTTGTTTAATTTTGTAGAAAAAAAGCAGATCACAGACATGGCACAAAACTAAAGTCATTTCAAATGGCAACTTTCTGGCTTTAAGAAACACTAAAAGAAATCAAGGACAATAAATGTGATAGTCAGTAATGGTTACTTTTTTTAACCAAGCATAGGGGAAAAATAATGGAATCACTAAATTCTGAGGAAAAAATTATGGAATCACCCTGTAAATTTTCATACCCAAAACTAACACCTGCATCAAATTAGATCTGCTCGTTGGTCTGCATCTAAAAAGGAGCGATCACACCTTGGAGAGCTGTTGCACCAAGTGGACTGACATGAATCATGGCTCCAACAAGAGAGATGTCAATTGAAACAAAGGAGAGGATTATCAAACTCTTAAAGGAGGGTAAATCACGCAATGTTGCAAAAGATGTTGGTTGTTCACTGTCAGCTGTGTCTAAAATCTGGACCAAATACAAACAACATGGGAAGGTTGTTAAAGGCAAACATACTGGTAGACCAAGGAAGACATCAAAGCGTCAAGACCGGAAACTTAAAGCAATATGTCTCCAAAACAGGAAATGCAACAAAACAAATGAGGAACAAATGGGTGGAAACTGGAGTCAACGTCTGTGACCGAACTGTAAGAAACCACCTAACAGAAATGGGATTTACATAGAGAAAAGCTAAATGAAAGCCATCATTAACACCTAAACAGAAAAAAACAAGGTTACAATAGACTAAGGAAAAGCAATCGTGGACTGTGGATGACTGGATGAAAGTCATATTCAGTGATGAATCACAAATCTGCATTGGGCAAGGTGATGATGCCAGAACTTTTGTTTGGTTCCTTTCCAATGAGATTTATAAAGATGACTGCCTGAAGAGAACATGCAAATTTCCACAGTCACTGATGATATGGGGCTGCATGTCAGGTAAAGGCACTGGGGAGATGGCTGTCATTACATCTTCAATAAATGCACAAGTTTATGTTGATATTTTGGACACGTTTCTTATCCCATCAATTGAAAGGATGTTTGGGGATGATGAAATCATTTTTCAAGATAATGCTTCCTGCCATAGAGCAAAAACTGTGAAAACATTCCTTGAAAAAAGACTCATAAGGTCAATGTCATGGCCTGCAAATAGTCCAGATCTCAATCCAATTGAAAATCTTTGGTGGAAGTTGAAAAAAATGGTCGATGACAAGGCTCCAACCTGCAAAGCTGATCTGGCAACAGATTGATGAAGAGTCCTGTTTGACACTCATTAAGTCCATGCCTCAGAGACTACAAGCTGTTGTAAAAGCCATAGGTGGTGCAACAAAATACTAGTGATGTGTTGGAGTGTTTTTTTTGTTTGTTTCTTTTGTCATGATTCCATAATTTTTTCCTCAGAATTGAGTGATTCCATAATTTTTCCCCTATGCTTGGTTAAAAAAAAGTAACCATTACTGACTACCACATTTTTTTATCCTTGATTTCTTTTAGTGTTTCTTAAAGCCAGAACATTGCCATTTGAAATGACTTTAGCTTTGTGCCATGTCTGTGATCTGCTTTTTTTCTACAAATTATGGTGATTCCATAATTTTTGCCAGGGGTTGTACTCTCCACACTGCAGCATGAAAACTCCACAAAGCTAGCAATTTCTGAAATACCCCGGCTAGTCTAACACAGATGACCAAGTTGCTTCATTTCTCCAATTCTAACATAGATTCATACTGAAATCGATCACTTGATTTTATGCTGCACCCCGGAGTTATGCGTCCAGTTTCTATACATGGAACCAGAATCATGAATGGGCTGGTGTCTCTAATAAAGTGGCCGTTCAGTGTACAGTATATTAATTTAATATTGTTATGCAACTCATCACTTAATGTCCACTGAGATATTTTCTTGCTTTTGTGACTCCTGTGGCAAAGCTTTAGTGGCAGCCACCTGACGTTGTGCTCTATGAAATTTTCTCATTGAACTTTTCTATAGAGTTTCCTTAGCAGAGTGCTTTATCAGACAACAAAAGAGGAAAATGTACGGATCCGGCGGACCTGTGAATTACAGAGATGCACTTATGAATAAGTCTAATGAGCTCTTCTGTGTCATCCTTAATGTCAGCACAAATTAGCGCCATGGATCTTTTTTACCCTCTTAGGCGGCTGTGATGAAATAATTACCCTTTAGGTAAATTATATTGTATCTGAAGATGTTTTATATACTTGTTTATGCCTATTCAATCTTATAGAGATAATCATAGAAGCAGAAGATTAAAGATCCACCTTCATATATGAAGGAAATGCTTAAAGGGCAATTACTCTGCAGTGAATATTCATATAAACACCATTACTACCTATATAAATGGCAGTGGGTGGAAAATCCCAGGTTTTTACAAATTGACCACAAAAAAGGTTTTATACATTTCTATGTATAATCAAAAGTTCTGCAACTTCCTTATTGACTTTGTGTTTTAAATTCCTTCCAATTGTCAAGATCTCTGCTTGCTGTGAGCACCCCAAACAGATGTCAATAGTTAAGTATATGGGTTTGGCTAATATGAAACAATTCAATTCCTTTTGGAGGAGAAATAATATGCATCCTTTTTTTTCTAATTCTTGTAAATGAAAGTCAGTACACCCCCAGATCCATACTTTTTACACTTGAGGATTTCTGACAATTGAGCCAGTCGGAAATTGTTAACAGTCTGGACTCCAGGTTGATAAACATAAAAATATATATATAAGTGTCTGTTTGTCTGTAACCGAAATCTCGTGTCGCTGATTGGTCGCGCCCGGCCGGCCTCTACCAATCAGCGTTTGTAAATAAACTACATGCATATACTAGAGCGAGAATAACATGAAGGACAGTCTGTGAGGGAGAGAATAATGTGGAGGACAGTCTGTGAGGGAGAGAATAACATGGAGAACAGTCTGTGAGGGAGAGAATAACATGGAGGACAGTGTGTGAGGGAGAGAATAACATGGAGGACAGTGTGCGAGGGTGAGAATAACATGGAGGACAGTCGGTGAGGGAGAGAATAACATGGAGGTCAGTCTGTGAGCGCGAGAATAACATGAAGGACAGTCTGTGAGGGAGAGAATAACATGGAGGACAGTGTATGAGGGAAAGAATAACATGGAGGACAGTCTGTGAGGGAGAGAATAACATGGAGGACAGTGCGAAGGGAGAGAATAACATGGAGAACAGTCTGTGAGGGAGAGAATAACATGGAGGACAGTCTGTGAGGGAGAGAATAACATGGAGGTCAGTCTGTGAGGGATAGAATAACATAGAGGACAGTGTATGAGGGAGAGAATAACATGGAGGACAGTGTGTGGGGGAGAAAATAACATGAGGACAGTCTGTGAGGGAGAGATTAACATGATGGACAGTCTGTGAGGGAAAGAATAACATGGAGGACAGTGTGTTAGGGTGCACCCTGTTGAGAAAGCGAATACGCGAAACGCGCGTCCAGGGGAGCCACACCAGGAGGGGGAACCCTTTTCAAGTATCTACAATGGGTAAGCCTTATTGAATAAAGGGTGCATTGTGCATCATAGCCCTGTCCTTTATGTGAAGGGGATACCGGAAGGACCCTATATGTGACTATTATTGTGGGCTAGGCATCCCAGTGCTAAATAGGGTTATTAGGGCACAATCTTATGTGCTGTCCCCCCTTGTGTTTGGCTATTATCATTTCCCTCTTTTGTTGCCTCTCTGTGTTTGCAGAGTGCGTACAGCACTCAATGCAGTTTTAATATTGATGTTACTGTGTTGGAGTTATTTAATAAACTTTATATCCTTTTATATATAAATATGTTGTTATGGATGTTCTTGCTCTGTTTTCTTGCACTAACATGGAGGACAGTCTGAGCGAGAGAATAACATGAAGGACAGTCTGTAAGGGAGAGAATAACATGAAGGACAGTCTGTGAGGGAGAGAATAACATGGAGGACAGTCTGTGAGGGAGAGAGTAACATGGAGGACAGTGTGTGAGGGAGAAAATAACATGAGGACAGTCTGTGAGGGAGAGAATAGCATAAAGGAAGTCTGTGAGGGAGAAAATAACATGGAGGACAGTGTGTAAGGGAGAGAAAAACATGGAGAACAGTCTGAGAGGGCGAGAATAACACGAAGGACAGTCTGTGAGGGAGAGAATAACATGGAGGACGGTGTGAGAGGGAGAGAATAACATGGAGGACAGTCTGAGAGGGCGAGAATAACATGAAGGACAGTCTTTGAGGGAGAGAATAACATGGAGAACAGTCTGTGAGGGAGAGAATAACATGAAGGACAGTTTGTGAGGGAGAGAATAACATGGAGGACAGTCTGTGAGGGAGAGAATAACATGGAGGATAGTGTGTGAGGGAGAGAATAACATGAGGACAGTTTGTGAGGGAGGGAATAACATGGAGGACAGTCTGAGGGAGAGAGAATAACATGAAGGACAGTCTGTAAGGGACAGAATAACATGAAGGACAGTCTGTGAGGGAGAGAATAACATGGAGGACAGTCTGTGAGGGAGAGAGTAACATGGAGGACAGTGTGTGAGGGAGAAAATAACATGAGGACAGTCTGTGAGGGAGAGAATAGCATAAAGGAAGTCTGTGAGGGAGAGAATAACATGGAGGACAGTGTGTGAGGGAGAGAATAACATGGAGAACAGTCTGAGAGGGCGAGAATAACATGAAGGACAGTCTGTGAGGGAGAGAATAACATGGAGGACGGTGTGTGAGGGAGAGAATAACATGGAGGACAGTCTGAGAGGGCGAGAATAACATGAAGGACAGTCTGTGAGGGAGAGAATAACATGGAGAACAGTCTGTGAGGGAGAGAATAACATGAAGGACAGTCTGTGAGGGAGAGAATAACATGGAGGACAGTCTGTGAGGGAGAGAATAACATGGAGGATAGTGTGTGAGGGAGAGATTAACATGAGGACAGTCTGTGAGGGAGACAGTAGCATGAAGGACAGTCTATGAGGGAGAGAATAACATGGAGGACAGTGTGTGAGGGAGAGAATAACATGGAGGACAGTCTAAGAGGGCGAGAATAACATGAAGGACAGTCTGTGAGGGAGAGAATAACATGGAGGACAGTGTGTGAGGGACAGAATAACATGGAGGACAGTCTGTGAGGGAGAGAATAACATGGAGGACGGTGTGTGAGGGAGAGAATAACATGGAGGACAGTCTGAGAGGGCGAGAATAACATGAAGGACAGTCTGTGAGGGAGAGAATAACATGGAGAACAGTCTGTGAGGGAGAGAATAACATAAAGGACAGTCTGTGAGGGAGAGAATAACATGGAGGACAGTGTGTGAGGGAGAGAATAACATGGAGGACAGTCTGAGAGGGCGAGAATAACATGAAGGACAGTCTGTGAGGGAGAGAATAACATGGAGAACAGTCTGTGAGGGAGAGAATAACATGAAGGACAGTCTGTGAGGGAGAGAATAACATGGAGGACGGTGTGTGAGGGAGAGAATAACATGGAGGACAGTCTGAGAGGGCGAGAATAACATGAAGGACAGTCTGTGAGGGAGAGAATAACATGGAGAACAGTCTGTGAGGGAAAGAATAACATGAAGAACAGTCTGTGAGGGAGAGAATAACATGAAGGACAGTCTGTGGTGGAGAGAATAACATGGAGAACAGTCTGTGAGGGAGAGAATAACATGAAGGACAGTCTGTGAGATAGAGAATAACATGGAGGACAGTCTGTGAGGGAGAGAATAACATGGAGGACAGTCTGTGAGGGAGAGAATAACATGGAGGACAGTCTGTGAGGGAGAGAATAACATGGAGGACAGTCTGTGAGAGAGAGAATAACATGGAGGACAGTGTGTGAAGAAGAGAATAACATGGAGGACAGTGTGTGAGGGAGAGAATAACATGGAGGACAGTCTGTGAGGGAGAGAATAACATGGAGGACAGTCTGAGAGGGCGAGAATAACATGAAGGACAGTCTGTGAGGGAGAGAATTACATGGAGAACAGTCTGTGAGGGAGAGAATAACATGAAGGACAGTCTGTGAGGGAGAGAATAACATGGAGGACAGTCTGTGAGGGAGAGAATAACATGGAGGACAGTATGAGGGAGAGAATGACATGAAGGACAGTCTGTAAGGGAGAGAATAACATGAAGGACAGTCTGTGAGGGAGAGAATAACATGAAGGACAGTCTGTGAGGGAGAGAGTAACATGGAGGACAGTGTGTGAGGGAGAGAATAACATGAGGACAGTCTGTGAGGGAGAGAATAGCATAAAGGAAGTCTGAGGGAGAGAATAACATGGAGGACAGTGTGTGAGGGAGAGAATAACATGGAGGACAGTCTGAGAGGGCGAGAATAACATGAAGGACAGTCTGTGAGGGAGAGAATAACATGGAGGACGGTGTGTGAGGGAGAGAATAACATGGAGGACAGTCTGAGAGGGCGAGAATAACATGAAGGACAGTCTGTGAGGGAGAGAATAACATGGAGAACAGTCTGTGAGGGAGAGAATAACATGAAGGACAGTCTGTGAGGGAGAGAATAACATGGAGGACAGTCTGTGAGGGAGAGAATAATATGAAGGACAGTCTGTGAGGGAGAGAATTACATGGAGAACAGTCTGTGAGGGAGAGAATAACATGAAGGACAGTCTGTGAGGGAGAGAATAACATGGAGGACAGTCTGTGAGGGAGAGAATAACATGGAGGACAGTCTGAGGGAGAGAATGACATGAAGGACAGTCTGTAAGGGAGAGAATAACATGAAGGACAGTCTGTGAGGGAGAGAATAACATGGAGGACAGTGTGTGAAGAAGAGAATAACATGGAGGACAGTGTGTGAGGGAGAGAATAACATGGAGGACAGTCTGTGAGGGAGAGAATAACATGGAGGACAGTCTGAGAGGGCGAGAATAACATGAAGGACAGTCTGTGAGGGAGAGAATTACATGGAGAACAGTCTGTGAGGGAGAGAATAACATGAAGGACAGTCTGTGAGGGAGAGAATAACATGGAGGACAGTCTGTGAGGGAGAGAATAACATGGAGGACAGTCTGAGGGAGAGAATGACATGATGGACAGTCTGTAAGGGAGAGAATAACATGAAGGACAGTCTGTGAGGGAGAGAATAACATGAAGGACAGTCTGTGAGGGAGAGAGTAACATGGAGGACAGTGTGTGAGGGAGAGAATAACATGAGGGCAGTCTGTGAGGGAGAGAATAGCATAAAGGAAGTCTGAGGGAGAGAATAACATGGAGGACAGTGTGTGAGGGAGAGAATAACATGGAGGACAGTCTGAGAGGGCGAGAATAACATGAAGGACAGTCTGTGAGGGAGAGAATAACATGGAGGACGGTGTGTGAGGGAGAGAATAACATGGAGGACAGTCTGAGAGGGCGAGAATAACATGAAGGACAGTCTGTGAGGGAGAGAATAACATGGAGAACAGTCTGTGAGGGAGAGAATAACATGAAGGACAGTCTGTGAGGGAGAGAATAACATGGAGGACAGTCTGTGAGGGAGAGAATAACATGGAGGACAGTCTGTGAGGGAGAGAATAACATGGAGGACAGTCTGAGGGAGAGAATAACATGAAGGACAGTCTGTGAGGGAGAGAATAACATGGAGGACAGTCTGTGAGGGAGAGAGTAACATGGAGGACAGTGTGTGAGGGAGAGAATAACATGAGGACAGTCTGTGAGGAAGAGAATAACATGGAGGACAGTCTATGAGGGAGAGAATAACATGGAGGACAGTGTGTGAAGAAGAGAATAACATGGAGGACAGTGTGTGAGGGAGAGAATAACATGGAGGACAGTCTGTGAGGGAGAGAATAACATGGAGGACAGTCTGAGAGGGCGAGAATAACATGAAGGACAGTCTGTGAGGGAGAGAACTACATGGAGAACAGTCTGTGAGGGAGAGAATAACATGAAGGACAGTCTGTGAGGGAGAGAATAACATTGAGGACAGTCTGTGAGGGAGAGAATAACATGGAGGACAGTCTGTGAGGGAGAGAATAACATGGAGGACAGTCTGAGGGAGAGAATGACATGAAGGACAGTCTGTAAGGGAGAGAATAACATGAAGGACAGTCTGTGAGGGAGAGAATAACATGGAGGACAGTCTGTGAGGGAGAGAGTAACATGAAGGACAGTCTGTGAGGGAGAGAATTACATGGAGAACAGTCTGTGAGGAAGAGAATAACATGAAGGACAGTCTGTGAGGGAGAGAATAACATGGAGGACAGTGTGTGAAGAAGAGAATAACATGGAGGACAGTGTGTGAGGGAGAGAATAACATGGAGGACAGTCTGTGAGGGAGAGAATAACATGGAGGACAGTCTGAGAGGGCGAGAATAACATGAAGGACAGTCTGTGAGGGAGACAATTACATGGAGAACAGTCTGTGAGGGAGAGAATAACATGGAGGACAGTGTTATGATCCCAATGGCAGAGGATCTCTGATATTCCGGCAAGATAGCAAAAATGTAAATACTGCTCTAGGGAGGTGGAAACTGGGCTAACCGCATACCTGATCCTGACACAAACAACTAAAAGTAGCCGGTGAACGTGCCTACGTTGGTTCTAGACGTCTCGAGCCAGCCGGAGAACTGACTACCCCTAGAGGGAAAAAATAAGACCTCGCTTGCCTCCAGAGAAATTAAACCCCAAAGATATAGAAAGCCCCCAACAAATAATAACGGTGAGGCAAGAGGAAAACACAAACGTAGAGATGAACTAGATTCAGCAAAGTGAGGCCCAATAGTCTAGATAGCAGAAAATAGATAGTGGACTATGCGGTTAGCAGAAAACCCTACAAAACATCCACGCTGAACATTCAAGAACCCCCACACCGACTGACGGTGTGGAGGGAGAATATCAACCCCCTAGAGCTTCCAGCGAGTCAAAAATCAAATGTAAAGCAAGCTGGACAAAAACACTGAATAATGCAAACGATCCAAATTGTACAAAACAGACATAGCTTTTCTTGCATGAGGCAGACTGAAAGGAATCCGGAGGAGACCAAATAGGTCTGGATACAACGATGCCAGGCAAGAGACTGAGTCCAGAGGAGACTCAAATAGGAAACACCCGCTGCTTAACGACACAGCTGGAGCTCAGGCCTGCAACAAGACATACCTAACACAATACCGTTAGTGACCACCAGAGGGAGCCCAGAAACACAGTTCACAACAGGACAGTCTGTGAGGGAGAGAATAACATGGAGGACAGTCTGAGGGAGAGAATAACATGAAGGACAGTCTGTAAGGGAGAGAATAACATGAAGGACAGTCTGTGAGGGAGAGAATAACATGGAGGACAGTCTGTGAGGGAGAGAGTAACATGGAGGACAGTGTGTGAGGGAGAGAATAACATGAGGACAGTCTGTGAGGGAGAGAATAGCATAAAGGAAGTCTGAGGGAGAGAATAACATGGAGGACAGTGTGTGAGGGAGAGAATAACATGGAGGACAGTCTGAGAGGGCGAGAATAACATGAAGGACAGTCTGTGAGGGAGAGAATAACATGGAGGACGGTGTGTGAGGGAGAGAATAACATGGAGGACAGTCTGAGAGGGCGAGAATAACATGAAGGACAGTCTGTGAGGGAGAGAATAACATAGAGAACAGTCTGTGATGGAGAGAATAACATGAAGGACAGTCTGTGAGGGAGAGAATAACATGGAGGACAGTGTGTGAGGGAGAGAATAACATGGAGGACAGTCTGAGAGGGCGAAAATAACATGAAGGACAGTCTGTGGTGGAGAGAATAACATGGAGAACAGTCTGTGAGGGAGAGAATAACATGAAGGACAGTCTGTGAGGGAGAGAATAACATGGAGGACAGTCTGTGAGGGAGAGAATAACATGGAGGACAGTCTGAGGGAGAGAATAACATGGAGGACAGTGTCATGAATCCCAATGGCTAGGGATAGCACAGGACAAGCAAAGTACAAATATATTACGGACGAGCTCTAGGGTGATGGAACCTGGGCTGACCGCTGCCCTACGCCTGACAAACGCAACTAGAGATAGCCAGGGAGCGTGCCTACGTTGGTTCTAGACACCACGCACCAGCCTAAGAGCTAACTAGCACTGCAGAGAAAATAAAGACATCACTTGCCTCCAGCGGAATGAACCCCAAAAGATATAGTTGCCCCCCACATGTATTGACGGTGAAATGAGAGGAAGGCACACACATAGAGATGATATATAGTTTTAGCAAATTGAGGCCCGCTGTAAACTAGAAAGCAGAACGATACAAAAGGGGACTGAGCGGTCAGCAAAAAACCCTAATCAAAAAAACCATCCTGAGATTACAAGAACCCATGTGCCAACTCATGGCACATGGGGAGAACCTCAGTCCACTAGAGCTACCAGCTAGCATAGAGACATAATAAGCAAGCTGGACAAAAAACCAAACAACTGAAAATCAGCACTTAGCTTATCCTGAAAGATCTGGGAGCAGGTAGGCAGGAACCAAACAGAGCACATCTGAATACATTGATAGCCGGCAAGGGAAATGACAGAAAGGCCAGGTAAAATAGGAAACACCCAGCCACTGATGGACAGGTGGAAACCAAAGGCCGCAACCCACCAAAGTCACCCAGTACCAGCAGTAACCACCAGAGGGAGCCCACAAACAGAATCCACAACAGGACAGTCTGTGAGGGAGAGAATAACATGGAGGACAGTCTGTGAGGGAGAGAATAACATGGAGGACAGTGTGTGAAGAAGAGAATAACATGGAGGACAGTGTGTGAGGGAGAGAATAACATGGAGGACAGTCTGTGAGGGAGAGAATAACATGGAGGACAGTCTGAGAGGGCGAGAATAACATGAAGGACAGTCTGTGAGGGAGAGAATTACATGGAGAACAGTCTGTGAGGGAGAGAATAACATGAAGGACAGTCTGTGAGGGAGAGAATAACATGGAGGACAGTCTGTGAGGGAGAGAATAACATGGAGGACAGTCTGTGAGGGAGATAATAACATGGAGGACAGTCTGAGGGAGAGAATGACATGAAGGACAGTCTGTGAGGGAGAGAGTAATATGGAGGACAGTGTGTGAGGGAGAGAGTAATATGGAGGACAGTGTGTGAGGGAGAGAATAACATGAGGACAGTCTGTGAGGGAGAGAATAGCATAAAGGAAGTCTGAGGGAGAGAATAACATGGAGGACAGTGTGTGAGGGAGAGAATAACATGGAGGACAGTCTGAGAGGGCGAGAATAACATGAAGGACAGTCTGTGAGGGAGAGAATAACAAGGAGGACGGTGTGTGAGGGAGAGAATAACATGGAGGACAGTCTGAGAGGGCGAGAATAACATGAAGGACAGTCTGTGAGGGAGAGAATAACATGGAGAACAGTCTGAGGGAGAGAATAACAAGAAGGACAGTCTGTGAGGGAGAGAATAACATGGAGGACAGTCTGTGAGGGAGAGAATAACATGGAGGACAGTCTGTGAGGGAGAGAATAACATGGAGGACAGTCTGAGGGAGAGAATAACATGAAGGACAGTCTGTAAGGGAGAGAATAACATGAAGGACAGTCTGTGAGGGAGAGAATAACATGGAGGACAGTCTGTGAGGGAGAGAGTAACATGGAGGACAGTGTGTGAGGGAGAGAATAACATGAGGACAGTCTGTGAGGGAGAGAATAACATGGAGGACAGTCTGTGAGGGAGAGAATAACATGGAGGACAGTGTGTGAAGAAGAGAATAACATGGAGGACAGTGTGTGAGGGAGAGAATAACATGGAGGACAGTCTGTGAGGGAGAGAATAACATGGAGGACAGTCTGAGAGGGCGAGAATAACATGAAGGACAGTCTGTGAGGGAGAGAACTACATGGAGAACAGTCTGTGAGGGAGAGAATAACATGAAGAACAGTCTGTGAGGGAGAGAGTAACATGGAGGACAGTGTGTGAGGGAGAGAATAACATGAGGACAGTCTGTGAGGGAGAGAATAACATGGAGGACAGTCTGTGAGGGAGAGAATAACATGGAGGACAGTGTGTGAAGAAGAGAATAACATGGAGGACAGTCTGTGAGGGAGAGAATAACATGGAGGACAGTCTGTGAGGGAGAGAATAACATGGAGGACAGTCTGAGGGAGAGAATGACATGAAGGACAGTCTGTAAGGGAGAGAATAACATGAAGAACAGTCTGTGAGGGAGAGAATAACATGGAGGACAGTCTGTGAGGGAGAGAGTAACATGGAGGACAGTGTGTGAGGGAGAGAATAACATGAGGACAGTCTGTGAGGGAGAAAATAGCATAAAGGAAGTCTGAGGGAGAGAATAACATGGAGGACAGTGTGTGAGGGAGAGAATAACATGGAGGACAGTCTAAGAGGGCGAGAATAACATGAAGGACAGTCTGTGAGGGAGAGAATAACATGGAGGACAGTGTGTGAGGGACAGAATAACATGGAGGACAGTCTGTGAGGGAGAGAATAACATGGAGGACGGTGTGTGAGGGAGAGAATAACATGGAGGACAGTCTGAGAGGGCGAGAATAACATGAAGGACAGTCTGTGAGGGAGAGAATAACATGGAGAACAGTCTGTGAGGGAGAGAATAACATAAAGGACAGTCTGTGAGGGAGAGAATAACATGGAGGACAGTGTGTGAGGGAGAGAATAACATGGAGGACAGTCTGAGAGGGCGAGAATAACATGAAGGACAGTCTGTGAGGGAGAGAATAACATGGAGAACAGTCTGTGAGGGAGAGAATAACATGAAGGACAGTCTGTGAGGGAGAGAATAACATGGAGGACGGTGTGTGAGGGAGAGAATAACATGGAGGACAGTCTGAGAGGGCGAGAATAACATGAAGGACAGTCTGTGAGGGAGAGAATAACATGGAGAACAGTCTGTGAGGGAAAGAATAACATGAAGAACAGTCTGTGAGGGAGAGAATAACATGAAGGACAGTCTGTGGTGGAGAGAATAACATGGAGAACAGTCTGTGAGGGAGAGAATAACATGAAGGACAGTCTGTGAGATAGAGAATAACATGGAGGACAGTCTGTGAGGGAGAGAATAACATGGAGGACAGTCTGTGAGGGAGAGAATAACATGGAGGACAGTCTGTGAGGGAGAGAATAACATGGAGGACAGTCTGTGAGAGAGAGAATAACATGGAGGACAGTGTGTGAAGAAGAGAATAACATGGAGGACAGTGTGTGAGGGAGAGAATAACATGGAGGACAGTCTGTGAGGGAGAGAATAACATGGAGGACAGTCTGAGAGGGCGAGAATAACATGAAGGACAGTCTGTGAGGGAGAGAATTACATGGAGAACAGTCTGTGAGGGAGAGAATAACATGAAGGACAGTCTGTGAGGGAGAGAATAACATGGAGGACAGTCTGTGAGGGAGAGAATAACATGGAGGACAGTATGAGGGAGAGAATGACATGAAGGACAGTCTGTAAGGGAGAGAATAACATGAAGGACAGTCTGTGAGGGAGAGAATAACATGAAGGACAGTCTGTGAGGGAGAGAGTAACATGGAGGACAGTGTGTGAGGGAGAGAATAACATGAGGACAGTCTGTGAGGGAGAAAATAGCATAAAGGAAGTCTGAGGGAGAATAACATGGAGGACAGTGTGTGAGGGAGAGAATAACATGGAGGACAGTCTGAGAGGGCGAGAATAACATGAAGGACAGTCTGTGAGGGAGAGAATAACATGGAGGACGGTGTGTGAGGGAGAGAATAACATGGAGGACAGTCTGAGAGGGCGAGAATAACATGAAGGACAGTCTGTGAGGGAGAGAATAACATGGAGAACAGTCTGTGAGGGAGAGAATAACATGAAGGACAGTCTGTGAGGGAGAGAATAACATGGAGGACAGTCTGTGAGGGAGAGAATAATATGAAGGACAGTCTGTGAGGGAGAGAATTACATGGAGAACAGTCTGTGAGGGAGAGAATAACATGAAGGACAGTCTGTGAGGGAGAGAATAACATGGAGGACAGTCTGTGAGGGAGAGAATAACATGGAGGACAGTCTGAGGGAGAGAATGACATGAAGGACAGTCTGTAAGGGAGAGAATAACATGAAGGACAGTCTGTGAGGGAGAGAATAACATGGAGGACAGTGTGTGAAGAAGAGAATAACATGGAGGACAGTGTGTGAGGGAGAGAATAACATGGAGGACAGTCTGTGAGGGAGAGAATAACATGGAGGACAGTCTGAGAGGGCGAGAATAACATGAAGGACAGTCTGTGAGGGAGAGAATTACATGGAGAACAGTCTGTGAGGGAGAGAATAACATGAAGGACAGTCTGTGAGGGAGAGAATAACATGGAGGACAGTCTGTGAGGGAGAGAATAACATGGAGGACAGTCTGAGGGAGAGAATGACATGATGGACAGTCTGTAAGGGAGAGAATAACATGAAGGACAGTCTGTGAGGGAGAGAATAACATGAAGGACAGTCTGTGAGGGAGAGAGTAACATGGAGGACAGTGTGTGAGGGAGAGAATAACATGAGGGCAGTCTGTGAGGGAGAGAATAGCATAAAGGAAGTCTGAGGGAGAGAATAACATGGAGGACAGTGTGTGAGGGAGAGAATAACATGGAGGACAGTCTGAGAGGGCGAGAATAACATGAAGGACAGTCTGTGAGGGAGAGAATAACATGGAGGACGGTGTGTGAGGGAGAGAATAACATGGAGGACAGTCTGAGAGGGCGAGAATAACATGAAGGACAGTCTGTGAGGGAGAGAATAACATGGAGAACAGTCTGTGAGGGAGAGAATAACATGAAGGACAGTCTGTGAGGGAGAGAATAACATGGAGGACAGTCTGTGAGGGAGAGAATAACATGGAGGACAGTCTGAGGGAGAGAATAACATGAAGGACAGTCTGTGAGGGAGAGAATAACATGGAGGACAGTCTGTGAGGGAGAGAGTAACATGGAGGACAGTGTGTGAGGGAGAGAATAACATGAGGACAGTCTGTGAGGAAGAGAATAACATGGGGGACAGTCTGTGAGGGAGAGAATAACATGGAGGACAGTGTGTGAAGAAGAGAATAACATGGAGGACAGTGTGTGAGGGAGAGAATAACATGGAGGACAGTCTGTGAGGGAGAGAATAACATGGAGGACAGTCTGAGAGGGCGAGAATAACATGAAGGACAGTCTGTGAGGGAGAGAACTACATGGAGAACAGTCTGTGAGGGAGAGAATAACATGAAGGACAGTCTGTGAGGGAGAGAATAACATTGAGGACAGTCTGTGAGGGAGAGAATAACATGGAGGACAGTCTGTGAGGGAGAGAATAACATGGAGGACAGTCTGAGGGAGAGAATGACATGAAGGACAGTCTGTAAGGGAGAGAATAACATGAAGGACAGTCTGTGAGGGAGAGAATAACATGGAGGACAGTCTGTGAGGGAGAGAGTAACATGAAGGACAGTCTGTGAGGGAGAGAATTACATGGAGAACAGTCTGTGAGGAAGAGAATAACATGAAGGACAGTCTGTGAGGGAGAGAATAACATGGAGGACAGTGTGTGAAGAAGAGAATAACATGGAGGACAGTGTGTGAGGGAGAGAATAACATGGAGGACAGTCTGTGAGGGAGAGAATAACATGGAGGACAGTCTGAGAGGGCGAGAATAACATGAAGGACAGTCTGTGAGGGAGACAATTACATGGAGAACAGTCTGTGAGGGAGAGAATAACATGGAGGACAGTGTTATGATCCCAATGGCAGAGGATCTCTGATATTCCGGCAAGATAGCAAAAATGTAAATACTGCTCTAGGGAGGTGGAAACTGGGCTAACCGCATACCTGATCCTGACACAAACAACTAAAAGTAGCCGGTGAACGTGCCTACGTTGGTTCTAGACGTCTCGAGCCAGCCGGAGAACTGACTACCCCTAGAGGGAAAAAATAAGACCTCGCTTGCCTCCAGAGAAATTAAACCCCAAAGATATAGAAAGCCCCCAACAAATAATAACGGTGAGGCAAGAGGAAAACACAAACGTAGAGATGAACTAGATTCAGCAAAGAGAGGCCCAATAGTCTAGATAGCAGAAAATAGATAGTGGACTATGCGGTTAGCAGAAAACCCTACAAAACATCCACGCTGAACATTCAAGAACCCCCACACCGACTGACGGTGTGGAGGGAGAATATCAACCCCCTAGAGCTTCCAGCGAGTCAAAAATCAAATGTAAAGCAAGCTGGACAAAAACACTGAATAATGCAAACGATCCAAATTGTACAAAACAGACATAGCTTTTCTTGCATGAGGCAGACTGAAAGGAATCCGGAGGAGACCAAATAGGTCTGGATACAACGATGCCAGGCAAGAGACTGAGTCCAGAGGAGACTCAAATAGGAAACACCCGCTGCTTAACGACACAGCTGGAGCTCAGGCCTGCAACAAGACATACCTAACACAATACCGTTAGTGACCACCAGAGGGAGCCCAGAAACACAGTTCACAACAGGACAGTCTGTGAGGGAGAGAATAACATGGAGGACAGTCTGAGGGAGAGAATAACATGAAGGACAGTCTGTAAGGGAGAGAATAACATGAAGGACAGTCTGTGAGGGAGAGAATAACATGGAGGACAGTCTGTGAGGGAGAGAGTAACATGGAGGACAGTGTGTGAGGGAGAGAATAACATGAGGACAGTCTGTGAGGGAGAGAATAGCATAAAGGAAGTCTGAGGGAGAGAATAACATGGAGGACAGTGTGTGAGGGAGAGAATAACATGGAGGACAGTCTGAGAGGGCGAGAATAACATGAAGGACAGTCTGTGAGGGAGAGAATAACATGGAGGACGGTGTGTGAGGGAGAGAATAACATGGAGGACAGTCTGAGAGGGCGAGAATAACATGAAGGACAGTCTGTGAGGGAGAGAATAACATAGAGAACAGTCTGTGATGGAGAGAATAACATGAAGGACAGTCTGTGAGGGAGAGAATAACATGGAGGACAGTGTGTGAGGGAGAGAATAACATGGAGGACAGTCTGAGAGGGCGAAAATAACATGAAGGACAGTCTGTGGTGGAGAGAATAACATGGAGAACAGTCTGTGAGGGAGAGAATAACATGAAGGACAGTCTGTGAGGGAGAGAATAACATGGAGGACAGTCTGTGAGGGAGAGAATAACATGGATGACAGTCTGAGGGAGAGAATAACATGGAGGACAGTGTCATGAATCCCAATGGCTAGGGATAGCACAGGACAAGCAAAGTACAAATATATTACGGACGAGCTCTAGGGTGATGGAACCTGGGCTGACCGCTGCCCTACGCCTGACAAACGCAACTAGAGATAGCCAGGGAGCGTGCCTACGTTGGTTCTAGACACCACGCACCAGCCTAAGAGCTAACTAGCACTGCAGAGAAAATAAAGACATCACTTGCCTCCAGCGGAATGAACCCCAAAAGATATAGTTGCCCCCCACATGTATTGACGGTGAAATGAGAGGAAGGCACACACATAGAGATGATATATAGTTTTAGCAAATTGAGGCCCGCTGTAAACTAGAAAGCAGAACGATACAAAAGGGGACTGAGCGGTCAGCAAAAAACCCTAATCAAAAAAACCATCCTGAGATTACAAGAACCCATGTGCCAACTCATGGCACATGGGGAGAACCTCAGTCCACTAGAGCTACCAGCTAGCATAGAGACATAATAAGCAAGCTGGACAAAAAACCAAACAACTGAAAATCAGCACTTAGCTTATCCTGAAAGATCTGGGAGCAGGTAGGCAGGAACCAAACAGAGCACATCTGAATACATTGATAGCCGGCAAGGGAAATGACAGAAAGGCCAGGTAAAATAGGAAACACCCAGCCACTGATGGACAGGTGGAAACCAAAGGCCGCAACCCACCAAAGTCACCCAGTACCAGCAGTAACCACCAGAGGGAGCCCACAAACAGAATCCACAACAGGACAGTCTGTGAGGGAGAGAATAACATGGAGGACAGTGTGTGAGGGAGAGAATAACATGGAGGACAGTGTGTGAAGAAGAGAATAACATGGAGGACAGTGTGTGAGGGAGAGAATAACATGGAGGACAGTCTGTGAGGGAGAGAATAACATGGAGGACAGTCTGAGAGGGCGAGAATAACATGAAGGACAGTCTGTGAGGGAGAGAATTACATGGAGAACAGTCTGTGAGGGAGAGAATAACATGAAGGACAGTCTGTGAGGGAGAGAATAACATGGAGGACAGTCTGTGAGGGAGAGAATAACATGGAGGACAGTCTGTGAGGGAGATAATAACATGGAGGACAGTCTGAGGGAGAGAATGACATGAAGGACAGTCTGTGAGGGAGAGAGTAATATGGAGGACAGTGTGTGAGGGAGAGAGTAATATGGAGGACAGTGTGTGAGGGAGAGAATAACATGAGGACAGTCTGTGAGGGAGAGAATAGCATAAAGGAAGTCTGAGGGAGAGAATAACATGGAGGACAGTGTGTGAGGGAGAGAATAACATGGAGGACAGTCTGAGAGGGCGAGAATAACATGAAGGACAGTCTGTGAGGGAGAGAATAACAAGGAGGACGGTGTGTGAGGGAGAGAATAACATGGAGGACAGTCTGAGGGGGCGAGAATAACATGAAGGACAGTCTGTGAGGGAGAGAATAACATGGAGAACAGTCTGAGGGAGAGAATAACAAGAAGGACAGTCTGTGAGGGAGAGAATAACATGGAGGACAGTCTGTGAGGGAGAGAATAACATGGAGGACAGTCTGTGAGGGAGAGAATAACATGGAGGACAGTCTGAGGGAGAGAATAACATGAAGGACAGTCTGTAAGGGAGAGAATAACATGAAGGACAGTCTGTGAGGGAGAGAATAACATGGAGGACAGTCTGTGAGGGAGAGAGTAACATGGAGGACAGTGTGTGAGGGAGAGAATAACATGAGGACAGTCTGTGAGGGAGAGAATAACATGGAGGACAGTCTGTGAGGGAGAGAATAACATGGAGGACAGTGTGTGAAGAAGAGAATAACATGGAGGACAGTGTGTGAGGGAGAGAATAACATGGAGGACAGTCTGTGAGGGAGAGAATAACATGGAGGACAGTCTGAGAGGGCGAGAATAACATGAAGGACAGTCTGTGAGGGAGAGAACTACATGGAGAACAGTCTGTGAGGGAGAGAATAACATGAAGAACAGTCTGTGAGGGAGAGAGTAACATGGAGGACAGTGTGTGAGGGAGAGAATAACATGAGGACAGTCTGTGAGGGAGAGAATAACATGGAGGACAGTCTGTGAGGGAGAGAATAACATGGAGGACAGTGTGTGAAGAAGAGAATAACATGGAGGACAGTCTGTGAGGGAGAGAATAACATGGAGGACAGTCTGTGAGGGAGAGAATAACATGGAGGACAGTCTGAGGGAGAGAATGACATGAAGGACAGTCTGTAAGGGAGAGAATAACATGAAGAACAGTCTGTGAGGGAGAGAATAACATGGAGGACAGTCTGTGAGGGAGAGAGTAACATGGAGGA
Organism: Ranitomeya variabilis; assembly: GCF_051348905.1. Taxonomy (NCBI): domain Eukaryota; kingdom Metazoa; phylum Chordata; class Amphibia; order Anura; family Dendrobatidae; genus Ranitomeya; species Ranitomeya variabilis. Next base: position 22,023,407 of record NC_135238.1, read on the forward strand.
CAGTGTGTGAGGGAGAGAATAACATGAGGACAGTCTGTGAGGGAGAAAATAGCATAAAGGAAGTCTGAGGGAGAGAATAACATGGAGGACAGTGTGTGAGGGAGAGAATAACATGGAGGACAGTCTGAGAGGGCGAGAATAACATGAAGGACAGTCTGTGAGGGAGAGAATAACATGGAGGACGGTGTGTGAGGGAGAGAATAACATGGAGGACAGTCTGAGAGGGCGAGAATAACATGAAGGACAGTCTGTGAGGGAGAGAATAACATGGAGAACAGTCTGTGAGGGAGAGAATAACATGAAGGACAGTCTGTGAGGGAGAGAATAACATGGAGGACATTCTGTGAGGGAGAGAATAACATGAAGGATAGTGTGTGAGGGAGAGAATAACATGAGGACAGTCTGTGAGGGAGACAATAACATGAAGGACAGTCTGTGAGGGAGAGAATAACATGGAGGACAGTGTGTGAGGGAGAGAATAACATGGAGGACAGTCTGTGAGGGAGAGAATAACATGGAGGACAGTCTGAGAGGGCGAAAATAACATGAAAGACAGTCTGTGGGGGAGAGAGTAACATGGAGGACAGTCTGTGAGGGAGAGAATAACATGGAGGACAGTCTGTGAGGGAGAAAATAACATGGAGGACAGTCTGTGAGGGAGAGAATAACATGGAGGACAGTCTGTGAGGGAGAGAATAACATGGGGGACAGTCTGTGAGGGAGAGAATAACATGGAGGACAGTCTCTGAGGGAGAGAAAAACATGGAGGACAGTCTGTGAGGGAGAGAATAACATGGAGGACAGTGTGTGAGGGAGAAAATAACATGGAAGACAGTCTGTGAGGGAGAGAACAACATGGAGGACAGTGTATGTGGGAGGGAATAACATGGAGAACAGTCTGTGAGGGAGAGAACAACATGGAGGACAGTGTGTAAGGAAGAGAATAAAATTTTTCCCCGTTGTTAAGTTTATCATATGGTAAAATAAATGGTGTCTTTGAAAACTATAAGTCATCCTGTAGAAAACAAGCTGTCATACAACGATAGATGACTAATAAAGTTTTGACTATTAAAATAAAGACAGGAGAAAAACAATGGCAGTGTGTCCAATGGGTTAAAGCATAAATGTAAGCACCAATGTTTATATGAATACTAGATGGTGGCCCGATTTTAACGCATCGGGTATCTACTATATAATCGTCTAATTCTGTCTGTCTGTAACGGAAATCCCGTGTCACTGATTGGTCTCGCCAGCTGCCCGCGACCAATCAGCGACAGGTGCAGTCCGGCCGCGAATTGGCACGGGATTTGAAACACACTTCGCTGATTGGTTGTGCCCGGCCGGCTGCGACCAATCAGCAAAAGGTGCAGTCCGACCGCGAATTGGCGCAGGATTTGAACCACGCTTCGCTGATTGGTCGTGCCTGGCCGGCCGCGACCAATCAGCGATATTGGCTCGGGATTTAAACCCCGCTGCGTTGATTGGTCGCTCCCGGCCGGCCGCGACCAATCAGCAACAGGCGCAGTCCGGCCGCGAATTGGCGCGGGATGTGAACCACGCTTTGCTGATTGGTCACGCCCGGCCAGCCACGACCAATCAGCGCTGCGGGGTTTAAATCTCGAGCCAATATCGCTGATTGGTCGTGGCCGGCCGCGACCAATCAGTGATATTGGCGCGGGATTTAAACACTGCTTCACTGATAATGTATATATTTTACCTGGAAAATCCTGTGTATTCATTGCATTATTCTTAAATCTTCATAAATAAACTACATACATATTCTAGAATACCCGATGCGTTAGAATCGGGCTACCATCTAGTATATATATATATATATTTATTTATATTGACTGTATTATTATTTTTTTTTCTTCCGCACTGAAATATTGTAGCAAACTACTGTAAACAGGATAGAATGTAACAATTCCTACCATAAACATAAAGAAGAATGTTCTCTTTCCTGGACAGCATGCAAATGATACAGAATTGTACCACAAAGTATAAAGTCACATTTAATTTTGGTTTTATCGTCCATCCAGTGCTAGGAGTAGTAGGTTCACAACAGCTGGAGAACTACAAGTCGCATATGTTGCTTTCGATGTACCTAAATAATTGTGGTTGCATTGTGTTTATGTTTCCAGATCAGATAATCTGCGTCTGATATCGGGATAAGCGGCGTCCCATCATTACTCCACTTATCTCATGTCTATGGAGAGCTTTGGCGCACACATGGTCTGCAGCCCATTATCTCGGGATCTGGAGGGACCACTCTACTTTATTTTTTCTGCAGATGGCACCGCAGCTGCGATTCACGGTTCCATCTGAAGAGCACTAGAATAGAAATAATGAGAAAAGATAAACAGTTTTGATAGTAAGGAGGCTGCGATTCATCATATGTGACGAGTGGGCAAAAATGTTTATGTACCATAAAGTGCAGAGTAAACCTGGCTGACTTCTCTGCACCCAGAAAACCTGGTGCAAGTATGGTGGATATGCCCCCTGCATGTATGGAGCTGGGTCTGGAGCTGTGCTATGCAGCCTGCACCCGAGTCTGACGGCAGTGGTTGGAGGCGGCTCTGATCGCTGCAGTTTAATCCCTTAGATGCTGCTGTTAATCGTAGCAGCGGCATTTAAGAGGTTGGAAGAGAGAGGATGCGTTCCTTCTGATGCCCAGCATTCCCTTTACCCCCTCACTTGTGGATAGCGGAGTGCTTATGGCATTATTATGGCATACAGATGATACAGGGGGTCTCCTGGTGACCCCTGTGTCTGTCGGCCATGTTTGTGCACCTATGAAACCCAGCCTCTCTATGCAGAAAAGGAAAATGTGCTGCAATGGTAGTAATAAAGGATTGGAGAATGTTGTTTTGATCCGAATATCTCCATGCAGAAATTTTAAAAAATATATATTTTTTGCAATTAAGAGTACCAAAACATGGACTACCCCTTTAAGACTGCATTATTTTATTCCTTAAAGGGATAGTGTGCTCTAGGCATTTACTTTTTATTAAAAGGGCCCAGTAATAATAATCAGATCACATGTTATCTTACCGCTCTGACCCGTAGGTAAGTAACCTTCTGGGAAAACTACTAGCAACTGTTATACAGCACTTCTACAGGTAGAGTGAAGAATTACACATGCTGGGTCCTCCGGTGGAACATATTCACCATGTAGCCACTCTGACCAATGCACGATTAATCTATCCTTAGAGGTGTTTTTCACTATAAGAAAAATGGATCTCATACACTTTTATGTATGTAGAATAGCAAACAAAGCAGGTCCAGCTCTGTGCTGCTGCTTGGGTCTCTGTGTTTATGCTGCACCAGTGATGTCATATCAACAGGGTATTTCACCGCTGCAGCCAGTCACTGAGCTCAGCAGCTCATGCCGTCTGCACCAGCAGAGCTTCTGAGCTCAGGGATTGTCTGCAGTGAGAGACTCTGTGCTTATGTTGCATCAGCGATGTCACATAAACATGGCACTTCACCGCTGCTGCCAATCACTGAGCTCAGCAGCTCATGCCGCCTGCCTCAGCAAAGCTTCTGAGCGATTATGCTGCACTGATGATGTCACATAGCAGGGTACTTCACTGCTGCAGCCAATCACTCAGCTGAGCAGCTCATGCTGCCTACCTCAGCAAAGCTTCTGAGCTCAGTGATTGGTTCTCCGTGATTATGCTGCACTGATGATGTCACATAGCAGGGCACTTCACCACTGCAGCCAATCATTCAGCTGAGCAGCTCATGCCACCTACCTCAGCAGAGCTGTTGAGCTCAGTGATTGTCTGCAGTGGTGATGTGAGCTGTAGCAGTGACATCACCACTACAGCCCAAGCACAGAAACTGGACATGGAAGTGAAGTACCTGTTTGTTATTTTACGTCTATGGTCCGCTTTATTTAAACATAGCTGCTTTCTTAAAAAAACCCCCAAACAAACAGATTTTGAGATATTTCAGTTCAGTAACATTAATTTAAATGGAACTGAGCTGCAATACCAGACACAACCCGCAGACGGGTGTGGCGCTGTTTCTGGAAGAACGCAACCATGCTTTTCTAATTCTGTTCAACCCCCTTTAAGGCTGTTGCTCGTATCACCGTGTCTCCTACTCTATTTGCAAATCTCTTCAGCCCCCTGAAAATACGGGTCAATTACATAACAGTCGTATTAACGGAGTGTGAAATGGCTCCGTCTAATGCCATCAGGTGGGCGTTGCGCTGGGATGCTGCAGGAATCAAGCTGTGAGCGTGCACTTTGGTGGGTGAACGCCATTAGTTCACCTTTACAATAATAGTAAGAGCACTGAATAATGTAATTGGTCGCACATTAACCCATTGGGATGAGCGGGAGAATCGGTGTCGCCGGGGGACGGAGCACTCGTCTTCCAGCATCTTTGGCAACTAAGGGGTTAATCCACTCCAAAAATATAGCGACATCTTAGAACCTATCCTGGCATTGTCTTAGTCATCCCACTTGTGTACTGTCAAGTGAACAAACAGGAGCCCACGTTCCCGAGCCCTACACCAGTACAATAAAAACTCCGCTCCACAAAGGGTCCCAACCTGCGGTGTCTAACACCTGTGTGCCGCCATGACATTGCCACATTTCTGTCTGTGGATCCCAATGGATCAGCGATCAGCCACGTGAGCACTATATGATAGTATTGCAGAATATGGACACCTTCGGGGGGGGGGGGGGGGGGGGAATAACACATTGATCACTTGGGGTCTGACCACCCAAGCGATCCCAAAAACAAGCCTCATCGGAATGGAGTGGAGGTGTGCATGCATTTTTGCTTAAAGGGAAAACACCCCTTTAAGCATTATTTGGTGATAATTTTTGGACAATGAATGGCAATATTGTGTGACGACTGTATAGAAGTAACATTTGTCACTGTATGGCTATATTCACATGTACATATGTAGAAAGTATAAATGTATCTGTGATATAGATTTATGCTATATAAATATATGCATATATACTGTATATATATATTTATTTTTATTTTTTATGCATATTACATGTATGATTATTACACACACTGTCAGATTGATCAGATCGTTGCAGGTTCAGTTGTAGTGATTGCTGCCAGAAACTACAGCCAGCCATGCTTTTTTCCTACATCGGCCAATACAGGAGAAATGTAGCATTACATATGTCCATCATAGTCCACCAAAACTACAGGTGCTTCTCACAAAATTAGAATATCATCAAAAAGTTAATTTATTTCAGTTCTTCAATACAAAAAGTGAATCTCATATATTATATAGCGTCATTACAAACAGAGTGATCTATTTCACGTGTTTATTTCTGTTAATGTTGATGACTTTGGCTTACAGCCAATGAAATCCCAAAAGTCACTATCTCAGTAAATTAGAATACTTTATGACACCAGCTTGAAAAGTGATTATAAAATCCGAAATGTTGGCCTACTGAAATGTATGTTCAGTAAATGCACTCAATACTTGGTCAGGGCTCCTTTTGCATCAATTACTTCATCAATGCGGCGTGGCATGGAGGCGATCAGCCTGTGGCACTGCTGAAGGGTTATGGAAACCGAGGATGCTTTGATAGCAGCCTTAAATAAAAAAGAAATTGGTGTGCACTAAGGTTGAAATAAGGCGAGGTGCAGGTGTAGAGGACTAGGATGTCCTAACACACTAAGACTAAATTTAATACACCGCACACTCTAAGTGTATCATTTGTGAAAAACTTGAAATTTATTGAAGTGCTATAAACATATCATTCAACAATGCAGAATGCGACCAGAAGTCAAACTGACAACGTTTCGACTCCTCCCGAGTCTTTATCAAATGGTCGCTGGAAAGAATAGAACAAGTGTAAGAAACCGTACATCAAATATATACAAATTTTACTTGCAAAATAGTAGCACACAACAACCCGAGAGAGAAAAAAAAACAGTATATACAAATATACATATAGGACATAGCATAATACAGGTATTCGATCCTGTCTCAGGTGAGAAAGAATCCCCATCCTATAGGTGAAGGTGTCAATCCGCGTGGTTTGGAGGTGATTTCGTATAGTTCAGAGGACGGAGGGTTCGAGAAGAGACCGAAGTGAGGTTTACCTTAGCAAGGTGAATAGCAGTATAGCATAAATAGTATCCTCGTAGCATAAAGAGTATCTATAAAGAATAAAAGGCGTTAGTAAGGACCAGGGATGAGAGGCAACCTATTCCATAATATGGGGAGGATTTACCTTACAATATGATATTAATAATGGGCAGGAGGCCTTTCCTTATGGTACCGCAGGTATAGTCTGTTAGGGATACATGGAATAGGAATATGTGATAGCAGCCTTCACGGCTGTGCTGACTTGAGAAAACACAGTGGACCTACACCAGCAGATGACATGGCTCCCCAAACCATCACTGATGGTGGAGACTTCACACTAGACCTCCAGCAGCTTGGATTGTGGCCTCTACACTCTTCCTCCAGACTCTGGGACCTTGATTTCCAAATGAAATGCAAAATTTACTTTTATCTGAAAACAACACCTTGGACCACTGACAACAGTCCTGTTCTTTTTCTCCTTGGCCCAGGTAAGACGCTTTTGGCTATGTCTATTGGTCATGAGTGGCTGACACAAGGAATGTGACACTTGTAGCCCATGTCCTGGATACGTCTGTGTGTGGTGGATCTTGAAGCAATGACTCCAGCAGCAGTCCGCTCCTTGTGAATCTCCCCCACATTATTGAATGGCCTTTTCTTAACAATCCTTTCAATGCTGCGGTTATCCCTTTTGCTTGTGCACCTTTTTCTATCACACTTTTTCCTTCCACTCAACTTTCCATTAATCTGCTTGGATCCAGCACTCTGTGAACAGCCGGCTTCTTTAGCAATGGCCTTTTGTGCTTTCCCCTCCTTGTGGAGTGTGTCAATGACTGCCTTCTGGACATCTGTCAGGTCAGCAGTCTTCCCCATGATTGTGGAGCTACTGAAACAGACTAAGGGACCTTTCTAAACACTTAGGAGCCTTTGCAGATTTTTTTTGTTAATTATTCTAATTTACTGAGAAAATGACTTTTGGGTTTTCATTGGCTGTAAGACATAATCATCAACATTTACAGAAATAAACACGTGAAATAGATCACTCTGTGTGTAATGACTCTATATAGTATAGGAGTTTCACTTTTTGTATTGTAGAACTGAAAAAAATTAACTTTTTGATGATATTCTAATTTTGTGAGAAGCACCAGTATCTGTTCTAACTCCATCATATATATGAATGTTTATCCTGATCCTTATTTCCCCCAGTAGCATGTTGAGGACAGTAGGGGGGTCCTCATGCACATGAGATGGTCAGCGAGTACCACTGAAAGTGGCTTCTCCAGCCGACTTAAACCTACTAGATCGGAGTCCCTTCTATGATGTCTTTACATTCTAGTAGGGCATAAAAAAATAAACAAGCGGCATCGTATTAACTGTAGCCAGCTTTGCAACCAATGATCCGATATTGTCCTTCCCATTTTCCTCAATAGAGCAAAGGATTATTTATTGCGAAGGACGAAATAAAATGGAAAAAGACGGGAAATGAAGATATTTCTAATTATCCCAATATTTCATTCTATTACTCAGTGAATTCCATAAGAAATTACCATTATTGTAGCCAGATTTATATTAGTTTTTAGTAATTAAAAATCACATCTTTGTTGTTTCTTAATTTAATATAAATTCGTCTCCTGCATTTATTAAAATTAATTAAATTTATTACAATGTGAGCGGCGCCGCTTTCGGCTAACCTTCCCTTCAGTATAGTGGTAATGGGATATGCCATCATTTTATGGTGGGTGGGGGTCCGACCACTGGGACTAGCAATGAGATTGAAAGGCCTCCAGCACTGGATCAGCGCACTTCTATGTTTTTCCTTCAGAGCAGCGCTCCTGGCTACTCGCTGTACAAAGAACTGCAGCACTATCGTCTTCCAGTTCTACAGTCACATGCTCAGTGCAGTGGTGTAACTTGAAGCCTGTAGACCCCAACGCAATATCTCCAACAGTGACCCCAATTAAAATGGGTATTTAGTAATACTGATCTTCTAATATGGAACCACTGGGTCTCAGAGGTTCTAGGTGCCAATGCAACTCCCGCACCCATTCTTGTTATTGCCCTGGTTTAGGGCAGAGGGTGCAACCATGGATGGACCCATGCGGGAAGGGGGCACGCTGATGCCAATGCCTATCTCAGCTGGATATGCATCCAAGGACGCACATTCAGCTGAAGTGTATTGTGAAGCAGAGACCCATCTGCTCCCTGCACTACAAAACACACCACCGGCAGCTGACGTCGGCTTACCCGTCACGAGCCACGCATGGCAGTGACCTCATGTGCCACCCATGGCTGCCATGCCGAAGTCAGCTGCAAGCTATAGAAGAGTACGGTTGTGGGAGAGAAGGACGGTAGGAAGGAAAAGAGTTAGGAAAGAGCGTCAGAATAGACATTATACCAGGAAGGGGCCCAGGATGACGGGCATTATACAAGGAAGGTGTAATAATTATAGGGGATAACTCAGGAGACACTTTGCGTGGAACAAGACAACTACAGGACACAGTTTTATAAGTGGTAAAGTCTATATTATCACACGGTGATTCAAACAGGTGCAGAGAGAAACTCAAGTCCACAACACTTGGTGCAAATATCAAATGCAGCTCAGCAGTCTATAGGAAACTTCAGAGGAAAATGCAATCACGCAGAAAGTCTATGAAGCACAATTATTCTTGAGGATACTTGACACGAATAAATCCTTGTCTTGGTCCAAACACAGATAGATAAGCTTATAAGGCAGTTCAAATAATATCTTAGCTCAACCAGGGAGGCCTGGTTAATAGTCTCAGGTTTTTGCAGAGCAGCAAACAGCTTACATGTCCAGCAAATGCAAATGGAAGTAAATACGGACAGCAGATGAAGGAGGATTACTGGAACTGGTGTATGCAGCAGGAACTCAGAGCAGAGTAGCAGGATCACCACACAGGTTCACAGGAGCAGGTATATAGCCAGGGAGTAATCAGAGGTCAGGAGCTGGATGCAAGGCAGAATACTCTAGCACAGACTGAAGGCTGGGGTGGAGTTTTATAGCAGGAAGACACAGTGCACATGAGACCAAAGATGCCATCTTTGAAAAGGGAAGTAATGCACAAAAGGTAAAAAATGTTCAGTACTGACAGAAGGGGCCAAATATGGGGGTCATTATACCAGGATGGCGGTCATTATACCATAAAGGGGCTAAGGATGGGAGTCATTATACCAGGATGTGGCCCAGGATGGAGGACATTGCACCAGGAAGGGGCCTAGGATGGGCGTCATTTGACCATGATGGAGGTCATTATACCAGATGGGGGCCCAGAATGTGGGACATTGTTATAGGACGGGTGACATGGTTACAGGAAAGGGTCAGGATAAGGACATTATTACACTAATTGGCCCAGGGCAAGGGACATTATGCCAGGAAGGAGATCAGGATGGGGAACATTATTACTGTAAGGGACTCAGAATGGGGGACATTATCTCAGGACGGGGCCCATGATGGGGGACATTATGTCAGGATGGGGCCCATGATGAGGGACATCATACCAGAAAGGGAGACATTATACCAGGAAGAGGAGCAGGACAGGGGACATTGTAACAGTGAGAAATACAGGATGGGGGACATTATACCATAATATTATGTAATTGTAAAGTGCTGCGGAATAGGTTGGATGTTATATAATTAAAATTATTATTATTATTATCAGGAAGGAGCCTAGGATTAGGGATATTATTGCAGTAAGGGGCACCAGAACAGGGGTGATTATTACAGAAAGGGGCCCAGAATGGGGGGCATAATTACAGGAAGGTGCCAGGACGAGGACATAAATACAAAGCGTTTGAATGCGAACATAACTACATGGAGTGTGTATATATAAGATCTAGAATGCTATAAGGGCCCATATATCTGATGAACATGAAGGTGGAGGCCCAGGTCCAAATTTTGCATCAGATCCATGGAACTCTAGTTATGCCACTGGAAAGGAATATACCCAAGGGTATGCAGACTTTTGCATGAAAACTTTAGGTAATTTCAATGCATCTTCAAAAAAGGGAAACTTCTTACTTTATTATTTTTGCGTACACAGCTCCCACGCAGAGCTCTATGTCTCCATGGTTACAGACTACAAACTAAGTCCTGTGTAGTCTGACCGTGCAGATATGTTTTACTTTATTTCCTCAGCTTTCTCTTTTGCTCATTTCTAGATGCGGTAGCACAGGGCTACATAATTAGATTAATCAGGTTTTTAGTTTTCCATGGATCATCCTGCATAGCACTGGCTGTGAGACAAGTGACTGAGCATGTGTGACCACCAGCATTCTGCTCCCTAGGTGGACGTGCACTTTGTTATATACTCTGAACACCAGGTGGCGCCAGACTATGTAAGAAAATGTCATAACTCTTGACTGGATCGTTATATTAACATCATGTAAATTGGAAATATTAATCATTTTTTATGATCTGTCCAAAGTATATGAAAGTGGGACAACTCCTATAACTGACAGCAAGCAGAGCTCTTGAAAACAGCATCAAATTGCAAGGATATCAGAAATTTGCAGATCTTTTCAGTCTGGTCTGTAACTTTAGCAGAAGACCTCCACATGGCCAGACCTCTCACATTATGTCAGCACAATAAGAAGTTTTTTTTCGTTCCTGTTCTGTATTATTCAAATTGCGCTGTTTGTGATGCGGATAGTAAATGATCTTGTATTATGCCGGTGACATTTCGTACAATCCAGCTCCATTACGATGAGTAATTATCCACATTTTATTGCCTGGATTTGCATCTTTTATCTTGTTGCAAAGTTTAACGTTCACAGATAATTTCTTTTATTAGGAGAGCTGGCGCAGACCTATTTGTTTGTAGGATAATGAGGTTTTCCTACATGTGTTCAGATTGTGAACCAACGTACCACAATGAAGGAATTACAAATCAACCCGTCTAATTATCCGGTGGTATTGTCTAGAGGAACAATCGGGAAGCGCTGTGCTCGGCGCCGAGTACACGCCACCCTGTCTATGGAAGTCTCTATTCACAGGTGAGATCGGTCTCCAGAGCAAGACAGGAACGTGGGGGACGGTCACCAACTACACTGGAGTCATCTGTCCTCTCATTAGTAGGACACAGAGGTTACGAGAAACCAGCCATGAACATATAGATATCTACAGAACATGTGAGAGGTCCTGCTCCTGCCGCTACAGGAAAATCACACTGACACTCGGGGTGCAGGATAATGACACTGACACTGGGGTACAGGATAATGACACTGACACTGGGGTACAGGATAATGACACTGACACTGGGGGTACAGGATAATGACACTGACACTGGGGTACAGGATAATGACACTGACACTGGGGGTACAGGATAATGACACTGACACTTGGGGTACAGGATAATGACACTGACACTGGGGTACAGGATAATGACACTGACACTCGGGGTACAGGATAATGACACTGACACTGGGAGTACAGGATAATGACACTGACACTGGGGTACAGGATAATGACACTGACACTGGGGGTACAGGATAATGACACTGACACTCGGGGTACAGGATAATGACACTGACACTCGGGGTGCAGGATAATGACACTGACACTCGGGGTACAGGATAATGACACTGACACTGGGGGTACAGGATAATGACACTGACACTCGGGGTGCAGGATAATGACACTGACACTCGGGGTACAGGATAATGACACTGACACTGGGGGTACAGGATAATGACACTGACACTCGGGGTGCAGGATAATGACACTGACACTCGGGGTACAGGATAATGACACTGACACTGGGGGTACAGGATAATGACACTGACACTCGGGGTGCAGGATAATGACACTGACACTCGGGGTGCAGGATAATGACACTGACACTCGGGGTACAGGATAATGACACTGACACTGGGGGTACAGGATAATGACACTGACACTCGGGGTGCAGGATAATGACACTGACACTGGGGGTACAGGATAATGACGCTGACACTCGGGGTGCAGGATAATGACGCTGACACTGGGGGTACAGGATAATGACACTGACACTGGGGTACAGGATAATGACACTGACACTGGGGGTACAGGATAATGACACTGACACTGGGGGTACAGGATAATGACACTAACACTGGGGGTACAGGATAATGACACTGACACTCGGGGTACAGGATAATGACGCTGACACTCGGGGTACAGGATAATGACGCTGACACTCGGGGTACAGGATAATGACACTGACACTCGGGGTACAGGATAATGACACTGACACTCGGGGTACAGGATAATGACACTGACACTTGGGGTACAGGATAATGACACTGACACTTGGGGTACAGGATAATGACACTGACACTCGGGGTGCAGGATAATGACACTGACACTGGGGGTACAGGATAATGACGCTGACACTCGGGGTGCAGGATAATGACACTGACACTGGGGGTACAGGATAATGACACTGACACTGGGGGTACAGGATAATGACACTGACACTGGGGGTACAGGATAATGACACTGACACTCAGGGTGCAGGACAATGACACTGATACACGGGGTGCAGGATAATGACACTGACACCCGGGGTACAGGATAATGACACTGACACTTGGGGTACAGGATAATGACACTGACACTTGGGGTACAGGATAATGACACTGACACTTGGGGTACAGGATAATGACACTGACACTGGGGGTACAGGATAATGACACTGACACCCGGGGTACAGGATAATGACACTGACACCCGGGGTACAGGATAATGACACTGACACTCGGGGTACAGGATAATGACACTGACACTCGGGGTACAGGATAATGACACTGACACTGGGGTACAGGATAATGACACTGACACTTGGGGTACAGGATAATGACACTGACACTTGGGGTACAGGATAAAGACACTGACACTTGGGGTACAGGATAATGACACTGACACTCGGGGTGCAGGATAATGACACTGGGGTACAGGATAATGACACTGACACTTGGGGTACAGGATAATGACACTGACACTTGGGGTACAGGATAAAGACACTGACACTTGGGGTACAGGATAATGACACTGACACCCGGGGTACAGGATAATGACACTGACACTGGGGGTACAGGATAATGACGCTGACACTCGGGGTGCAGGATAATGACGCTGACACTGGGGGTACAGGATAATGACACTGACACTGGGGGTACAGGATAATGACACTGACACTCAGGGTGCAGGACAATGACACTGATACACGGGGTGCAGGATAATGACACTGATACACGGGGTGCAGGATAATGACACTGACACCCGGGGTACAGGATAATGACACTGACACTTGGGGTACAGGATAATGACACTGACACTTGGGGTACAGGATAATGACACTGACACTTGGGGTACAGGATAATGACACTGACACTGGGGGTACAGGATAATGACACTGACACTGGGGGTACAGGATAATGACACTGACACCCGGGGTACAGGATAATGACACTGACACTCGGGGTGCAGGATAATGACACTGACACACGGGGTACAGGATAATGACACTGACACACGGGGTACAGGATAATGACACTGACACTCGGGGTACAGGATAATGACACTGACACTCGGGGTACAGGATGATGACACTGACACTTGGGGTAAAGGATAATGACACTGACACTCGGGGTACAGGATAATAACACTGGGGGTACAGGATAATGACACTGACACTGGGGGTACAGGATGATGACACTGACACTCGGGGTACAGGATAATGACACTGATACACGGGGTGCAGGATAATGACACTGACACCCGGGGTACAGGATAATGACACTGACACTTGGGGTACAGGATAATGACACTGACATTCGGGGTACAGGATAATGACACTGACACTTGGGGTACAGGATAATGACACTGACACTCGGGGTACAGGATAATGACACTGGGGGTACAGGATAATGACACTGACACTGGGGGTACAGGATGATGACACTGACACTCGGGGTACAGGATAATGACACTGACACTTGGGGTACAGGATAATGACACTGACACTTGGGGTACAGGATAATGACACTGACACTCGGGGTACAGGATAATGACACTGACACTTGGGGTACAGGATAATGACACTGACACTTGGGGTGCAGGATAATGACACTGACACTTGGGATACAGGACAATGACGCTGACACTTGGGGTGCAGGATAATGACACTGACACTTGGGGTACAGGATAATGACACGGACACTCGGGGTACAGGATAATGACACTGACACTCGGGGTACAGGCTAATGACACTGACACTCGGGGTACAGGATAATGACACTGACACTTGGGGTACAGGATAATGACACTGACACTTGGGGTACAGGATAATGACACTGACACTCGGGGTACAGGATAATGACACTGACACTCGGGGTACAGGATAAAGACGCTGACACTCGGGGGAAAAGGATAATGACGTGGACACTCGGGAAACAGGATAATGACGCTGACACTTGGGGTACAGGATAATGACACTGACACTCGGGGTACAGGATAATGACACTGACACTCGGGGTACAGGATAAAGACGCTGACACTCGGGGGAAAAGGATAATGACGTGGACACTCGGGAAACAGGATAATGACACTGACACCCGGGGTGCAGGATAATGACACTGACACTCGGGGTACAGGATAATGACACTGACACTTGGGGTACAGGATAATGACACTGACACTCGGGGTACAGGATAATGACACTGACACTTGGGGTACAGGATAATGACACTGACACTTGGGGTGCAGGATAATGACACTGACACTTGGGATGCAGGACAATGACGCTGACACTTGGGGTGCAGGATAATGACACTGACACTTGGGGTGCAGGATAATGACACGGACACTCGGGGTACAGGATAATGACACTGACACTCGGGGTACAGGCTAATGACACTGACACTCGGGGTACAGGATAATGACACTGACACTTGGGGTACAGGATAATGACACTGACACTCGGGGTACAGGATAAAGACGCTGACACTCGGGGGAAAAGGATAATGACACTGACACCCGGGGTGCAGGATAATGACACTGACACTCGGGGTACAGGATAATGACACTGACACTTGGGGTACAGGATAATGACACTGACACTTGGGGTGCAGGATAATGACACTGACACTTGGGATACAGGACAATGACGCTGACACTTGGGGTACAAGATAATGACACTGACACTCGGGTACAGGATAAAGACGCTGACACTCGGGGTACAGGATAATGACACTGACACTTGGGGTACAGGATAATGACACTGACACTCGGGGTGCAGGATAATGACACTGACACACGGGTACAGGATAATGACGCTGACACTTGAGGTGCAGGATAATGACACTGACTCTTGGGGTACAGGATAATGACACTGACACTTGGGGTACAGGATAATGACGCTGACACTTGGGGTACAGGATAATGACACTGACACTGGGGGTACAGGATAATGACGCTGACACTTGGGGTACAGGATAATGACACTGACACTGGGGGTACAGGATAATGACGCTGACACTTGGGGTACAGGATAATGACACTGACACTTGGGGTGCAGGATAGTGACGTGGGCACTCGGGGTACAGGATAATGGCACTGACGCTCGGGGTACAGGATAATGACACTGACACTCAGGGTACAGGATAATGACACTGACACTCGGGGTACAGGATAATGACACTGACACTCGGGGTACAGGATAATGACACTGACACTCGGGGTACAGGATAATGACACTGACACTCGGGGTACAGGATAATGACCCTGACACTTGGGGTACAGGATAATGACACTGACACTGGGGGTACAGGATAATGACACTGACACTTGGGGTGCAGGATAGTGACGCTGACACTGGGGGTACAGGATAATGACACTGACACTGGGGGTACAGGATAATGACACTGACACTTGGGGTACAGGATAATGACACTGACACTCGGGGTACAGGATAATGACGTGGACACTCGGGGTACAGGATAATGACACTGACACTCGGGGTACAGGATAATGATGCTGACACTCGGGGTACAGGATAATGACACTGACACTTGGGGTACAGGATAATGACACTGACACTCGGGGTACAGGATAATGACGCTGACACTTGGGGTACAGGATAATGACACTGACACTTGGGGTACAGGATAATGACACTGACACTGGGGGTACGGGATAATGACACTGACACTCGGGGTACAGGATAATGACACTGACACTGGGGGTACAGGATAATGACGCTGACACTCGGGGTACAGGATAATGACACTGACACTTGGGGTACAGGATAATGACACTGACACTCGGGGTACAGGATAATGACACTGACACTCGGGGTACAGGATAATGACACTGACACTTGGGGTACACGAGAAGAATACAATAATTGTGTAAGAAAAAAAACAAATCTTTCTATTCTTTTCATTTTCTTTGATGGTGAATTTTAACTTATTTTAACTAAAACTTTAAATAGTTTCTGATACTTTTTCTTGCACATTTTTGTTAATATAAATGATCACAATTTCCAATTAAATCCTTGCAAAAATATTCACGCCTGTGTCCAAGAGCAGTAACAGGAGATCTGGATAATGAGAATCTATGACCATGAAAACCCATACGACACGGACCCTCGCACTGATCAGATGTCACCCCTCACATCTGCACTAATGTGGGTAATGATATTTAATTGGGGTATAATAGGAGAACAAGGTACAAGTGAGTTCTCTGCATTATCCCCGTTCACTGGGCGACCCCCTCCTTGAGTGGTATCTCTGTGATGATGTGATGGCTCCCCCCCCATATATCTCTTTATATAGAGAGGAACCAGGGACTCAGTTACAGATCTGATACCAGGCTGAATAGAGGGGTGGAGGTGGCTCTTGTACAGAGGACACATCTGCCTATACTTCTCCTCATCTCATATGATTCTTGACCAGTCCAAGAGGACACTCACAACAATCTAAACTATTCCCGTGTTCTTCGACAAGTAGACGATGCGTTGGCTGATCAGCCCCATTGGTTGTTGGTTTCTAGGGCTCCTACTCCTCGCTGCACCCCATCCAGGGACATCCTGGTACAAGCACTCTGCCAGTCCCAGATACCACACCGTGGGCAGAGCCTTGGGACTCCTCATAGGGGTTCGTAGATCACCATACCTATGGAGAAGAGAAGTTAAAGTAGACCCTTGGCCAGTCATCCAGCAGGGGGAAGAAGAAGACAAAGGATTATTTCAAACCTCCAGGGGTGGGGAAAGAGCAGGGCTCCAGTTGTCCCCTGATCCAGGAGAGAAGATTTTAAAACTGATCCAAAAGAACAGGCTGAGGAGCCTTGAGGAGGAGCGAAGTCTTAATGATGTTCAGGATGGAAAGAGTCTGGAGCACAGATTTGGGCTGTACAATGATCTGGGAGAAGAGGAAAGTCTTGAAGAACAGAGCCAGATGAGCAGGTGCCCAGAGGAAGAGGAAAGAAGAAGCCCTGAGGAGACCATGTTGGTCAACATGGAGTCAGGAGAACAAAAGAGAAGCCCAGAAGAAACTTGGGTCACCACAGAGCCAGGGGAAATAGTTAGAAGTCTGGAAAGTGGACAGAGGAAGGTGAAGAACCAAGATAAGTATGTGAGGACCTTCCTAGAGTCCGGACCGGAGAGAAGGCCAAGTGGAGAAGACATCCTGTCCATGTTCCTTCACCTGCAGGAGGAGAACAGGTCACATCCCCAGCCATGGAGAACACCGACTGACAAAGATAAGCAGGTAACATAGCGTTAAAGTTTTAAAGTAGTTGTTTGAGGGAGTGAACAGGGTGACAACCAGTATGACCACATTAATGTCACCACCCAGCATGTCCTTTGCTACCGCCCTGCTCTCCCAGGCTCCTGAATAGTATATCTGCCTAGTTATGAGTTATGCAGTGACCCTTGTTTCCACCCTTCTTTTCCAGGCTCCTGAATTCCATATCTCCTTAGTTGTGCAGTGACCTTTGCTTCTACCTTTCTCTCCCAGACTCATGAATTACATATCTGCTTAGTTATGCAATGTCCTTTGCTTCCACCCTTCTCTCCCAGGCTCCTGAATTCCATATCTGCCTAGTTATGCAGTGACTTTTGCTTCTACCCTTCTTTTCCAGGCTCCTGAATTCCATATCTCCTTAGTTATGCAGTGACCTTTGCTTCCACCCTGCTCTCCCAGACACCTGAATTATATATCTGCTTAGTTATGCAGTGACCTTTGCTTCCACCCTGCTCTCCCAGACTCCTGAATTCCATATCTGCCTAGTTATGCAGTGACTTTTGTTTCCACCCTGCTCTCCCAGACTCCTGAATTACATATCTGCCTAGCTATGAAGTGACCTTTGTTTTCACCCTTCTTTTCCAGGCTCCTGAAATCTATATCTGCTTAGTTATGCAGTGACCTTTGCTTCCACCTTCCTCTCACAGACTCATGAATTACATATCTGCTTAGTTATGCAATGTCCTTTGCTTCCACCATGCTCTCCCAGAATCCTGAATTACATATCTTCTTAGTTATGCAGTGACCTTTGCTTCCACCCTGCTCTCCCAGGCTCCTAAATAGCATATCTGACTAGTTATGCAGTGACTTTTGTTTTCACCCTGCTCTCCCAGACTCCTGAATTACATATCTTAGTTATGCAGTGACCTTGGCTTCCACCCTGCTCTCCCAGACTCCTGAATTACATGTCTGCTTAGTCATTCAGTGGCCTTTGCTTCCACCCTGCTCTCCCAGACTCCTGAATTAGATAACTGCTTAGTTATGCAATGTCCTTTGCTTCCACCCTGCTCTCCCAGACTCCTGAATTCCATATCTGCCTAGTTATGCAGTGACTTTTGCTTCCACCCTGCTCTCCCAGACTCCTGAATTCCATATCTGCCTAGTTATGCAGTGACCTTTGCTTCCACCCTGCTCTCCCAGACTCCTGAATTCCATATCTGCCTAGTTATGCAGTGACTTTTGCTTCCACCCTGCTCTCCCAGACTCCTGAATTCCATATCTGCCTAGTTATGCAGTGACCTTTGCTTCCACCCTGCTCTCCCAGACTCCTGAATTCCATATATGCCAAGTTTTGCAGTGACCTTTGCTTCCATGCTGCTCTCCCAGACTCCTGAATTCCATATATGCCAAGTTTTGCAGTGACCATTGCTACTACCTTGCTCTTTCAGACTCTGATTTCAAACAGCTGTTCCTGAAGCATGTCTAACAAGGGACAGAATTGACTAAAAAGCGCCACTCTTCTACATAGGCTGTATCTGGTACTGCAGTATTAGCTTCAGCAGGACCTAGCTGCAATACCTGACTTCACCTCTAGACAAGGGTGGCGTTGCTTCTGGAAAACAATCTATTTAGTCCTTTACTAGATAGACATGCTTCTGAGAAAGCTGAGAGGAATCTATGAGTGTGTTTTATGAGGTCTATTGGGCTCAGATAAAGAAGGTAGCAGAGCTGAGTGTGTCCGATGCAGCAGAGCTGAGTGTGTCCGATGCAGCAGTGCTGAGTGTGTCCGATGCAGCAGAGCTGAATGTGTCCGATGCAGCAGAGCTGAATGTGTCCGATGCAGCAGAGCTGAGTGTGTCCGATGCAGCAGAGCTGAGTGTGTCCGATGCAGCAGAGCTGAGTGTGTCTGATGCAGCAGAGCTGAGTGTGTCCGATGCAGCAGAGCTGAGTGTGTCCGATGCAGCAGAGCTGAGTGTGTCCGATGCAGCAGAGCTGAGTGTGTCCGATGCAGCAGAGCTGAGTGTGTCCGATGCAGCAGAGCTGAGTGTGTCCGATGCAGCAGAGCTGAGTGTGTCCGATGCAGCAGAGCTGAGTGTGTCCGATGCAGCAGAGCTGAGTGTGTCCGATGCAGCAGAGCTGAGTGTGTCTGATGCAGCAGAGCTGAGTGTGTCCGATGCAGCAGAGCTGTTTGTTGGAGGATTAATATGTCGATGAGCTGAATGACAATACAGCTCTGCTATTTCTGGTTTGGACCAGTTTTGATACATCTGTTTGGTTCTTGTTTGTACCAATGTATTTTATGGCATATGATTAATTAATACGGCACATGAACTGCTTAGATATATAAAATAGGACATGATACAGTATTACACTGCATAAAGTACTTTTATAAGGAAAGCAAGGTAAAGTGGAACAGTGAGCAAGAGCACAGATTATATTGGGACAGTGAGAAAGTGTGATGACGATAATAAAGATATAATGAAGGAAGAATAGTGATATTGGTAAAAGGAGAAAGAACAGGAATGAGGCTGGTACAGTGAGTAAAAACAGAAATGTTATTGGTGTAGTGAGAAAAAAACATCATTATGCAAGTAGAAAATAAGAGCATGATTATACTGATGTAGTGGAAAGAAAAAATATAAATAAACAAAGAGGAAGAGCAGTGATAATGTTGGCACAGTGAGTAAGTGCAACAGTGACATCAGTACAGTAAGGTGCCTACAAATGATGATTGGCTAAGAATGGAAATATACAGTATTTTACCAACATATTGTAGATATTGGTAGAGCCAGAAAGCGTCTGTGATAGTAGTTCACTAAGAGCAGTTATATTAGTGGTACAATGAGGAGGGTAGTCATAAAGGAAAATTAGGTATTTGTTACTGGTGTTGATATGTAAGCACAAAGAAGGATACAGTGAGACTGGCTCAGCGAGGAACAGAAAAAATGACATGGGTGGTTGAGTGAAAAAAGCGTTTATATTAGTTATAAAATTATGAAAAGATAGTGATCACAATGAACATTGATAATATTGTTACCGTGAAGGGGTGCGTAACAATAATTGTACAATAGTAAAGAAGAGCTGTAATATAGGTACAGTGAGAAAGAGTACCATGACACAAATACAGTTAAATAACATAGTACACAGTGAGAAAGAGTACCCGTGTCACAAATACAGAGAACATACCTAAAATAGTAGCACAGTGAAGAAAAGCAGTAATATTTGTACAATGAGGAACACTACCTATAGAAATTGTACAGTAAGAAAAGATATGTAATAAACTTGTACAGTGACAATGAGCAGTAAAGTTGGTATGATGAGTAAGAGTATCAAGGAAGAGTATCTATGAAGTGGTTGAGTCAGGAATGATACCTATAAGTGTTACAGTGAGAGAAGAATTCATAATAATAGTCCAGTACAAATAACACTTATAGGAATGGTCCAGTAGGGAAGAAGAGTGATGTTGGTTCAGTGAGAAAGAGTATCTTTGTTAGTGATTTCATGAGAAATATAGAGGTCAAATGAAAAGCAATACCTACAAGTAATGCAGTGAGGGAATCTTTCATAGCCTTAGTCCAATAAGGAAGAGCACCTATAATAGTGGTTCAGTGAGGAAAACAGTGATTTTAGCACAGTAAGGAGCAGTACCCAAAATAGTAAGTGCAGTGAGGAAGAACACCAATAAAAGAAGTTTAGTGTTGAAGGGAAGCCAATGTAGTCCAGCTGAAAACTATCAATAACATTTGTCCAGTAACTATAATAGTGGTCCAGTGAGGAAAAGCATTCGTAAAAATAGAGCAGTAAGCAAGAAGACCTATTAAGTAATCCAGCGAGGAAGAACAATGTTGTTGGTACAAGTAAGGAAGAGTACCTAAATAGTGATACAATAAAAGCTGATTGATGAGGAAAAGTAGCTACAGACGTCCAATATTGATCCAGTGAGGAAAGGCACTCATAAAAGTTGTGCAGTATGAAAGAGTATTTTAAACAGTGGTCCAGTGGGTAAGAACAGCCATGTTGGAACAATGAGGCAAAGTACCTGTGTTAGTGAACTGATGAGACAAAGAATCAAGAAAAGATATTTGGTGAGTAAGAGCACTTACGGTAGCAGTCCTGTAGCATTGGTTCAGTGAGGAACAGTCTCATTAATACATGTGAATCAAATGTTCACAGCGTAGATAATAAATCACAGTTGCGCTGTAAATCACTGGTGCTGGATGAGCTGCGATACTTCATCACCAAGAAGCTTTAATAGATTTCTCTTAATAATCCTCCAGCAACAAGCTGCATACAGGCTGCAGAGTACCAGACGATGCACCAGGGAGCTCTGGATGTCCCTGACGTATCGTAATGGATGGCCTCTTTATACTGTGCCATAATGAGCTGCAGCGATCGCTGGAGACTTCTGTGAGATGATGAAACGATTAGTGTTACTGGAAACTATTTATCTCCTCATCCCAGAAATCTCCAGTGACACTATGAAGTCTGTGCGTCTTGTAGCTGTACAGAGCATGCTGGGACTTGTGGTACAGGCGTCATGTTATGTAATAGAATGTGTACATATTTAATACATTGCCATATTATGATACTGACATGCATTTACCGAAAGCATAGGGTCCCATAGCTAAGCAGAAAATGGTCCCCACACATACCCCATATTACTGTCCAACATACTAACATACTATATTATTATATAGGTCAGTGCTGCTTTTATCATAGCTCTAATCCCAAATTATACAATTCTGGGAACTGGCAGATACAGGAGCAGCACGGTGGCTCAGTGGTTAGCACTGCAGCATTACAGCACTGGGGTCCTGGGCTCAAATCCCACCAAGGACAACATCTGCAAGGAGTTTGTATGTTCCCCGTGTTTGCGTGGGTTTCCTCCCACACTCCAAAGACATACTGATAGGGAAAATAGATTGTGAGTCCCAATGGGGACAGTGATGATGTCTGTAAAGCGCTGTGCAATTAATACCGCTATATAAGTGAATTAAAAAAAAATAAAATAAATGCCACTTTGGAGCTCACTACATACACATTTATACAGCCACCACTGAGGGGAGCTCACAGGTCTATACAGTCATCACTAGAAGGAGCTCACAAAATAACTAAATACAGATTTATACAGACACCACTAGGGGGAGCTCACTGCATATAGATTTATAGAGCCACCACTAAAGGGAGCTCCATATTGATTTATAAAGCCACCACTAGATGGAGCTCACTGCATATTGATTTATATAGCCATCACTAGAGGGAGCGCCATTTTGATTCATAAAACCACCACTAGAGGGAGCTCATTGCATATAGATTTAGACAGCCACCACTAGAGGGAGCTCACTGCTTATAGATTTATACAGCCACCACTAGGGGGAGCTCACTACATACATATTTGTGCAGCCACCACTAAGAGGAGCTCACAGGTTTATACAGTCATCACTAGAAGGAGCTCGCTAAATAACTAAAAACAGAGTTATACAGCCACCACTAGGGGGAGCTCACTGTATATAGATTTATAGAGCCACCACTAGAGGGAGCTCACTACATACAGATTTATACATCCTCCAGTAGAGTGAACTCACTGCATATAGATTTGTACAGCCACCACTAGAGGGAGCTTACTGCATGTTGATTTATACAGCCACCACTAGAGGGAGCTTACTGCATGTTGATTTATACAGCCACTACTGGAAGGAGCTCACTGCATATAGATTTATACAGTCACCACTGGAGGGACCTCACTGCATATAGATTTATACAGCCACCAGTAGGTAGTGCTTCCTAAATACATATTTATACAGCCACCACTAAGGGGAACTCACAAATGTATACAGTCATCACTAGAAGGAGCTCGGTAAATAACTAAATACAGATTTATACAGCCACCACTAGGGGGAGCTCACTCTATGTGGATTTATACAGCTATCACTAAGGAGAGCTCACTGCATATAGATTTATACAACAACTAGAGTGAGCATAGTACATATAAATTTATACAGCCACCACTAGGGTGAGATTTCTACGTACAGGTTTATACAGTTACAACTAGGGGGAGCTCATTACATAAAGATTTATTTTGCCACCACTAGGGGGAGCTCACTAAATACAGATTTATACAACATCCACAAAGGGGAACTTACTACAAACAGATATAAACAGCCACCACTAGAGGGAGCTCAGTACATACAGCTTTATACAGTCACCACTAGAGGGAGCTCACTACATACAGCTTTATACAGTCACCACTAGAGGGAGCTCACTGCATACAGATATAAACAGCCACCATTAGGAGGAGCTCATTACATGCAGATTTATACAGTCACCACTAGGGGGAGCTCACTGCATACAGCTTTATACAGCCACCACTAGAGGGAGCTCACTGCATACAGATATAAACAGCCACCATTAGGAGGAGCTCATTACATGCAGATTTATACAGTCACCACTAGGGGGAGCTCACTGCATACAGCTTTATACAGCCACCACTAGAGGGAGCTCACTGCATACAGCTTTATACAGCCACCACTAGAGGGAACTCACTGCATACAGCTTTATACAGCCACCACTAGAGGGAGCTCACTACATACAGCTTTATACAGCCACCACTAGAGGGAACTCACTGCATACAGATATAAACAGCCACCATTAGGAGGAGCTCATTACATGCAGATTTATACAGTCATCACTAGGGGGAACTGTAAAATTCTTCATGCCGTAAAGCTTCTAATAGAAGCTGTAAGAAAATGCTATGTCTTCCACGATAGTTTGTTACAGTGTGTCAGCTTTGGGACCAACCTGCTCTGCTCATTTCCTAGACTGGTTACAATTGTATCAAGACTTACAGCAAAAGAAGTATTAGGTCTGTAGAGTGCTCCAGCTTCTGTTTGCAGACAAGAATGTTCTGTCATTACAGTAAGCAGAGGTATTGAAAAAAGGGATGAATTTGAAGCCAAAATATAAACAAGTATGTCATTTTTCCTACTTCTGTTTATCTTCACAGCCGATTTATTCCAACTCCAAGGCTGCTCAATGGATTAGCTGCGAAGACTTCAGATTGATCTCCTATAGAGTCCTGTGTAAAGCGAGACTACAATTCCTGTCTCATTCACAGCTACGGCCCGGCAGACCCAGGAATGAGGCAGAAGACCCCGCCGCCGATTTATGAACTCAAACCAAGAACGATTCAGACACATATTGATTCCAACCCTCATAAGGACTTCCCATCAACCATCTAAATGAGACCATTGCTCCCAGCGATCACAAGGACAGACGTCTGGAGCCCCATCATCTATAGTTCTGCTCCTCCAAGTCCACCTCGTGGCTCGCATCCAGTAATCCATACATCCACTAATACATTCCAGCATTGATCTCGATCTAATAAGTCACCAGCGGATCTGAAACTGTGTATTGTTTTGGCTTTTTCAACTAATGTTCCCTTAGACAATAAAGCTGTTTGGTTGTTTGTTCAGCACAATGCCCATATTGAATTTCTAAAAATAAAAAAAAAATCCATCACTATTTTGTTTTTTTCCATGTCCTAGTAGGTCGTAAATTCTAGACTGATTTCTGAATATATCTTCACAACTGTTCTGAGTTCAGGTTTCCTGCAAAGTTATAAAGTCACTGTGGTGTCAACAAAATAATATCACAAGGGAATATAAGAAACACTATAATGCATCGGATGAGAAAAATATACTATTTATCCCCACTCCGCCACACACACACCTTAGGGCCAATTCCAACTTGAAATATCCTATCGCCCCTCCAAAAAAAGAAATCCACGCAAAAATAAAATCTAGTGATTAAAACAAATAATACATACATAGCTATTCTAGGTGGGTGTCACCACTAGGGGGAGCTTCAGAGTTTACCGGCATACAACTTGTTGAATAAGTCAGTTTGTGGTAAGCTCCCCCTACTGGTGAATAATGTGAGTGCACTCTATATCTCTGCAGAAGAGTTGGAGCATTGTATCACAAGAGCAGAGCTCAAGGCACTAGAGATACAGTATATACAATAAATTCAGGTTGTACGGGCACCTGTAAGGGAATATCAGCACTAAAAACCCTTCCATGTGCAAATTCAAAGTAAAACTCAACACAAGTGATAAATATAATGTATTTTTATGTAAAAAAAAAAAGAACATCGACGATATAATGCATTAACAAGACAATGGCAGAATGATGTCAGGTCTCTTTTGTTGGTGTCGGAGTGATGCAGAAAATTTAGGATGTTCGGTGAACCTTTTCTTTCCATAGATTACACTGCAAGAAAACAAAAGCGAGGAAGTTAATGGAGATGACGCATTTCACAACAGGCATAAAGTCATGGCATGTGGGAGGGGGTACGACCTCTGGGACCCTCAATGATCCTGGTGTCCCCATCACCGTTTGTCCCGGTATGGAGTTTATTCCTCGCCACCCACTGTGATGGGAACTGCTGTCAAACGCTATTGAAGTGGAGGGTTCCCTGCAATATTGGGGGCCGAAGATATGAGAAAACCCTCACCCACTATAAAGTGATGCATCGAAAGTTTAGGAGATGGGAACACCCCTTTAAAGGTGTCCAGCAAGGAGGCATCTCTGCCAACAGTAAGCTGATTACTAGGGATCTTGCAGATGGAACCAAGAAAACTGATGGATCACGATAGAAGCTGCTTTGAGCTACTGTTAATAAAGACGAGGGCACCATGTTGGTTTGGACCATTCCTATGGGCTCCATCTGTTCTATAAATGTCAAAACAAACGAGGGGGTGAACCAAGGGTCAAATTGCCAATACCCTCCCATAGAGATGGTGCAAACTAGAAGGGTCGTCCTTAACCAGAATGGTAGATAGTGGTGGCAATAACCAGCACAAGGATGTAAACCCAAGTAGAAGAGTTTGTAGTGATGAGCGAACACACTCAGATAACGTGATATCCGAGCATCTTGGGCGTGCTCGAATAATATGTTCGAGTCCCCGCGGTTGCATGTTTTGTGGCTGTTAGACAGCTGCAACAAATGCAGGGGTTGCCTAACAAACAGGCAATTACCGCATGTGTTGTAGCTGTCTAACAGCTGCGAATCATGCAACCGCGGGGACTTGAACATATTAATCGAGCACGCCCCAGAGCCCGAGCACGTTCGCTCCTTATTAGTTGTCTGTCTTTAGGTCCCTGAAGCTAGGCAACCTAAAATTTAAAGAGATTGATCAGGACTTCGATACTGAGGGCCATTCCATATGATGGATCATTCTATAGACTGGTAATAGTTTGAAACCCTGGACCTCCACTGATCATCAGATCCTGGGTCGGCCGGACGTATTCAGTATACAGAGCCGGAACTGCACAGCTTCATGGAGTGGAGCTGAGCTGCTGTACCTGGGAACGGCCATTACACAGTGTATGGATATGTGGTGTTAAAGCTCTGCATTCTGTGTACTTCCGAGGGGTCGAACCCCCAATCTGATATTGATGATCTATCCTAACATCATAATCCTGTACAACCTCTTTAGAGGGATTGTACAAGACTACTAAAACATGGCTACTTTCTTTCACAAACAGTTCAGCATGTTTCCATCTTGTGCAAGCCCTTTTACAACTTCAACTCTGGAGAACCTTAGACACAGCTAAAACCAAATGATCCTCCAATTTGCCTCACCTCTTTGGTAGACCAGGCTAAATCCCCTCTTCTCAATACTTTGGTCACTCGTGAAGACAATCTGCATGGAGTTCGAATAGGAAATAATGGGTAATGGGAGATTCTGCCCGCAGAAATCCCTGAGCTGATACAGGACATCAAAATCCCTTCCGTTATAGATCCTCAGCTTGTCGTACTGGCAGTTAATACCATCGCCCTCAATGTTAAAATCTTTAAAGGTGATCCTGAACTGTAATGATAAAAGTAAAAAATGGAGTAAGTTTGATACAACTATGACCATTGAGACCCCCACTGCTCCCGGGAGTAAGTAGTCTCCATCCCCACCCTTATGGATAATGTCCCTACCATCCATATCCAATCAAATATGTCCAAGGATGCAATGGGTGGTGGGCAATGTTGATACCGTAGGTTAAGGGGTACTGTATTTGTCCCCTCTGATCTGGTAATTGGTGGAGGTCTTCAACAATGTATGGAAAGGTTGTGTCATTACCCGTTCAGTGGTGGTGATGTTCCAGTGACAGTAAGCATTACTAGGATAATTTTGGGGATAATTTGGAGATATTAAAGCTCCTTCTGGTCCTGTCAAGTTTCCTCCGCAACCTGGAAGAATAATAACAATGACTTATAAATCCTGGACAATATAAACGGATCAATATCTATGGTGACCATAAAGGAATGGTCTTCTTACCGGTCTGGAATGACATGTCAAGCCTGACATTAACCGTGGTGGTGGTTGTCCTCATTGTGGTTGATGTCATAGTGGTGGTTGTCCTTGTTGTGCTTGGAGTCATAGTGGTGGTCTTCCTCGTTGTGGTTGGTGTTGTAGTGGTGGTTGTCTTCATTGTGCTTGGGGTCATAGTGGTGGTCTTCCTTGTTGTGGTTGGTGTGGTAGTGATTCTGGTTGTAGTTGTAGTAGTAGATGCGGTGGTAGTAGTTTTGGTGGTGCTAGGAGTTCTTGTGCTGGTACTTTTGGTGGTGACAGGAGAGGTGACCTGGGTTGCGATCCCTATAAAAAATTATATTAGTAATTACTATTGATCATTATTGGCAATTACTTTTAAATAATTATACCATTTTTGGTCAGTGCTTCCATAGTTCTAATAACCTAGGGTCTTCCCACATATCAGGATGGGCAGGATGGGAGGTTGGTAAAATACCAGGACTTCCTCTTCGGAACTCAGGACTAATCACTAAAGAGCCACATTTAAGAAACAAGTGACTACTTACTGCAATTGTATAGACTGTTAATCTTTTTGATATCCAAATAGCTCATGGAGAACTGTTGTCCGAACTTCAAGCTACTGTTGAGAACAGCGACCAGGGTTGGTTCTATACCGTCTTTGGAGAAAGCCATACTGGAAGAGAACAAGAAGAAGGAAGGTGACGTGATCTAGACGGGAAATGTGTAACTCACATCAGTCCCGGTCCCCATTGCAGCTGCTAATCCATAATAAAGCTAATATCATAGGACACCCATTAACTAAACATGACTCAATGTGGAGGGAGCTTAGAGAACCTGGAGGAAGACTACAAACGCTACAGTTACCCATACACTTTAGATAGCTGTTCCCCGAAACCTCGCTTGGCCAACAGCTATTTCATTCCGACTCCCTATACACATAAACACTCATCTCAATGAGGGTAGTCAGACACTTTTAGTGGTGACTTACCTCCTGTGAGAACTAAAGAATCAGGCATGTCAAAAATATAACATGTCTGATCCTTATTTTACCCAACATTTGTCATCGGTGAAGAGTTGGGACATCTCATATACATGAGATGATCAGTCAGTCGAGCCGAATATGGCCACCTTTAGTGAAAATATATAAACTCCATGCATATTTTGGCTCCAAGGTCTGGGAAAATACTTTGGTTCCCCAGGAGATAAATTTATTCCATTCTCCCCATTGAAAATATGCAAAGCTGATCATGCATACCTATGGAGGAACCTCATGAGGAACCAGGAGAATAGCCAACAGGTATTTTAGGTATATGTGCAGCTTTACTTTTCGAAGTGCAGGCAATAAACCATAAATACATTGACTGGTAGACTTACTTTGGATAGTGCAAAATTGAGTCATAGTCATAGGCAGAAAGGTCTTTGTTGTAGGTGTCGACCATTTCAAAATTACTCCTAGCATCTGTAATGAGATGTTTAGGTTTTACTTAACCTTCATGTAGATTGTATCTTTAGAATGGATCTAATCATGTCAAGGAACGTACCGGACTGGATGTTATTCCACTCAACTTCTACATATTTATCTCGGTCACGTCTCACGTGCTCGTGGTTCAGACCTAAAGCATGAAGAACCTCATGTGTGATTATTCCTGACCAGACACATCCAGGCTTCTCCAGGGAGATGTACTGTACTCCACCAACACGACCTACTGACGACCAACACCTGCAAGAGAAGAGAAGAAGAAGATAAAAATAGTGCAGAATATGATAGGACATATAGATGAGATAAAATGTGGAATATAAGAGAAGTGATAGGTTCTCTAAAGACCTGGTGACGAGCCTTCAACTATGTATGAGTGACTCAATGCATCTATACCTTCGTCATCTAGGCATGCCACCAGCCAATGTGTTAGCTTCAAAGACTGACTGTGTGTTTCCCATCCTATTTTCTCATACAAATCAATATTAAACAACACCAAATCCGTATGGCTAGGTTATTGGTGACTTACTACTCCAACTCCATAACGCCCTTCATTGGTGACTTATTACGCCAAGGTCCATATCTCCAGGACATTGGTGACTTACTACACCAAGGTCAATATCTCCAAGATATTTATGAACTTACTACAGCAAAACTGTATCTCCAGGACACTGATGACTTGCTATGCCAACTCCATAATTCCAGGTCATTGGTGACTTACTGCCCCAAGGTCTATATCTCCAGGATATTCATGATTTACTACTCCAATGTCCATATCTCCAGGACATTGGTGGTTGACCACATCTAAGTCTATACTGATCCAGTATGGCTGAGACATCCCAATGACAACCCTCAAGGGCAGAGTGAGCCGAGGGCATTGGTTCAGTAGACACCACTCACATCACAAGAGATGCTTCTATAATGCTAATTGGTGCTCCTACGAATGTCAGAGGAAAATGCTTCTAATATTTACTTCATGCCTGTATTTATAGCATTTATAGGGGATGTCTAAAAGGAGAGTTCCTTGTTGAAGACCCTCATCCATTACAAAGAGCTGCAGAAAGCACCACTGATGTGCCCGGTATGTCCATGTCCAGATATCTCATTGTTTTCTATAGGAAAAGTGTAATACTTCAATACCCCTGTGGGGGCACTGCAGCAAAATTGAATACTTGTTGCTAGATTTGCTATGAATTGATTTTTTTTTTTTCACCATGAGAATAAAATAAAAAAAAATCTATGCAAGTTTGGTATTGCCATGACCGTATTGACCTGGAGAATCAAGTTGACAGGTCATTTATACAATACAACACACACACACAAAAAAAAAACAATGGCAGAATTGTGTTTAGTCACTGCAGGTTTACATTACACCACAGTGAGGGGCGCCATTTCAATTTTTCGCCCCTGGCAGCAGGAGAGCTTGGATCATCCCTATTCTAGCTGATCGATGGAAGTTCTAGTATCGTACATCTTATGATTGGCTCTGAAACCAGACCACCACAATAATAAGACCATGACCTCCTCAGAAAAAAAGCACAATACGTCCCAATGATGCCATGTCCGACATGAACCTGT
This sequence comes from Ranitomeya variabilis, assembly GCF_051348905.1. NCBI lineage: Eukaryota > Metazoa > Chordata > Amphibia > Anura > Dendrobatidae > Ranitomeya > Ranitomeya variabilis. The sequence goes on from NC_135238.1 coordinate 22,054,601, forward strand.
ACCTTTATTACAGCTTCGGCGCTGCACATATCTATCCGCACAACTTACGATGACTTTCCTTCCATCTGTACGTACCCTGTAGAAGCCACGAAGGTGATGTAGTCCGCCTCTGACGTCTTGGGCTTGAAGCGTATGCAGGTGGCATCCTCAATGTCACTAAGGGAGGCTTTAATTACGGTGGTGTCATAGGAATCTTGAAGAACACAGAAGAATTACGATATGCGCTGCCTCGAAACTGCCATCCACTTCTCCCTTTCACTTGCAAACCCAAAAATTTATATTAACCTATCCTTGATCCTAAGTCTAACCCTAACCTTAGTCCTAACCTTTAGAAAAAAAAAAATAAAAGCATAAAGACAGCTCTTAGTAATGAAAGAAGACAGTATTACATTCAATCCTGATTTTATTCATTAGCTGCTCAGCTTCTTTCATTTTATTCACTGCCTATGCAGAGCGCAACAGATGAGATGTGATTGTCATCGGCTGCTACGCCCTGCATAGGCAGCGATCGAGATGACAAAGCTCACTTCATTTTGCTGAGAAGTTTGTCATTACGGACGCAGCCTATGTAGCCATATTTCTGCATAGGTGGCACTGGGTAGGCACTAACTTCATTGCTGTAAGAAGCAGCGTTGATGTTTTAAAAGTGGGGGAAGAGGAAGGATGAAATTTTGCACCCCCTAGACTTTGGTGCCTGGGGCAACCGCCACTATGGTCATACCCATGCTACAATACGGGGTGCAGAAAAGCAGGTCTTGGGCTACGCAGGGGAGGATCATGGCCACAACCTCATACATATGATTACTCATATCCCATCTCTCACATATACGTGCACGGACTGGCCGGTATAAGGCATGGGGAACTCATATGGTGCCACCTATCTTACCGAAATCACTGGATATGGAGTAAGGGATATAGACAAATCCATCTTTAGAACTGGGCCATAGGCAGATACTCTTCGGACATAGATTAGCGCTTCTTCCAATGTTATAAGCAATGTCCAAGTTTTTAATTATAAATCTTCCAGTGAAGAAGGATCCTGAGGGGAATAAAACATGGCGGAAGTATATTAGCACGACAGAATGTTATCTCCGATATGGGGATATTTAATAAAAAGACTTCAAGAAAAAAATAAGATCCATTGATCCTTACCACTGCTGGCATTATAAATTCTGGCAAACCAGCTCAGATTTGTCCCAGTACCTATAAGAAAAAAAATGGAAACTTTTTGGAAATTATTAAGCGCTAAACCTGTGGCGGACAGTAGTAATTCTGCCCCATTCCAATAAAGGCTGTATAACAAGGGCGGCAGTGAGCTCCCCCTAGTGGCTGTTGTCGGCAGACAGAATGTTATAGGGAAAATGATACTGTTATACTGTTTATAGGGACAGTGTTCTGACACTGTTTATGGGGCCAAGATACCAAGACAGGGGATTTACATGGTTTGTTACATCCATTGATCCTTGACTGGAAGTTCAGCTAAGTAAATCCACTTTCCTGGTATTTTGACATATTGAATCCTTGTGGATGCTGCAGCAGCTGATATTAGATGCCGTGCAGTGGTTGTGTCACACACGACCCTATCAGGTGAGCATACAGGTTTACCAATCCTACCTGACTTGGATAAGTCCCCATTTGCTCTATGTTCCCTTTTAGCATCACTGTGTATGGGAGCACTCTTCTGGCACTGTTTATGTGGGACCACTCTTCCGGCACTATTTATGGACAGTATTTTAGCTTCACCGTTTATAGGGGAGCACCCTCATGGTGCCATTAATGGGGAGCACTCTTCCGGCACAGTTATGGGGAGCATTCGGCTGGTACAGTTTATGTAGGAGAACTCTGCTAGTACTTTTTATAGGGAAGCACTTTCTTGACATTGTTTATGGGAGCACTCTTCCGGCAATGTTTATGGGGAGCACTCTTCCGGCACTGTTTATGGGGAGCACTCTTCCAGCACTATTTATGGGGAGCACTCTTCCGGCACTGTTTATGGGGAGCACTCTTCCGGCACTGTTTATGGGGAGCACTCTTCCAGTACTATTTATGGGGAGCACTCTTCCGGCACTGTTTATGGGGAGCACTCTTCCAGCACTGTTTATGGGGAGCACTCTTCCGGCAATGTTTATGGGGAGCACTCTTCCAGCACTATTTATGGGGCGCACTCTTCCGGCAATGTTTATGGGAAGCAGTCTTCCAGCACTATTTATGGGGAGCACTCTTCCAGCACTATTTATGGGAAGCACTCTTCCAGCACTGTTTATGGGGAACACTCTTCCAGCAATGTTTATGGGAAGCAGTCTTCCAGCACTATTTATGGGGAGCACTCTTCCAGCACTATTTATGGGGAGCACTCTTCCGGCACTGTTTATGGGGAGCACTCTTCCAGCACTATTTATGGGGAGCACTCTTCCGGCACTGTTTATGGGGAGTACTCTTCCAGCACTATTTATGGGGAGCACTCTTCCAGCACTGTTTATGGGGAGCACTCTTCCGGCAATGTTTATGGGGAGCACTCTTCCAGCACTATTTATGGGGCGCACTCTTCCAGCAATGTTTATGGGAAGCAGTCTTCCAGCACTATTTATGGGGAGCACTCTTCCAGCACTGTTTATGAGGAGCACTCTTCCAGCACTATTTATGGGAAGCACTCTTCCAGCACTATTTATGGGGAGCACTCTTCCGGCAATGTTTATGGGGAGCACTCTTCCGGCAATGTTTATGGGAAGCAGTCTTCCAGCACTATTTATGGGGAGCACTCTTCCGGCACTGTTTATGGGGAGCACTCTTCCAGCACTATTTATGGGGAGCACTCTTCCGGCACTGTTTATGGGGAGTACTCTTCCAGCACTATTTATGGGGAGCACTCTTCCAGCACTGTTTATGGGGAGCACTCTTCCGGCAATGTTTATGGGGAGCACTCTTCCAGCACTATTTATGGGGCGCACTCTTCCAGCAATGTTTATGGGAAGCAGTCTTCCAGCACTATTTATGGGGAGCACTCTTCCAGCACTGTTTATGAGGAGCACTCTTCCAGCACTATTTATGGGAAGCACTCTTCCAGCACTGTTTATGGGGAGCACTCTTCCGGCAATGTTTATGGGAAGCACTCTTCCGGCACTGTTTATGGGGAGCACTCTTCCAGCACTATTTATGGGGAGCACTCTTCCAGCACTGTTTATGGGGAGCACTCTTACGGCACTGTTTATGGGGAGCACTCTTCTGGCACTGTTTATGGGGAGTACTCTTCCAGCACTGTTTATGGGAGCACTCTTCCAGCACTGTTTATGGGGAGTACTCTTCTGGCACTGTTTATGGGGAGAACTCTTCCGGCACTGTTTATGGGGAGCACTCTTCCGGCACTGTTTATGGGGAGCACTCTTACGACGCTGTTTATGGGGAGCACTCTTACGACGCTGTTTATGGGGAGCACTCTTACGACACTGTTTATGGGGAGCATTCTGCTGGTACAGTTTATGGGAAGCACTCTTCTGGCACTGTTTATGGGGAGCACTCTTACGACACTGTTTATGGGGAGCACTCTTACGGCACTGTTTATGGGGAGCATTCTGCTGGTACAGTTTATGGGGAGCACTCTTCTGGCACTGTTTATGGGGAGCACTCTTCTGGCACTGTTTATGGGGAGCACTCTTCTGGCACTGTTTATGGGGAGCACTCTTACGGCACTGTTTATGGGGAGCACTCTTACGGCACTGTTTATGGGGAGCACTCTTACGGCACTGTTTATGGGGAGCACTCTTACGGCACTGTTTATGGGGAGCATTCTGCTGATACAGTTTACGTAGGAGAACTCTGCCAGTACTTTTTATAGGGAAGCACTTTCTTGACATTGTTTATGGGGGGCACTCTACCGTCACTAGTTATGTGGAAGAAATCTTCTGACACTGTTTATAGAGCGCACTCTGTCTACCCTGATAATGAGGGGCCACATTGCTAGCACCGATTATGAGGAGCACTCTGCTGTCACTGTTTGCAGGGTTGTTAGAGGGGGCACTAGCTGGCTCTGTATATTCGTCTTTCTGTTGGTACCTTAGCTGTGATATACACCTATGTGGACATGGTAGGTAATTATGGGTGGGGTCCACGTAGGTCATTATTTTGTAGGACATACAGGTATGATGCATGCATAAACCAATAAGTCACATGGATTAATTTATGCTTGTAGGGGCCATATATTAGCCCAATATATGCAGAACATTTCTGCTATTGCCTGATTGTCTAATTATGTGACACTTTCATTAACATTTTATACAATCGGATCATTATCTTCAAACTAATTATTGCTCAGGATGTGCTAAATATAAACCGGAATGTCAAACATAAGATATAAAGAAGCCGTAGTGACGCTTCCCGACGCTGCACTGTATATAGGGGTGAGGGGGATACAACTTCATACAATGCTTGAAAAATAAACAATGCAATAGCGCCACCTAGGGCAGAAATAAGTCATTTGTGCTTAAAATAATAACAATGTAATTATTTTTACATTTTTAACATTTAATATTAAGAATCTATCAAGGCCGAAGTCAGAATATGAAGATGTTTGGGCAGCTGAGGACATCACTTAAGCTCTACACGTAGTGAAGGCACCCATGTCTTACTGCTGCTTAACCGCATAGATGCTGCTGTTAATTGTGGCAATAGCATTTAAGAGGTTGGAAATGAGGTGGGATGTTCTTTCTGAAGGCCCTAGAGTCTGCCATGTTTTTACAACTATGAAGCCCAGGTATAAACCTACAATATTGGAGTGTACAAGCAATTGTAGGTTCAAGTCCCCCTAGGGGGACCAGTAAACAGCAACACTTACCAGGCGTGTTCTCTGTGTCTCTTCTCTTCCTTTGAAGCAATATCTGTGAACACATAATAATACCAATACTATCAAGACAGTCGGAGAAAGGGAACAGAGATGATAAAGTTAAATGTGATTAGGCATATGGAGATAATCGGCTTCTTGGCATATCTTATGTCACCCTCCGCAAGGAGAAACGATACTTTTTGGATCCCGGTCAGACGCCTCTCAATCAGCCAAACCAGATCTCCACTTTACATTAATGAGGGGCAATACCCCGAAACACAGTGTCTGCAAATTGAGATTCTGGTTTGGCTTCTATCCTAAGTCATATGACGAGGCTCGTTAAAGGGTCGACATTGACTGTTAGGATTGCTACTTCCAATAGGTGGCACTAGAGTTCTAGTCCTCTTCCTCTCTGAAGAGACAATTGACATATCTTATGCCGCTTATCTTACAGAGGATAGGTTAAAAAGCTGACATATCCAATACGTGTTATCTTTGCCGGGTATTACCTGTAGGCACAAATTAGTGGCAAACTGGCATGTGAATTTTATGGAAAGAGGGACATAACTGCTTGTCTAAGGAATAACAGAGGCCAAAGCCCCCCTGTACACAATAGGTCACACTCATTCAGCCGGTTTCTCTGGCGGGGGCTTATCTCTTAGAGAATGAAAGAATTGGCAGTCTGAAATCGGATGTGCCGGATCCTTATCTCCCCCCAATATCATCTATCAGGAGAGAGTCAGGGGGCCTTACGTATTACACATTAGCTTATTATGTATGGGGGTCTTTAGACAAATAATCATAACCTACTCTTGTTTCACCTGTCCCTGTAGACATAAGATAGCTGTGAGCATGGTAGAAGCCAAAAGAGAGAAGAGGGAAACAAAAGATCTATCCAATATATGAGAGTTCTTCCTGAGGAGAACCATCGAGCTGTCCTCAAAAACATCAGAGCTTTGGTGGAATCGATCAGAATGAAAAAGTGGAACACAAGCCAAAATCTCATGTACGTAATAAAATTTTATATCGCCAGTTCCAATAAATTCTTACCGGGTATGGAACAGCTAAACCCATACAGCCGAGGGCGACCAGCAGGAGACTCCTCATTGTGTTGATGATGAAGCTCTTGAGATATCTGCACAACTTCTTCAGCGATTATGAGTCCATTGGATATCTTGGCCTTGCTGAACTCCTTATATACCCCACCATACCTCCACTTTCATGCTATTCTTGTTTAACAACAGACCTTGGCGACTTATTTTGTTATCAATGATAACCACCGAGATAGACTCCTCTGCATCCTGTAATTAGACCCTTCTGCAGGTGGATTTGTCAGCGCCTCATGGACTCCATCACAGCCCAAAGTAGGCAATAGTTTAAGATAAAGCTGCCCCCAAGCTTTTTATTATGGTCTCACCTAGAGGTGCTAATTTCAGGGAGTGCTAATTGTGAAGCGTTACTAACAAATTGCCAAAGGCAAATAATCCCTAACTAAAGACCATAAAATGTAACTAAGATAAGAAACCAGATTGTATGGTATTGTAGGCCCATCATCATCCACCCTATTAAGTGATTCATCTGACCATCAGAAGCAGAATACACACCCCGGCCAATCATCCCTCACCTTTTAATGTAGGCGTAGTGGTCCCAGATTATTTTTGAGATCCTCTGTTATATACCAGGCTGTAGAGACAGAAGGTGTAACCATATTCTCTATTTCCCACGAAGAGCAACAGTTCATAATAATAAATTGTTTCCATTTCAGAAGAAACTTACCTGCCTGTGTCTCTGTTACATAGAGCATCCTGCTGTTCTATTTCCATGAAATGTTTCATTTGTGCTATGAGTTCTGTGAAGGGGGCAAGACGGGGCCAGACAGTATTTGAGAATCAACCTCTTTGCTAAGATAAGCAAGGTGTGCAGCAGTTTGGGAGGACCACCTATCCTCTGGTTAGGAGCAACTGAGCTATCCCAAAAGTGAAATAGGGCTAAGTAAGGAGACAGGGAGTCTCAAATGTAGTAATCAAACTTGATACCAAACCCCAAAAAGAAACTGACGCAGGACAAGTCCAAAGGCCATGAATGAGGTCGGAGTTACAGAGATTACAGCTAGGACAAGCAGTTAAAGTCTATTTGATCCTTATCTTTTGTTAGGAATATTGAAAGCATAAATGGCCCCTGCATGATTTTAAATTGAGTCTCTCTCTACGTTTCATTTATAACATGATTCCTAAATAATCTCCACCCTGATCTGATCTTGCAGGGAATGTCTACATCATCTAACTGCTGCTTCCAATATTTATAGAAGATGTCCGGGTGCACGCCCAGCAAATTAGGCTTCATTACAGAATAAAGAATCGATACTGAAGGGGTACCCATGGGAGATAACAGACTGACATCGAAGCCGTTCTGGGCAGCCTGTGTCCTGTAAGTTGGCCATAATAGAGAGCTTGATTTGTTCGTATTGAAAATAGTGTTGGGGAGATAGGTTATATTTCTCTAGACATTCTGTACAAGTTAGCCATCTCATAAATGTAACTTTTATTAAGACTATTAAAGGAAAAAGAATATTAAAATCCTCATTAGTCAGTATATATCTCTGTAGACACAAATATACTGCTTACTCCACTTAAGTCATGAATGTGTGCCAATAGTCAATGTCTCTTTTATGGGTAAGAATAATTTGGTTACCTATGTTATCCTATTGTGGAGTAACCCCATAGACACACTGCAGAATGCCACTAAAAAGTGCTCCTAGGCCTCCCCAACATGTTTCACCAGATAGACTGGCGTCATCAGGGGACTGAGGCAATAATGTGAGTAATTGTATATTTACCCTAGGCTGACTAGTTGAACAGAATTAGTTGTAAATCAATTGTGAAGAGATGACCCTGAGGATCTTCCTGCAAAAGTTCAAAACTAGAAGCCCCCCCCCCCTAAAAATAAGGGCAACCCGAAGACCCAGTTATGTATTGGTGCCCATGAGGACTCCATGTCTAGTTCCTCCTGCATTTAGTCGGCTTCCGTCGGCAAGATAGATTATTTCTTTGCTATTTAAGTCAAGTTCTGTGAAAAAGCTTTTATTCCTAAAGGTCTTGTATACATTACACAAATGTCGTGAGTAATGTATACAAATGGTCAAATTCGTCAGCAGGAAAAAAAAACACATCTGAGAGTGGATTTGCCATTTTGGATGTTTTCTCAGCCAATAATAGAGCCAGTACTTATCAATCCAACAGTGTTTTGAACGATAATGTACGTTTAACAGTCGGCCATTGATCAATACATATAGGGTCAACTCCTATAGCACGATTCTTCGGCAATCCCAAGTCCACAATACAAGGACTGCTCGACTCAACAGAACACTCCTGCGTTACCTATGCCCTCAACAGGGCAGACAAAGTAGGCCTGTGCCGCAGCCGCGGCAGGAAGACAAGAAGAGGACGTCATCGCATGAAGATGGGAGGCCCCGAACCGGACCGCGACGCCCATCGGACCGGACCGCAGCGGGACCGCCCCTGGGTGAGTATAATATAACCTTTATTTCTCATCTTTCAGGTTACATCAGGGGCTAATCTACAGCATTACAGGATGCCGGTGGCCTTAGCTCATATACAATTTTTGGGGTGACAGATTCCCTTTAACAGATTTTCATTAGAATTTTGTCCAATTTTCATTAGTTTTTATCGAGTGTGAAACAATAAAATGTTTCGCCAGCTTCTCCTTTCTAACAGTCTGCTGTGCAAAATGGGTGGCACTGAGATGACCTCCGAGTGCGGTCCGATATTTTTACAGACCCATCAACATGCAATTTCGATTTTGATCTGGCACTTGGCTCAATATTGGACATGTCTCTACAATTTTGGATGATCCACTCTGAGAACAGCCCCATAGACATTTATAGGCATGAGTGCTAATGCGTGAAAAACATGTATAAGTATTCGTACACAAAAAATGTTGGACATCTGATTTGGCCCTAACTCCAGATATACTACAGACTAATTTATTTAGACTTTTTTTTCTGATGGGAAGCCAATAATGACACCTGAAGTTCATAGGATAGTTCATCAGATAACAGGTTTGGTAATTGGCCAACAATTATGTTTAAGATGGTGCCGATGGGGAGGTAACTGTTACAGATTTTAGCACCGGGGCTCAGGAGTGTCAGGTGATGCTTCTAGATATAGTACTTATCTTTATTATTGGACTGATCGCTGTGATTGTAGTGATTGCGTTGCCCTACTAGGGAAAAGCTCAGCCGTAAATTGTTATAAATCACATTCATGGTGATAGCATCCGACAACAGAACAGGAAGAGCGCATTGGGAATAAATGACAATGGCTCAGTGGTTAGCACTGTTGCTTTACAGCAATGGGGTCTTGGGTTTAAATCCCACCAAAAATACCATCTGCAAGGAGTTTGTATGTTCTCTGTGGGTTTTTTGCGAACACACCCTTACCTCCACTACAGCGGACCTCGCCTTCTTCTTTTCTGGTGTCAGATATCTGCAGTCATAGACTCTTCTACTCCAAGCATCCTGTAATTAGGCATCGCTACAGGTGGATTTGCCAGTGTGCAGCGCCCCAGAGTCCTGGTCGTTGTAGTACTGTGGCTCCGCCACTATGGGGAGCCATGGTGCGTCCGATGGCACTGAAGGAGTTCATCTGATCAGGTATCACAGACACCAATACATTTCACAGTCTGGCCTCCAGGGGGAGCTAAGTGTTCTATTCACTAGGACACTCCCCACCATAGTGGGTAAACTGGGGGTCAGGCAGGAAGTTAGATCAGAAAGCTGACTGGGTTGGAACCAGGTAACACCTTGTGGCAGAGGGTGTTGGGGGGGAAGATACAGTAGGGTCTCTGTCAGGGGTGGGATCCTGACAGAGGCTTGGCAACTTGAACGAACGTAACGGGACCGTGCCTGCTCCGGGTAGCGGCGGTGCCCAAGGAAGGATTAGAAGAGAGATAGATTGTGCTGAGTGAGAAACGAGATCACGCAAAAGGAGAAATACCAGTAGGGGTCGTGCTGTAAGACCGGAGCAACATCCTACTGAGGCGCACAACCGGTGGCCGGAACGCCGAGGGAGTATCATAACATTCAGCTTCAAGCAATACTCCAAACAGCGGCAGGACAGTCAGTCTAAGGCGGGCTGTCTAACTTTAATCACCTATGCAGTCTTGGGGGGCAACTTGTGGAGAGGGGCGACTCTAGGGTCCCGGAAGAGCTCCGAGCCTACCCGTCAAACGGGTGCCGTCCCAACCAGAACATCAGGGAGGGACGGAGGATTAGCAGAACATCATCTAATCGAGTTGTGAGGGAACTTAAGAAACAGACACAACAGTTGTGGGGACTTTCTGTAAGCACAGCAGGGAAGGACCACAACACATAGCGCTAGAAGGAAGGCACAGATTTCCACCTGCTAAGAGAACTCTGGAGGTGCCATTGGGCCGGCCGGACTTGCGCAGCCTGGTGAGCCGTATTCTGGACTGAGGACCCAGAGATCTTCAGTAAAGAGACTGCAACCTGGTGTCCTCGTTATTTACTGCACCGCACCACTACAGCCTTACCACCACCATCCACATCTATCATTCGCTGTACGCCCCTCAGCCGGGTCACGGACCGGGCCTAGCCACCGTGACAACCCCAGAGCAGAGACTCAGAGGCCCGGTACCGGGTACCCCTCGGCCCTGCGGCAGTGGGGGCGCTACAAGTGCATTATGGAATCCATTATGTCCCCAAAGTGAACACTAATTTAAGATAAAGCTGCCCTACAGGATTTTTATCACAAACTTTTCCTGAAGTGCTAATTGTAGGAAGTGCTAATTGTGAAGAGATGACCGTCCATAATTATCTTCCTACAAATCCAAAAATACAAGCCATAATAAAGTGGCCTGGTATACATTAAAAAAGCACAATGGGGTAGTTTAGCACTCCATATACCCATGAGCTCCATAGCCCCTTCATCTAAAGCCTCGTTCAGACAGCTGTATTTTTCGGTCAACGTGCTGTTTGTGTATACAGTCCAATATTTGCTAATGCACATAAGCAATTTTCCCTACGGACCACAGGTCAGTCTGGAGAAAAATCACAGTATGCACTAATCTATCCGTTTTATGGACGACGTCAATTGCAAATGCTGCCGACATCTTTGCAGTAAGAAAGGATCAGACATGTTGAAATGCAACAGCTTTGATCCTTCTTTTTCAAAATCTGCTCTCAGGAATAGTTAGGATCTTCCCATACATTTATATATATAATCGTCTAAGGGGCACTTCCATCTGGTTGTCTGTTTGTCCATCTGTCTGTCTGTGTCTGTTTGTCTGTCACGGAAATCCCAAGTCGCTGATTGGTCGCGGCCAGCCGGCCGCGACCAATCAGCGACGGGCACAGTCCGGCCGCGAAATGGCCGCTCCCTACTCCCCTGCAGTCAGTGCCCCCTCCATACTCACCCCTAGTCAGCGCCCGCCGCCCACATAGCGTTTTAGCAGTCCGTTAAACCGACTACGTTACACCGCGGCATTATGCGGTGTAACGCAAAGTCATCTGGGTAATTTTGCAATGCATCACTGGGAACGGAAGCTGGCGGCAGCCTCGCACGCATCGGGACAACTTCGGTGGACGACAGAGGGTGAGTATATAACTATTTTTTATTTTAATTCTTTTTTTAACAGACATATGGTGCCCACACTGCTGTATACTACGTGGGCTGTTATATACTGCGTGACTGATATATACTATGTGGGCAGTGTTATATACTACGTGGCTGTGCTATATACTACGTGGCTCTGCTATATACTACGTGGCTACTATATACTACGTGGCTGTGCTATATACTATGTGGCTGTGCTATATACTACGTGGCTCTGCTATATACTACATGGCTATCTGTGTTATATAGTATGTGGGCTGTGTTATATACTATATGGCTGTGCTTTATACTACGTGGCTGTGCTATATACTACGTGGCTGCTATATACTACGTGGCTGTGCTATATACTATGTGGCTGTGCTGTATGCTATGTGGCTGTGCTACATACTACGGGCTGTGCTATATACTACGTAGCTGCTATATACTACATGGCTGTGCTGTATGCTACATGGCTGTGTTATATACTACGTGGCTGTGCTATATAATACGTGGCTGTCTGTGTTAGATAGTATGTGGGCTGTGTTATATACAATGTGGCTGTGCTATATACTACGTAGCAGCTATATACTACGTGGCTGTGCTATATACTATATGGCTGTGCAATATACTATGTGGCTGTGCTATATACTATGGGCTGTGCTATATACTACGTGGCTGCTATATACTATGTGGCTGTGCTATATACTACATAGCTGTGCTGTATACTACGTGGCTGTGTTATATACTACGTGGCTGTACTATATCCTGCACCCCGAACCCCCGACATCCAGCACCCCGAACCCCCAACATCCTGTGAGCATGTGTCAGCGACAGACGCAGTCCAGCCGCGAATTGACGCGGGATTTAAACCACGCTTCGCAGATTGGTCGCGCCCAGCCGGCCACGACTCATCAGCGATATTGGCACGGGATTTAAACAACGCTTCGGTCATTGGTCGTGCCCAGCCGGGCGCGACAAATCAGCAATATTGGAGCGGAATTGAACCCCCTCTCACAGCGCGATGTACATACATACATACATATTCTAGAATACCCGATGCGTTAGAATCGGGCCACCATCTAGTACTAAATAGTTTGCTAGTCCTCTTGAAAATAAATGATTTTGGACTACTTTCATGTAATTAGTACAGCCACCCTACAATTCTAGTTTCCAAACATGCTTAATGTGAAAGAGGTCTGAAATCTGCACCCAATGCAAAATCATGTAATAGTTATGATACTGGCATTTTAAATGTGGTAGAGAAATCTTTAGGAACCCTGCAGCTCCAGGGCCTGGATGCAACTCCTACCACTGTTCACCGAGGGACAGCAGAATTAGTGCAACTGGAGCGCCCCGTCAGGGCAAGGGGGTACTCTGTACCGGGTCCTGCAGTTCACAGGGGGATGTCACGGTGGCTGACCCGGTCCGTGGCCCTGGGACGTCCGTGTAAAAGGGAAAGGTCTTTAAAGGGATAGAGTTTATGTTCTTGACGCCACCTGTGGTATTCGGTCAGTGGGGACCGACGCTGTTTTAAGGGGTCTGCTGGGGTGATGTTATGGCAGCTAGATGGTTTACCTTCCCACAGGTGAAGTATGTCCCCAGGGCTTCCCGGTGTGTAGATGGTGGTATGGTGAATGGCGCAGTGAAGAACGAGAACACAAGGTTGCAGTCTCTTTACCTTTACTGAAGACTTCAGCATCCACAGTCCAGGACACCAGATCACAGGGCAGGCAGACTCTGGCCGGTTTGGCGGCAAGTCCAGAGTTCCCTTATCCAGGTGGAAATCAGTAGCCTTCCCTTGCGCTGCGGTGGTGTAGTCCCTTACTGCCTAAGGCTTCACATAAGGGTCTTACAGATGTGGTGTTTCTCTCTCTCTGTCCCCTATATAGGATAGGACAAAACCCATATGACTGGTGACTTGAGCCTGTTTATAGGGTCTCTTAGATAACCCGGCTCTGTAGGTGTCACCGTGCCTCCTGGGTGAAGGTGTGGACAGGTAACCTGCAATTAGCTGTCCTGCCGGTCTCTGAAATAAGGCGTAGAGGTCCTTACTCCCTCGGTGTTCCGGCTACCGGAGTTTTGCGCCTCAGAAGGAGGCAGCCTGAGTGGGGCTGGTCCCCTTCTGGTATCCTCTCCTTCGCTTCGACTTCCTTCACACTTGCTGCAATACAGTTCTGCCTTTCAATGTCTCTTTCCGGGAGCTGCAGCTCTGAGGGCATGCACAGCTCCGTTAACCTTCTATCCTCCTCAGACTCCGGTCTAGAACTGACTGAGCTGAGCCCAGCCAGCAACTCACTTCTGTCTGGAACGGACTAACTACCCCTACAGACAACCAGTTATATATATATATATGGGGAGTGACCTAATAAATAGGAGCAGAAGCTCCCCCTGGTGGCCTGGAGTGTGAAATGTGTTGCATGTTTGTTATACCTGGATGCAGTTATCCTTTATTGCCTCCAAACGTAGCATCACTATCCCCGAGAGGAAAGCAATACCACTGCGACAACCAGGACCCTGGGGAGCAGCACAACTTCTACCTATGCCTCCTGAGGTACTAGAGCCACTGTGAAACTCCTACCTCTGCTCCCTAAGACATTAGAGCCTGGGTGCAACTCCTACCTCTGTTCATTGAGGCACTATAGACTTGGTGCAACTCCTACATCTTCTCCCTGAGGGTTTTGAGCCTGGGTGCAACTCCTACCTCTGCTCCCTGAGGCACTATAGGCTGGGTACAACTATTACCTCTACTCCTTGAGGGTCTTGAGCCTGTGGTCAACTCCTACCTCTGCTCCCTAAGACAGTAGAGCCAGGGTGCAATTATGAACTCTGCTCAATGAGGCACCATAGCCTGGGTGCAACTCCTACCACTGCTCGATGAGGCACTATAGTCTGAGGGCACCTGGTATCACTATATCACTAACTCCATGTTTCCCGCACCCTCAATGTTTAGATGTTTTCAAATGAGAAGACAAGTGTGATCCTTGCAGGCTGTGGGATAGTTTATCAGATAATGTCTCTGGTAATTGTCCAATAATTATAGTGATAAGTAGGGTGGGTGGTGAGAAACTGTTGGACTGATCGGAGTGATTGCAGTCTTTGTCAGGATGATTGAATGTTTGCATTTCCCTACAAGGTGGAAATCTCAGCTCTCTGATGTTAAACACCACAATCATACAGATAGCATCCAACAGAAAATTACCACCGATAATAAATGACAATGCTTTGTCACCACAGATGCTGTAATTATAAGACTATCATTAGGACAGCTTTCCTGTGTAAAATAATAATAATAATAATAGAAACATAAAAATGTATAAAAACTCTGCTATATAACCTCATTCTTATTGAAATTGATGGGAATTTGTATTTTTTCAACTGTATTCACTATATAACTACGATATGTAAAAAATATTGAAGGGGTTTTCTTATGAACAAAGTTCATGTTAATCAATAGATCTTGGAATAATAATAATTTCCAGAATTGGATGTGTTTAAATAAAATGTTCCTGTGCTGAGATAATCTTATAAATGTGCCCCTGCTGTGTACGGTGTAATGGCTGTGTCTGACCGTGCAGGAGCATGGTCTGATCATACCACATCTCATGGGCAGGGGGTGGAGAAAAAAAGAGTATACAGACAGAACAGCAGGGGATCACAAATAATTCTTTCTTTGAGTTAAAACATTTGTTAAAAAACAGGCAATGAAATGCTTTATCTCACAAAAAGAATCAGCGGTGATCCCTTTCTGTCCTGTCTGTATCCTCTCTTTTGCTTCCTCCCCTGCCCAGGAGATATGGTATGATCAGACCATGTCCCTGTACGGTCAGACACAGCCATTACACAGTACATACAGGGGAATATTTATAAGATTATCTCAGCACAGGAACATTTTTTTTAAACACATCCAATTGTGGAAATTATTATTATTCCAAGATTAATTGATTAAAAACAACTTTTAAATTATCTTTGTTCTTTGGAAAACCCCTTTAAGTATAAAAAAAATTGCAAAGCGCCGTGCAACTGCTATCTGAAACCCCCTATAGGTACACCTCTGCTTTTTCCATTCCTTATGGGAGAGAAAGGCAGTGGGACCCTCTGTTTGCTGAAAAACAAGCATCCGGATCCCCCACTCCCACCGCCATAGCATCACATAGCAAAAGTTTTGTGAAAGTTGTACAAACCCTTCATCTGTCTATGTTTATCTCTTGACTTCTGGTAGTTTGATGGACAATAGATAGGATCGAGATCTGAAGTGAATATTTACATGTAAATGAAGTCAGGATGTGATTGTTCCAAACCCTCCAGGCACATTTACACCGCACAATTATCAGGAACGAGTGTTCCTAGGAAAGCTTGTTTCCCCAGAACTCTCTAAACAGGCTTCCAATCACCCAACGAATAAGTAAAACGCTCATTCCTAGTGTGAATTGGTCTTTAACTTTTCTTAAAAATCATCGTTCTCAGCAGCACATCGTCCTATGCAAGCATGTGCTGCCGAGAAAAATATCATTCCCCCCCCCCCCCGCAATGTGATTGCAGGAGACGAAAAGTTACTGTAACTGCTGGGGGTCTGCTGAAGAACCCCGTTGCTGACATCTCGCCCCTCCTGTGAAGCTCAGGCATAGACTGAGCTCCTTAGGAAACAGAGATTTTCACCATTTATTGCAATTCATTCTGTAGGTTCAAGTCCCCTAAGGGGACTACAAAGTAAAGAAAAAATGGTTTTAAAAATATATATACAAAATTAACATAATTGGTATTGCTGTGTTCAGAAATGTCTGGTCTATTAAGTTATGAAATTAATTAACCTGATCAATAAACACAGAAAAGAGAAAATGTATTAAAACTCCAGAATTGCAGTTTTTGGTCACCTCACTTAATAAAAAAAAAAATAGTACTAATAAGCAATCAAATCATCGTATGTATACATAATTGGTATCAATAAAAATGTCAGTTCATGACACAAAATACAAGCCCTCTCTCAGCCCCATCAACAGAAAAATACAATTTTACAGGTCTGGGAACATGGTGGTACAGAGCAAAAACATTTTTGTAATACTCAGAATATTTTTTTTTTTTTTTTCAATACTTAAATAAAAAATATCAATGGTCTCACCATAATCGGAATGTTGTGGACAAACATATTTCCGTGTAATTTTTTACTGCACAATGAGCGTCGCATAAAACAACAACAAAAACAATGAAGATGAATGAACTTGGCACTCAATGTGAACAAAAGCTTCTTATTTATTAATGCATCCAGACAAAAAAAACTGCTAAACGTTATTGGCGAGAAGTTCCCCAGCAAATGCTCGGGGCTATTTCAACATGTAGAATAGTGTTATAAAAATGTTGGTTGTTTGAGTTGTTATTTCTATGATGAGAATTTTGCATTTTGTTTGATTCATCATTTGTCTTATCCATACGGTTCATCCCTCAATGACAGTACTGATAATAATCTGATTACTTATACCTCTTTTGATAAAGCTGTTGATATTGTTAGAGATTTGGGGCCAGGGCCGATGTTGAATCAGCATTTAGATTATTGCTCATTCATCCCAGTCTTCATTTCGTTAGGTTTTCAATCTAATTTTATTTATTTTTATTTTTTTATGTTTATTAATGGTTTGTTCTGTTTCTTGTTTTATTTTGAAGCATTTGCCTCTTTTGTTGATTGGGTTACAGCAGTTGAGTGTATGAAGGGAGGTATAAAGCATTACCTAGATGATTTTGTACTCACAGGTCCTAAGGATTCAACCGTTTGTGAGGAAATTCTTCATACTTTCCAGATTACTTACTGTAATTTTGGTATACCTTTAGCTTTCAATAAAACCGTGGCTCCTGTTAATTGCATAGAGTTTTTTAGATATTACCATAGACACGGTCAAAGGGGAGCTTCATCTGCCAATAGCTAAAATTGAAAAATGCAAACAGACATTACAGTCCTTGGTTGGTAAGAAGAAAGCCTCGGAAAAGAAGTAGCGTCTATGTTGGGATTGTCGGCCTTTGCAGGTAGAATAATGCCGATGGGCAGGTTTTTCATTGGCGATTGTCTTCATGCATAGCGGGTATTAGGAAGCCATGTTTTCATGTTAGAATTTCAAGGGAAATTAAAGAAGATTTAATAGTGTGGCTAGAATTCTTAGAATGTTTTAATGGTCGGTCTATGTGGCATTCACCTTTTATCTCACGCAAGCAGTTGTTTTTCTTTACAGACGCCGTCACTTCTGGTTTTGGTGTCTCCCCAGACGGAGCGTGGTGTGCTGAAATGTGGCACCAGTCATCGGTTAGAAAGAGGGGTCACAAGCAACAGTGTTTTCTTAGAATTGTTTCCCATACTAGTAGCAATAGTCATTTAGGGTAGGAGATTAGCTATAAGGCTACTTTCACACATCAGGTTTTTGCTGTCAGGCTCAATCCGGCTAAATTAAAAAAAAATGGATCTGGCGAATGTTGCCGCCAGATCCATTTTTTTTCCCATAGACTTGTATTAGTGCCGGATGACATTGCGTCTCGTCCGTTTTTCGCCGGATCCGGCAAATCTGCCGTTTCCTGTTTCTGGAGAAAACGTCCATAGCAACATTTTTTGTCTCTGGCGAAAAAGCCAGAAGTGCCAGATCCGGCCCTTCCGGCTGTTGGCTAGAATGGATGCCTATAGGAGCCGGAAGGTGCCGGATCCGGAAAATGACAGATTCCGGCACCGGATTCTGTTTTTTTAAATTGAGCATGCTCCAATTTTTTTTTTTAATCCAATAATCTAGATATGTTAGCCGGATCCGTCAAAAAAACGCATCCGTCGCATCAGTTTTTCACAATCTGCGCCGGATCCTTTTTTTCCAACATTCGCCGGATTGTGCCTACTGCAAAAAACCTGATGTGTGAAAGTAGCCTAAAATATTCTGATTAGGTCCAACAGTTAGGGCCTTGTATACGCTGTGAACTGTTTATCTAGTAAAAGTGATTTAGTGGTTAAATTATTGAGACATTTGGTGCTGTTCTGCCTTAAATGGAATATTTGGCTTAAAGTTGTACTAATTCTAAATATATATATATATATATATATATATATATATATATATATATATATATATATATATATATATATATAGCCAGATCCAAAACTGACAAGAAAGGGAAGGGCAATAGTTTAAAAGATGGGAAGATGGAGTTCAAAATGTTATAAGTTATACATTCGAAAATAATATGGTATTAACTTTTGTTTGTAGTTTTTATAGGTGTCACAAAGTATGGATCCTGGGCCATTCTTTTGTTCGCTGGACAGAATGCAATGCTGCTATGGTTTGATCTTATCCATGTCTTTTGATTTAATAAGGATTTTTGGTTTGACATTAGGCTATGTGCACACGTTGCAGATTATTTGCGGTTTTTTAGCGTTTTTGCGCTATAAAAACGCTATAAAACCGCAAATAATCTGCATACATTAAGCATCCTATCATTTTTAATGAAATCCGCAATTTCTGTGCACATGATGTGCATTTTTCCGCATGAAAAACGCATTGCGGAAAAAAAATGAACATGCTCATTAATTTTGCGTTTTTTTTCGCGGTTTTCCCACTGTCTAATGCATTGGGAAATGTTCAGGAAAAACCACATCAAAACCGCGTCAAAACCGCGTAAAAACCGCGCAAAAAACACGCTAAAAAACGCATGCGGTTTTCATGCGGAAATCCGGCAGAAATGTCCGGATTTTCACAGGAATTTTCTGCATCAATTCCTGAACGTGTGTAGGGGGCCTAAAGGACAAAGACAGACCGGCCTAGCAGCCCGAGTGCCCCTTATGTACAGCAGGGCCTCGTTACCCAACATTATCATTATCCATTTAGGAGGAAACGATGTGGGAAAGCTCGGCACCATCGATTTATTATGCCAAGCGCAGGAAAGTTTGGTAGAACTGAAAAGCAGTGTTTCCCAGTGTTATTTTAATATTTTTAGAAATGGTGCCGAGGCTTCTCTGGTTAAACTCTCTGGATTTAAGTTTTTGTGAAAAAAATCCGTAAAAGGTTGAACAGAGCCATGTGAAAGTTTATGCCATTTTTTTCTTTCAGGCACGTTGACTTGGTATGGTTGGTATGCCAAGGCTTTTTTGGTATCTGAATAGGTAATGATATTTTTAATGTTAACCGGCAGACAATGGTTGAATTGGCCCTTGGTGGGTCGGGGCCACTCTCACCTAATGTTTTTTAGGCGAGAGTGGCCGTTGGGTAAGTCATTCAGGGAACTGAATGGACAGCATGATGGTAAACAGGGCTTGAGCTTTGGCTAAGCTGCGGTATGGTTTATAAGTTACTGAGTTATATATTTCAATTTAATAAAGGCCGTGGACAAAAGCTTCCATTTAAAAGTCAACGTGTCCTGTGTATTTTATTATGTTGATATTTATTGCCCTAAAGGTCTTTAGTATGCCCGGATCATAGGCTGTGTAATGCCATGTAATTGGTGCACCATGAAGGGGTACATAGCTGACCCGTGGAGGGGGCAAATAGGATTACACCTGATGAGAATAATGTAATTATGGTATGTAAATGGTGTAATGCTAGGGGACACATTATTGCTGGTTTAATGGTAGGAAGCACATGCCTGGCATAACATGAAGGGACACGGGACTGTTATAATGTGATGGGGCACATGACTGGTATAGGGTGATGGGGCGCATGACTTGCATAAGGAGAGGGGGCAGATAACTGGTGTAACATGCTTGTGCACATGACTTACAATGTGACTGTACACATGACTGTTTTAATATGATGGCACACATGACTAGTATAACAATGTGAGGGGGCACATGACCGATGTGATGGGGCACATGACTGGCATAAGGTGAAGGGGCACATGACTGGCATAAGGTGAAGGGGCACATGACTGGTATAAGGTGAGGGGCACTTGACTAGTATAATGTAATAAGGCACGATTGGCATAAGGTAGGGGGCACATGAACGATATAATGTAATGGGGCACATGACTGGTATAAGGTGATGGGGCACATGAATAGTATAATGTAATGTGGCACATGATTGGCAAAACATGAAGGGGCACATGACTGATATAATGTGATGGGGCACATGACTGGCATAATATGTTGGGGCAATGACTGGTATATTGTGGTATATTGCGACTGGGCACATGATGTGAATAACCTGAGGGGGCACATGACTGAGATAATGTTATTTGCCACATGATTTGTATAATGTTACTACACATTTTACATTACAATACACTGATATGGTTGGAAATGTAGTAACTATAGCAACGCAATTAACACTAAACAGCATAATTACAGCATGAAATATAAAATAAATATGCAAAGATTCCTCAGGTTCACTCTACTTTAACAGCCTCTGACAAAGGGAATGATACTGGTACTAGAGAAAGTCACTGTATTATCTCTTCTTCTAATATAGACCCTCGCCGGGGTCTGTGGTTCTTCCCACTTGCCCACAAGTCCTCCTAACAAAGACTAACAAGGCTCGCTGGGCCGCCTTTGCTTCAATCGTCCCTCGCCCTGTTTGTTGTACTAACTCAGACCAACCTCTGTACCGTACGTCAGTGGTGGAAGCAATGGCCCAGCTCACTTACACCACCCGTCCATCACTGCGGGCGTCCACCCCGAGCGGAGTCTTCTCACAGATCTTCAAAGCTTGACCAACGGTGGATATCTCATGCACCTGGTCAAGGCCTGGGCCTCAGCTCTTGACTGACATAGTCTGGACTCCAGGTCTTGACCAGTGCAGGTTGGGTCCTCTGGTCTTGACCAGTGTTGTCTGGACTATGGAACTTGCCTGGTGTGGATCGGGCCTTAACCGGCATCATCTGAACTCTGGAACTCACTTGGCGCCGCCCAGGTTCTGCTTCCAGATGCGCCACAGCCCACTGTTGTGGGCCTTCTGCCACGGCCTGTCACCTTGGCCTCAGCCTTGGCCTTTTATATCAGGGAACTGCGTTAATAAGGTCACCTGACCCAGTGGTCAATTCAAACACTTCCTCTCTGAAACTCTCCCTCTTCTGGTTGGTTCCACAGGGTCGTCTCTTTTGGACAGTAGATGACAGTCTTCTTGCACAAATGCCACACAGGCCTGGGGTCCGGATTCTTGTCTCTTATGTTGCACATACTTACAATACCACCTACGGTACTTACAGAGAAACCCTCAAATCCAAAAAAGGGCACAACAGCCATAAAGAAAAAATAAATAATAAAACAAAAATAAAGCCTTCTTGGCTATTCAGCATCCAGGCCTTATTTGGCCTATAAGGGTAAACTTTAGCAACGTTCCCCTTTAACACTTGACTTGGCCTATATGGCCTTACAGTACTACTTAGTGGTTGGGTCTTCACAGCAATTTTGGGCTCAACAACACCCAACGTGAATGTGATGTGATGACAAGATCTCACTGAGCTCAGTGGTGTTTCTCTATTTAGGCTGGGCTCCATCTCTCCATGCATTTTCCTCCCGCACCTTCCGCAGACGTTTTCGGCCTCTGGCTTGCATGATTTCCTCTCTCTGGCATCTTTTTCCTCATCTATTGCTCTGTGCTGCCATGGCAGGTCATCTCAGGCCAGCTCTGCATCGATCACGGTCACCGCCGCTGCTTGTCTCTGGGTAGGAGGCTGTTATATCAGTAGCCAATATGTTGATTAGCGGCGAGTTGACCGGCACAGGGGATACTGCAGTGGTCACCAACACAGAGCTCTCAATCATTATTCGTGGACGGCTGCGTGGTTGTGGGACAAGGCCATCATGATAGCTGTCATCAGAGGGTGGTAGACAATATTATTATAGTTATTATGGTTATTAAGGTTGAAGGAAGACTTTAAGTCCATCTAGTTCAACACATAGCCTAACCAACATGCCCTAACATGTTGATCCAGAGGAAGGCAATAAAAAAAAAAAAACATGTGGCAAAGAGTAAGCTCCACATTGGGGAAAAAAATTCCTTCCCGACTCCACATACGGCAATCAGACTAGTTCCCTGGATCAACGCCCTATCAAGGAATCTAGTGTATATACCCTGTAACATTATACTTTTCAAGAAAGGTATCCAGTCCCCTCTTAAATGTAAGTAATGAATCACTCATTACAACATCATACGGCAGAGAGTTCCATAGTCTCACTGCTCTTACAGTAAAGAATCCGCGTCTGTTATTATGCTTAAACCTTCTTTCCTCCAGACGTAGAGGATGCCCCCTTGTCCCTGTCACCGGTCTATGATTAAAAAGATCATCAGAAAGGTCTTTGTACTGTCCCCTCATATATTTATACATTAACATAAGATCACCCCTTAGCCTTGATCCTGTTCTGACCACTGATCCCAATTTTCCGCACACAGGAAGGGTCGCTTCACCAGAGCAGCAAATGATCCCTGTTGACTCTTCATCTTGATGAAATCTACTATCTCTCCTGGTCCTAAGTTGTGCAGTCACGATAGTCCTTTTTCACAGATCGTCGGTTCACATAGATGTCTTGGCTAGAGCGATGCTCCTTGATGAAGCCAAAGTCCATTTCAATATCAAAAGCGATGACTGTCCCTTCTGTAAGCTTTCTGCATGAGGTCCCTCAAGCCACTGCAACAGGAAATCCTCTGCAAACTCCTCTTCGGACTTCATTGCCTGGACATTGTCAAATCTCAGACTATAATATTTGTTGCTGCAGAGACTAGCTCACTGGCTGCTTCTCTCAGGCAAGATGGCTCAGTAAACCTTAGATTTCTTTCACTAATCTTCCTCAGTCGCTAAAATATTCCATAGGTCCTTCCACAGTAAAACCTCAGGACTCTCCTAGTTGCAGGGTACCTTCTAGTTTGCTCCCAACAGCCTTTTACATATCAAATCCTCCTCTCTTATGTCCACTAGGTATCTAGATTTCTTCACTGCTATCTCCTTCCAAACCCTAGGCAGCTCCCAGGTCTGCCTGCTGCCGCTAACGACGGCCCTTCTTCCAGTTGTTCCCCTCTAATAGTGTCTGCCACCAAGATCCTCTGAGCTTCTGAAGCTCAGCTCCAACTTCAGGACTAGTGCAGGAACGAGCTATAACTGTTTCTCTACCATTAATAGCACTGTCTGACTTCTAAAGTCTTCTGCATACTCAATTACTGCATGTAACCCTCTACTTTCTGGAGTGTAACTAATGCTTAGTCATGTCTCAAGTACCTACAATAACCACTAGATGGAGCCAAAACCTTTCTGCAGTCCCAACAAAAAGGGAGAATGCGCTGTAATTATAGCTGACTAGTGGTGGCCCGATTCTAACGCATCGGTTATTCTAGAATATGTATGTAGTTTATTTATGAAGATTTCAGAATAATGCAATGAATACACAGAATTCGGCCGGCCGGGCTCGACCAATTAGCGAAGTGTGGTTCAAATCCCGCTCCAATTCGCTGCCGGACTGCGCCTGTCGCTGATTGTTCGCGGCTGGCCAGCCGCGACCAATAAGTGAAGCCAGGGCCAGCTGCAGGTTTTTGAGGGCCCCGGGCGAAAGAGTCTCACAGCCCACGTAGCATATAACGCAGCCCACGTAGTATATAGCACAGCCCATGTAGTATATAGCACAGCCCACGCAGTATATAACACAGCCCACGTAGTATATAACACAGCCACGTAGTATATGACACAGCCACGTAGTATATTGCACAGCCATGTAGTATATAGCACAGCCCACGTAGTGTAGAGCACAGCGACGTAGTATATAACACAGCCCACGCAGTATATAACACAGCCCACGTAGTTGGTCACACAGGGTTAATGGCAGCGTTAACGGACTGCTAAAACACTATGTGGCCCCTGACAGGAGGGGAGTATGGAGGGGGCAGTGAGTGGAGGGGAGTAGGGAGGGGCCAATTCGTGGCCGGACTGTGCCTGTCGCTGATTGGTCGTGCCCTGCCATCCGCGACCAATCAGCGAGGCGGGGTTTCTGTGACAGAGAAACAGACAGACAGACAGACAGAAGTGGACCTTAGACAATTATATAGATAGATCATTTTTTAGGCAGATAGAGAGAGAACTGTGCCAGTGTTCTCTACTATCATAGTACAAAGCCACTTAACTATAAGCTGCACCATTTTTTGGTTTAGCAAGATTTATTCTAGAAATCTTGCCACGATTCTTGTGCTTTTTTTGTATTGATGTTATTGGTATAGTTTTGCAAAAATGGTGTTTTTGTCTTTTTTTTTATATTTGCACAGTTCATTCACTGAGCCTGTTTTTAAGAGTTGTTACAGTATTTCACACTGACCACTAGGTGGCTCTGTTTATCTTTATGTTTTGTCATCTAACCTGATTGTTACAAAGGTAAAAACAGAATCCACTATTAGTCCATGAGCCGGGCCAGATATCGGTACCACCCGGAGTGACTAATTTTCTTTGGTATTTTTAGGTAGATGCATGTCTGTAGTTTATTTTTTGATATGATAGCCCTTACATATACGTAGCTTATTAACCCCTTCAGCCCTAGGCCTATTTGTACCCAAGTGCCTAAGCCAATCTGACCTGTGCCACTTCATGGGCTAATAACTTTGGAACGCTTTCACCTATCCAAGCCATTCTGAGATTGTTTTCTCGTGACATATTGTACTTCACGTCAGTGCTAAATGGGAGTCAATATATTTTACCTTTCTATATAAAAAAATGCTAAATATTCGGAAATTTTGGAAAAATCGGCAATTTTTTAACTTTGAAATTCTCTGCTTTTTACAAAAATACTGATACCCCCCATAATAGTTATTAATTTACACTCCCCACATGTTTACTTCATATTGGCATCATTTTGAAAATGAAACCTTATTGTTTTACGACGTAATAGGGCTTATAGTTTTATGCGCAATTTTTCACATTTACAGCAAAACCCACTTTTCAAAGGACCAAGTCACTTCTGAAGTCACTTTAAGGGGCTTACATAACAGAAACCACCCATAAATTACCCCATTTTGCAAACTACACCCCTCAAGCTGTTCAAAACTCATTTTTAAAAACTGTTAACCCTTTAGGTGTTCCACAGGAATTTTAGCAGAATGAAGGCGAAATTTCAAAATTTCATTTTTTTTCCAGATATTACATTGTAATCCAATTTTACCTGCAACCTAGCAAGGGTTAACGGCAAACCCAAACTTGGTTACCCTAATTCTGCAGTTTATAGAAACACCCCACATGTACTCGTAAACTAAAGTATGGGCACACAGCACAGCTCAACACGGAAGGAGCGCTATGTGGTTTTTGGGTGGCGGATTCACTGGAAGAAATCTAGGGGGCCATGTCACATTTGAAGGCTGCCTGAGGTACACCCACAGTGGAAACCCCAAAAAGTGACCCTATTTTGGAAACTACACCCCCAAGGAATCTTTTAGGGGGTATAGTGACCACTTTGACCCAACCAGTGTTTCACAGTAGTTGGAAACACTTGGTTGAGAAAATGGAAAAAGTGCATTTTTTACATGAAGGTGTCATTTTAGGCTCATTTTTTTATTTTTAAGAGGTGTACCAGCAAAAAATGCACCCCACTATTTGTTCACCAATCTCTCCCGAACACAACAACACCCGATATGTTGTCGTACACTGCAGTATTGGGGAACGGCAGGCCTCGGAAGGGAAGGAGCGCCAAATGACTTTTGGAGTGCAAATTTTACTGGAAGAAATCTAGGGGGCTATGTCACATTTGAAGACACCCTGAGGTGCCCCAACACACGCACACACACTGACACATACACGTTCTGTGCTGAACAGGACTCTCCGGTCTTCTCTGCAGAGCTCCTATCTCCCTCTGCTTGCATGGAAAAACTTCCTTCCATGGCTAGAAGAAAACCATGCAAGGGACCTTCACCATCTGGATGAAACACTGAAGAACATCACAAACTTTCGCATCAGTGTGTCGCAGGGATCCTTCGAAAAGCTCTTGGATAATGAATCTTGCACACTTACCCTGAAGCTCTTTCAAGTTTATCTTGAGACCCTCAGAAATGAACAACTCTCAGCATTCTGGATGTCATACTTGGACATGGTCGAGACCATGCTGGCCCTGGTTCGAGCTTCAAGAGAAGGCAACTGGATGCTTCACCTAGGAGCAATCCGACAGATGATACCATGGTGTTTTGCCTATGACAAGGTCAACTATGCCCGATACCTAACCTATTACTATGCCACAATGTCTCGGCTGCCCATAGAACACCCAGAGGTCCATGAATACTTCATGCAAGGTGGCTTTTCGGTCCAGATCGGTAGCAAGAATCCTTTTGGACGAATTCCTGTGGACCAGACCATTGAAGAGACAATCAACAAAGACACCCAGACACCAGGGGGCACAAAAGGCTTCAGCCTCAAAGTTGGAGCTGTTTCCAGGTTCTACCTGACATCAGAGTACCGCAGTATGTACTTGAGGCAGCTGAGGGCCCTGGTAGGCCAACAATATACTGACTTCAGCCATTCAGACCTACAGGTGTCTAGGATTAGAAGAGATGAAGCCGATGTCCAATCTTTCGTTCAACTGCTGGAGACAGGTTGGGTGAACCCCTTCAACAAAGAGCATAATGGTGAACTTATCAGTTTGTCAACAGCGACTGTAGCACCACCAGATGTAGCCAAAGACCTTCAAGGGGCATACAGTATAGGAGAGGATGCATATCAAACATTCAAGGATGAGCGTTTGGGTACCGATAAGCCAACTACATTGTTTCATGACAAGATGACGAAGAACAAACTTAAAACGTTCTCTAACATCCAAATGAAGACACGCAGACAAGGTCTTGGCAAGGAGGTAATTTTGAAGGCTGACAGAAACCTATTTGGCCAGATGATACTTGTAGCTGAGAACAGAAAGCTACAAATGAGTGATGTCTTGACTCATCCCCTGGGTCCATTGCCATGGGCACTTGCCAATGGTGATGGGTCTATCCGCAAGACCAACAAGGCTGCCCTCGCAAGGGAGTTGGAGAGAAATGCTCGTCCTGCAGAAGTGATCCCCGAGCCCTCTGCAACCATCATTGATGGGATGAGCCTGGTTCAGAAACTGAAGGGAAACAATGCAACATTTGGCCAGCTAGCAGGCACAGCAATGAGTCGCGCTATCCATGAGGGTGCTAAGAGCAAGCGCATTGATATTGTCTTTGACGTCTACAAGGAGACATCCATCAAAGATACAGAAAGAGTCAACAGATATGAAGGCACAGGGATCCATTTCAAGAACATTCAACATGGGCACAACATCCAGCAGTGGAAAAAGCTTCTAAGTAGTTCCTCCAACAAGGCAAGTCTCATAAAGTTTCTGGTAGAAGAATGGAAGGCGAAACACCACAGGGAGAAGCTTGAGGAGAAGGAGCTGTATGTCACATGTGAGCAGCTCTGCTTTAAGATCACCAAAGAACAGTGGGAAGAGGCTGCTGACCTTAAGTCAAATCAAGAAGAAGCAGACACACGCCTCCTTCTCCATGCTCTTCATGCAGCAGAATCTGGTTACAAGTCGGTCATCATCACTTCGGAGGATACTGATGTCATGGTCCTGTGTCTGGGCATGTGCCACAAAATCCCATCCCACCTGTTCCAGAAATGCGGTACACAGAACCGGACAAGATTCCTGGATATCACCACTCTGAGCCGAACATTGGGAGGCAGCGTATGTGATTCATTGATTGGTATGCATGCATTTACAGGCTGTGACACCGTCAGTGCATTCGCTGGCCGTGGGAAGATGACGACACTCAAGCAGTTGAAGATGAACAAGACATACCAGGATGCCTTTCAGGAAGTTGGTCGTTCATGGGAAGTGTCTACCGAACTTTTTGAGAAGTTACAGGAAATCACCTGCCACATGTACCTGCCAACTACCCAAACAACTGAGGTAAACAGGCTCCGTTATCAGCTGTTCTGTGCCAGACGTGGAGTGGTAGAGTCAAGTCAACTCCCTCCTTGCCAGGACTGCCTTTTCATGCATGCACTGCGTGCAAACTACCAGGCTGCGATCTGGAGGAGAAGTCTGCAGAGCCAGCCATGGGTTGCAAACCCAACAGACTGCGGTTGGATGATAGATAACGACGGAAAGCTTGTTGTCAAGTGGATGCAAGGGGCACCAGCACCAGAAGCTATTATACAGCTACTGTCCTGCAAGTGTGTGCGGTCATGTGAACTTCCTCAGTGTACTTGCCTCAGCAATGGCCTGAAGTGCACAGACATGTGCAGATTACAGACATGCCAGAACAAGGGTACTGAAGACGAGCCAGTAGAACAACAGTCAGATTCAGAGTCCGATGTTGAAGATATTATGGAGTAACATATATATATATATATATATATATATATATATATATATATATATATATATATGCACATGACATGTTCAGTGTGTATTTACATAACTTGGATTAAATTTTGTTACAAATACTACATCTAGTCACTCCGGGTGGTACCGATATCGTCATATTTGGTTCTTGGCTCATGCTAAAATTCCTGTGGAACACCTAAAGGGTTAACAGTTTTTAAAAATGAGTTTTGAACAGCTTGAGGGGTGTAGTTTGCAAAATGGGGTAATTTATGGGTGGTTTCTGTTATGTAAGCCCCTTAAAGTGACTTCAGAAGTGACTTGGTCCTTTGAAAAGTGGGTTTTGCTGTAAATGTGAAAAATTGCGCATAAAACTATAAGCCCTATTACGTCGTAAAACAATAAGGTTTCATTTTCAAAATGATGCCAATATGAAGTAAACATGTGGGGAGTGTAAATTAATAACTATTATGGGGGGTATCAGTATTTTTGTAAAAAGCAGAGAATTTCAAAGTTAAAAAATTGCCGATTTTTCCAAAATTTCCGAATATTTAGCATTTTTTTATATAGAAAGGTAAAATATATTGACTCCCATTTAGCACTGACGTGAAGTACAATATGTCACGAGAAAACAATCTCAGAATGGCTTGGATAGGTGAAAGCGTTCCAAAGTTATTAGCCCATGAAGTGGCACAGGTCAGATTGGCTTAGGCACTTGGGTACAAATAGGCCTAGGGCTGAAGGGGTTAATAAGCTACGTATATGTAAGGGCTATCATATCAAAAAATAAACTACAGACATGCATCTACCTAAAAATACCAAAGAGAATTAGTCACTCCGCTTGGTACCGATATCGTCAAATTTGGTTCTTGGCTCATGGACTATATATGGAGAAAAGTATAGGGACACACACGTGTTAGGCACTGAATTCAGGTTGTTGCTCTCCGGCCTTCTACCCATGGTGTATACCATCCGGCCCTCTGCCCCTGGTTTACACCCTCCGTCCCCCGCCATGCCGTCTGCCTATACTAATATGTGACAGATCGGCCGGTGCAGAGCTCCCTGATACCAGCGTGGTCCTGTAATATGAGCCACCGGGTAACTAGTCCGATCATGACATTTCTTCCTCCTAAATCTTCCACCATCACCTGTGAGTGATATTATTGAAAAGTGGAAGGAACCGCAGCAACTCAGCCACAAAAATGGAGACCCCGTAACATAATAGAGCAGGGGCCAAGTGCTGAGGAGCAGAGGGTAGAAAAGTCACCAATACTGCGCTGACCCCATAAGTGCAGAGTCCAGACCTCCTCTGGTATAACATCAGCACAAACACCGCGCCCCCACCGGGTGCTTCATGACCGAGCAGCTGCATGCAGCCGTACATCACCAAGCACAATGCCGAGCGTCGGATGGAGTGGTGTAAAGCCGCCACCACTGGACTCTGGAGGAGACGTGTTCTGTGCAGTGACGGATCACACTTCTCTATCTGCGTCTGATGGAGGAGTCTGGGTTTGGTGATTCCAGGAGGATGTTACCCCCTGACTGCCCTGTGCCCCCTGTACAGATGGTGGAGGAGGATAATGCTATGGGCTGTTATCAGGGGGCGGCCTCGGACCCTTAGTTGAAGTGGCGGGAAATCTTAATTCTTCAGCACCAGTCATTGTGGACAATTGTAGCTTCAGCCTTGTGGGAACAGTTTGGTGAAGACTCTTTTCTGTTCCCCATGACTGTGCCCAGTGCACCAGCTCCATACAGACATGGAGGAGTTTAGTGACCGAACGCAGAGAGCCTGGACCTCAGACCCTTGGAGGTTGTGAGGCCGGACGTCAGCCCCATTGGAGACTGTGAGCGCGGCCTTTCCTCAACATCAGGGTCTGAGCTCACAAAGGCTCTTCTGGATGAAGGGGCAAAAATTTCCACTGACTCCTCCAAAATGTTGCAGAAATCCTTCCTTGAAGAGCGGGAGCAGAGGGGCCGACTCCATATTAATGTCTATGGATACAAAAGGGGAGGTCATGGAAGTTCCCGTAGTGTAATGTGGAGGGGGCACATACTTTTCTTCCTATGGTGTACATGAGTGCTACACGCCTTGGCAGACAATGCTTCCTAGGCCGTCTTTATTTGAAAATCTAGGTGAAACGTCCGCCATTGTCCATAATTCATTAGTACATTGACTTTGTAGGTCCTTTCTATTACATTATCTTGTGCTCAGAGAGTATAAAGAGTAGGGTCCGCCATTGTCCCGTATTTCTGCCCCCTGCTGACATCTTAAGTCAAGGTTGTCCCTGATAATGGCCTTCTGTAGACAGAGGCCTCTAGAGACATAATCACCATTGATGACAGTGACACCACCAGGGGGACATGGCTTATCCTTGGGGGGTCACTGTGAGCTTAGAGCTCAGCGTCAGATGTCGCCCAGTATTATAGGAAAGCATCGCAGGAAGCAGTAATGGTGCCCGATCTGTGAGGAAACCTATTGTGTACAGGGAGGAGACACATGGAATACGAGGAAATAGTGAGGACCCTCGTGTGAAAAGCCAGTCTTCCTGTCTACCATATTGCCTCCCTCTTCCGAGACAACGACTGACAAGTGGATTGACACGTAATGATTCTTGCCTCTGCACTAGGGGCCCGTACACCTAAAGGGCCCCAAAGCCATACGTAAGCACAAAGTGGGAACCCCTGATTTATTTCACCGTGCCATATTTGTAACAGGGCAGTTTGGTGCCTATTCACCCCCTACCAGGGGTAAAATATATAAAAATTGGGGGCCCATAGCGAAGGTAAGTGTTGGACTCTAGCCAATAATGATATAGGGGTCCATCCATTGGTGGGGGCCTTCACTTGGCGTCTTGCATGTGAACGTCTTGATAAGAGTCTAGGACTACATGGAATCGTCTGATTGCTGTAAAATTGCGGATTACTGCAGTCGCTCTGTGACCCTAATTTTTAGGGTGCAGTCATGTGACTAATGTAAATTTGGTATTTCTTTCCTGTAATGTAAATTTAGGACTTTTTTTTTCCTCATAGGGAAACACTGAGGTTGGTCAAGGATGTCTGGAAGTTTCTCCTTATTTACATTGCGTGGTGAGTAATCATCCAGGATCGCAGTCCATAGGCAGCAGCGGCAGGAAGTAATGAATTAAATCCACACTCATTTATTTCAGTATCAAAGTAATTAAGGAAAAATCCACCCATGTCAGGGTGGCAGCAATGTGCTCTGTAATTACAGCATTTCACGGCTTGATGACATATTTGATGACATATTTTTGCTCTCTGGACAGACAGCAGCATCCAGATAATAATAGATCACGCGATTCTGCATCTAATTGATGAATGAAGAAGCCAGCTGTATTGTTTACCCAGGCACAGCGCCACTTGTATCATTGTGGCTGTGCCTGGTACTGCAGCTCGGTCCCTTATAGCCCCTTACTGATCGGGCCAATATTTTACAAATCTGACGTGTCACTTTATGTAGTAATAACTCTGGAATATGTCAGTGCATTCTATTGATTTTGAGATTGTTTTTTTTGTGACACATTATAATTTATAATAATGGTGAATTTAGATTGATAGGTTTTGTGTTTATCTATGCAAATATTGAAATTTGACAAAAATGTAAAAAAAAAATAGCAATTTTCAAACTTTGAATGATTATCCTTTTAATCCAGATAGTAATACCATAGAAAAACATTAATAAATAACTTTTCTGTCATGTCTGCTTTACATCAGCACCATTTGTAAACTACTGCTTTATTTTGTTAGCATTTTAGAAGGTTTACAAATGTAGTATTTTTTTTTATTTTTTTTATTTTTTTCAAGGAATTTTAGAAAACTTATTTTTTACCACCTAAATTTTGATAACTTTTGAACCGGCTGCTATAGCCAGCAGACTCTAAAGGTACCTTCACACTGAGCGACTTTAGAACGATAACGATAGCGATCCGTGACGTTGCAGCGTCCTGGATAGCGATATCGTTGTGTTTGACACGCAGCAGCGATCAGGATCCTGCTGTGATATCGTTGGTTGGAGCTAGAAGGCCAGAACTTTATTTGGTCGTCAGATCGGCGTGTATCGTTGTGTTTCACAGCAAAAGCAACGATGCCAGCAATGTTTTACAATGGTAACCAGGGTAAATATCGGGTTACTAAGCGCAGAGCCGCGCTTAGTAACCCGATGTTTACCCTGGTTACCATTGTAAATGTAAAAAAAAAATAACACTACATACTTACATTCCGGTGCCTGTCACGTCCCCCGGCGTCCGCTTCCCTGCGCTCCTCCTGCATCCTATGTCAGCGCCGGCCGGCCGTAAAGCAGGGCACAGCGGTGACGTCACTGCTCTGTGATTACACAGGATGCAGGAGGAGTGCAGGGAAGTGGACGCCGGGGGACGTGACAGGCACCGGAATGTAAGTATGTGGTTTTTTTTTTTACATTTACAATAGTAACCAGTGTAAACATCGGGTTACTAAGCGCGGCCCTGCGCTTAGTAACCCGATGTTTACCCTGGTTACCCGGGGACTTCGGCATCGTTGGTCGCTGGAGAGCTGTCTGTGTGACAGCTCTCCAGCGACCACACAGCGACGCTGCAGCGATCGGCATCGTTGTCTATATCGCTGCAGCGTCGCTTAATGTGACGGTACCTTTAGGCTGCTATTTGGCCATGAATTGCCATGGCAAACATCCGGACCACATAATCAAGATCTCAGGGTGCCGATGGGGTTAAAGAGGAAGCCGCACACTCTGTTAATCATCTAGATTCCATAGTCACTATTGACAGCAGCATTTAAGGGATTAAACAACCATAGCCAGTGCCAACACTGATCATGGCTGATGCAGCAAGTTGTCAGGATTGTCACCCGTCGGGGGATGCTAGACTCTTATATCCAAGGTCAGTAAAAAAGACACGTTGGTGGTCACTAAGGGGTTAAGGAAAGATTAACCAAATGCCTCTGATTTGGTGGAAAATGCCAACCATATAGTATGTATGGGGTCGTCACGACTCTCCTCTAACAGATGATGCTCATTTACCAATAATGGGATATGTAGGCTCTACCGCAAAAACATCCAGGTGTGGCCCGAAAACATCCACTTTTTTTAAAAAAGGTATTACTATTCTGTCCCTTTTGTGGCTCTTGTTGTGGGACTGTCTTAGTGTAAGAGGGTGGTGCTGTTATGGACAGTAAGGAACACGCTGTCACTTTAAGAGACTGCACCCCCTTGTCTGGTGTGATGTAAGGTTCTGCTTCTCCCCTGCAAGAGACTGTGTGAATGAACTGGACTGTGCAGAGGGTGGGGGTGAAGCCTGAACAGCGTGTGTGAGCTGAGGCTGCTGCAGAGAGAACTTTGTGCTGTTTGCTGCAAGAGAGGAGATCTGGGGGTGTATAGCTGCAAGAGAGGACCCCCAGCCTGTAACAGAGTGGACTTGTGAAATTTGACAGACTTTTCCGGGTGCAGCAAGAGTGGCTGTCCTGTGTTAGTTTGAGGAGCCACGAAGATACCGATAAAGGGATTTACAGTTTCCAGGAGAACCTCCAGGACCCCGAGGAAAGGAGAAGACCATGTTTCATGGAGCTGGCAGAAAGCAGTGCGCACCACCGTACTAGACTGTTGGGGGGCCCCCCGGGACTGGATCTGAGTCCCCAACATCACCGTGAGTTTGTTCCTGTTTTGTGCACATGTTAGGGCCTAATGTAGGCTTCAATAGTCAGTACATGGGAGCCGTGAGGCCTGCTTAGTAAAGGCCAGGGAGGTTATACGTAGAGTAGCATCATTACTTGTTTATTGTTTGCATTTACTTGTGTGACATATATTGAGTCTGTAACAGTTGGAGCACCGTGCTATTTTACGGACAAGCTAAAGAATATAACTCTTGTAAATTATCTTTTGCCATTGCATACCCTTGTTTGCATCTTCCTCATCCACTTCATTCCTTGCCTTCCAATAAATCTACCCTTTGTTGTTTGCACCTCATCTTGTGTACGGTAGTCTTCCTGCACCGTGGTGGTCCCCCGGCCATCGCTTCATTAGCAAAACTGGTAATGGATGATGTCGGAAGAGATAAAGGATCAGACATGTTAAATTTCAACATGACCAATCCTGTATTCTCACAAGGGCTTTACTCACCCTCCTCAGGTCCAGTACTGAGCCTCTTCCGCTGCTCCCAAAGTCACTGATTTCACGCCAGCGGCGCAGAGAGTTCAGCGGCTTTGCACAAGGTATAGGCACTAGCCGCTAAGAGCCACTGAGCTCACTGATTGGCTGCAGTGCTGTCGACGGGACATCAGCGCTCAAAACAATATTTGACAACAGACGTTTTTATTAGCCACGCCCCCAATGCACTCCCAGGTTAATTTGCATGCAAGTTTAAATCTTGAATTCCCAGTGCTGACACATCAGGTTACTACAAAGCAGCGATCATTTTTCTTGTTATGCAATATTATCCTGACATGTTTCCGTTAACATCCAAAATGTAGCAGAATATTGAACATCTGCACCATTTCCATCCCCAATGGCAAGTTTTGCAATCTTGATGTTGTGACCCAGAGTTGCAGTGAGTACAGAGCAGCAGCAGGTGGCGCTGTGCAGCAGCTTTTTGCAGAAGTTC
This sequence comes from Ranitomeya variabilis, assembly GCF_051348905.1. Lineage (NCBI taxonomy): Eukaryota > Metazoa > Chordata > Amphibia > Anura > Dendrobatidae > Ranitomeya > Ranitomeya variabilis. The sequence goes on from NC_135238.1 coordinate 22,089,911, forward strand.
AGGACTAAGGAGGAGGGAAAGTTTCCCCCATTACCAAATACCAGGATTTAAGGGGCTATTAAATCAGTTGGTTGATGTCATCTCTGCTATGTGATATTAGACATAGTTTATTTATATTATCTCTGCTACTGCTTGCATTTACTACTCCCCATACCATCTGATTTACAATATGCTGATTTACAATATTGCAATATCGCTTTCGTCTTTTTTTTTCATATCCAGATGTTTCTGTAAAGCCCTGGAGAAGGCGATGCAGCTGGAGGTGCAGAGGTTAAACATCTGCAATGGAGAGCAGTCAGACTAGACAAGCCAGAGCCATTTAATAAGGTGGCTGGAGGTACGATTGTCACAAAGTATTCTGGCTCCATATCATTCATCCTTGTGAGTCACGTATGTAAATCTACACATGGCTACCTTTCTCCCCGCTGGTTGTTTCCCTATGCAGTATGATTGCATCAGCAATTGTGCAAGTAATAGGGCTGCAGGCCAGAAGGAGTGAATGACCATACAGCCCACTGCATCTGCACACAATACCCAGTAAGGTGTTTTATTCCACTATAGGGACAACTAAAATAATGTCAATTAAATTAGACCTCTTTAAAAGGAACACTCTTCCCAGACTGCGCCTTTAAAGCTTGGGAGAACCCCTCTGAATCTCAGAAGCATAACATTATCATTGGTGGGCCGTGCGTGATCCGGACTCCGTCTACTGCCATCATCACCGCTTGTGTTTTAGATTAGATTCCGTGTTACAAAGTATTGGAGCTCGATGGAAACCAAAGCAGATGCCAAACAATGAGGAAAGATTGCGCAAAAGTCAGCTGATCCTGACACAGGTGATAGAAAACATACGTCTTCCTAATTTATGGCATTTGTTTGTCAGCAGAAATAGGGCAAATTCATTCAATTATCCAGGGTCCCAATAATATACTATAATCCTGGGTACCAGTAATATACTATCATCCTGGGTACCAGTAATATACTATCATCCTGGGTACCAGTAATATACTATCATCCCGGGTACCAGTAATATACTATCATCCCGGGTACCAGTAATATACTATCATCCTGGGTACCAGTAGTATACTATCATCCCGGGTACCAGTAATATACTATCATCCTGGGTACCAGTAATATACTATCATCCTGGGTACCAGTAATATACTATCATCCTGGTACCAGTAATATACTATCATCCCGGGTACCAGTAATATACTATAATCCTGGGTACCAGTAATATACTATCATCCTGGGTACCAGTAATATACTATCATCCTGGTACCAGTAATATACTATCATCCCGGGTACCAGTAATATACTATCATCCTGGGTACCAGTAATATACTATCATCCTGGTACCAGTAATATACTATAATCCTGGGTACCAGTAATATACTATCATCCCGGGTACCAGTAATATACTATCATCCCGGGTACCAGTAATATACTATCATCCTGGGTACCAGTAATATACTATCATCCCGGGTACCAGTAATATACTATCATCCCGGGTACCAGTAATATACTATAATCCCGGGTACCAGTAATATACTATCATCCCGGGTACCAGTAATATACTATCATCCTGGTACCAGTAATATACTATAATCCTGGGTACCAGTAATATACTATCATCCCGGGTACCAGTAATATACTATCATCCTGGGTACCAGTAGTATACTATCATCCCGGGTACCAGTAATATACTATAATCCTGGGTACCAGTAATATACTATCATCCCGGGTACCAGTAATATACTATCATCTCGGGTACCAGTAATATACTATCATCCCGAGTACCAGTAATATACTATCATCCTGGGTACCAGTAATATACTATCATCCTGGGTACCAGTAGTATACTATCATCCCGGGTACCAGTAATATACTATCATCCTGGGTACCAGTAATATACTATCATCCTGGGTACCAGTAGTATACTATCATCCTGGTACCAGTAATATACTATCATCCCGAGTACCAGTAATATACTATCATCCCGGGTACCAGTAATATACTATCATCCCGGGTACCAGTAATATACTATCATCCCGGGTACCAGTAATATACTATCATCCCGGGTACCAGTAATATACTATCATCCCGAGTACCAGTAGTATACTATCATCCCGGGTACCAGTAATATACTATAATCCTGGGTACCAGTAATATACTATCATCCCGGGTACCAGTAATATACTATCATCCTGGTACCAGTAATATACTATCATCCCGAGTACCAGTAATATACTATCATCCCGGGTACCAGTAATATACTATCATCCCGGGTACCAGTAATATACTATCATCCCGGGTACCAGTAATATACTATAATCCTGGGTACCAGTAATATACTATCATCCTGGTACCAGTAATATACTATCATCCCGGGTACCAGTAATATACTATAATCCTGGGTACCAGTAATATACTATCATCCCGGGTACCAGTAATATACTATCATCCTGGGTACCAGTAATATACTATCATCCCGGGTACCAGTAATATACTATAATCCTGGGTACCAGTAATATACTATCATCCTGGGTACCTGTAATATACTATCATCCTGGGTACCAGTAGTATACTATCATCCTGGGTACCAGTAATATACTATCATCCCGGGTACCAGTAATATACTATCATCCTGGGTACCAGTAGTATACTATCATCCCGGGTACCAATAATATACTATCATCCCGGGTACCAATAATATACTATCATCCCGGGTACCAGTAATATACTATTATCCTGGGTACCAGTAATATACTATCATCCCGGGTACCAGTAATATACTATCATCCCGGGTACCAATAATATACTATCATCCCGGGTACCAGTAGTATACTATCATCCTGGGTACCAGTAATATACTATCATCCCGGGTACCAGTAATATACTATCATCCTGGGTACCAGTAGTATACTATCATCCCGGGTACCAATAATATACTATCATCCCGGGTACCAATAATATACTATCATCCCGGGTACCAGTAATATACTATTATCCTGGGTACCAGTAATATACTATCATCCCGGGTACCAATAATATACTATCATCCCGGGTACCAATAATATACTATCATCCCGGGTACCAGTAATATACTATCATCCTGGGTACCAGTAATATACTATTATCCTGGGTACCAGTAATATACTATCATCCTGGGTACCAGTAATATACTATCATCCTGGGTACCAGTAATATACTATCATCCTGGGTACCAGTAGTATACTATCATCCCGGGTACCAGTAATATACTATCATCCTGGGTACCAGTAATATACTATCATCCTGGGTACCAGTAGTATACTATCATCCCGGGTACCAGTAATATACTATCATCTCGGGTACCAGTAATATACTATCATCCCGGGTACCAGTAATATACTATCATCCCGGGTACCAGTAATATACTATCATCCCGGGTACCAGTAATATACTATAATCCTGGGTACCAGTAATATACTATAATCCTGGGTACCAGTAATATACTATCATCCCGGGTACCAGTAATATACTATAATCCTGGGTACCAGTAATATACTATCATCCCGGGTACCAGTAATATACTATAATCCTGGGTACCAGTAGTATACTATCATCCCGGGTACCAGTAATATACTATCATCCTGGGTACCAGTAATATACTATCATCCCGGGTACCAGTAATATACTATCATCCTGGGTACCAGTAGTATACTATCATCCTGGGTACCTGTAATATACTATCATCCTGGGTACCAGTAATATACTATCATCCTGGGTACCAGTAATATACTATCATCCCGGGTACCAGTAATATACTATCATCCTGGGTACCAGTAATATACTATCATCCCGAGTACCAGTAATATACTATCATCCTGGGTACCAGTAATATACTATCATCCCGAGTACCAGTAATATACTATCATCCTGGGTACCAGTAATATACTATCATCCTGGGTACCTGTAATATACTATCATCCTGGGTACCAGTAATATACTATCATCCCGGGTACCAGTAATATACTATCATCCTGGGTACCTGTAATATACTATCATCCTGGGTACCAGTAATATACTATCATCCCGGGTACCAGTAATATACTATCATCCTGGGTACCAGTAATATACTATCATACACAACCCGTCCCACCTATCCTCAAGTGAGAGACAAAGAAGCGATCCCATAAATAAAATCAATATTTATTGATATAGATTAAAAGAATTCACAAAAAAGTTTAAAAAAAGCAAAATAACCGTAGGGGACACCATAACACCAGGCAATACATAAGTACAAATGGTTAGCTACTCCAAGACAGCACTTCAATTTATCAATAAATGCCTAGTGACATCATACAGCAAAAGAAGGGGGTGGCCGACTAGTACAACTCATTCCTTGCACTTATGTGCTTTAAATTACAGCCTAAGTTAACTTTAGCAAAATAGCTTAATGTATGAACAAATCCTCATCCAGGAATATCTAGAGAATGTCTAAAGACCACCTTTATAAAGCCGCCTAGGAAAACTATACACATCCATTCATAACTATATCAAGTTAATTCAGCATGTTACCTCGTGATAATGGCGTCCCCTCACCCCGACGCGCGTTTCGCCTCCTGCTTCTTCCGGGGGCGTCAAGTAATATACTATCATCCTGGGTACCAGAAATAGATAAATATATATCTACTATATAATTGTCTAAGGGTCACTTCCGTCTGTCTGTCCTTTTGTCTGTCTGTCACGGATATTCACTGGTCGCGGCCTCTGTCTGTCATGGAAATCCAAGTCGCTGATTGGCCCACAACCATTGCCACGACCAATCAGCGACGCGTACAGTCCGGAAGAAAATGGACGCTCCTTACTCCCCGCACTCAGTGCCCGGCGCCCGCATGCACCCCTCCGGTCACCGCTCACACAGGGTTAATGCCGGCGGTGTTAATGCCGGCAGTAACGGACCGCGTTATGCCACGGGTAACGCTCTCCGTTACCGCCGCTATTAACCCTGTGTGACCAAGTTTTTACTATTGAGGCAGCCTATGCAGCGTCAATAGTAAAAACATCTAATGTTAAAAATAATAAAAAAAATAAAAAATCATTAGATACTCACCTTCCGCCGCCTTTCCTGCTCCTTGCGATGCTCCAGCTGGTCCATGCAAGCGGCACGTTCCGGTGGCAAGGATGGTCTGGGAGAAGGACCTGCCATGACGTCATGGTCATGTGACCGCGACACGGTCATGTGACCGCGACGTCATCACAGGTCCTGCGCGAAAAGGACCTGCCATGACGTCACGGTCACGTGACCGCGACGTCATCATACCCTGGGACCGGAAGCAGCCGCCTGCACCCCACACAGGCGACAGAACTACAACGCACCTGCGGAAGGTGAGTATATGTTTATTTTTTATTTTTTTGACCTGTGACATACGTGACTGGGCAATATACTACGTAGCTGGGCAATATACTACGTGACTGCCCAGTATACTGCGTGGCTGGGCAATATACTACGTGGCTCTGTGCTGTATACTACGTCACTGGGCAATATACTACGTGGCTCTGTGCTGTATACTACGTCACTGGGCATATACTATGTCGCTGGGCAATATACTACATCACTGGGCAATATACTACGTCGCTGGGCAATATACTACATCACTGGGCAATATACTACGTCGCTGGGCAATATACTACGTGGCTGGGCAATATACTACGTCACTGGGCAATATACTACGTGGCTGGGCAATATACTACGTGGCTGGGCAATATACTACGTCACTGGGCAATATACTACGTGGCTGGGCAATATACTACGTGGACATGCATATTCTAGAATACCCGATGCGTTAGAATCGGGCCACCATCTAGTGTATATGTATATGTGTATATATATATATATATATATATATATATATATATATATATATATATATATAATGTATACTGTATATATAGCAATGTGTATAATTTTATTTTTAAAATTTCATGTTGAATTTCAGCAGAAAATAACTAGATGGCCAACATAACATCCCCCGGAAGAAGGCAATCACTGCCGAAACGTACGTAGGGCGCCAGGCGCCACAGCATATTGAATTGGTAAAAACCTTACTATTGTTTTCTTGCACATTCCTTCACTATATGTTTATCTTTGCTTTTATCTTTTGAATATAACAATGTAATAGTTAAAGACTACCCTGACTTACTCCTAAGTATTGCAAAACTCTTTTGGCAAAAATCTGGCAAACACGTGAATGAGATCATTTACAGGTTACGTGCTCCACATCTGGCTAATGTCACCACGACCTCCAAGGGTCATAAGTAAAATACTTTGAATTTTCTATTTTTTTATATAGTAACATAGTAACATAGTAACATAGTTAGTAAGGCCGAAAAAAGACATTTGTCCATCCAGTTCAGCCTATATTCCTATATTCCATCATAATAAATCCCCAGATCTACATCCTTCTACAGAACCTAATAATTGTATGATACAATATTGTTCTGCTCCAGGAAGACATCCAGGCCTCTCTTGAACCCCTCGACTGAGTTCGCCATCACCACCTCCTCAGGCAAGCAATTCCAGATTCTCACTGCCCTAACAGTAAAGAATCCTCTTCTATGTTGGTGGAAAAACCTTCTCTCCTCCAGACGCAAAGAATGCCCCCTTGTGCCCGTCACCTTCCTTGGTATAAACAGATCCTCAGCGAGATATTTGTATTGTCCCCTTATATACTTATACATGGTTATTAGATCGCCCCTCAGTCGTCTTTTTTCTAGACTAAATAATCCTAATTTCGCTACTCTATCTGGGTATTGTAGTTCTCCCATCCCCTTTATTAACTTTGTTGCCCTCCTTTGTACTCTCTCTAGTTCCATTATATCCTTCCTGAGCACCGGTGCCCAAAACTGGACACAGTACTCCATGTACGGTCTAACTAGGGATTTGTACAGAGGCAGTATAATGCTCTCATCATGTGTATCCAGACCTCTTTTAATGCACCCCATGATCCTGTTTGCCTTGGCAGCTGCTGCCTGGCACTGGCTGCTCCAGGTAAGTTTATCATTAACTAGGATCCCCAAGTCCTTCTCCCTGTCAGATTTACCCAGTGGTTTCCCGTTCAGTGTGTAATGGTGATATTGATTCCTTCTTCCCATGTGTATAACCTTACATTTATCATTGTTAAACCTCATCTGCCACCTTTCAGCCCAAGTTTCCAACTTATCCAGATCCATCTGTAGCAGAATACTATCTTCTCTTGTATTAACTGCTTTACATAGTTTTGTATCATCTGCAAATATCAATATTTTACTGTGTAAACCTTCTACCAGATCATTAATGAATATGTTGAAGAGAACAGGTCCCAATACCGACCCCTGCGGTCCCCACTGGTCACAGCGACCCAGTTAGAGACTATACCATTTATAACCACCCTCTGCTTTCAGATATAGTATCTCAGCTCACTACGTATAAGGATCAGTGGAAATGTCAAAGACCCTGTTATAGGACTAAAGTGTTCGGGTCTATAATATGCAGAAAGAAATCTTATGACTAATAAACATTTCATAGTGCATACTGTGAGGCCTCACAGGAAATGTATGACATTCCAGCTCATTCCGAATGCACTACATCCATTGTACAAGGCTAGAGAACACAAAACATAGAAACATCCACTGCAAGTAGGGCTGAGGACTCATACATGGAGAGAATCAGCATTGGGGGTGATAAAAACAGATGCACTATATAATAGACAATGTAACTCAGGATCAGTAATGTATATACACAGTGACTGCACCATCAGGATAGTGAGTGCAGCTCTGGAGTATAATACCGGATGTAACTCAGGATCAGTAATGTAATGTGTGTACACAGTGACTGCACCACCAGGATAGTGAGTGCAGCTCTGGAGTATAATACAGGATGTAACTCAGGATCAGTACAGGATCAGTAATGTATATACACAGTGACTGCACCAGCAGAATAGTGAGTGCAGCTCTGGGGTATAATACAGGATGTAACTCAGGATCAGTACAGGATCAGTAATGTACAGTATGTACACAGTGACTGCACCAGCAGAATAGTGAGTGCAGCTCTGGAGTATAATACAGGATGTAACTCAGGATCAGTACAGGATCAGTAATGTACAGTATGTACACAGTGACTGCACCAGCAGAATAGTGAGTGCAGCTCTGGAGTATAATACAGGATGTAACTCAGGATCAGTACGGGATCAGTAATGTATGTACACAGTGACTGCACCAGCAGAATAGTGAGTGCAGCGCTGGAGTATAATACAGAATGTAACTCAGGATCAGTAATGTAATGTATGTACACAGTGAGTGACTGCACCAGCAGAATAGTGAGTGCAGCTCTGGAGAATAATACAGGATGTAACTCAGGATCAGTACATGATCAGTAATGTATGTGCACAGTGACTGCACCAGCAGAATAGTGAGTGCAGCTCTGAAGCATAATTTGCTAAGGATGTAACAGAATGTTACAGGATGTAACTCAGGATCAGTAATGTAATGTATGTACACAGTGACTGCACCAGCAGAATAGTGAGCGCAGCTCTGGGGTATAATACAGGATGTAACTCAGGATCAGTAATGTATGTACACAGTGACCGCACCAGCAGAATAGTGAGTGCAGCTCTGGGGTATAATACAGGATGTAACTCAGGATCAGTAATGTATGTACACAGTGACTGCACCAGCAGAATAGTGAGTCCAGCACTGGAGTACAATACAGAATGTAACTCAGGATCAGTAATGTAATGTATGTACACAGTGAGTGACTGCACCAGCAGAATAGTGAGTGCAGCTCTGGAGAATAATACAGGATGTAACTCAGGATCAGTACATGATCAGTAATGTATGTGCACAGTGACTGCACCAGCAGAATAGTGAGTGCAGCTCTGGAGAATAATACAGGATGTAACTCAGGATCAGTACATGATCAGTAATGTATGTGCACAGTGACTGCACCAGCAGAATAGTGAGTGCAGCTCTGGGGTATAATACAGAGTGTTACTCAGGATCAGTAATGTGTGTACACAGTGACTGCACCAGCAGAATAGTGAGTGCAGCTCTGGGGTATAATACAGGATGTAACTCAGGATCAGTAATGTAATGTATGTACACAGTGACTGCACCAGCAGAATACTGAGTGCAGCTCTGGAGTATAATACAGGAGGTAAATCAGGATGAGTACAGGATAAGTAATGTAATGTACTTACAACAAAAAAAGATCATATTTGCATATAAACTGTTATATAGTGGATATGCTCCCCCTTTTTCAATAACCAGTGAATAGAAAGTTCGTTAGGTCAGGTCTGGTGTTTAAGTCTACATCCATAACAAACATTACCCGGTTTTTACTATTTTTGTAATAGCTGTTTATGGGTAAATTGTGTCTAATTAATGAAAGCATACGTGTGTCTATTTAGAGGACCTGTTGAATAGTGAGTGGCGGTATGTAAACATACGGTTACAGTCCCGACCTTTGTTCACCACGGTGACCTCCATTTGTTAGCAAATACCATTTAAAGACTATATATACATCCTTATCATTCCTCTGCAAAATGAACACAGACAAAAAGTAAAAGAGGCTTCACTGGTATTAGTTCTTATTCCCTGAAGAAAGTGGAGATTAATCACTATTTCCTTCCTAAATTTCTCTTGGGAGGATCATAATGAAAACGTTTTCAATCTCCTGCTTATTCGGTTTGGAACCTTCATTCTGGTGGTCTGTGGGGGTCCCAGTGATCAAACATTTAACTCCTATCCTGTGGACACATGATAAATGCGGAATGTGGAAATAACCCTCTAACCCTTTGACAACGTAATGTAAAGCAGAAATGCACACACAGGCTCAGGAGATGAGCCCGCCCCATACAGCGCAAGTGCCAACCGTGGTGCGGAGATGGCACCTGAGTGTAACTGTTGTAGTCAGCGCTAACTCCAACCACATTTTAACTTCCCAAATCATAACAAGGGCATTTATTAGGATAGAAACTGGGACCGTCAATTCCGACGCCCATCAGTACTCCCTCAAATTGAGATCACGGACTTGGCTGTACTCACCATCCCCATGTCCACCAGTGAGTCTCAGCCGCTACATGGGCTTGGCTGTACTCACCATCCTCACGTCCACCAGTGAGTCTCAGACACTACATGGGCTTGGCTGTACTCACCATCCTCGCGTCCACCAGTGAGTCTCAGCCGCTACATGGGCTTGGCTATACTCACCATCCCCACGTCCACCAGTGAGTCTCAGACTCTACATGGGCTTGGCTGTACTCACCATCCCCATGTCCACCAGTGAGTCTCGGCCACTACATGGGCTTGGCTGTACTCACCATCCCCATGTCCACCAGTGAGTCTCAGCTGCTACATGGGATTGGCTGTACTCACTATCCCCACATCCACCAGTGAGTCTCAGCCGCTACATGGGCTTGGCTGTACTCACCATCCCCACGTCCACCAGTGAGTCTCAGACTCTACATGGGCTTGGCTGTACTCACCATCCCCATGTCCACCAGTGAGTCTCGGCCACTACATGGGCTTGGCTGTACTCACCATCCCCGCGTCCACCAGTGAGTCTCAGCCGCTACATGGGCTTGGCTGTACTCACTATCCCCACGTCCACCAGTGAGTCTCAGCCGCTACATGGGCTTGGCTGTACTCACCAACCCCGCGTCCACCAGTGAGTCTCAGCCACTGCATGGGCTTGGCTGTACTCACCATCCCCGGGTCCACCAGTGAGTCTCAGCCTCTACATCAGGTGTCTGGCATTAGCTGCAGCGCTGACGATATGTCGACAGTGTACCCTCATCAGTGGACCCAAGGACGGTGAGTATAGTGAAGTTTATTTTTCACAGCAGAGTATAACCAATAAAGATAACTGAAAAGGGACAACCCTTTAAATCACCCCCACAAAAAGAGATCAGAAAGTTGTACGAACCCCAAATTTCTATCAATCGTAAAAAAAAATATATGGCTCTCAGAATATGGTGACTGACACCAAATTTTCCTTTTCCTAGTTTTATTTTTTTTAATTAGTAAAACCAAAAATCTATGTACATGTGATATGGCTATAACTGTACTGACCCGTAGAATAAAGTTACCACGTTATTCTTACCCCACTGTGAATGTTGTAGAAACAAAACCCAAAAGAAAATGGCAGAATTTCTTATTTCTTTTGTCACACTTGAAGTGTTTCCAGTTTATTCAGTATATATGTCCTACAGTACATTATTCGGTAAAATGAATGGTGTCATACAAAATTAAAACTGAAAAATTAAGGCCTCCGCCGCTATGTGTTGGAAAAAATAAAATAGTCATGCCAAGCGAGAAGGTAAAAAACAAAGGCGATAAGCGAAAAATGGTCATGTCTCCAAGGGATTAACTTGTTTTCACTGGGCAACCCCTTTATCACCTACCCATAGCCGCATTGATTAAGAATGGAGTGCAGATCAAGAATGCACTGCATTCCATTTTAATGGGTATAAAAGTGTAATTTTGGTGATCGGTGGTCGGACCCCCAGCGATCAACAAGTTGTCATGTTGGATGATAACGTATTTTCACTGAACAATCCCTTTAAGGATTAAAGATTCAGAGACACACAAAGTTGAAAGTTATTGCATATAACTTTTTGATTGGTCCCAAGAACGATGCTCTAAAATGCCCAGTGGGGATGGAGCGGTGGCCTGGCACTGATTTTACATGGGTCATCTAGAAAAAGCTGATCACTGTACTCGACTATCTATGGTAGTCCCATTGAGAATGAAGGGAGCATTTGCCACTGCTTCATTTAGAGGTGGTTTTACTGTGCCCCGATCTGGGGATTACTGGGGGTCCTGGACTCCTGGCCTGTAAATGGGTGACAGTTTCCAATGTTGGGAACAACCCGTTATTGTTAGGTTACACGTTCATGGGTCCTGTCGGGGCTTGCCTCCAGAGCCCCCTTCTAGCCGACGAGGCCATAGACTATAATGGTGCCGGCAGAGTGAACGTGCGTTCTGCTGTGCATAATTTTTGGGTGTATACGCCTACAGGAGGCGGACACCGAGACGTAAACTATTATGTCTGGGTGTCTGCCTCCAGTAGGCGTATACACCCGAATATGATGCTCGGCAGAACGCACGTTCGCTCTGCCGGCACCATTATAGTCTATGGCCCTGATGGTGCATACACCCGTTTTGTGGGGGCTTCGGACTGACGGGACTCACTAACCTAACTAGACGCAATGTGAGAGCACCCGTAATATTATTACATTCCTCTGTACTTTACAGTGTTTACGCCATGAAACATAAATGACTGTATGCAAAGACTTGGGGAAATTTTGCAGCGCAGTCAGATTCCATGACGGCAGTTTATTAAAGAGCAGCGCTGAGTCAGTGAAGATTGCTGTAAACTCCTTAAGACACCAATTAAAGAGGGTTTATTTTGGAGATTGAGAAAGGAGGCATCCCTCCCTCGCTGCCTCTCCTCCCTGGTGATGTGGAGCAGCAATCCTGTCCTGATCACAGGAACCTTGTTGGCCTGAAGGCCATGACTGTAGGACAAGTCTGTACAGCGCCTGGTATTATAACGCTCCTCACATATTATTCCAGGTGGGGACGGACTGCGCTGACGTGACACTTCTGTGAACCTGCCGTCTGTTCGCCGGCCCGAGGGGACAGAAATGTCCTCACAGCTGTTCTATATTGTATATAGACAATAAGCAACAAGTGCGCCGTCCTCCATAATGCGGAATACGCTGCATTCCTTCAATACAAAACAGCTGGCATCGTCCCCTGGTTCCCGTCACACGTGGCGCCTATATCACGTTGTGCCTGTTGTGGCATTTTGTCACTTCTGTGGTGCCCACATTTATTTCACTCGTGTTTGTAATTTTTCTTTTTACCTCACGTCTATATTATTTCTTAGGCCATTAGGCCTCAATCATCAAAACAGTCTTGGTTGCTTATGGCAACCAATCAGAGCGCAGCTTACCTTTTCTGAACTGCTGTGGGAAAATTAAAGCTGAGCTATGATTGGTTGCTATGGGTAACAGAGACAATTTTTCTTTTTAGACAGTTTTCATCAATCTGGCATGTCTTGGTTCCATGTACCGATAACATTGGAAACTCTAGTGCAAATTCTGCCCTGTTTATCAAAATGGTGAAAGAAATAAGGCATAACTTCATATTATAAATGGGGTATGTTTGTCTGGGGTCTTGATAAGGACTCCAGGTTTATGGTGGCCTTTGGGCAACCGAGTCCCAATTGACTTCTCTTCACTTTTAATTTTTCCTCTTCGCCCTTCCAGAATTATAAATTCTTAATCTTTTGATTAATAGAGTTGCATCATCTTTTTATTTTTTCATCTACGAGCTACACCTTATACCATTTTGGGGTCCATGCAACTTACTCATCTCGTTTCATTCCATTTTTGGGGAAGCTGAAGCGACCATAAAACTGCAATTCTGCCATTTTTTTATTTTTTGTTATTTTAGCATTTACGATATGTAAAAAATACTATATTTTATTATTTTGGACAGTTATGCATGCAGTGATACCTAATGCATTATATATATATATATATATATATATATATATATATATATATACACTCACCGGCCACTTTATTAGGTACACCATGCTAGTAACGGGTTGGACCCCCTTTTGCCTTCAGAACTGCCTCAATTCTTCGTGGCATAGATTCAACAAGGTGCTGGAAGCATTCCTCAGAGATTTTGGTCCATATTGACATGATGGCATCACACAGTTGCCGCAGATTTGTCGTCTGCACATCCCAAAGATGCTCCATACAAGGCAGGATGGATCCATGCTTTCATGTTGTTTACGCCAAATTCTGACCCTACCATCTGAATGTCGCAGCAGAAATCGAGACTCATCAGACCAAGCAACGTTTTTCCAATCTTCTACTGTCCAATTTCGATGAGCTTGTACAAATTGTAGCCTCAGTTTCCTGTTCTTAGCTGAAAGGAGTGGTACCCGGTGTGGTCTTCTGCTGCTGTAGCCCATCTGCCTCAAAGTTCGACGCACTGTGTGTTCAGAGATGCTCTTAGGCCTACCTTGGTTGTAACGGGTGGCGATTTGAGTCACTGTTGCCTTTCTATCAGCTCGAACCAGTCTGCCCATTCTCCTCTGACCTCTGGCATCAACAAGGCATTTCCGCCCACAGAACTGCCGCTCACTGGATTTTTTTTCTTTTTCGGACCATTCTCTGTAAACCCTAGAGATGGTTGTGCGTGAAAATCCCAGTAGATCAGCAGTTTCTGAAATACTCAGACCAGCCCTTCTGGCACCAACAACCATGCCACGTTCAAAGGCACTCAAATCACCTTTCTTCCCCATACTGATGCTCGGTTTGAACTGCAGGAGATTGTCTTGACCATGTCTACATGCCTAAATGCACTGAGTTGCCGCCATGTGATTGGCTGATTAGAAATTAAGTGTTAACAAGAAGTTGGACAGGTGTACCTAATAAAGTGGCCGGTGAGTGTATATATATATATATATATATATATATATATATATATATATATAAATAATTTTTATTTCCCAAGTTCTTAGCGCATAAATTGTCACACATGAATTGGCCAATTGGTCCTACTCTACCCATCAGAGGGAGGTCACCTTGCCGTGGTTGATGGGCATACATTAATTGGCCAATTAATGCGCTAAGTACTTTCATTTCATCTATTACTGTAAGTTTTATGAAAGCAACAATTTTTTTGAAAAAATTTGTGAAAAAATATTTTTCAGAAGTATAATCTGTATTGAATATTTGTCTATGTTTTAACATGGCCTAGGTTCATGCACATGTGCTGCTGTGTTCTTTTTTATCTATCTCTATCTATCTATCTATATATATAAAATTATATATTTTTATATATACATTTATTTAAAAAAAAATCATATATATATATATATATATTATATAATATATATATTTATTAATTTATTTTACATATATTTCTTTACATTTTTTAGTGGTCCTATTAGGGGAACTTGAATCTGCAGTAACTTGATCGCTTGTACGTAACAGGCGACTGTTCTCTCTCCATCTGGGAAAATCTGTCCTATTATGCTATCAGTCACTGATCGGGGTTTGATCAGAGGATGATCATAGAGAGATCCGATTTTCTCGAAGGTTTAGAAACAAATAAAAAGTTTCTCCACCTTCTCCATTGTGTCAGTCCTTGAAAATTGGACCGCACTCAGATAAAATCCAAGTGCAGTCCAATGTTTCCCACGCACTCATTGACTCGCATGGCTGAGTGTGATCTGAATATTGGATGAAACTTGGACATACAGTGATTTTTTTTTCCCCCGACCGTATCGGTCCAAGGAGGAAATATGACATGTGCACCACAGCCACACAGACACAAACATTTGTCCTAGTGCCATCCAATGTTTTGTCGGATGGTTCTATGTGCCAAAGCCCTAACATTGAAGTGTGTGGTAAAACTATATCTGTGGCTGGGTTTCATAGGTGTACAAACATGGAAGACGTGGGGGCCTTCATCTGGACCCCTGGCTGCCATGACAATGCTATTGGCACCCCACAGTCATGTTGCACTCTGCAGTGCTGAAAGCATGTCAATATGAGATATATATATAGCAAAACTGCTTCTGGATACTATTGTATATGGAGATGGCTGCTCCTAGCATGTTCCTGTTCACACTAGCTTGGAAGTGCCAGTCAGTCTTTTGTCATCATGTTGGGGGATGATATATAGAAATATGTACATTGATACAGTTTCATCTTTTTTAATATTTTGTAATGTAATTATATTAGCGCCCTAACCCTATCCTTACAATCTAGCTCTATTCCTAGCCTTACTCTAGCCCTATCTGTAGACTCTATCCCTAGCCTTGGAATCTAGACCTATCCTTAGACTCTAGTCCTATTCCTAGCCTTAGACACTATCCCTATTCCTAGAATATATCCCTATCCCTGGCCTTAGACTCTATCCTATCACTAGACTCTATCCCTATCTGTAGACTCTATACCTATCTGTAGACTCTATCCCTGGCCTTAGACTCTATCCCTAGATTCTATCCCTAACTGTAGACTCTATCCCTATCTGTAGACTCTATCCCTATCCCTGGCCTTAGACTCTATCCCTATCTCTAGACTCTATCCCTATCTGTAGACTCTATCCCTATTTCTAGACTCTATCCCTAGACTCTATCCCTTTCTCTAGACTCTATCCCTATCCCTAGACTCTAGCCCTATCTGTAGACTCTATCCCTATCCCTAGACTCTATCCCTTTCTCTAGACTCTATCCCTATCTGTAGACTCTATCCCTATCCCTAGACTCTATCCCTATCCCTAGACCCTATCCCTAGACTCTAGCCCTATTTGTAGACTCTATCCCTAGCCTTGAAATCTAGACCTATCCCTAGACTCTATCCCTATCTGTAGACTCTATCCCTATCTCTAGACCCTATCTCTAGACTCTATCCCTATCTGTAGACTCTATCCCTATCCCTAGCCTTAGAATTTAGACCTATCACTATCATTAGAATCTATTCCTAGACTTTTATTATTTTGTAGCCAGACTACACAAGATTTGTTGTGGTCTGTAACCATGGAGACACATGTGATGGCATGGAAGCTGCATACACAAAGTGGTAGCAAGTTTTAAAAACTATTCCCAAAGTTGCTTCAGTCGGTATTTTAGATGACATAATAATCCCTCCCATAAAACTGCACGTTCGGATCGGCCGAGAGTTCTCCAGCAGTTTGATCTGTGCGATCTTTCCGTCTATGGCTGCAGGAGACCCCCGCTGCTCCCCGGCCTCTCCGCTGCTCCCCGGCGTCTCCGCTGCTCCCCGGCCTCCCCGCTGCTCTCCGGCCTCTCCGCTGCTCCCCGGCCTCTCCGCTGCTCCCCGGCGTCTCCGCTGCTCCCCGGCCTCTCCGCTGCTCCCCGGCCTCTCCGCTGCTCCCCGGCGTCTCCGCTGCTCCCCGGCCTCCCCGCTGCTCTCCGGCCTCTCCGCTGCTCCCCGGCCTCTCCGCTGCTCCCCGGCCTCTCCGCTGCTCCCCGGCCTCTCCGCTGCTCCCCGGCGTCTCCGCTGCTCCCCGGCCTCTCCGCTGCTCCCCGGCCTCTCCGCTTCTCCCCGGCGTCTCCGCTGCTCCCCGGCCTCCCCGCTGCTCTCCGGCCTCTCCGCTGCTCCCCGGCCTCTCCGCTGCTCCCCGGCGTCTCCGCTGCTCCCCGGCCTCTCCGCTGCTCCCCGGCCTCTCCGCTGCTCCCCGGCGTCTCCGCTGCTCCCCGGCCTCCCCGCTGCTCTCCGGCCTCTCCGCTGCTCCCCGGCCTCTCCGCTGCTCCCCGGCCTCTCCGCTGCTCCCCGGCCTCTCCGCTGCTCCCCGGCGTCTCCGCTGCTCCCCGGCGTCTCCGCTGCTCCCCGGCGTCTCGGCTGCTCTCCGGCCTCTCCGCTGCTCCCCGGCCTCTCCGCTGCTCCCCGGCCTCTCCGCTGCTCCCCGGCGTCTCCGCTGCTCCCCGGCCTCCCCGCTGCTCTCCGGCCTCTCCGCTGCTCCCCGGCCTCTCCGCTGCTCCCCGGCCTCTCCGCTGCTCCCCGGCCTCTCCGCTGCTCCCCGGCGTCTCCGCTGCTCCCCGGCGTCTCCTCTGCTCCCCGGCCTCTCCGCTTCTCCCCGGCGTCTCCGCTGCTCCCCGGCCTCCCCGCTGCTCTCCGGCCTCTCCGCTGCTCCCCGGCCTCCCCGCTGCTTTCCGGCGTCTCCGCTGCTCCCCGGCCTCTCCGCTGCTCCCCGGCCTCCCCGCTGCTCTCCGGCCTCTCCGCTGCTCCCCGGCGTCTCCGCTGCTCCCCGGCCTCTCCGCTGCTCCCCGGCCTCTCCGCTGCTCCGCGGCGTCTCCGCTGCTCCCCGGCGTCTCCGCTTCTCCCCGGCGTCTCGGCTGCTCCCCGCAGTGTGACCCTCGGTGTGGAAGATTCCAGGTCGCGGCGGGGGAGGAGCCAGAGCAGCATCTTTGTGGCTTTTCCTTGTTTGCAAGTGAAACACAAGCCAGAGGCAGAGACCGGAGAGCGGGAGGAGGAGCGGAGACTGGAGCAGCCAGCGAGAGAGAGAGAGAGCGCCGGGAGCCCCGCACTATGCCCCGCTGACCCCGCCACTGCCCCACCACTGCCCGCTGCTGCCAGTCACCATGGCCCAGGATCGCCTGCAGCCGCGACTGTGCCACATCCACAAGGGCGAGCAGGGGTACGGCTTCCACCTGCACGGAGAGAAGAACAAGACCGGACAGTACATCCGCAAGGTAGAGCCCGGCTCCCCGGCAGAGCTGGCCGGCCTGAGGGCCGGGGACCGGGTGCTGGAAGTGAACGGGGACAACGTGGAGAAGGAGACGCATCACCAGGTACCGGCACCGGCAGACTGACGGCTGGACACGTGATGTCACCCCCTGCTTATACTCTGCCCTGCGTTATATGGATTATAGACCTCTGTACAGTATATATATATTATACTCCCCCTGTACTGTACATTATACATTATATACCTCTGTACATTATATATATGTGGTATATCGCCCTCTGCTTATACACTGCTCTACATTATAGATTATATTATATACCTCTGTACATTATATATATTATATACCCCCTGTACTATACATTATATATTATATACCTCTGTACTGTACATTATATATATATATATATATATATATATATATATATATACCCCTGTACATTATATATATATGTGGTATATCGCCCCCTGCTTATACACTGCTGTACATTATACATTATATACCTCTGTACATTATATATATATATATATTATATACCCCCTGTATTATACATTATACATTATATACCTCTGTACTGTACGTTATATGTATATATATTATATACCTCTGTACTGTACATTATATATATATATAATATACATCTGTACTATACATTATAGATTATATACCACCTGTACATTATAGATTATATACCGCCTGTACATTATAGATTATACATTGCCTGTACATTATATACCCCCTGTACTATACATTATATACCTCTGTATATTGTGTTCCCTCAGTACTATACATTATATACCTCTGTACATTATATACCCCCTGTACTGTACATTATATACCCCCCTGTACTGTACATTATATATCTCTGTACATTATATACCCATTGTACATTATATATCCCCTGTCCTGTACATTATGTATCCCCTGTACATTATATACCCCTGTACTGTACACTATATATCTCTGTACATTATATAGCCCCTATACATTATATACCCCCTGTACTATACATTATATACCTCTATACATTATATACCCCCTGTACATTATATATTATATACCTCTGTACATTATATACCCCCTATACATTATAAATCCTCTGTGCATTATATACTCCCTGTACATTATATACCCCCTGTACATTATACATTATATACCCCCTGTACATTATATAGTATATACCTCTGTACATTATATACCTCTGTACATTATATATTATGTACCCTGTACATTATATACTCATGTACATTATATACCCCTGTACATTATATACCCCTAAACATTATATACCCTTGTACGTTATATACCCCCTGTCCATTATATACTCCTCTACATTGTATACTCCCTGTACATTATATACCCCTGTACATTATATACTCCTCTACATTGAATACCCCCTGTACATTATATACCCCCTGTACATTATATACCCCTTGTACTTTATATACCCCTATAGATTATATACCCCCTGTACATTATATACCCCTGTCCATTATATACTCCTCTATATTGTATACCCCCTGTACATTATATAGTCCCTGTACATTATATACCCCCTGTACATTATATACCCCTGTACATTATATACCCCTAAACATTATATACCCTTGTACATTATATACTCCTCTACATTGTATACCCCCTGTACATTATATACTCCTCTACATTATATACCTCCTGTACATTATATACCCCTATACATTATTTACCCCTTGTACTTTATATACCCCTATACATTATATACTCCCTGTACATTATATACTCCTCTACATTATATACTTCCTGTACATTATATACTCCTCTACATTATATACCTCCTGTACATTATATACTCCTCTACATTATATACCTCCTGTACATTATATACCCCTCTACATTATATACCCCTCTACATTATATACCCCTGTACTTTATATACCCCTATACATTATTTACCCCCTGTACATTATATACCCCTGTCCATTATATACTCCTCTACATTGTATACCTCCTGTACATTATATACTCCTGTACATTATATACTCCTGTACACTATATACCCCTGTACTCTATATATTAAAAAAATAAAGGCAGCAATGTGATTTAATAGCCCATTGGGGCTCAGCAACATTTTGTTCAAAATGAGAATCTTTTTTTCAAGCTTCAACGTTTCTCATTTGCTGAACCCCAATGGGCTATTAAATCACATTTTCTAGTTTTTCCCCTGAATGCTGTGCTGCCTTTATATTTTTTTAATTATTTGGAGTATCGATCTATGCCTGGAAGGCCAGACACCTGCATTGTTGTATTATCTATCTGTAGCTCTCTCTTTTTCTCTATATCTTGCTCTCCTCTCTCGCTCGCTTTTTCTCTTTCACTAAATCTCTCTCCTCTTTCTATTTCCCCCTCTCTCTTCTCTTCCGCCTCTCCTTTCTCTTTCTCTTTTCTTTCTATCGCCTCTCTTTATCCCTCTCTCTTTCTCTCTATCTCTAACATCTCTCTTTCCTCTCTTTTTCTCTTCCTCTCTCCTTTATCTCTTTCCTCTCTACTCTTTCTCTCTTTCTCCCTCTATGTCAGAGATAGAGATCTCTGTCTTCTCTCTCCTCTCTCTTCTCTCTCTAGCTCTTTCCTCTCTCTCTCCTCTTTCCTCTTTTTTTCTCTCTCTCTCCTCTCTCTCTCTCTTTCTCTCTATCTCCTCATTATCTCTCTATCTCTCCTCTCTCTCCTCTCTTTATCTCTCACTCCTCTCTCTTTCCTCTCTACTCTTTCTCTCTTTCTCTCTCTATTTCTGTCAGAGATAGAGATCTCTGTCTTCTCTCTCCTCTCTCTTCTCTCTCTAGCTCTTTCCTCTCTCTCTAACTTCTCTTTCCTCTTTTTTTCTCTCTCTCCTCTGTCTCTTTCTCTCTATCTCTCCTCTCCTCTCTTTATCTCTCGCTCCTCTCTCTCCTCTCTCGCTCCTCTCTCCTCTGTCTCGCCTCTCCTTGTCTCCTCTTTCTCCTCTCTTTATCTTTATCCCTATCTCTCTATCTCTCTCCTCTTTTTATCTCTCTCTCCTCACTTTGTCTCTCTCCTCTCTCTTTCCCTATCTCTCTTTCTCTATCTCTCTTTCTCTATCTCTCTCTTTCTCTCTCCTCTTTTTATTTCTCCTCTTTCTCTTTCTATCTCTCCTTTCTTTATCTCTCGCTCTTCTCTCTCTTTCTCTCTCTCCTCTCTTTATCTCTCGCTCCTCTCTCTTTCTCTCTCTCCTCTCTTTATCTCTCGCTCCTCTCTTTCTATCTCTCCTTTCTTTATCTCTCGCTCCTCTCTCTCTCTCCTCTCTTTATCTCTAGCTCCTCTCACTCTTTCTCTCCTCTCTTTATCTCTCGCTCCTCTCTTTCTATCTCTCCTTTCTTTATCTCTCGCTCCTCTCTCTCTCTCCTCTCTTTATCTCTAGCTCCTCTCACTCTTTCTCTCTCTCCTCTCTTTATCTCTATGTTTTTCTCTCTCTTTCCTCTCTCTGTCAGCATCGCGGGTGCTGGCCCGTTCCCAGTAGATGATGCCGCTGGCCGGGCTCCACTTGGCACGGTGCTTAGTGCTAATAAGGCTGTTGGTCCTGGGATTACGGTCAGGCCACAGGCATGTGAGATGGAAGTGCAGGTATTTATTGAGTGCTGTATGCACCCGGCCGCTGTGGGGTCAGATCCGGGCCTAATTGGACCTACTGTGGTGCAATATAGTAACCTAATTATTGTGAGGGTCTCCTGGCGATAAGATGAACTAGGGAGATCCATTTGATAGTAAATGATCACTGAGTCCGTCAGGAATCTCCAGAACTTTGGAATTTTGTTCTCCGTCCACCCTGACCACAAGGCCAGGAGGAGATGAATGGAGTGTCCGGTCACATGCAGACTTGTTTTCGGCTCCTCCTGGACACGGCCTTGTAACCTAGAGCCAGGGGAGCCCGGGGAGCTGAAGTCCCTGTCTGGCAATTGATGTGACCCGCACCTGTCCGGAGAATAATTGATAACCTGTTTAGGTAGGAATTTATCTTTAGCCCCTTAATGACGCTGCCAATTTTCCTTTTTGTACCTCCATTTTTTTCTCCCCTTTCACCAAGAGCCATATTTTCCTTTTTTTCCTTCCACATTGCCATACGAGGGCATGTCTTTGCAGGATGAGTTGTAACTTTGCATGGCACCATTTATTTTACCAAATAATGTACAGTACTTAAAAAAAACATTAAAAAAAATCCACAGTACCTGACACAATTCATGGACAGATTTGGCACTTGACAGTAATTAAAGGGTTAGTCAACATCTTCTTAAATGGGTATAGCCAGATAGAGCTTGTAAAAACAAGCACTTTTGCAATTTATTGCTTGTTAAAATGTCCTGCCGTTCTTGAGCTATTATCTTTTTTCTTTTGTTTACAGCTCGTTTCCTAGGAGATCGACCACCGCTGCTGTCCACCTTGTAAACACTGCGATAAAGCTTGAGAGGATTACTAGGCAACAGTGGGTTCCTGCTTCAAAACAGCGCTTACAAGCTTAATAGAAAAGAGCCTGCAAGCCCTATACATGTTCTCCTGTCTAGCAGCGGTGGTCGGTCTCCAAGGCAACGAGCTGTAAACAAAAGAAAAGTGTTAATATCTCAAGAACGGATGAAAATTTTAATTAGCAGTAAATTGGAAAAGTGCTTGTGATTACAAGAGCTATCCGATAATACAAAGTTATGAAGATGGGAAATGATCCCTTTAAGTGTACGCCTGATTAAAAAAAAAAAAAAACTCTTGCGCAAAACATTGAATGTGTCTTTATCTCCCTGGCTTCAGTCAGGATCCAAATTAAATGCAGGCTTTGTGGCGAGTCCCGAGATGACACGGATCTCTTGAGAATAGCTCAAGGTACTTGAAAACATCTTGTACGGCCTCGTAAACAGGCGTCAGTATTGATCTCCACATTAGCACCGTCTCACTCCTGAGCTTTAGCTTTACAGGCAGCTGATTGACACGTCAGAGAGTGACGGTGTCCGCTGCTGAGACCCCGCCGGATTTAATCGTAAGCTCTGGGGGCGAGTCTGTCCTGCTACAGTATATCATTAGGTTGCAGGGTTTTTCATTAGATCATGTGTCCCAGAGGAGTTACTGGGAACACTTATTATTATCTGCGGGTGTGAAGGACGTAATAAGGCCGGGAGGGTGCAGAATACTGAGTCTTAGTATATAGTCTGACGTGGTGTTAATTAGTTACGGTCTTTTATACAAGTTTCACCCCTCAAAAATGACACTACCATTCTTGCCTTGACCTACTGCTCCCTTTTCACTCTTCCAGGTTTCAATCGGCATTCATTATGGGTGAACAAAAGAATTTAAAGGGGGTTTCTTATTTTTAGAAATTGACTATTGTCCAATAGATATTGTAAAAACAAGCAGTTTTGCAATTTACTCCTTGTTAAAATTTTCATCCGTTCTTGAGATATTAACACATTACATTTGTTTACAGCTGGTTGCCTTGGAGACCGACCACCGCTGCTAGACGGTAGAACATGCGCAGTGCTTACAATCTCTCTCAGTCTCTCTTGTTTTGAACTTGTGAGTACTGTTTTAAAGCTGACCAGGATCACCGGAGCACGCTGTTACCCACTAGTCCTGGCTAGATTTGACAAGCTAGACAGCAGAGGTGGTCGGTCTCCATGGCAATGAGCTGTAAGCAAAAGGAAAATGTTAATATCTCAAGAATGGATGAACATTTTAACCAGCGGTAAATTGCAGACATGCTTGTTTTTACAAGGACTATCCGGTAATACCCCATCTATGAAGAAGGGAACACATCCTTTCCGGGACAGGTGACATTTTGGAAATGATGGTAGCACTTTTTCCCATGATGACAATAGTGTTGGCTGAGACGTGACACGAGGGGCTCATCCTAGAGTATTTGCAGTTGCAATGAGTCCAGGCCTCTTAAAGAGGAAGCGATGGCTTTATTTATAGATTATAATGCCCGGGGGCCACAGTCTTATACAATTGAGTGCATGGTAACCGCTGGCGCATCTGACCTTCGGGGAATTCGAGGTCAACCTAAACGTGTTCAGCAGGTCATTTAATAAATGGGCTCATTTTCTCCAGGCGAGTTACCATGAATTAGACAGGATTTTTTTTTTTTTTATTTTTTTTTTTTGGGGGGGGGGGGGTCACACAGGTCCCCTTTAAGGTCCATCTAAGATCCCCCCATAAAGGGCAATTGATGGATATGAGGCAATCGCTTACAGTGCACTCGCTCAATCTGTGCTGTCGGATCAGCGCCCCTGTGAAGGGGTTAAGCACACAGTGTCTGGCAGTGTCGGTGGCGCTGACATAACCCCACATTGTGCTGCCTTCTCTCCATTGTCACTGATCTCTGAGTAACATTGTGTTCAGTCTCGTCATCGTCACTTCACAACCTGGGACATCGGGGTTTTTTATTATTATTTTCCTTACACTTTTTTTTTTTCCGTTTTTGGGGGATTTTTTTTCCAAAGTGGAGCGGTCACTCTGTTCTGGACTGAAACAATGAAGTTTCTATGATTCTTCATAACGTGCTCCCTCGCTCCCATTACATTGCCTTTCCCGCGTGTCAGTCATTACTTCTGGAATTGTATTCATGAACCAGGAGGCTCAGGTTGATCATTCCTATCTGTCCTGTCCCTATCTGACCTCACTGCAGTTCTGGGATTATATTCGTGCACAAGGAGAGAATGTGCCCATGGGAGAATCAATGTTTTTTTTTTTTCTACTGCCACATCTGTGGGTCAAGACTAACTGCAACAGTTAGCTCTGGATGATCATTGCTATAAATCCTGTGCCTAGGAGAATGCATGATTGTTTAATGCTAGTCCCCTATCTATGTGTCAGTCCTAACTGCATATATTCGTGAGCCAGGAAGATCAGGATGATCATTTCTATATGTCTGTAGGGGAATATATAGTTGCTTAGTGCTGCTCTCCTATTTGTCAGTCACAACTGCAGTTCTGGGATTATATTCATGCACCAGGAAGATAAGGATGATCATTGCCTGTAGGAGAAAAGCATGGAGGTCTAATGCTACAGCTCCATCTTTGTGTCACACAGTACTGTTATTTCTAGGATTACAGTCATGAACCAGGAGGATCAGGATGATCATTGCTACAGGTCCTAGGCCAACAGTTCTTTTATGGAGGCTTTATGTTACTCCCCATGTCAGTGTTAGCTGTAGTTCTGGGATTATATTCATGAACTAGGAGGATCAGGATGATCATTTCTATAGGTCCTCCAATTCATGGAGGCTTCAGGTTACTCCCCTGTGTCAGTCTTAACTGTAGTTCTGGGATTATAATCATGAACTAGGAGGATCAGGATGAGCAGTTCTCAGAGTGGATGGAGTTAGAGATTCTGACGATGAAGGAAGAGTGTGCTGGCCATTTTATTCTATTAATTGTTGGGCATCGCCGGGCAAAGACCCTGGCTGAAGACCCTCATGTGATAAAAAGTTGACTTTCCCTTTAAACGTTATTTCTGCGAAACAAGAAGGGTTGTGATAACTGTTTACGCAGCGGGCCAGCCGCTGGCATTGTTGAGAAGTTGCCCAGTTGGCACAACCCAGGTGACCTTCTCAGGTATCTAATCCTTATTGTATAGACGTAATCAGGCATTGAGAGGAATTGGGACATAGCGATGAGGTGAGCCGTCCTGGGCCCATCCCTGACTGTTCCTGTGGAGTAATGTAGCCATGGATCCCCGATAATTGTGGGTGTCAAGAAGTTTCTGGAGACTTTCCTAACTTTTCCCCCTCTACATCTGAACTTCTGTCCACGCGGTGAGAACCTGTAAAATGGGCCGAGTGCCCAAACACGAAGAACAATGATCATTGTCCCTAAGATGAGATTTTTCCATAAATAAGCATGGGTGTGTGAGTGGTCCGGGACCCTCAGGGGTATACTGCCGCCCTTGGAATCAGTGTAAACAAAGTCATGTACAACGACGGCATCAAGATGAAATCATGTCCTCTGCAAAAGACCAGATGTACGCAGGGACTGGCACAAGATATACACAAGGACTGGCCTTGGGCAGTCGGGTGGGTGGTCCACTACATGCATGGGAAATTTCTGTAAGGGGTCTTATTCTTTTTAGAACTAGGTATGCCATCACATTTACTTTCTGGGACCCCCATTGATATTGCTCCCATGGGTGGTCCGTTTTTGGAGAACGTTTCCCTTCATAGGTCGCAGAACAGAGGGAATACAGTGAAAGTGACGCATGTCCCCTACATCCTTGGGATCGGATGGTGTCTCAGAGGTCAGACCCCCCCAGTCATAATGTGACTATAGGCCATCACTTTATAGGATGGGAGGTACGCCATATTGAAAAGTACTGCAACTATCTCATTTACTTTGTGTTACAATTTTCTCACAATTTTCACAATCTCTTCTTGCTTTAAGTAAATGAGACTGTTCTTGTTTACAATGTAAGATTGAAAACTGTACAGTAATGAATTAAATATGTTACCTTAATATCTTCCTTTTAAAATACTAAAATAGACACTCTAAGAAAATTTAGTTAAAGGGGTCCTACCACTTGCTATAAATATACTATTTTTTGTATCTGATGTAAATGCCACCATTATCTTGAATCCAGCGCTGTTTTTCTTTTTCTCCTGTGCCTCTCCATTCCTGAGATATGGTCCCATCTTCCCTGGATGGGTGTAGTCCTCAACTCCTCTGCGTGGGCGTGTCCTTGTTGACCACACCTACTTTGATCAAAAGACTAAATTTATGTACAGGTAAGATGGGGTCACATCTCAGGAACGGAGAGGCGCAGGGACAAAAGAAAAACAGTGCCGGATTCAGGAGAACAGGGGCATTTACAACAGGTAAAAAATGTACATATTTATGGAAAGTGATAGGTCCCCTTTAAACACTGTAAAGGTTGCTGATGGGGTTAACTTATTTTTTTTGTGTTCCCTGGGTAGATTGTGGAGCTGATCCTTTGATGTTCACCCTGACCTATTGTACTGTATGTATAAATACTACTCTTAGTCGTGCATTAGGTGGATCAGGATGAACAAAGTCATAGATTTAATGTTAAATGCATGGAAGGGATCAGGCTTCAGGGATCGGTGTAGTAATTTTCAGCTTTTCCTATTTTTTCCAGGTGGTACAACGCATTAAAGCCATAGAGAATGAGACGCGGTTGCTGGTCATAGACAGAGAAGCCGATGAGTACCGGCGCCTTTCACAATCCAGCTCACCCCCCGAATCCCAACCCAACTCCAGCGCCCCGTCCTCCCCGTCTGTGGGCAACAATAATGGCGAGATATGGAAGAACAAGGAGGACACAAGCCTGGAGGACCAGCTGCAAAATAACCACAGCACAGAGAACGGCAAACAGGTGAGGACCGGAATATTATATGCACATCATTATACAGGTCAGTGGCAATGTCACTGAGTACACTGTGTGTGATCAGGGTAATGGGTGCATGATATTGGAATTGTCCCTATAAATTCTCTTCTATCAATTTGTATAAAAATCTATTTTTTTTTTATTTATGATAGTAGGAAAGCTGGGTTGCAGTCAGAATACTTAGTATGGGCAGACCAGCGAGGGTCCAAGGAGGGCCCCCACAAGCTATCTTACCATATTTTCTGCTTATTAATACATAGGCTAATATACCGGAGTATTAGATATATGCTACTACATTACAGTTAAAATAAATCTAAATTCAAGTTTTAGAATAAAAAAAAACATTGTAAAAATATCAATGATCATGAATGACTGGAGATTGACAAAGATTAGAGCTCGGCAGTTATCAAAGATGGACAATTATCAATGATTGGCAGCGATTGGTAATTATCAATGGTCGGCAGTTATCTGTGATCAGCAGTGATTGGAGATCGGCTGTGATCAGAGATCAAAACTGATCAGAGGTGGGCAATGATCTGAGATCGGCAGTCATCAGATATCAGCCGTGATCAGAGATTGGCAATGATTGGAGATTGGCAGTGATTTCATATCAGCAATGATTGGTAGTGATTGGAGAATGATCAGAAATCAGTGCTGGTCAGAGATGGGCAGTGATTTGTGATCGGTAGTGATTGGAGATTGGCAATGATCGTTAATGATCAGCAGAAATGAGAGATTGGTAGTGATCAGAGATTGTTAATGATCGGCAGTGATCGGAGATTGGCAGTGATTTCATATCAGCAATGATCGGTAGTGATTGGAGAATGATCAGAAATCAGTGCTGATCAGAGATGGGCAGTGATCTGAGATTGACAGTGATCAGAGATTGGCAATGATCATTAATGATCAGCAGAAATGAGAGATTGGCAGTGATTGGAGATTGGCAATGATCGTTAATGATCAGCAGAAATGAGAGATTGGTAGTGATCAGAGATTGTTAATGATCGGCAGTGATCGGAGATTGGCAATGATCGGAGATTGGCAGTGATTTCATATCAGCAATGATCGGTAGTGATTGGAGAATGATCAGAAATCAGTACTGATCAGAGATGGGCAGTGATCTGAGATCGGTAGTGATTGGAGATTGGCAATGATTGTTACTGATCAGCAGAAATGAGAGATCGGCAGTGATCAGAGATTGTTAATGATCGGCAGTGATCGGAGATTGGCAATGACATGATTGATTGCTTTCTCTGGTGATGAGGGAAGCATTTTGGGCTGATCCAGCTTACTACAAGCTGCTCCTCTTCTTCCACTCTGTTTACAGTATCCTGGGGGCCTCGGCTTTCTGTTGGGGGTCTGTTTCCTCTCCCCTGCCCCCGCTTCCTGATACTATGCGCTCGCAGTTTGGGATTTTTTTGCAGAGCTTGAGAAGCCTTGAAATGTTGTAATGACATAAAGCAGAGCCAGGGGAACTAGTAAGAGTTCAGGAGGAGGGGAATGTATGAAATCTGGGGATCGGTGTGAAGGAACTGCAGTGACCCGTGATTATAGGACCCGTGACTATAGGACCCGGTGTGATACTCACCTACTCTGCTCAGTACCTGCCATAATTCTGGCATAATCCCAGGGCGGCACGGAACTGAGGGGGTTAAGATGGCAATTGCCAGCAGCGGTGATGGATGCTGAATTTATACTTTGAGCTTTCCATAATAAATACATTTGGTTTTGTCTCTTCTAGTTTTTAATCAGAGCAGCAGTGTAAAGCATGGAGGCATGGAACCGCTTCGATACACTGATAAGCATCTGGTGAGCTTGTGCAGTCGCCAATCTGAGCACACCGAGCTGCAGTATAAAGTATGGTAGAAAAAAGGGAGCCGCAAACTTGATCCATTCATACGGCAGGAAATGAATTTGAAGGATACAAACAACTTTGGGAAACGTTTGTTTTTTTTTTACTTAATTGCTTGAATTTTGGTATAAAAATCATTTTTGCATTTGGGTCTTATTACATATTTTGGCTTTTCCATGCTTTTTCTTTCCCCTGCACATTTTAGAACGATGAGTTACTTGAGAATCCATCAGTGAGCTCTTTCAGATAGAAAACTTTCTGACTCTTTTTTTTTTCCCAGTCTTTTCTGAGCTCCTCCCAGCTGATTTATGACCCCATCAAAGATCGGGTCACCGGTCCTTGGATGTGGTCTTTGCAGCTCAGAAAAGAAGACATACATACAAACTTTCTATCAGAACGAGCTCACTGATTGATCCTCAGTTAACTCATTCAATTTTTTTTAGTCCAAAATACATGTGTTAATAAAAAATTATCCTTTAAGTGTATGTCTGACCCTAATTGACAGTGCAGCCGTAGTCACCGACTGTAACTGCGCTCTGATGGAGCAGACCCCAAATAGCAAATTACTATGAATCTGATGCATTGAAAAATGTAATAATGTAATCCGGGCCTCTTGCTGGTCGCAGACCCCTGGGCTCCAGGTAATGTGCTTGCCTCGTTATATTGGCCGCGTGCCTTGGGATGGCTCGGTGTAGAGGTCAGGGTCATGTTTGCAGCACTTCCACGTGAACGGTGGCTTTTCAGGACATAAAAGTCCTATTTCTACCCAGCTTCCCTGTGTCAGGACACCAGCCTGGGGACTGCCATAAAATTGCGTCTATAATGAGGCTAAATATTTAATGTCACACATACTGTCACTCCAGGTAAGTGCGTGCGGTGTCTGCGGGGAGCACACACCGTCTGCTGGGATATAACACACATTCCCTACACGCTTAGTGAAATTTAATTAATACTTGGTACAGAAGCCTTTGTTGGTGATGAAGCTTCAAGATGCCTCTTATATGGAGAAACTAGTCGCAGGCATTGCTCAGGTGTGATTTTGGCCCATTCTTCCACACAAACACTCTTCATATCCTGAAGCTTCTGTGGTCTCCTTCTATGATCTTTGAGCTTTAGTTCCTTCCACACATTTTCTCTTGGATTTAGGTCCGGTGATCGGGTCGGCCATTCTAGCAGCTTTATTTTCTTTCTCTGACACCAGTTGAGACTTTCCTTTGCTGTGTGTTGGGATCATTGTCATACAGAAGTGTCCACCCTCGTTTTATCTTCATCATCCTGGTGGTAGATGGCAGAATATTTTTATCAAGAATGTCTTGATACATTTGTCCATTTATCCTTCCTTCAATTATATCAAGTTTGCCAGTGCCATATGCTGAAAAACACCCCCACACCATGATGTTCCCCCCTCCAAACTTCAGTATTGGTATGGTGTTTTCGGATTAATATGCAGTGCCTTTTGGCCTCCAAACATGGTGTGTATTATGGTATCCAAGGAATTTTATTTCAGTCTCATCTGACCAGACTATATTCTCCCAGTATTTCACAGGCTTGTCTAAATGTTGGTAAGGCAAACTGTGAACGCGCTTGACCATTCTTTTCAGCAATGGAGTCTTGTGTGGTGAGCATGCATACAGGCCATGGAGGTTGTGTGGTGAGCTTGCATACAGGCCATGGAGGTTGCATGCATTACTTATAGTTTTCTTTGGAATAATTGTACCTGCTGATTTCAGGTCTTTCTGTAGCTCTCCACAGGTGGTCCTTGGCTCTTGGACAACTCTTCTGATAATTCTTTTCACTCCTCTGTCTTGCGGGGAGCACCTGGTTGTGGCCGGTTATGGTGAAATTATGTTCTTTCCACATTCGGGTTATCACCCCAACAGTGCTCACTGGAATCTTCAATAGTTTTGAAATTCTTCTGTAACCAATGCCATAAGTATGTTATTTTAACAATAAGGTTGTGAAGGTCTTGAGAGAGCTCACTGGTTTTACCCATCATTAGATGTTCCTCGTGTGGGACCTTAGTGATGAGACTCCTTTTTTAGGCCATCAGTTGAACCTGGAGATATTATTTTTCACTTAGTGGCAGGATTGCTTTCTAATTACTGATAATTTCAGCTGGTGTCAGTACTTTCCATAGCTTTTTGCGCCTCTCTTTCTTTATGTATACAATACTTTTTCCCTGTGTCATTTTACATTACTACACATACTGTAATTTAATTTCTGGACATCTATGGTTTGACTTATTTGCCTTTTTGGATTGGATGGGTTGTTAGCGACCGTTTTGAGACCACAGCTCTTATGCAGACCGATGTGTTACTGCATAAATCCCACAGCTCAAGTCTTTAACCCTTATCCCATTGATCAGTCTTTTTAACCTTAATGTAGAGATCTGGAATTTACTGGTGGCCTCCAGGTTGTGTCTTGCAGAGTAGCCGCTGACCAGTAGAGTAGAGCGAGGTGGGGAAATAATTGAACTAGTAGAGGTCAGAAACACAGGATCAAAGTTCAGAGGTCAGGCAGAACTCAAAACAAAAAAGTCAGGCAGTCCAGGGGTCAAACAGAGTGGACATTCAGGGCTTAACCAGCTTGGCTGGTCTGCAAGATCTCCTGTATACCCATCAATAAAGCTGGTTGGGGTATGCCCGATGACGGGACACCATGATGGAACCAGATGGACCCCATTATGTTGGTGTCCGTCGTGTGACTGATGGGTCACAACTTAAATTACATTTTTCAGCTCATTTGACAAAACAGAAAAGCGTATTTCAGTGAGCCAATGTGAACAGAACCTTAATTGTCAAGCTCGTGAAGTTCCGTGTCCTCCTGCCAAAGCCAAACAGTAATATGTTCATTGTGCTAATCAAACTAATTATCCAGGAACACGGCAACCGCCGGATCTTGTTTCCTACCTAATTGCAATTATATCCTGAGCTTTTCATCTTGGTTTATTTTTTTTATGTTAAGCTGAATGAACCGTACTGGGAGGATTTGAAGATGTAGACTCCTAATTGGGAAAAGACCGTTCTCCGAAATAGTGACCCACTGAGGACCAAGGCACAGGTAGACTAGTTACCACTAGTGGTAACTAATGTATATGGGTACAATTACGACCAGACCTCTGTGCACCCCGGTATATATGAAGATGCTTATGAAAAGTTATTTTCACCATAGACTGGGAATGAAACTGGCCGCCATATGAAGGTAGAGAAATGGGACAATTATCTCTCGTCAGTGTGTTGAAACAAAAAACATGACCAATGACTTGCGGACAATTTGGAAGAAAACAAAAGAATGATAATAAATTCTTCCAACCATTCTCATGTCTATAGTCCACTATGAGTCTGACTGGAGCACCTTGGGTCTAATCAGAGAAATAATCTCGAGGACCCACCATCCATCAATCCAGAAAGTAATGTGATGGACTCAAAATGTTACCTTTGGTGACTATTTATGTCTCACAATTTAAGATCATCTATGTTTTTTTTTATGATGGCAAGTCTAAACTTGGGTCTACTTGAAGCACACTAACTCTTTTCTGATCGATCGGGACCAACCTAAGTCACTAAGGCACATGTTCCATCCACCATCATTTTTCACTCCTTTTATTTCATACCACCGTCCTTCGAGTGGTAAAGAACCTGAGTGAGCACTTTATTGAGGGTAAAGTGACCATATAACGTTTTGAAGGAATATCACAACATTTTCATCACCATAAGCATGATGAAGATGCAACTTACAATATGGTCAACCTCAGTAGACTGTAATGGAAAGTTACTTCACCAGCACTTTAGATGGCACCTTCATCTGTAAATTGGAAGTTGTACAAAGTTTTTAGTTCTGAGAAAGATCCAAGTAATTATGATGGGCGATGGCACGCACAACGACAGCATTCTTGTGTCGGTACTATAGGCTTAATGACGTGACTGCCCCTGACTCATGTTCTGGTCATGCCTCTTCTTTTTCATGCTATGTCACGGGGAGGTTCCTTGCTAAAGACGCGCTGTGTGCTATAGCCCGGATGTGGCTGCTGTCAACAGAGCATGCACTGAAAGAAACTCGCCCTCAAGGCGTCATGTTAGCAGAGAATCTCAGCTGGTATTTACATGACGTGGGTGAAGAATGCACCCAGTAAATATCCAACATTAGATATGGGCTCGTCATTATATACACATTGAATTCGACTCTCAGTTTTGGTGGTCTGACCATCCTTAGTTTAATATGGGCGGACTTCAAAGTTCTGGAGCTCTACATGCCGCCAATGGTTTCAATTACAAGATTCACACCATCTCTGAATTCAGGAAAGGTCCTCTTCAAGGACAAAGACTTTAGATGTTTTGGAACATTATGTCCAGTTCTTTGAATGTGTTAGTGAAAATCATGGAATGGAGAAAGGGGTGGACTAAAGGTTGATGGTAACCACTGGTCCTCCTCAAAATCATGGTTCGACGCCGAAAGTGTTGTCATCTCAAAATGTGTCCTCTTCGAAATTCGGCACTGATTCTCTTCCAAGACAAATATCATTGACTGTAGCCATGAACTGGAGGTACTTGGTGACTACTGTTCTTCCTCAACATCATGATTCAACTACAAGATTGGTAGTACCATCTCAAAATTTGACCCAGGTCCCTTTCTAGAGGAAAGGTTATTATCTTTACATGTTTTGGGGACATTGTGTCCAGTTCTTTGAATATGTAAGAGTAGATTGTGGCAAATTCCCTCAATATAAAGGCAGGAATGTAGAAAGCTATGGACTGAGGGTTTCTCCAAAACACTATGGCTTAACTACAAAAGTGGTACCATCTCAAAAATCGACACGGTTCCTCTTCTAGAACAAAGCTAATTAATTTTAGTTGTTTTCAGGACGTATTGTCCAGTTCTTTGTGTAAGTGAAGATTGTGACCCTTGCCTTAATATAAAGGAGTGAAAAATTAACTATGTGTAACTATGAGTAGAAAAAGCCCTGGACTGAGAGTTGATGGTAACCATTGGTCCGCTCTGACGTCATTGAGTAGACCTTATCTGCTAATATTGGAAGACTATGGAGCCCAGTTTACTTATATATTGTAGAACGTTCAGGTATATATCCAACTTGTATTGTGTAAAGCTTTTTTTTTAGTCAGCCGTACCTTTCGTGCCTGAGAACATTGCTCTCTTAGAACATGTGACTCCTATTAGCCAAATTTTCAAGGCTAGCACTGACTGATTAAACATGTTTATTTGCTTTTGTTCCTGTTGACCTGAGAATTAGAGATGTTGATCCTGTTGGTTGACTCCACTTTATCTCTTCATGTTCAAAGGTGTTGGTCTTTTTCGGCCAAGCCTCTGACTGCCAACCCTTGGGATGGTTTCCTAATGCTAAAAAGTCACATCATTTCATTTTTTATTTTTTTTTTGGTTCATTTTTTTGTTCTTACGAGGCAGATTTGATCAAGGAAAGGTGGCCTTCAATTCCGCTCAGGATGGGGTGGTGCGCCTAATCTCTACCCAGATAAATCGGTGTGGTGAAAATACACCCTTATTGGCTATCACCCAAATCTTTACAAAACTGGCCCCCATCCAGACCACAGATCTTATCCACTTAAAACCAGGACCATTGTATGATTAGAAATGAATTTCATAATAGGCTTTTGTCCCACCAAGGTCAAGTGTTACGTGAAGAGTTTACGGTACCTATTGTGCAGGAGGGTCTATGATTGTCTAATGTGTTATATCTAACATATAGAAGATAAAATAGTCCTATCGGATCCAATTTTTTTTTTTTCATTTACAAATCTGTACAATTAATAAAAAACACCAAGAGATGACATATGCTGTAACTGTCTACTCATGTGTTGTGCAAGCTGCCAAACTGAAACTACAGCTCCCATCGTGAGATGAAGGACCGGGGATGTCGAGTTTAGGATCATCATGTATTATGCAGAGTACGGAGTATGGAGCGGTTCTGGAGACTCCGAGCCCATTTGTGCACTAAGTGGACAGACCTTGATTACAAAGTGTAATGCTCCATTTCTCCTGCGGTGGCACTGTAGGGAAACTGAATACTTATTGACAGATTGCAGCTGATTGCTGTGATCAACCTGAGATCTTCTTTTTGATGGGGAAATATTGTATCTAGCTATTTATCTATTTTTCTTTCTTTATCTGCTGCTTTGTTTATCTGGCATTGTCCCTTCTCCCACAGGAAGTGCAGACCCCATATGCATATATATCCATGCGCTTCCCCCCTCCTATTCCAGCTGCATGTCACAGGCCAGGCCAGGGAGCGTGTGGAAGGGCAGATGGAGCTGGGAGAAGATCCAAATGGAAGAATCCCATTTCCTGCCTTCTGGTTGTGAATGTTTATGGGGGGAATGATTCTGACCCCCTGCTGCTGCTCCAGACACCTTTTGTGTCCTTTTCATCTGGAACTGATTTAGGTCAAGTGTCCATTGTAGTCATGACATAGAAATATGGTCACCCTAAGGAAATAGATGGCTACCTATGGTCTTCAGCTCAGGTTCCAAAATTAGAAAACATGACTGCTTTCCTCTAGAAACAGCGCCACGTCGGTCCACAGACAATGTGAGGAATTACGGCTCAGCTCCAATGAAGTGAATAGGATTGCAGTTTCCCAACTATTTTCATCCTCATTTGACACCTCTCCCTCGGAAGCTTTGCCCGAGGTCCTGTTTTCATACAAATACGGCTCACCGCCCTGATTTCGCCTCTCCCACATACCTGTCTATGTTCCTGGTATAATGATCTTTTTGTGAATTGTTACATCCCCGTGGCACATTGTACCGTGCGCTGTGTACAGTAAATTTGTTTACAGTGCAAATGGGGATTAGTAACTGCCCTGGCGGCCATGGTTGCCAAATGGCCGTTAATTGGCTATGTGGGCCTCTGAAATTGATAAAATGTTGGATCAGCCAATCAGAATGCATCTGTAAAAAATGGGTTAGAGTGCCCCCTATAACAGCAGTCTGGATGTGTAGTCTGGAGCCCACTATAATAGTCTGGCTGTGTAGTCTGAAACCCCCCATGATAGTCTGGCTGTGTAGTCTGGAGCCCCCTATAATCGTCTGGGTGTGTAGTCTGGAGCCCCCTATAATAGTCTGGGTGTGTAGTCTGGAGCCCCCTATAATCGTCTGGGTGTGTAGTCTGGAGCGCCCTATAATAGTCTGGGTGTGTAGTCTGGAGCCCCCTATAATCGTCTGGGTGTGTAGTCTGGAGCCCCCTATAATCGTCTGGGTGTGTAGTCTGGAGCCCCCTATAATAGTCTGGGTGTGTAGTCTGGAGCCCCCTATAATAGTCTGGGTGTGTAGTCTGGAGCCCCCTATAATCGTCTGGGTGTGTAGTCTGGAGCCCCCTATAATAGTCTGGGTGTGTAGTCTGGAGCCCCCTATGATAGTCTGGATGTGTAGTCTGGAGCCCCCTATGATAGTCTGGATGTGTAGTCTGGAGCCCCCTATAATCGTCTGGGTGTGTAGTCTGGAGCCCCCTATAATAGTCTGGGTGTGTAGTCTGGAGCCCCCTATAATCGTCTGGGTGTGTAGTCTGGAGCCCCCTATAATAGTCTGGGTGTGTAGTCTGGAGCCCCCCATGATAATCTGGGTGTGTAGTCTGGAGCCCCCTATGATAGTCTGGGTGTGTAGTCTGGAGCCCCCTATGATAGTCTGGGTGTGTAGTCTGGAGCCCCCCATGATAGTCTGGATGTGTAGTCTGGAGCCCCCTATGATAGTCTGGATGTGTAGTCTGGAGCCCCCTATGATAGTCTGGATGTGTAGTCTGGAGCCCCCTATAATAGTCTGGGTGTGTAGTCTGGAGCCCCCTATGATAGTCTGGATGTGTAGTCTGGAGCCCCCCATGATAGTCTGGATGTGTAGTCTGGAGCCCCCTATGATAGTCTGGGTGTGTAGTCTGGAGCCCCCCATGATAGTCTGGATGTGTAGTCTGGAGCCCCCTATGATAGTCTGGGTGTGTAGTCTGGAGCCCCCTATGATAGTCTGGGTGTGTAGTCTGGAGCCCCCTATGATAGTCTGGGTGTGTAGTCTGGAGCCCCCCATGATAGTCTGGATGTGTAGTCTGGAGCCCCCTATGATAGTCTGGGTGTGTAGTCTGGAGCCCCCTATGATAGTCTGGATGTGTAGTCTGGAGCCCCCTATGATAGTCTGGGTGTGTAGTCTGGAGCCCCCTATGATAGTCTGGGTGTGTAGTCTGGAGCCCCCTATGATAGTCTGGGTGTGTAGTCTGGAGCCCCCTATGATAGTCTGGGTGTGTAGTCTGGAGCCCCCTATGATAGTCTGGATGTGTAGTCTGGAGCCCCCATGATAATCTGGGTGTGTAGTCTGGAGCCCCCATGATAGTCTGGATGTGTAGTCTGGAGCCCCCCATGATAGTCTGGGTGTGTAGTCTGGAGCCCCCTATGATAGTCTGGATGTGTAGTCTGGAGCCCCCATGATAATCTGGGTGTGTAGTCTGGAGCCCCCATGATAGTCTGGATGTGTAGTCTGGAGCCCCCCATGATAGTCTGGATGTGTAGTCTGGAGCCCCCATGATAATCTGGGTGTGTAGTCTGGAGCCCCCATGATAGTCTGGATGTGTAGTCTGGAGCCCCCATGATAGTCTGGATGTGTAGTCTGGAGCCCCCCATGATAGTCTGGGTGTGTAGTCTGGAGCCCCCTATGATAGTCTGGGTGTGTAGTCTGGAGCCCCCATGATAATCTGGGTGTGTAGTCTGGAGCCCCCATGATAATCTGGGTGTGTAGTCTGGAGCCCCCTATGATAGTCTGGGTGTGTAGTCTGGAGCCCCCTATGATAGTCTGGGTGTGTAGTCTGGAGCCCCCATGATAGTCTGGGTGTGTAGTCTGGAGCCCCCTATGATAGTCTGGGTGTGTAGTCTGGAGCCCCCATGATAGTCTGGGTGTGCCATAGGTATGTGAGATGGGACCGCTCCTGTTAGTTGGGAGTGGGCGCTGCGGTCCCTGTACACACTGGGGTTTGTCCCTGGCGGTGGCGTCAGGCGGAGGGTCGGCGTCTCATTGTGAATGTCCAGGCTTTAGTCTCTGGGACTTCGCCGCATTATCTGCTCGGCCGCCGCACACTGGAGCCTTTGTTAGAGCATTTTTCTAGAGCCGGATTGAGGAGGGCGGGTGCCGGCTTAATCTAGACCTTTCACCTCGTGCAATCGCTTCTGTGCCTGGATTTGTACATGAGCCTTGCACCAGCGCCGACTTACATCTGTTTGTCCTTCAAGGCACGAGTCAGAGGAAACATTACATAAGGTGAGGTTGGGAGAACTAGGAATCAGGTGACTTTACAGAACAAAAAGGGGCCTCAGCGAGACCGGAAAGTGTTCATCATGCCTAACAAGACCTAGGCTGGGCCTGAAACTGTTCATCCAGATCTCCAGATCACAACAGAGCCTAAGCGGTATCTTAAACTGTTCATCCAGATCTTCCAGATCCATTACGGGGCCTATGCCTGACTTGAGAGTGTTCATCTTTATCTTCCTGGTTCATAAAGAGGATCATGAACTGTTCATCCTAAACTTCTTGGTTTATAGTGGGACTCAGGAGAATCTTCATCTGTGCTTCCTGATCTACCTGATCCGTATCAGGGCCTAAGGGGGATCTTAAACTGTACATCCTGATCTCCCTGATTCATAGAGGGCCTAAGGAGAACCTTAGACTGTTCGCCCTGACTTTCCTGACCCATTACCGGGCCTTAACCTGACCTGAAACTGTTCATCCTGATCTTCCCTATCATAACAGGTCCTAAGTAAGATCTTAGACTATTGGCCCCCGATCTTCCTGGTCTATAACATGGTCTATGCCTGATCTGAGATTGTTCATCCAGTTCTTCCTGGCCCTTAAAGTGACCTATGCATGATGTAAAACTGTTCATCCTGCTCTCCCTGGTTCCTGATAAAGCTGGATCTGAGGCTAACATAGCCAGGCCTTCAGTTAAGTGGCCACCAAGTAATAATACACTTCGCAGTCACGGTGGCTGTTTTGTTTTCCCTCTCCTCTTTTTAGGAAT
Source organism: Ranitomeya variabilis (assembly GCF_051348905.1). Taxonomy (NCBI): domain Eukaryota; kingdom Metazoa; phylum Chordata; class Amphibia; order Anura; family Dendrobatidae; genus Ranitomeya; species Ranitomeya variabilis. The sequence goes on from NC_135238.1 coordinate 22,129,417, forward strand.
ATCTCGTTTTTTCTCTCCTCAATGTGTTACCCTGTAGAGACAATAGCAGAGGCCAATTTTTTTTCTGTAGGTGGAGTGGCAGGATATGTCTCCCGCTGAGGAAGAACCCCACCCCAGGACTAAAATTTCCTCTCCTGCACCTATATATAGATTCCTACCAAAACACTTAACAATGGGATTTTACCGTATTGTCGGATTGTGACCCGGGGTTATCCCTATATACGAAGCAGAATCAAAGACTCAGGCGGACATTAGAGTACGGACTGTACTTGCTAATTGCTGGAAGATCCAAGAAAAAGACTCCCCTCTATCTTAATATGTTCTTACTAAAATAGACAATCCCTTTAAGAAAGTTCAATCAATTAAAGGGGACCTGTCACTTGTCATAAATATGTAATTTTTTACATGGTGTAAATCACATTGTTCTCCTGAATCCAGCATTGTTTTTCTTTTGTTTCTGCCCCTCTCCGTTCCTGAGATATGGCCCCTTTTCCGCATTATATAAATCTACAGTTTTTAGCCAGGTGGGTGTGGTCCATAAAACACACCCACTGGGAACAGTTATGAATTACGCCTACTTGGATAACAAGTCTAGATTTACACGCAGGGGACAAGGGGCCATATCTCATGAACGGAGAGGCGCAGGAACAAAAGAAAAACATCGCCGGATTCAGGAGAACAGCAGTTATTACACCAGGTTATACAATTACTTATTTATGGCAAGTAAGGGGCCTTCTTTAAATGAATTTTCTTAAAGGGATTGTCTATTTTAGTATTTGTTCTTTAGGACACCGATATGATCAGTGACTCCAGCACTTCTGGCAGCGGCTTCCCTGAAAACAAAAGTATAAAGAATTAAAATTTTAACTCCTTGATCTTTTATTCCCCCGGCATCATCTTTTGGGAGAGTCAGGAGACCCTCATACAAATCAGATGGTCATCCAGTCCTGACAACATCGGCCACCTTTTATCCAGTGTATATGCAGCGGCCGGTGTGAGAACTACAAGACATGAATTATTTATTTTTAATGTAGATTGTGATATGCAAAAATAAATTATTGCCAAAAATGTAAAAAAAAAAACATTTAATACACAAAAAAGATTTACTAGGTCATTTTCTATTGCCGAAGTTGATCATTCTGTTATCGTGTTATGTCTATGACTTAGGACGTCGTGGGTTTATGAATTGTTTATTGGTTTAGTTTTCCCCTTCGCCACTCTCCCTTTATGTTTTTGTGCTGCCTTTGCATTTTTGTGCTGCTATATTTTGGCAGTCTGATGAAAGGATCCGGGATCCCACGTTGTACTTGCATAATGTTCTGGTCTATCGCTGATGGGACCAGATAAGAAAAGTTTTGACATTTTGTTAAGTTATTATCTGTAGTATAAACAGCTCTGCTACATTTACAATGCTGAATATGACGCACATTTTCGGTCATTTCATCCCTTCACCTTCGAATAAGGGGTCATCCAAGATGAGAAAAACGTGGCTGCTCTTTTCTGGAAACAGCGCCACACATATTCATTGGTTGGTTCTGGTATTACAGCTGAATTCCATATACCGTAAGTAAATGGGACAGAGCTGCAGTACCGCAAACAACCTGTTGATTGGGGTGGCACTGCTTAGTACTGGACTTTACGGCTCCCATAGTTTAATGCCGTCAGCTGTGGAGTAGTTTGACGAGCCCCATTCAGGCTCAGGGACCTTTTGGACGACTTGCATCTGGTCCTAAAGCTGACCCTTCACCTTTTCCCCAACTCTTCAATACACATATGTGTTGGCAGTGTGGATAAGCTGCTTGCAGACCCCACTGCTGCTTGCTTATAGGAATAAAGGATTGGGCATATTGAAATCCAACATGCCTGATCTTTCTTTCTCCAGGCTTCTACAGTCGGAGGAGAGTCAGAATATCCTCTTACACATTATGTAGTTGTCCATGTTGCTCTTTGGGGATTTTCTTAAAAAATTTTTTTTTTTTCTTTATCTCGTAAGGTTGTAAATGTTCCTTGTTTTTGGATGCCTCGGTCAGCTGACTTAGTTTCGCCACTGTCTGACATCTGGTGTTCTTGGTGTTCTGACCCCTTGCTGTGTGGTTGTCTGATGCTTTTTCCTGATTCTGCCTTCCCTTGTAAAAAAAGATAAAATAGATGCACATCATAAAGTGGTGGCACCCAAAGGTCAGGTTGAGGTAAGTTATTACAAGGGTGCAGGAGTTTTACTAGAGAAATTCCTTCAGCAGCATTAAAAGTTTCAGTTCTTGGAGAAGCTTTGATAACTTAAAGGCAGTTGGCCGGAATGCAAAAAAAAAACACATGGTCGCTGTGTTCTAAAAAAACAGTGCCACCCCTGCCATCAGCTGCAGGAGCTGAGCTGTGATACCAGGCACAAAACCATGGGCCAAGTGGGGCTTTTTGGAGGCTCATATATTTTTCAGTCCTGCTCAACCTCTTTGAAGGGAACCCGTCACCAGTTTTACATCTTATAAATCCTGCCCATCATTTTTTAAAGCTTGTAAATGGGGTTCCTATAGCCCCTTTGTACCCTTATTGGTGCCCCAGCATAGTCTTTTCTTCATATCTAGCGCTGCATGCATCTGGACCATCATCGGCGCCTCCTTAGTTTCTCAAACACTTCTTTTTTAATGGAAATGGATGCCGTCTCCTGCTCTAAGTCTCGCGCCTGCGCAGTTGAGGCAGAGACCTGCGCACCTTGCTCCACTCTATTGAGAAGCCAGCAGTGCATCGAGCTGATGACCTGGAAGTGAAGCCTTCACATTCGCACTAAAGGACTTTGCTCCTCCCTAGGGCACAGAGCGGCACACCTTCACGAGTCTCTGAGTCAACTGCGCAGGCGCAAAACTTTGAGCACTTTGTGGAAGATGTCATCAATGTACGTCAAGAAAGAAGAGGTGGTGTTTGCCAGGACTAAGTAGGTGCCAAGCGCGGTCCGGAGCCACCAATTGAGCCAGACCGTGCAATTTGCATGCTTGAAGACTTTTTTATAGGTATACTGGGCACCTATGAGGCTAAAAAGGTTGTGGTAACCCCATTTACTTGCTTTACAAGGTAATGGGCAGGGTTTAAAAGGAGTAAAACTGGTGACAAGTTCCCTTTAAGTATCACATGCACCATATTTTAAATATTAGACAGTTGTCAGTTGGCAAAATGAGTACCAGGTACGCCAGGACATCAGTCTGTGCCATATCTACAATACAAATAGACTCCAGAACCTCATTCTAAGGTCCGAGCTTTAAGATGTCCACCAGGGTGATCTTCTGATCGACATGTGAGAAGATCCTTTTTTTTTTAAGAAAACTTTTTTAAATTGTAAAGTAAAGCAAGTTTTTCTTTTATGCTACATGTCTTTTTGTGGGTTGGGAACATAAAATGAGGCCGAACTGTCCAATGGGTCTCTGAAATTGAATAGAGTCTATGTCTAGTAGGGTTGGTGGCCTTCCTCTTTTGGAACGCCTCAATCGATATATTCTTATCTTTGGATTTGAAGGCTTCATTTATAGCAACTGAGCAAACTCCATAAATCCCTTTCCTTTATTAACAAGTAGCTCAGATTAGCTTGGTTTATGAGGGAGCAATAATCTTTTTTATGGGTCCATATCTCTGATACCTATCACTTTCTGAAGCGTTGGTAGATTCTTGTACTTTCGTTAACTTTGATGGTGTGAAGATGCAAAACCTTCTTCAGCCTTCTCAGCTGTCGCTCTCTCATGTGGCCCTTTAGGGTATGTGTCCACGTTCAGGATTGCATCAGGATTTGGTCAGGATTTTTCATCAGTATTTGTAAGCCAAAACCAGGAGTGGAACAATTAGAGAAAAAGTATAATAGAAACATATGCTCCACTTTTGCATTTATCACCCACTCCTGGTTTTGGCTTACAGATACTGATGAAAAATCCTGACCAAATCCTGATGCAATCCTGAACGTGGACACATACCCTTATTCTACAGAGTTTATACTTTCACACTGAGGGACTATGTTGTGTTGGAAATGGTGGCTATAAACCAGCTTCAGACAATGCAAAGGAGACTTTAGTGATTTTATCTTGTTTTCTACCTTCATGGTGTCAATTCAGTTTCTCATCGAATATCCACACGTGAAGCTGAAGTACGTACGTATATGTGAGGCTCCGATGGCGGACTGGTTCTGGCATGTGGGGCATCAACCGTTTGCTCAGGTTGCTTTTTTGAACTTTTTAAGAAATCTTAGACCCAGCTGACAACACAGGAGGAAACTTATGACTTTGAGGATATTTTTTAAAAGACCATAGCTTGAAAACCAATTTTACATGTTAATGGTTCCCTGTACCTCAGTGAGGCAATCTAAGACCTCCATTGACCTGGGAATGTGCCCCAGTAGGTGCATACCCTTTCGAATTCTGTTGGCATCTATTAAACCGACCATACACAAGAGATTGTTTTGGCTCTAATGACTCCCCCCCCAGTTCGGTCGAGCGTTCATGTGTTTTGGTAAACTGGGGGCGGGAGAGGGGAACTGCTGGAAATTCTTCTGGCAGTGGCTTATCTTCCCTGAAAACAAAAAAGATTGGGTGTTGAAATTCCAACTTTCAGATAGGTTTTTTTCTCCTGTCATCATCTGTCAGGGGAGAGTCTTGAAACCCACATATATATCGAAGAGTAATCTGGTTCCTTCGACATTGGTGGGGCTAGCTAACTTTCATCTAAGGCTGGGGTCACACTTGGCGTAAGACAATACGCCACGTATTATACGTCCGTACTACGGCCGTAATACGGAGAAATGTTCCCAAAATATTGATCCGTAGGCAGGGTGTGTCAGCGTATTTTGCGCATGGCATCCTCCGTATGTAATCCGTATGGCATCCGTACTGCGAGATTTTTGCGCAGGCTTGCAAAACCGACATCTAATGGATTTATGTGCTCAAATGTTCATTAAAACATATATACAGTATATATATATATATATATATGTCATTGAGACACATATATATATATTCTGTATTTAGATTTCATTCAGCGCGATATCTGTGAAAAGTCGGTAATTCAATTGCCGGCTTTTCATTTCTCCTGCACAAACCCGACAGGATATGAGACATGGTTTACATACAGTAAACCATCTCATATCCCCATTTTTTTTGCATATTCCACACTACTAATGTTAGTAGTGTGTATGTGCAAAATTTCAGCGCTGTAGCTGCTAAAATAAAGGGTTAAATGGCGGAAAAAATTGGCGTGGGCTCCCGCGCAATTTTCTCCGCCAGAATGGTAAAGCCAGTGACTGAGGGCAGATATTAATAGCCAGAAGAGGGTCCATGGTTATTGGCCCCCCCGTGGCTAAAAACATCTGCCCCCAGCCACCCCAGAAAAGGCACATCTGGAAGATGCGCCTATTCTGGCACTTGGCCACTCTCTTCCCACTCCCTGTAGTGGTGGGATATGGGGTAATGAAGGGTTAATGCCACCTTGCTATTGTAAGGTGACATTAAGCCAGATTAATAATGGAGAGGCGTCAATTATGACACCTATCCATTATTAATCCAATTGTATGAAAGGGTTAAAAAACACACACACACATGATTTAAAAGTATTTTAATGAAATAAACACAGCGGTTGTTTTAATAATTTATTGCTCTCTCAATCCATCAGCAACACCCTCGCTTGGCAAAATAATAAACGCACAAGATACATACCTTCTGATGTCCTATCACGTCCAACGAGGTAATCCATCTGAAGGGGTTAACTAATATTACAGGCACGAGCTGCGATAAACCACTCGCTCGTGCCTGTAATCCCCGGGTGCTGAAAGGAAAGCTGGATCTGTACTTACATTGAGTCGCGGTGATGCGCCCCTGCTGGATGTTCTCATGAACTGCAGCCTGGGAACTTTTTCCCACGCTCCAGGTCATATGAGGACATCCACCAGGGGGCGCATCACCGCGACTGAAGGAAATGTAGGTCAATGACCTACATTTCATTCATTCGCCGGGGATTACAGGCACGGAGCACAGCTGCATTTGCAGGGCTCCTGCCTGTAAAATATTTTAACCCCTTAAGATGGATTACCTCGTGGGACGTGACGGTTCAGCTGAGGGTATGTATCTTGTGCGTTTATTATTTTGCCAAGCGAGGGTGTTGCTGATGGATTGAGAGAGCAATAAAATATGAAAACAACCGCTGTGTTTATTTCATTAAAATACTTTTAAATCATGTGTGTGTGTGTTTTTTAACCCTTTCATACAATTGGATTAATAATGGATAGGTGTCATAATTGACGCCTCTCCATTATTAATCTGGCTTAATGTCACCTTACAATAGCAAGGTGGCATTAACTCTTCATTACCCCATATCCCACCGCTACAGGGAGTGGGAAGAGAGTGGCCAAGTGCCAGAATAGGCGCATCTTCCAGATGTGCCTTTTCTGGGGTGGCTGGGGGCAGATGTTTGTAGCCACGGGGGGGCCAATAACCATGGACCCTCTTCTGGCTATTAATATCTGCCCTCAGTCACTGGCTTTACCATTCTGGCGGAGAAAATTGCGCGGGAGCCCACGCCAATTTTTTCCGCCATTTAACCCTTTATTTTAGCAGCTACAGCGCTGACATTTTGCACATACACACTACTAACATTAGTAGTGTGGAATCTGCAAAAAAAAGGGGATATGAGATGGTTTACTATATGTAAACCATGTCTCATATCCTGTCGGGTTTGTGCAGGAGAAATGAAAAGCCGGCAATTGAATTACCGACTTTTCACTAACACCGCTGCGTATTTCTCGCAAGTCACACTGCTGGACCGTGTGGAATCCGTATTTTTCTCGCCCCCATAGACTTTCATTGGCGTATTATTTGCGCAATACGCTGACAAACGCAGCATGCTGCGATTTTGTACGGCCGTAGAAAGCCGTATATTACGGATCCGTAATATACGGCTGATAGGAGCAGCCCCATTGAGAATAATTGTGCCGTATGTAATGCGAGTTTTACGGACGTAGTTTCTGCGCTCTTACGTCCGTAAAACACGCATGTGTGACCCCAGCCTCATATGTATGGTGGCGTTTAGAGAGTCTTCAGTCACCATAAGGAGCATGAAGAAACTGATAATACTGCAAAGCCTCAATAGTTTCAAACACGTAAAGTTAATGAAAGCCACATTACCCTTTGGTTCTAGAGTATGTGGGGGTCTCTCTCATGGACCCCACTGATGACATCCTCTGACATGTCCCAATGAGGCATCTAAAGTTGTACACATTAATAAAAATCAGATGGGTCAAGTGTTCGATGACTGAGTTGTCCAATGTCGTCAGTAGTACATTTTTCTTAGAAATTTCCAACCTGGATTTATAGATATCCAAACACCATTCATGATCAAGCAACACTTTCTGAAATCTTATCTTTTTCTTAGTACTTATAGCTGCAGGTGGAAACAATCCTGAGAATCTCTGTCATTAGGCTTCAAGTGGTTCCACATGTTTGCGAATAAATCTGTCCGGCCGGCGGATCCATCAGCCGTGTATACGCATCACATTTTCCGCTGCTTGCTCGCTCACACACGGGTGTTTGTCCTGCATGCAGAATGGAATAATTATTCAGAAGAACTGGAGATTGATTTGTATACAGCTGACTTTTTTTTTTTTGCTTCTAAGGTCCGGTCAGTCGGTCAAGCAGTAGGATGTCACGTGTCTTCCTAATGTGATAATTGTTTTACCAGCCAAATGATTTCAATCTGCTAAAAAGATCAAAACTTCTTCCTCCAAATTTGTAAATTCTGCTTCTTCTGTTCTGCTTGACTTGAATAGCGACAACCATCTTACCATTTTCTGAGCCAGAAATTTATTCCCTAGAAGTTATTGCTTCCCTTCCAAGGCACATAAAAAGTGCATTACTCAACAGGGGGCAACAACAAAAAAAGCTTATTTGCCTTTTGACCCTAATATCAGTTTTTACCCTGAAAAGGGGTTGTCCTATCAGGTCCAGCACTCTCCGGTTGAATGTCGTAGAGGTTTTCCCCAACACTGGACACACCTCCGAACAAAATTGTGGTTCCCATCAGTCATTCAGGAGGCTCTCGGCAAAATCATTCTTGTTGGGGATCTTGGAAGCCATTGTAGTTACACTCAGATTAAAGGGGCTGCCAGCAACCAGGGTTTGTGAACCTTCGAGGAGAATAGTCATGATCCTTCACGGCATCAGAGCCTGATTGTGGCGCCCAACTCAGGTTGAAAATACCTCAATTTATTTACACGAGATCACGTCCAGGATGAATGCAAAAAGCGTGCTGAGGATGGAAAGGGCCAGGAATCTGGGCAGGGAGAGAAACCTGAATCATTTAGCTCATTTTTTCCCCCCACATCGTCCAGCATTGTGTAAACACTGATAACTACATGGAAACATTGCTGTTTTACGGCCCATCTGTCAGGAGGATTACAGTGTTTTCCCTGCTGGAATACAAGACATGCTGCCTGCTCTCTGTAAATATTGGCAGTCCGCTCCCCATTTGCTCTGTGATTGGCTTTTTCCCTTTTCTATCTACAGTAAAATATATTGCAATGGAGTATGATACTACAGTGTATCCTAGCATTATTTTTTTTTTATTCCAGTGGTCTTTGACCAGAGTACCTGGCTTAGGTTTCACATCTGCAGTTGCGTGAAATAAAGTTCTTACGCGGGCCACCTCTTCCTGTTATATTAATTCGCAAACACATTCCTCAAGTTTTAGTTAAAAGTTATTAGGGGCAGTGGAGTTAAAAGTGAACCTAAAGTTGAGGATTAGGTTATAGTTGCCCTTTAAAGGATTAGACTGGGTTAACTGCAGTTTGCACGGACCGTTCGCTGTATGCGCTGGGAACACTTGCATGTTCACACTAGGCACACATACAGTATATGAATACACACATCTACAGTATAGAAATTACATATCTATTATACTTACACGCTACGTAGATTAGGCACACATACCCTATACACACATACATACATTAGGTACACATCACGCACATATACATCCATTACGCACACTGCACACATTCTGCACATATTCACCCATTACACACACATACAGGTATTATATACACATTATAGACACATACAAATATTACACACACATACAAACATTGCACACGCATTAGAAAACACATTATGCATGCATGCAAACATTACACAGACCTAAACACATTATGCACACAGGCGCAGACATTATGCACATGTACACATATTACGCACACGTTCACACATTACACATACGCACATTAGGCACACATTGCACATACCTATACCCAATTCGCACACATACATATATTATGCACACTTACACACATTACGTACAGATATACACATTTTATGCACAGATACACCCATTATACACACATAAGACACACATGCACATGGGCATAGACATTACGCACACGTACACACACATTACACACATATTGCGCATACACGCAGTAGTCACAAATTACACACTCATTGCTTGCACATATACCCATTAAACACATATACACACATTGTGCACACAAATAAACAAATGATGTGCACACATTAAGCACATATACACATATTAGGGACACATTGCGTACACATCACGGACATTTTGCACACACGGTAGAGCCATGGGGACTCCATGTGTCTAGGTACTGACTCTGAGGGTATGTGTACACGTATGTGGGATGTCTGCAGATGTTTCCGCACCTGCTTTTGTAAATCCGCAGGTAAACCGCACTGCGGAATTACCGCGGATTTACAGCGGTTTTTGTGCGGATTCCACCTGCGGTTTTACACCTGCGGATTCCTATTATGGAGCAGGTGTAAACCACAGCGGAATCCGCACAAAGAATTGACATGCTGCGGAATGTAAACCGCTGTGTTTTCGCGCGTTTTTTTTCTACAGCAAGTGCACTTAAGATTTTGATTTCCATAGGTTTACATGGTACTGTAAACTCAGGGAAAACTGCTGCAGATCCGCAGCAAAATCCGCAGCGTGTGCACATACCCCGAACACGCAACATGCGCGGTTCCTCATAGATAGTAGTAAATTGCAATAATAGGAGTTAAATATGGAATTGGTGGTTAAGTGATTCTCTGGTACGTTCAGAAAAATGTCATGAATATGACCCAGATCTGAACTAGACTGCCTTTACTGGAGAATAATTTCGTTATTTTCAGCACTTCTCTGGCTGTGTCATGTCCCGGCTATTTTTGACTACATGAAACGTAATTTTATGTGTTACCGCCAAGTAGATGGACGCAGCCTGTGCTCCAATATTTATTTGTCTTGTTCTATTTATGTAGGAATATCCATTAAATGTCTGTTGTTCGATGAGGGGGCTGCAAACAGCAAATGTTCATCAAAAGTCTACTGCTACCTAGAGAGATGTTCTCCCATCAGATTGATGACTTAATGACATGGGTTTTAAGGGGGTCTTGTCTGATCCCAAGAACAGGGAACCCTCAGCACCTCTTCCTGGCAGAGAGGTGGCCAAGCACGGAGTCTGACCGATCTTTGGTGGGCCCAGTAAACATTTATGGTATACCCCATCAATCATCAAGTCCTTTCCCCGTCAGCAAAGATTCCTTCACGAAGAGACCTCAGTGGTCGAGGGCCATCTTTATCCCCTTGAGGGTGCAGCCAATATTTGCGTTTGCAATCTTTTTTTTTTTTCCTCCCTCCCTTCTTCCAAGAGCAATATGTTTTTTTTTCATTTATATATGTGTTGATACAGATATACGAGAACTTATTTTTTCGGGACAAGTTGTACTTTTGAGTGACCATACTATTCAGTATGCTGCCAATCATAAAAAAAGGCGTGAAAAAACACACAATTCCGCCATTGTTGTTTTTTTTTTCTCTGTGGGTTTCTTTTTTTTTACGGCATCCATTCTGTGATAAAATCAACTTGTCAACATGATTATTTAAGTTACTACTAGTGATCAGCGAATGTGCTCAGATACGGTGTTATCGGAGCATGCTTGTATCCTAAAAATATGTTCCCGTCCCTGCATGTGGTGGCATGCAGTGGTCTATCAGCCGCGGGGACTCAAACATATTTTTCGAGCACGCTGAGACACTCGTTTGTCACACGAGCATGCTCCAATAACACCTCGTCTGAGCACATTCGCTCATCAATACTTACTACGATTATGGCCGTACAAAACTTGTAGTTTATTTTTTTATTAATTTAAGAGCTTAAAAAATTTGTATTTTTGTAAGAAAAAAAAGGTTTGTGTCGCCATCATCTGAGTTTCATTGATGATTTGTTTTTTTTGCATGCCAAGCTGTAGTTTTTATTGCTACCATATGTGGGTACATATGTACAAAGTTTTGTTCACTTTTTATATTTATTTATTAGCTGCAGCGGTCTCGTTTCTTCTTTGCGCTGCTTTTTTGTGATTTTACGTCGTTTTGCTGTTTGGGGCACCATGTTGTTTTTTTCGCCCGGTGTGAGACTTTTTCGATGGTGTTGAGCTGACCCTTTTGCGCAATGGAGGACCTCTGATATCAGCTGCTTCTCTTGCATTCCTCCCGTTAGTGCTGCAGGCTGATAAGAAAGGGCAGGGTCGCTTTGGCCGTATGGTCTGTAAGATCATGCGTGAGAAAAACAAGCTTATAAAAGAAAAAAAGTAGAAGAGGAAATGCTGTGCTATGTAAACTGGACGAGATCCATCAGAACTGTGGCGGACATCGAGGGGTCTTGTTTTACTCAGAAAAATGGAGGGAAAGCTGAGAAATCAATCAAAATGGCTGTCCCTCCAGTTGCCATTGTCAACCAAGCCTTCTAATGAAATTTCAGCATGGACATACACAACTGAGAGGCAGCTTATATGGGGCCCTTGGAAAAAGGGGGCCCATTTTTAGGATGCTCCCATCCCTTTAACTAATGGGTGGCAGGAAGCTGTTCAGGTCAACATGGAGTTGCATGAAGGGCGTGCAAACACCAGGCACCATAATGAGGGGATAATTTTGGGACTGTTTTTGGGGTCTCCTCTCTGCTGTAGTTTCCAAAAGGCAGCCATATTGGTTTTGGCTTAGGAAGAAAAAAAAAAAAATTCCGCTACATGTTCTCTTATACGATTTTCCTAGATAACTTTTTTGTTTTTCGATAAAGGTCGACATTTTGAATGTTTTTTTTAATAGCAGCCTCAGCGGTGGACATGGAAAAGTCGAGACTTCTCGTGCGGCTATTTTAGTCTAATGTCACATTTTTTAGGGGGACGCCTCATGTTGCTATGCCGCACAGATTTCCACATTTTTATCTCACACCAGTGAATGGAAAGTGTCCGGCGGGATTTTCTTGCCGAACTGTTAAACACCCATTTTCCTGTCACAGACAGACGACTATTGTCACAGTATTTTCTGTTTTTAGCCCTGACAACATGGAGAGAAAGTCATACCACAGTAACACATTGAGTATTTGAGGACATTACGACTCGGAGTTATCATTACAATAACCTCCCAGAATGAAATCTAAAATACCCATCTGTTTAGAGAAATGAACAGTAGCCATCTTCAGTATTTTGGGTAGGCGGCCATTTTATAGGCCTGTCAGAAAGCTGAAGTGCTGCCATAGCAACTGATCACAGCACCATATTAGATGAGCCTATGTCTTATATTTTGAGGTGTTTCCGCAAGAAAGAGTGGGAACATATGATTTTTGGGTTGAAATATTACTAAATATGCAGTTTATTTCCTAATAATGTGCCAAATAGGTACGTTAATGGGAGAGTCAAGGAAGAAAGCCGTTCTATGAACTGTCAGTTATGACTAGTTTCGGGGGTGATTTTCCCATCAATATTGGTACCCCATTTTCTATTTTCGATGTGATCATAGTGTCGGTGGATGCCATCACAGCCAGTACCTCCGTCGCCTCCATCTTGAGGTTCCTGTGAGGCTCGGCCATAGTCTGGGTCATAGGAGACTGTGATTTTCACTGTATACTGGAATACCGATGTATTACAGTATATGGTACAAGCAATCAAACGCACTTTGGAGAATAAAAAAAATTAAAAGTAGTAAAAAAAAATTCTTAGGAAAAAAAAAAATTCAGTATTGACGCATCTTTAAAAGTCCAATCTAGAACACGTTCAATTTTTTTTGGACAGCACTTAATAACTAAAACATCAAAATTGCCTTTTTTTCGGTTATTGTTCCTCCCACAAAAAAATGCAATAAAAAAAGTGCTTAATCTGTCTGGATTCCAAAAATGTCAATAAAAACTACGAAAAACAAGCCCTTATGCATCGATGGAAAAATAAAAAAGTTATGAGTCTCAGAAAATGGCAACACAAACCATTTTTATTTTATTTTTTTTACAAATTTCTGAATTTTTTAAGTTACTGAAATAATAATGAAAAAAAACCCAAAGAAATAAACTTGCATCTGGTATTGCAGGCTAGCTGCATTCAGGTGAATGAGGATATACTGCAATAGCGGAATTAGACTGCTGACAGATGTGGCGGCACTTTTTACTATCTCACCACTATGGCTAGCAGAGAGGACCACAAACAGGGTATGGGGTGGTCTTGACAGATTGTTGCGTACACACGCGTACAACCTGTCGATCTGACAGCGCCCCCCACATCTCTGCCATAGAGTCAGCACCGGTTGTTTAAGATCGAGCAGATAAGCCATATTTTTGACCATTGTGTATTTTGCCACTTCCCTAATGACAGATGATCACATCACCTCTAAGTGATCAACCAAAGAGCAGGTCCGATTGAGAGATTGCCAAAAAGCTCACTATCCCAGAGACAATAGGAGCAACTTTCCAACATCTCCGTCCAAGTGACAAATAGAAGCCGCCCACACCTTGTGCACCTGTAAAGATGGGGCCGATCACAATCTTTATACGTCATTAGTCATTGTATTTCATTTCTCAGGAGGCAATGGAGTGGGGGGAGGAGGGAGATGCGTCTTCATGAAACATCCGGATTCTTACATTGCTGCAATCTTCTGAAGAACTTGTAAAAGAAGATGTATATTAGATCGGCGGATATGAATGCAGCAGATCTAATCCAGAGGATTAAGGTCTATTTACATCTGCAAATTTGCCGTTAATAGGCGCTCGTTTAATAACCCTTTTACATGGGTCCATAGTGACTGATTTTTTGGTCCTCATACGCATAAATGCCATGTGTTGTGAATTTGTTTGGGCTCTCTACAATCCCTACAAATTAAACCAAAAAGGGATGGGTTTATACAAACCACCTGCAAAAATGGACTCAATCAGAGGGGGTTGAAGGGGTGGGACTTAAAGGGGTTGTCCACTTTAAGAAAGCAAAAAATGCAAAAAATATATAAAGAAATTGTAGTGCCCCACTGCCGCAGGGCCGAGGGGTACCCGGTACCGGGCCTCTGAGTCTCTGCTCTGGGGTTGTCACGGTGGCTAGACCCGGTCCGTGACCCTGCTGAGGGGCGTACAATAAAGGTGTAGGTATGATGACGATGTTATGGTGCGGTGAAGTGCCGGTCGCAGTAAATAACGAGGACACCAGGTTGCAGTCTCTTTACCTCTTTACTGAAGGCTTCTAGATCCTCAGTCCGGAATACGGTTAACCGGGCTGCGCAAGTCCGGCCGGTCCGATGGCACCTCCAGAGTTCCCTTTGCAGGTGGAAATCTGTGCCTACCTTCTAGCACTTGTGTGTTGTGGTCCTCCCCTGCTGAGCACCCCGGGGTAGTCCCCACAACTGTTGTGTCTGTTTCTCGTGTTCCCTCACAACTCGATTCTGATGTTCTTCTTCTTCTCGTCCCCCAGATCTTATGGTAGGACGCACCCGTATGACGGGTAGGCTCGGAGCTCTTCCGGGACCCTAGAGTCGCCCCTCTCCAAAGGTTGCCCCCTATGTCTTCATAGGTGATGTAGGTGAGACAACCAGCCTATAACTCACTGCCCTGCCGTTGGTTTGAAGTAATGCCTAGAGCTCTATACTTCCTCGGCGTTCCGGCCACCGGTTATTTGCGCCTCAATAGGATGTTGCCTCGGTCTTACAGCACGACTCCTACTGGTATTTCTCCTTGTTGCGTTGATCTCGTTTCTCACTCAGCACAATAAACCTCGCTTCTTGTTCTTTCTTGGGGTACCGCCGCTATATCGTGCAGGCGCGGTCCCGTAACGTTCTCTCTGTTTGCTAGGCCTCTGTCAGGATCCCACCCGTGACAGGGACCCCTCTGAATCTTCCCCTACAACACCCTCTGCCACAAGGTGTTGCCTGGTTCCAACCCAGTCAGCTTTCTGTCCTAACTTCCTGCCTAACCCCCAGTTTTACCAGACTGTGAGGAGTGGCCTAATACATAGAACCCTTAGCTCCCCCTGGAGGCCAGACTGTGAAGTGTATTGGTGTATGTGATACCTGGTCAGATGAACTCCTTCAGTGCCATCAGACGTACCATAGCCCCCCTTAGTGGCGGAGCAACAGTACTGCAACGACCAGGACTCTGGGGCGCTGCACTCCCCCCCGGTTAAATCCAGTACTCCTGGACTGGGAAGAAAACAACAATACATGTCAGCAAAAAGACATACAATTTTGAAAATGCAAGTACAAGTCAACTTTTTAACAGAGCTTCCCTTTATGGGAGGTGAGGACACTTGAACGTTACAAACATGGTTAAATACTTTTAAATAACTTTCTATGAATAACTTTTCTTACCCAACCGGGTATTCTACTAAGTGCAAAATTTTTGAACAATAATTTAACTTTGCCTTTAAGGACGTACTCGCTGAATCCACTAAAGACCTTCTTATAAAACACTATAAGGTTAATCAACTTTTCTGCATTCTCCTTCTTTACATCTGCAGGACCGCCTGTCCTAACTGCTCCAGGCCTGCTGCCTCTCCTTTCTGTTACAGGACCGCCCCTTTCCGCCCGGGCCTTCTGCCTTTCCACTACTATACACAGTATAGAACATATCATCCATCTTTCAGTTCAAGATTACTGAGCCATCTCTGTATGGCTCCTAGGAGGACTCACTGACTAACCCCGTACGGGTTCACTTTCTGTCCTCATTCTTCTATCAACATTATCAAACATTTCTTACAATCAACTAGTTAGTTACATTTAACTTTTTCTTTCAAGACATTATTGCCATTTTTACCATCTTTAAGGCAACACTGTTCATAAGTGCAATATGTGAACATTCCCTTTAAGAGGGAACCAAGTCTCTATGAGGTAGTGCAACTTCTCAAGCTGCAAGTCTGTTCGCAGTAAGGACTCCGATGCTGTTTCCAGGAACAGTTTCTTCGCAAAGAGTCCTTTCTTTATGTAAAACCAGTAAAGAGCACCTTTAAGAAGGTGCAAACTATGTACAAAAAGTTTGTAATCATGCATTGTTCATGATTCAGCAGTTCTTGATAACTGGGGCAACAGTAGAAAGCAAACAAAAAGCAACAGGGATCCCGGGTCAACAAAGGGATCCCTTTAAGAATAACCCTAGACGGGTTTTAGCAGCAAAACAGCAGAAACAGTTAACTATTTACATATCCATGGCATCGAGGTTTACTCTCGCTCTGGCGGCTGTAGCTCCGCATAGACCTCGCTCGGCAAGGTGATCGGCGAGATCGGGGCCTTTAAGAAGTGCTCCATACCCGTGGCCCGATCCCAGGGTGTAAGGCGCCGGAGTCTATAGGTCCCAGGGAGAGGGGGTACCGCGACGGGGCCTATCAGCAAGTCCTCTGCTGGCGAGGCAGGGTCGTTCTTCATACCTGCTTCAGATGCGGTCCCTCCGGTGCCGATCTGCTCCGTCTCCGCTGGGGTCTGGAACACCAGTTGCAGGGCCTTGCGCTGCGGCATTGTCATCTCCGTTTGCAGCACCTCGCTTTCCGGCAGGGCCTTGCTTTCTGGCTTCGGAGCGCTGGAACTTCTTTCTTGCTCCGGACCGGACGAGGCTGCCAACAGGCGTCTGATGAGGCTCCCGATGAAGGTCTTCTTCCACCCGGCCTCAGCGCTCAGCTGCGTCCGCCGGAGTTGGTCGCCGAGCTCATCCTCTCCAGCCTGCAGGAAGTCAATATCAGCGGTGGAGGCCTGGTTGCGGTGCCCCTCCGGGTAGCTGGGGGAGTCCTTTGCTCCTACCGCACGCTCAGGCTCCGGGTGGTTCGCCATGGCGTCCTCCATGTCGCTGACTTCTTCTTCCTGGTCCTTTTCCCGCTCTCTCCTTCGTGGGCGGTTTCGTTTTCTCTGTCTCCGCCCACCATTGAGAATCAGAAGGCGGATCTCGGCTGCTGACGGACACGTCCTCACGGTGCAGAAATATTTAGACTGGGCGGCCATTGTCCTTCGCGCTCTCCAGCTTGTCTACGCCCACTCCACGCCCCTCTTCTTCTCCTGCGCTCTCCTCAGGGCGCTGTAATGGCAGATTTTGGCGGTAAATGGCAATACACAGTCCTTGCAATAAAGCACAGTCCAAGCACAGTAAATCACAGTTCCAAGGCACACATGACCTGATTCTTCAGGCTTAAGTAGATCCTGTTCGTGACGCCAAGTTTGTAGCGCCCCACTGCAGGGCCGAGGGGTACCCGGTACCGGGCCTCTGAGTCTCTGCTCTGGGGTTGTCACGGTGGCTAGACCCGGTCCGTGACCCTGCTGAGGGGCGTACAATAAAGGTGTAGGTATGATGACGATGTTATGGTGCGGTGAAGTGCCGGTCGCAGTAAATAACGATGACACCAGGTTGCAGTCTCTTTACCTCTTTACTGAAGGCTTCTAGATCCTCAGTCCGGAATACGGTTAACCAGGCTGCGCAAGTCCGGCCGGTCCGATGGCACCTCCAGAGTTCCCTTTGCAGGTGGAAATCTGTGCCTACCTTCTAGCGCTTGTGTGTTGTGGTCCTCCCCTGCTGGGCTTACGGGATAGTCCCCACAACTGTTGTGTCTGTTTCTCGTGTTCCCTCACAACTCGATTATGATGTTGTTCTTCTTCTCGTCCCCCAGATCTTATGGTAGGACGCACCCGTATGACGGGTAGGCTCGGAGCTCTTCCGGGACCCTAGAGTCGCCCCTCTCCAAAGGTTGCCCCCTATGTCTTCATAGGTGATGTAGGTGAGACAGCCAGCCTATAACTCACTGCCCTGCCGTTGGTTTGAAGTAATGCCTAGAGCTCTATACTTCCTCGGCGTTCCGGCCACCGGTTATTTGCGCCTCAATAGGATGTTGCCTCGGTCTTACAGCACGACTCCTACTGGTATTTCTCCTTGTTGCGTTGATCTCGTTTCTCACTCAGCACAATATACCTCGCTTCTTGTCCTTTCTTGGGGTACCGCCGCTATATCGTGCAGGCGCGGTCCCGTAACGTTCTCTCTGTTTGCTAGGCCTCTGTCAGGATCCCACCCCTGACAGGGACCCCTCTGAATCTTCCCCTACAACACCCTCTGCCACAAGGTGTTGCCTGGTTCCAACCCAGTCAGCTTTCTCCTCTAACTTCCTGCCTAACCCCCAGTTTTACCAGACTGTGAGGAGTGGCCTAATGAATAGTACCCTTAGCTCCCCCTGGAGGCCAGACTGTGAAGTGTATTGGTGTATGTGATACCTGGTGGTCAGATGAACTCCTTCACTGCCATCAGACGTACCATAGCCCCCCTTAGCGGCGGAGCCACAGTACTGCAACGACCAGGACTCTGGGGCGCTGCAAAATCATGTAGAGCGACTAGACTAGAGATTACAAACTGTGAATCGTTCTGCTCCGCCTAAGGGTCTGCAAATAATTTGGGACTCCTGGGGGCCTTTCATGTATTATTGTGTTGATTCCATAAATGATCGATTTGGGAATAATATTACGATGTGGCAGAGTTACTATTTAAAATGTCTTATACCCGAAATGGAGTGGTACACCATCTTCAATGAAAAGTATTTTATGCATATATCCTCCGTCTCCACAAGGATTGATAGCCCAGACCGCTGATCTGCGGGGTGAACGGCTCTGATGATTGCCGCTTTATATGTATACACTGACATATGTCGCCCGTGGGGGACAGCTCACTTTTTGGCACATGGTTAAATATTGGTATTCGCAGTATATACAGAGGGGAAAGTTGCCAGTCGTCCCTGCAGAGCCGGAGTATACAGGAGGCTGCCGAGCTTGGCTGCATTGTGCAAGATTGCTATTTTTGGGTACATTTCTCCCATTTTTTAGACCCTGAAAAAATGTCTATATTGTTTCCTCCTTTGTCCTCCCAATCCGGCGTTGCCGAACAATCTGAGGAAGAGCGTGATCTGGGCGTGTGCGCTGGGATCAGCAGACTGCACTGCAGCGCAAAGGAAAAGGGAGTGCAAAAAAATTGTCCATACAGTGCTTATGGTAAAGAAATAACTTCCGTTTCCCCAGCCCATCTAATGCGCATCATGTTCAAAAGGTTAAAAAAAATAAATTCCGGAACAATCAGTATTTTTGTCCATGTAAAAAGAATTGCAGCACGCACCATTTTTTTGGGGGGATGAGACTTGCTCATTTGAGCTTTCTCGAGCCCCCCCCCCCCCCCCCAAAAAAAAGAAAACAACAGATTCCATATGAATCTTTCATATTGCATCTTTTTTTTTTTTAAAGATCCAGTGCAATTAATAACATAGGAATCTGACGTTGCCGTAGACTTGTACATTTTTTTGAACTGTCAATGATTACAAAATGGATGTCATAGGGATATAAAAAATGGACACAAAATAAAAAGTGTTCAATTTTCCTGGATGAAAAATAGATGATATTAGATAAGCTCGTCTAAATCCGGCGTTATAGTGGACGGTCTGGCTGCAATTCCATGCACTCTCTGCCTTAGGCCGGCATCACACTAGTGAGTTTTACGGACGTATGAGCGCAGAAAATACGTCCAGAAAATACGCATTGCACACGGCCCAATGAATCTCTATGGGGCAGCTCCTATCTGCCGTATATTACGCATCCGTAATATACGCGGTATGTTACGGGCGTAGAAAATCGCAGTGGCGCAGTGGTTAGCACTGCAGCCTTGCAGCGCTGGGGTCCTGGGTTCAAACCCCACCAAGGACAACATCTGCAAAGAGTTTGTATGTTCTCTCCGTGTTTGCGTGGGTTTCCTCCGGGCACTCCGGTTTCCTCCCACATTCCAAAGACATACTGATAGGGAATTTAGATTGTGAGCCCCATCGGGGACAGTGATGATAATGTGTGCAAAAAATGTAAAGCGCTGCGGAATATGTTAGCGCTATATAAAAATAAAGATTATTATTATTATATATATATATATATATATATATATATATATATATATATATATATATATATATATATATATATGACTGTATATATGTTTTTAAGAAGATTTGAGCCAATGGATCCATGATATGTCCATTTTGCATGCCTGCGAGAAAAAATCGCCGTATGGAAGCCATACAAATGCCACACGGATAAATTTGTGCGTAAAAATCGCATTGAATACGGAACAGTGTTTTGGGACAATTACTGCGTATTACGGCCGTAAAAAACGGACCGTATTTTCATACGCCTAGTGTGATGCCGGCATGTGCTGTCTGCAATTCCCTGTGCTGTCGGCCTTATTGTAGATGGGGCTGGCTGTAGTTCCCTGAACTCTCAACCTTAGGCCAGTCTTACACATCCGGATATTTCCGGTACCAGAAGAAACGGTCCCGGAGCTATCCGTGTCCGTGTGCGCACGTAGGCCATCCGTGTGTCTGTGTTTATCGTCCGTGTGCTGTCCGTGTCCGTGTATTGAAACAATTTGTTTCAATTTTAACCCTATTATGACTTTAAAAAAAAGCACACGGACGGCACACGGATGGCATCCGTGTGCGGTATGTGTTTACACGCACCCATTGACTTTAATGGGTCCGTGTGATCCGTGCGCTCCCACGAACACTGACATGTCTCTGTGTTTTGCACAAGGACACACGGTCGGTGAAAACACGCTGACATCTGCAGAGACACTGCACGGGGCTGGCTGCAGTTCTCTGCACTCTCTGCCTTATAGTGGACGGGGCTGGCTGCAGTTCTCTGCACTCTCTGCCTTATAGTAGACGGGGCTGGCTGCAGTTCTCTGCACTCTCTGCCTTATAGTAGACGGGGCTGGCTGCAGTTCTCTGCACTCTCAGCCTTTTAGTAGATGGGGCTGGCTGCAGTTCCCTGCGCTCTAGACCTTATAGTGGACGGGGCTGGCTGCAGTTCTCTGCACTCTCTGCCTTATAGTGGACGGGGCTGGCTGCAGTTCTCTGCACTCTCAGCCTTATAGTGGACGGGGCTGGCTGCAGTTCTCTGCACTCTCTGCCTTATAGTAGACGGGGCTGGCTGCAGTTCTCTGCACTCTCAGCCTTTTAGTAGATGGGGCTGGCTGCAGTTCCCTGCGCTCTAGACCTTATAGTGGACAGGCCTGGCTGCAGTTCTCTGCACTCTCTGCCTTATAGTGGACGGGGCTGGCTGCAGTTCTCTGCACTCTCAGCCTTATAGTGGATGGGGCTGGCTGCAGTTCCATGCGCTCTAGACCTTATAGTGGACGGGGCTGGCTGCAGTTCTCTGCACTCTCAGCCTTATAGTGGATGGGGCTGGCTGCAGTTCCATGCGCTCTAGACCTTATAGTGGACGGGGCTGGCTGCAGTTCTCTGCACTCAGCCTTATAGTGGACGGGGCTGGCTGTAGTTCCCTGCGCTCTAGACCTTATAGTGGACGGGGCTGGCTGCAGTTCTCTGCACTCTCTGCCTTATAGTGGACGGGGCTGGCTGCAGTTCTCTGCACTCAGCCTTATAGTGGACGGGGCTGGCTGTAGTTCCCTGCGCTCTAGACCTTATAGTGGACGGGGCTGGCTGCAGTTCTCTGCACTCTCTGCCTTATAGTGGACGGGGCTGGCTGCAGTTCTCTGCACTCTCTGCCTTATAGTGGATGGGGCTGGCTGCAGTTCTCTGCACTCTCTGCCTTATAGTGGACGGGGCTGGCTGCAGTTCTCTGCACTCTCAGCCTTATAGTGGACGGGGCTGGCTGCAGTTCTCTGCACTCTCAGCCTTATAGTGGATGGGGCTGGCTGTAGTTCTCTGCACTCTCTGCCTTAGGGCTCATTTCCACATGTGAGACACAGGTCCGTATCTCGCATGTGGAAACCAAGCTCTGGCGCTGGCACTTTGGAGCGGAGCTGTGCAGCTCCATGTGTTCCTATGCGGCCGCACGCTCCGCTCCTGAGTGCCGGCTCCACAGCTTGGTTTCCACATGCGAGATACGGACGTGTGCCTCGCATGTGGAAATGAGCCCTTATAGTGGATGGGGCTGGCTGCAGTTCTCTGTACTCTCAGCCTTATAGTGGATGGGGCTGGCTGCAGTTCTCTGCACTCTCTGCCTTATAGTGGACGGGGCTGGCTGCAGTTCTCTGTACTCTCAGCCTTATAGTGGACGGGGCTGGCTGCAGTTCTCTGCACTCTTTGCCTTATAGTGGACGGGGCTGGCTGCAGTTCTCTGCACTCTCTGCCTTATAGTGGATGGGGCTGGCTGCAGTTCTCTGCACTCTCTGCCTTATAGTGGACAGGGCTGGCTGCAGTTCTCTGCACTCTCAGCCTTATAGTGGACGGGGCTGGCTGTAGTTCTCTGCACTCTCAGCCTTATAGTGGACGGGGCTGGCTGCAGTTCTCTGCACTCTCAGCCTTATAGTGGATGGGGCTGGCTGCAGTTCTCTGCACTCTCTGCCTTATAGTGGATGGGGCTGGCTGCAGTTCTCTGCACTCTCTGCCTTATAGTGGACGGGGCTGGCTGCAGTTCTCTGCACTCTCTGCCTTATAGTGGACGGGGCTGGCTGCAGTTCTCTGCACTCTCAGCCTTATAGTGGATGGGGCTGGCTGCAGTTCCATGCGCTCTAGACCTTATAGTGGACGGGGCTGGCTGCAGTTCTCTGTACTCTCAGCCTTATAGTGGACGGGGCTGGCTGCAGTTCTCTGTACTCTCAGCCTTATAGTGGATGGGGCTGGCTGCAGTTCTCTGCACTCTCTGCCTTATAGTGGATGGGGCTGGCTGCAGTTCTCTGCACTCTCTGCCTTATAGTAGAGGGGGCTGGCTGCAGTTCTCTGTACTCTCAGCCTTATAGTGGACGGGGCTGGCTGCAGTTCTCTGCACTCAGCCTTATAGTGGACGGGGCTGGCTGTAGTTCCCTGCGCTCTAGACCTTATAGTGGACGGGGCTGGCTGCAGTTCTCTGCACTCTCTGCCTTATAGTGGACGGGGCTGGCTGCAGTTCTCTGCACTCTCAGCCTTATAGTGGATGGGGCTGGCTGCAGTTCCATGCGCTCTAGACCTTATAGTGGACGGGGCTGGCTGCAGTTCTCTGTACTCTCAGCCTTATAGTGGACGGGGCTGACTGCAGTTCTCTGCACTCTCAGCCTTATAGTGGATGGGGCTGGCTGCAGTTCTCTGCACTCTCTGCCTTATAGTGGATGGGGCTGGCTGCAGTTCTCTGCACTCTCTGCCTTATAGTGGACGGGGCTGGCTGCAGTTCTCTGCACTCTCAGCCTTATAGTGGATGGGGCTGGCTGCAGTTCCATGCGCTCTAGACCTTATAGTGGACGGGGCTGGCTGCAGTTCTCTGTACTCTCAGCCTTATAGTGGACGGGGCTGGCTGCAGTTCTCTGCACTCTCTGCCTTATAGTGGATGGGGCTGGCTGCAGTTCTCTGCACTCTCTGCCTTATAGTGGATGGGGCTGGCTGCAGTTCTCTGCACTCTCTGCCTTATAGTGGATGGGGCTGGCTGCAGTTCTCTGCACTCTCTGCCTTATAGTGGACGGGGCTGGCTGCAGTTCTCTGCACTCTAGACCTTATAGTGGACGGGGCTGGCTGCAGTTCCCTGCACTCTCAGCCTTTTAGTAGATGGGGCTGGCTGCAGTTCCATGCGCTCTAGACCTTATAGTGGACGGGGCTGGCTGCAGTTCTCTGTACTCTCAGCCTTATAGTGGACGGGGCTGGCTGCAGTTCTCTGCACTCTCTGCCTTATAGTGGATGGGGCTGGCTGCAGTTCTCTGCACTCTCTGCCTTATAGTAGACGGGGCTGGCTGCAGTTCTCTGTACTCTCAGCCTTATAGTGGACGGGGCTGGCTGTAGTTCTCTGCACTCTCTGCCTTATAGTGGACGGGGCTGGCTGCAGTTCTCTGTACTCTCAGCCTTATAGTGGACGGGGCTGGCTGCAGTTCTCTGCACTCTCTGCCTTATAGTGGATGGGGCTGGCTTCAGTTCTCTGCACTCTCTGCCTTATAGTGGATGGGGCTGGCTGCAGTTCTCTGCACTCTCAGCCTTATAGTGGATGGGGCTGGCTGCAGTTCCATGCGCTCTAGACCTTATAGTGGACGGGGCTGGCTGCAGTTCTCTGTACTCTCAGCCTTATAGTGGACGGGGCTGGCTGCAGTTCTCTGCACTCTCTGCCTTATAGTGGATGGGGCTGGCTGCAGTTCTCTGCACTCTCTGCCTTATAGTGGACGGGGCTGGCTGCAGTTCTCTGCACTCTCAGCCTTATAGTGGATGGGGCTGGCTGCAGTTCCCTGCACTCTCAGCCTTATAGTGGACGGGGCTGGCTGCAGTTCCATGCGCTCTAGACCTTATAGTGGACGGGGCTGGCTGCAGTTCCATGCGCTCTAGACCTTATAGTGGACGGGGCTGGCTGCAGTTCCCTGCACTCTCAGCCTTTTAGTAGATGGGGCTGGCTGCAGTTCCCTGCGCTGTAGACCTTATAGTGGACGGGGCTGGCTGCAGTTCTCTGCACTCTCAGCCTTATAGTGGATGGGGCTGGCTGCAGTTCCATGCGCTCTAGACCTTATAGTGGACGGGGCTGGCTGCAGTTCCCTGCACTCTCAGCCTTTTAGTAGATGGGGCTGGCTGCAGTTCCCTGCGCTGTAGACCTTATAGTGGACGGGCCTGGCTGCAGTTCTCTGCACTCTCAGCTTTATAGTGGACGGGGCTGGCTGCAGTTCCCTGCACTCTCAGCCTTTTAGTAGATGGGGCTGGCTGCAGTTCCCTGCGCTGTAGACCTTATAGTGGACGGGGCTGGCTGCAGTTCTCTGCACTCTCAGCCTTTTAGTAGATGGGGCTGGCTGCAGTTCCCTGCGCTGTAGACCTTATAGTGGACGGGGCTGGCTGCAGTTCTCTGCACTCTCAGCCTTTTAGTGGATGGGGCTGGCTGCAGTTCCCTGCGCTGTAGACCTTATAGTGGACGGGCCTGGCTGCAGTTCTCTGCACTCTCTGCCTTATAGTGGACGGGGCTGGCTGCAGTTCCATGCGCTCTAGACCTTATAGTGGACGGGGCTGGCTGCAGTTCCCTGCACTCTCAGCCTTTTAGTAGATGGGGCTGGCTGCAGTTCCCTGCGCTGTAGACCTTATAGTGGACGGGCCTGGCTGCAGTTCTCTGCACTCTCAGCCTTATAGTGGACGGGGCTGGCTGCAGTTCCCTGCACTCTCAGCCTTTTAGTAGATGGGGCTGGCTGCAGTTCCCTGCGCTGTAGACCTTATAGTGGACGGGGCTGGCTGCAGTTCTCTGCACTCTCAGCCTTTTAGTAGATGGGGCTGGCTGCAGTTCCCTGCGCTGTAGACCTTATAGTGGACGGGGCTGGCTGCAGTTCTCTGCACTCTCAGCCTTTTAGTGGATGGGGCTGGCTGCAGTTCCCTGCGCTGTAGACCTTATAGTGGACGGGCCTGGCTGCAGTTCTCTGCACTCTCTGCCTTATAGTGGACGGGGCTGGCTGCAGTTCCATGCGCTCTAGACCTTATAGTGGACGGGGCTGGCTGCAGTTCCCTGCACTCTCAGCCTTTTAGTAGATGGGGCTGGCTGCAGTTCCCTGCGCTGTAGACCTTATAGTGGACGGGGCTGGCTGCAGTTCTCTGCACTCTCAGCCTTTTAGTAGATGGGGCTGGCTGCAGTTCCCTGCGCTGTAGACCTTATAGTGGACGGGGCTGGCTGCAGTTCTCTGCACTCTCAGCCTTTTAGTGGATGGGGCTGGCTGCAGTTCCCTGCGCTGTAGACCTTATAGTGGACGGGCCTGGCTGCAGTTCTCTGCACTCTCTGCCTTATAGTGGACGGGGCTGGCTGCAGTTCCATGCACTCTCAGCCTTTTAGTAGATGGGGCTGGCTGCAGTTCCCTGCACTCTCAGCCTTTTAGTAGATGGGGCTGGCTGCAGTTCCCTGCGCTCTAGACCTTATAGTGGACGGGGCTGGCTGCAGTTCCATGCGCTCTAGACCTTATAGTGGACGGGGCTGGCTGCAGTTCCATGCGCTCTAGACCTTATAGTGGACGGGGCTGGCTGCAGTTCCCTGCACTCTCAGCCTTTTAGTAGATGGGGCTGGCTGCAGTTCCCTGCGCTGTAGACCTTATAGTGGACGGGGCTGGCTGCAGTTCCATGCGCTCTAGACCTTATAGTGGATGGGGCTGGCTGCAGTTTTGCAGGGTGACGCAGCTGGGCTTTTGTTTTTCGTCCCTGCACAGCGGGTCACTGTTGCACAGAGAGAACCAGTGAAAGGGAGGCAAAGCCAAATCGTTGCGGCGGCCAATTTAATCTTCGGATCATTGGTGGATCTAGAGGGCGCCTCCATCCCATGATCATAAAGTGATGTCACCATGTTACAAGGTAGAAATATCCCTTTTCTGCGGAGTGACAACTGCTGTGGACACACTTCTGGTTTAGTGAGAGGTTGTCGCTTGCTGTGACAATGTTAGGTTGGTGGGCAGCGCTCAGTGTTCATGACATGTGACGGGCCCGCGACCAGGGACTTTACAGACCCTGCATTAAGCTGTTTATTACTAGTGTCCTAGGATGCCATAAAACCAATGCTACGATGTTTTGAAGTTGCACAGGAACAAGTGAGATTTTCCTCTAATCTGCATTTTGTAACATTATCTCCGGCTTATTGTCCAGCGGCGGATACAGTCATATCATTGTGT
The DNA here is from genome assembly GCF_051348905.1 of Ranitomeya variabilis. NCBI lineage: Eukaryota > Metazoa > Chordata > Amphibia > Anura > Dendrobatidae > Ranitomeya > Ranitomeya variabilis. The sequence goes on from NC_135238.1 coordinate 22,156,265, forward strand.
AACATTGCAACGGAAGAACGGGAAAAGAGTCAAATGTAAGTTCATCTCAGTGTGCAAGTCCTGGAATAATAGGTGTAGAAATGATGGACTTATTAGCCGCCCCTGTAATCGGTGACTACAGCCTCACTGCATTGTTTATGGGAGTCTGCAGTAGTCCAAAATCCTCAGTAGACCGTATCCCCCAGCTCATCTTCTTGGAAAAGTCAGTAAATAAAGAGCTGTGTCTGTTTTCTGCTGACATTTTATAAAATCCTACACTTATTGGGGATTCCGGGAGTTACTCAAAGCCCATTATTCTACGTGATGGCGCTAAATGAGTCGTCCCTTTAATGACACCTGCTCTTTAATCCCAATTTCAGTTGCTTATCAGATAGGAGAACTAATTGCGCAAGTCTATAAACAAAAGGACAAATTAAGGAAACATTTATCTTGTAAACTTCTTGCCTGGCTGAAAAAAAAAACGGGTTTTTCTTCTAATCCTTCATGTAGGAGAGGCAGAAAGACTTACCAGAGCTTATAGAAGAGTGACAAGGACACTGTGGTATAGAGAGGTTACATTCCTGCAAAGGTTGAGCCCCACGTACATGACACATCACACAGCGAGCAAAATGAGTTGTGTTATGTATCACAGCAACCAAAGCGTCTCCGATAATACTTTAAGGAAGCAAAAAAAGACAAAATATGCATCAAAAACATCCTCAGTTCTAACTCTTTTCTTTGATTAAATATGAGAAAAATACAAAAAAATCTTCTCTGCTCATCTCACTAGCCCAGCCTTGTTTCCCTTCCTTTTTCTCCCTGTCCTGTGTGTGGCTGTAAGATAACTGACTGCAGCAGGAGCCTCCCCCCAGTTCCCCGTTTACAGTATGACACAGTATGGCTTCAACCACCCACCAATCAAAAAGTGATCAGCAGATTAACCCTCTGTAGGACTTGCTCAGGATCAAAGGAGATAATGGTGCCGACTTATAAAAAGTGAGGGCAGCTATATTTCTGGTTTATATTAAATCCCCATCAAATATATTGTTTTACATGATAAAATTCTGACATTCTGCAGTCACCAGTAGAGGGAGCTCAGGAGCTCGCCGCAAACTAAGAATAAACAGAATGCAGCTCCTGAATGTCCTCTAGTGGTGGCTGCAAGAAAGACATAGGGGAACAAAAACCGATGGCCTCCCCCATATCTCATGCAGCATAGTCACAAATTATCTTCCGCAAGCTCTATTATGCTTCATGCTTTAATTCCATGATGATTGGGCAGTGAAGAAATCGATAAGAGTTGCTCTTTTTCACCTTTGTGAAAGTTAATCATCATCTCCCCCTCCTCCCAATTCCACCAATTAATCTCCTCCAGGACTTTGGATTTCGATTCTGGAAAATTTGCCGCCCCTGAGGTTCAGCTGCCCCTTGGGATCACAGACTGTGGATGGCATTAATGAACGGCAGATGGGATGATGTGGGACGTGTTTTTATGGCTGCAGTGAGTGGCCCTGCTCGGATCCTTTGTCTTTCTCAAGTGGATGGCCGTATTTCCAGCTATTCAGCATCCGCCGAGCTCTTCTCCGGCCATCTGATGCCTTTGTACACAGATTCTGTTCTGTTTTCACAGCTGATTCTGGCCTCTTAGCGAATGATTTACAAGTAACACAAACTCCATTGTATATCTTGGCTCCATCACAAGGTACACAAAGGTACATATTCCCATTGCAAGGGACACTTCCACATGATCACCTGATGAAAAGCCTTTCCTGGCCTCTCGGAGCCTGTGATTAAATAAGAAGTTCCAGGAAGTGTTATAAAATACAGATACAATTATTATACCTTGTAATATATTACTAGTGATTAATGCAAACTTATGCAGTTCAGTGTACAATACTGTATATCTTGTATATTTCCCCTTATTACAAGAATATAACTACTATAATACTGCCCCCTATATACTAGAATATAACTACTATAATACTGCTCCTATGTATAAGACTATAACTACTATAATACTGCTCCTATGTACAAGAATATAACTACTATAATACTGCTCCTATGTACAAGAATATAACTACTATAATACTGCCCCTATGTACAAGAATATAACTACTATAATACTGCCCCTATGTACAAGAATATAGCTACTATAATACTGCCCCTATGTACAAGAATATAACTACTATAATACTGCCCCTATGTACAAGAATATAACTACTATAATACTGCTCCTATGTACAAGAATATAACTATTATAATACTGCCCCTGTGTACAAGAATATAACTACTATAATACTGCTCTTATGTACAAGAATATAACTACTATAATACTGCCCCTATGTACGAGAATATAACTACTATAATACTGCTCCTATGTACAAGAATATAACTATTATAATACTGCCCCTGTGTACAAGAATATAACTACTATAATACTGCCCCTATGTACAAGAATATAACTACTATAATACTGCACCTGTGTACAAGAATATAACTACTATAATACTGCCCCTATCTACAATAATATAACTACTATAATACTGCCCCTATGTACAAGAATATAACTACTATAATACTGCCCCCTATGTACAAGAATATAACTACTATAATACTGCCCCTATGTACAAGAATATAACTACTATAATACTGCCCCTATGTACAAGAATATAACTACTATAATACTGCCCCCTATGTACAAGAATATAACTACTATAATACTGCCCCTATGTACAAGAATATAACTACTATAATACTGCTCCTATGTACAAGAATATAACTACTATAATACTGCCCCTATGTACAAGAATATAACTACTATAATACTGCCCCCTATGTACAAGAATATAACTACTATAATACTGCCCCTATGTACAAGAATATAACTACTATAATACTGCCCCTATGTACAGGAATATAACTACTATAATACTGCCCCTATGTACAAGAATATAACTACTATAATACTGCCCCTATGTACAAGAATATAACTACTATAATACTGCCCCCTATGTACAAGAATATAACTACTATAATACTGCCCCCTATGTACAAGAATATAACTACTATAATACTGCCCCTATGTACAAGAATATAACTACTATAATACTGCCCCTATGTACAAGAATATAACTACTATAATACTGCCCCTATGTACAAGAATATAACTACTATAATACTGCTCCTATATACAAGAATATAACTACTATAATACTGCCCCCTATGTACAAGAATATAACTACTATAATACTGCCCCTATGTACAAGAATATAGCTACTATAATACTGCCCCTATGTACAAGAATATAACTACTATAATACTGCCCCTATGTACAAGAATATAACTACTATAATACTGCTCCTATGTACAAGAATATAACTATTATAATACTGCCCCTGTGTACAAGAATATAACTACTATAATACTGCTCTTATGTACAAGAATATAACTACTATAATACTGCCCCTATGTACGAGAATATAACTACTATAATACTGCTCCTATGTACAAGAATATAACTATTATAATACTGCCCCTGTGTACAAGAATATAACTACTATAATACTGCCCCTATGTACAAGAATATAACTACTATAATACTGCACCTGTGTACAAGAATATAACTACTATAATACTGCCCCTATCTACAATAATATAACTACTATAATACTGCCCCTATGTACAAGAATATAACTACTATAATACTGCCCCCTATGTACAAGAATATAACTACTATAATACTGCCCCTATGTACAAGAATATAACTACTATAATACTGCCCCTATGTACAAGAATATAACTACTATAATACTGCCCCTATGTACAAGAATATAACTACTATAATACTGCCCCTATGTACAAGAATATAACTACTATAATACTGCTCCTATGTACAAGAATATAACTACTATAATACTGCCCCCTATGTACAAGAATATAACTACTATAATACTGCCCCTATGTACAAGAATATAACTACTATAATACTGCTCCTATGTACAAGAATATAACTACTATAATACTGCCCCTATGTACAAGAATATAACTACTATAATACTGCCCCCTATGTACAAGAATATAACTACTATAATACTGCCCCTATGTACAAGAATATAACTACTATAATACTGCCCCTATGTACAGGAATATAACTACTATAATACTGCCCCTATGTACAAGAATATAACTACTATAATACTGCCCCTATGTACAAGAATATAACTACTATAATACTGCCCCCTATGTACAAGAATATAACTACTATAATACTGCCCCCTATGTACAAGAATATAACTACTATAATACTGCCCCTATGTACAAGAATATAACTACTATAATACTGCCCCTATGTACAAGAATATAACTACTATAATACTGCTCCTATGTACAAGAATATAACTACTATAATACTGCCCCTATGTACAAGAATATAACTACTATAATACTGCCCCTATGTACAAGAATATAACTACTATAATACTGCCCCCTATGTACAAGAATATAACTACTATAATACTGCCCCTATGTACAAGAATATAACTACTATAATACTGCTCCCTATGTACAAGAATATAACTACTATAATACTGCCCCTATGTACAAGTTTGTTCATATTTTACAGAGGAACGTGAGAGAACTGATCTGCAGAGCTTACGTTCTAATAAGAACAGTATATGGCGGTCTAGGTTATATTCCCCGGTGATGGTAAAAGACTGTAGTACTGACCTGTGACAATTGTGGCGCTACCTGTCATCTGCGGGGTTGTCTATAACCTGTGATTACTGTCCACTTGTCTAAATTACAAGGATGAGGAGATGAATAGATATAATTGTGAAGAAGGGAACACAGAGAGACAGAGGGGCTGTGTGCTATGGGAAAACCTCCGCCAAGGTCACCTGGGATCCTCTGATCAATTAGTCTTCCTTAATCGTTTTGCTGGCAGTCAGCGGTGTAATGATTAACCCCATAACTGCTGAGAATCGAAGTCGCAAACCTATTTGATCAGCCATCCATAATATATCTCTCCATACTTTGCTCCAGCAGCACAGAGTATTTCAGTAGAGGTTAGAAAATCATCTGCACAAATAGTTTTACATCTGGACCTCGGTTGGACAGATGTAGACACTAACCTCCTCATCCATGGGCTGGACTTGATCCGTTCCACACGTTCTCACCCCCCCAGAACTGAGCGCTGCGGGCCGCAGGACACATGGGCCCGAGTGTGTGCCAAGGGTCTGTTTAGATATTCTGTGGGAGCGCGGCACTGCGAATGTTTGCCCCATGGGTCATGCATTCCAGAGAAAGTCTATTAAAAAGCTTCAAATTCCGTTTAAAGCGTAAGAAGTCCATGAGGGTTCTTGTGGAATCTAACACTTCTTTAGAAAGTGTCCGTATTTACACTTTAGTTTTCTGTTATTTTATTTTTATTATTTCCGATGTTTTTTACTTATTAAGTAAGGATATGGATATTGGTTACTATGCCGGCTTGTTGTGTGATAAAAACTAAAAAAAAATTAAAATTTGGGGTAAAGAGCAAGAGCTCAGTGCCACCTGGTAGCTAAAATCTTGTGAAAAAAAAGGATATTTCTTTTCAGGTGTCAGCGAGAACAAGCTGCTTTTAGTCTATTGCGATATGAAGGACCCCCGTAATGGGGTGGGGCCTTAATTTCCTTCATGAGAGTTTAATATGACCTTTGCAAAGAGGTTGTACCTTTTTGGTGCACCTTTCTGCAACAACTCTTCTTAAACTTGAATAGAAATTCGCACAAAATGCAAATGGTAGTGCAGATTTACATCTGTGGATTCTAAAAAGAAAAATATTTTCTCACTTTATCAGTCTTCTGCCACCTCTGTGCATATTTTCTTGGTCCCTCGGTCAGTCTCTGTTTCTACATGTTACCGCAGTGCTTCTGTCTCCACTCAGTAGGTCACAGCTGGAGGACACACGGATTTTAGCTGCAGCTAAAATCCGCAATATTTCTGATGTCCCTTAAGAATGATAAGTGATAGCCGTGTGGGTTGCCTATCTGCCTGGTCACCTGTGTACTCATTTATAAAGCCAGTAGCCAGGAACTGATAGTCATTTACAATCACACTGCTTTATGGAGTTATTAAATCTCCAAGATTAATAGAACGGAGCCACCAATGAGGCTTTTCCCATTCTTAGCACTCCCAGACTAGGATTCCTCCAGCAATCCTATGAATTGGGACTCTCGAGATGGTAACCACCTTAGACTTGCTTTGCTTAATTCATTCATTCACTATAGGACTGCTAGTGATACGGAGCTCTGGAGTCGACTTTTTCCTGCTGTCCCATTGCCAATGAATGGAGCGGAGGTCGAGCATGCAAGTTGTGGCTGCAAAGCCCGCTTCTCAGGGTTCTGGAACCGCATTCTAGGGATCATTGGACGGTCCCAGAAGTTTTGTCTCCTAACCTCTGGATAGTGGATAGTTTGTATTTTTGGGAATAACTTTTTAATTAAGGGTTTTTCTCTGTTCAGAACCTCATCTTTTGACCATCCTGGAGAGAAGTTACATATTGTCTTCCACTCTGGAGGACCAGTCCTGTTCTGCATTGCATGTACTGATATGTATCGGTAGTGTAAGGCTAAGTGCACACGCTGCGGATTCCAATGCGGAATTTTCCGCAGCGGATTTGCTAAATCCGCAGTGAAAAACTGCTGTGGTTTTCACTGCGGATTTATCGCGGTTTCTTTTGCGGATTCCTCTGCAGGTTTTCACCTGCAGATTTCTATTGGCCCAGGTGGAAACCCGCAGCGGAATCCGCAAAAAGAATTGATATGCTGCGGAAAATAATCTGCGGCGTTTCTGCGCGTTTTTTTCCTCATGTGCACTGCGGATTTTGTTTCCCATAGGTTTACATTGTACTGTAAACTCATGGGAAACTGCTGCGGATCCGCAGCTGCAGAAACGCTGCGGATCCGCAGCAAAATCCGCAGCGTGTGCACATACCCTAATACTTCAATTTTTCTCTAGAGGTGCTGCAAGGATATTAAACTTGGTTGCGGCTGATCACTTGGGTCCCATCATTGAGACACTTTGTGATCAGCTTATATGAATGCCCTTACTTGATGACTTGATTTTTTGGAAATTAAGAAGAAAGCTGACCCTGTAATGCCGCCTATTACTCAGTAAGTGTAAATGAGGGTATTTAGCCAAACCAAAGACTCGTCCAGAAGGGAAAGACGCCCATCCAAAAGACAGATGTTTGGGGGTTTTGCCCCTCATCAGTGCAGAACAAGGTAATAGTTGGCAGTGATGGGTGTCTTTCTTTTGGAAAAGACTGGAATGTTGAGCGATCAGTTATACAATCGAATGTCCCGACTTTACACGCTGAGCGTTCATGTGATTTCCACTGGGAGAGAGGACGTAGTGGCCAGAAAAGGATCCTTCCGATCCTCTCTCCCCTCAGAATATCATCTGCCAGGAGAAAGTCTGGAGACCCCATATACATCAGATGGTCGACCATCCTTTCGACATCAGATGGTTTGGATGACTTTTGAGTACCAACTTTCTTCCTTCTCGGAGAGCTCATTTGCATGCCTGACTTAGAAGTTTCCATACCCCATGAACCGGTGCTCCCTTACATGGCGGCATGATGGGATTTAAGTGTGTATCCGCTGTTCTGTGACCACTCCGGACACGCTGAGAGTTGTATTATTGCAGCAATCTGAGACCACTGCCATATAATGCAGCTTTTTTTTTTTTTAATTGCCCCATCCTCAGGCCATTTGGTGCCATTTTCAGTCTCCAGATGTGACCTCCGTACTTTTAGAAGAAACAGAAACCAGAAAATAAGATTAGACCTCCTCGTCCCCCCTTCGTCTCCACCTTGGCATGTGGGAGTCTGGTAATATGTCACATTCCTAGGAAAGAGTCATTATGGCTTTGACTTTGACACTTTTTACTTTCATCGTCTCCTTTAATATCGATAACCCAAATGCTGGCTCCAGTCCTTGAAATATTCATACACACCTAAGGCACGTCAGTCACAAGTCTCATTATACTGACTGATGGCCTTAATGGGTTAACCTGGTGTGACTGGTCTGGCGTCAGCAACTCGCAACATGCAATTTCCTCTTGACGGACAAACGCGAGAAGTCAACTTTTCGAGCGTGTGAACGTTTGTGGATGCATGTATGTGCATATGTTATCCGGGATATCTTCTTCGTGATATTCATCAGCCGGGCCTCCAAAGAGCGGATCCCTATGAGAATGCTTATCCCCCCTGATGAGCGTTTCGTTCAAGGAGACCGGGTGGTCCAGGATTAGACAAGTATTTCACGGCAACGCAACTTTGGAGCATTGAAATCAGGGAGATTCCCAAGAAGTTATGTAACAAGCGGCGCCAAAAAAATTTGTCCCGCCATTCATACAGGCCACATACCCAATTTAAAATTTTGTAATAACTAAGAGAGTCACTAAACGAATGTAAATTGAATCCAGGACCCCTAAAACACGGATCTCAGATCAGAACCCCCCTTAAACTATTACAGTTCAAGGTAAAGACCCCTAAACTTATACAGGACTGTCCGGACAGGACACTTGGGAGTTCTCCCCTTTTCTTAGGAGTCTCTCCAGTAGCATGGGAGAGTAGACAAGTGTGCATTTAAAGAATTGCTTAATATGAAAGATGTATTTTTATTTTTTTTTAAACTGTTATAAATCCCGCTGTTCTCCTGAATCCGGCGATGTTTTTCTTGTGTTCGTACGCCTCTCCGTTCCTGAGATACGGCCTCCTTCTTCCCCATGTGTAAATCTAGGCTTGTTACAAGTGGGCGTGTTCCTGACTCTTTAGTGGGCGTGTTCCTGACTCTTCTTAGTGGGCGTGTTTTTATGTACCCCACCCATATGGCTAAAAAGACTAGATTTCTATACAGGGAAGATGGGGCCATATCTCAGGAACAGAGAGGCGCAGGAAGAAAAGAAAAACAACACCGGATTCTAGAGAACAGCAACACTTACACCAAGTAAAAAAATACAGATTTCTGTCAAGTGATGGATTTTCTTTAAAGCATTTAGAATCAATAGGCCATTTATTTTTGATAGGAAAATCTTCCTTAAGAAAATTTCAAAGGCCGTCTATACACAAATCATAAGGAAAATTAGCAAGATCCACAAACAGCAGTGATAGGTTAGTTTTAGTGTGTCACCGAGTTGAAGAGAAAAAAAGAAAGTGAAACTTAAATGAAAGAGCTGAAATAGTTAAAGTACTATTACTGCTGAAGGCGTCCTGTAGCAGCGGGTGTCACCTACAGCTGGTGTTGACTATGCAAAAAGAAGGGATCATGTTAGATGCAAATTTTTTTTTTGGTTTGACGGCACATAGAAGCTTGGGCAGTGGACAGTATAGGTGTGACACTGGGGAAAGTGCGGCATCAAAAAGTGCCCCCTAAGGACTCCCTAAAACTAGACTCTTGAAAATTTGCACAAAAAGGGCTTTTTTCATCAGATCTGGGCCGAAATGTCAAGTGATCTCAGCGGTTGCATATAGTGATAGAAGATGTGGGAGGAGAGAAGGATCGGGCAGCACGTCTCGCACCTCCCGATCCTTTTGGGATAGCCGATAGCAGAGTGGTCCTGTCTCACTATTGAAAACATAAACTCTCAGCCAAGCCCTATTCCGTAAGGTTTCCTGAGGTTTTGTCAGCACCCAAAAGATTTGCCCACTCTTCTCAAAATTTGAGAAATCTTCCTTAGACCTTCCCAGACGTCTTGAGTGAGTTGGCAAGTGTCATCTCATACTAGGACGTATTGGATCCTCCAGAACGAAAGCCTCGCTCTTCAGAAAACAACTCCCATCCATCTATATGTCAGTCAAAAGGTCATCCATAACCAGTTTGTCAAATTATTCAAATCGTCAAGGACAAATTGGCGTTTACAGGGTTACTTCCAGCTTCATACATTTGGTAATGTCGCACAGCGCTTGTAAAAACAAGCACTTTTGCAATTTATTGCTTATTAAACTTTTCATCCGTTCTTGAGATATGAACACTTTTCTTTTGTTTACAGCTCTTTGCTTAGGAGACCGACCACCGCTGCTGTCTACTGTAGATTCTAAGCCCTGGCCGGGATTAGGAGGTAACAGCGCACTCCAGCGATATTGGACAGTTTTAAAGCAGAGCTTACAAGTTCAATATAAAGGAGCTTGTAAGCGCTCTATGGTATGCTGTCTAGCAGCAGTGGTCGGTTTCCAAGGAAATGAGCTGTAAACAAAAGAAAAGTGTTAATATCTAAAGAACGGACGAAAATTTTAATAAGCAGTAAATTGTAAAAGTGCTTGTAATTATGAGCTCTATCCAACAATACCCATTTATGAAGATGGGAAATAACCCCCTTTAACATAGGGAAGGGGACAAGATGATTTTACAGTCATCCTAGTGTAATGTGCCGCCACCGCCTTGTGACATATTGTATACAGATCTTTTTTTATTTCATCTTCAAAGCCAGGTCTGTCAGATGTGTTTGTGTTGCGACTTGTCCTACCACATAATCTCCTCCAGCCATTAAACACAGGGACTTGGGTTGATCACAGCAGTCGTTAAACCGAGCCTCGGCTTTCTGAACGACTGTAAACCTAAAATAGAAAGCAAAGCAAACACGAGAGAGTTTAACAGGAGGTTTTTTTATTGTGTTTGGTAACACTTACCTAAGACAGCCCAGGGTGATGGGAAGAGTTGTCATGGGGACGCGAGCTGTAACATTTTTATAATTCCTAAACTTTCCATTCCTTATATTTACAGGATATGAACGGACAAGTGAAGGATAGATGTCCGCGACTTTGTCATCTGAAGAAGGGGCCCAATGGCTACGGATTCAACCTTCACAGCGAGAAATCGCGGCCCGGACAGTTCATCCGCTCCGTAGACCCCGGCTCTCCCGCTGCCAAGGCCGGACTGAGACCACAGGACCGGCTGGTGGAGGTGTGTGATAAATTAATAATTTTTAGGTTTATTTTACTACCAATGTGGCCGCCGTTCTAACTGTCAAAGGGGTCAGTTCTTAACCCAACTTTTCTGAACTTCTGAATGGCAAATCTGCCTGATTATGTCCAGGATGCCGGAATTTGAGAGAGGAATTTTACAGGACCCCCTTCCGGTTGCCTTAAAGTACCGATGGGGATTGTAGTCCTATTGCTCAACTCTATCCCTTATGTGATTTGGGTAGGATCGGACAACCTTCTAATGTGTATGGGGGTCTCGTGACTGTCCTAGGGGACATAAGGATCAAGCAGTTGAGGTTCAGTCCTTTAATCAGGCCGCTGATTCTAGCAGATGAGCAAACGGATGAGTCTGTATATGGAGGAGTCGGGAAAGTTGCCAGTCGCAGTTCCTCCGACAGCTTCATCTAGGGAGTCAGATCAGTGTCTGAAATCCTAAATCAAAGTTTGTTTAGAGACGGCACCAGTCTTCAGGTACGCGGGTATGAAAACAAAGTGCTACTGGCCCTTTAAGACCACTTGGCGGCCCCCTGACAGCCGCCTGTAATAGCTCCATGTTTCACTCTCACTTCGGACGACCATTGTAAGCTGCAACGTGGGGTCTTTATAAATTAATCAGAACCATATTCTGCAGCACAACACAAGGAGGTAATTTAATGACCGCCCCGGACATCAGGGGGCATTTTGCTGCGGATTTCTTTGCACGGGAAAGAAAGCATTATTAGAAAGCGCCCCCCTTTGGCACAGCGTCCATTTGGCACCATGCTTAGGTACTTAATGCTAATTTGGGCAGATAAGTATTCCAAAACATATGCTCCCTGCACCGTGCCATGGGTCACCCGATCCACCTTCTTGTTGCCCGAGTCTGCTGAACCTTCGGTGCCCTCTGCCCGCTGGATCTGTCATCTCCTCCCATTGTACGCCCAGCAAGCTCTGCCCCGCAATTCATGGGTCCTCCTGTATAATTGATGCGGGTGACGCAGCCATGCGAGTGCTGGTCGGTGCTGTGCCAGTTGGGGGAGGGTCTTTTTTTTTTTCGTTACCAGCTGGGAGATTTGGGAACCTGATCCGTGCCCAGCACCTCACAGACATTATGTGCTCGAGCCTTCCATGCATATTTCATGCCGCTCTGTAGGAGCGAGAGGATTCCCAGGGGAAGCAGCTCATTCAGGCTGATAATCTTGTACCTGGAGAGCGGAGCCCGCTCGGGGGCCGGGGTCCTGCGGGGCACGACGTATGGCACAGGCATGTGTGGCCATTAGACACCTGTTTCCCAACGTGCTTATCTGTCATGGAGGATTACAGCTCAGTGCCCGGCCGGCCGCCTGGTTATGTTACCGGATCGGCCCCGTGTATCCAGAGGCACATGATAAATATAAATGGGCCACACGTAATATATATACGTATATACGTCATTGCCAGGGTTGCTACAACTCATGCACTGAACTTGAAAAAGGCTCATGCCATAGCTTTTCCACTATTGCACTACAACTCCCAGAATGCCCTGACATTTAAAGGTCTAATTTACCCTTAAAGGGAGGTTTTCTGCCCATTACTAACTGATAAAATTTCAACTTTTACTAAAAAAATTATCTCCGTACACAAAAACTGAAGGATTTTTTTTGTTCGTTTGCTTGTTGCCAAGGTTACCGACCACCTCTGCAGTCTATAAGCGGCAGCCAGTCTCCTAAGAGCACGCTTAGCAATGCTCTTTGCCACACAGCTTGCAAGCATTACATCCGGACACCGTCAGTGCCTCTGCCGGATGCTAGGGCGCACCATGTGACAATGTCGCTGGTCTGAATTGCTTCCCCCCCAGCAAGCAGGATTCAGAACTTGGAACAACACCTTTAATACCGTAGTGTCCAATTTATAGCTCTCTATCCATTCAAATACTACAACCCCCACCATGCCTTCACAGCCGAAAGTATACCCAACTGTGACAGAATCCACTCACATTCTAATGAAGTAATATGTGACCTGTAGGACTCTCAGCTATTGCAATACTACAACTCCCAGCATGTCTTGACAGCCAAGGGGCTTTCCAGCTTCTACCCACTCACTTTCGGCTCCCCAGCTATTAGAAAACTACAACTCCCAGCATGCACTGAAAGCCAAAGAGCATCCACCCGCGCTTCAGCTCTATAGTGCCCCACTTATGAGTCCTCAGCTATTACAATACTACAACCCCCATCAAACCCTCATGATCAAAAGCATCTTCAGCTCCCCTCAATCCTAAAGCAGTAGCATTATAGATCTCCCAACTATTGCTGTACTACAACTCCCAACAGCCAAGGTGTTTGCCATCTTCTGCAAAATCTATTTGTTCACCTACGACTCACCAGCTGTTGCTGCAACACTACAACTCCCAGCGTGCTCTGACAGCAAATCCTCCCACGCTTTTAATACTGTAGTGTCCAACTCAAGGCTCATTAGCTATTGCTATACTACAATCCCCATCATTCCCTGACAGCCAATAGCGCCACCAGCTTTGACGGAATCCACCTATAGGACTGAAACTACAACCCCCATCATACATGACAGCCAAAAACACCTGCAAATTTGACATAACATGCCACCTATAGGGCTCTAGCTATTGCAACACTACAACTCCAATCATATCCTGATAGATAAGGAGCTTGCCGTCTTCTGATAATGGTTGCCACTCGTCTGTGTTTACCAGCTAGACTACAACTCCCAGCATTGCATGAAGGCCAAAGCATTGTCAACTTCCGGAAACCTACAAACATTCTAGTGAAGCAGAGTTGGGAGTTGTAGTTATGCAGCAGCTGGTTGGAGACCACCAGTGTCTGGCGACCACGGGGTCCTTTACTTATGTTTTTCTTGGAGATAAGTGGTGCCAGGAATATCTGGCAGTGGCACAGACATGGTAAATATGCGTCTTTATTTTTTATTTTTTTTTTGTAACTCGGGAAAAGGGGTTCGATTCTATATTTTTTTGTGATGTTTTTAAAAACTTCTTTTTTACTTCTCATTTTTTTTTCCATTTCACTTTTTTTTTAAATTACATTTCAATTTTATATTTTTTTTTTAATAGAAGACATGAACCTTCGGTCAGTATATAGGACAAACCGCAGAGTCCTCCGAATCCTATCACAGAAGATGTCAGCCTGAAATGGCTGACAACAGGGAGCAATAGCTAGCCCCCCGACTCACGCAGAGACTAGTCTGGCTGCCTTTCTCTCTCTAGCATCCATGTTTTGCAGCGTTTTCGGTTTAATTTTATTTTTTTGTCAACCCGCTCTGCAATTACTAAAAGTTCAGGGGTGTTAAATTCGGGGGTCCGAGCTCGTCCTAAGAAAGAAGGGGGTTCTGCATGAAGGGGGGTGGAGGGGCGGTAATTATTTGGAAACAGTCTGAACAAAGAAAGAAAAGTTGTGCGAGTAGGTGGGCGGCATCAGAGAGTAAAATAAAGGGGGTGACAGCGAGAGGAGGGAGGGGAACACAAGTGTGGCCCAGAACAGAGCACGGCCATTATTTCTGTCAGGAGAAAGTAGGAAGCGGTTGCCAGGGAACCAGGGAGAAGAGGCCTCGGTGTTTGTTTTCACCGCCAGGGCCGAGGGCAGAGTGCAGGGAGCTGAGAAAAGAGACTGGAGACCAAAAAAGAAAGAATGGCTCCCGTTAACCCCTCGTAACCACACAATGCATTCTTTTATGGTTCCCACACTCCATTGTCAGGCGGCCCAGTACTTGTGCGCACACGCGAGTCAGTCCGAGGCACGTCGCCTTCCAGGAGAGACGTGAGGAAACTTCTCAAATAGTAACTCCACAGCAATAATAATATCCCATTCTCCCAGCTGTATTATTGGGCCTCATTATATCTAAACTGCCCATGGCGACCAGTCTGAGATTAGCGTTCACATGTTAGACCCCTTAACGACTATATAACATAAACATATGGAGCATACAAAGTGAACCAGCGTCACCTTACTCCAAACACTGACATTCAACCCTTTAGATGCTGCGGACAATCACTGAAAGAGGCGTTTAAAGGGGTTGTCCACTAAATGGTCAATTCAGGGCCCCATAGAAAATAACATTGGCCCCCATTGTCCCCCATGCATTGTGACTATGGGGAACCGATCTTTTAGTCCCATGTAATCACCCTTCATAGGTAAATGTCACTTTCTCTATATACTGTGGTACTGCAATACATAGTATAAGCCATCAAAGAGCGCAAATCTCCTAGGAGGGGTGAAAAATAATAAAAAAAATAATAATAATTATAAGTTTGGATCACCCCCCCCTAAAAAAAAAAAATTAAACAAATTCTATTTGCCATCACTGTGTCTGTATAAATTCGATTTATCAAGATATGCCCCCTAAAAAAAAAAATTAAATATATATTTGCCATCACCATGGCCAAAAATGTCAAATGTTTCCCAAAATGGTCTCAATCAAAAAAAAAAATAAAGCTTCTCCCAAAAAAAGGAGTTACTCAGCTCCATCGATGGAAAAATAAAGATAATAAAAAATGGAGATCAAACAATCTTTTTTTTACAAAGTAAATCATCCTGCCAGGTCGTTTGTATACGTAAAAACAGTGATAAAATTGCGGGGTTTTTATTAGTTCGCTGTACTTGGGATTTCTTTTTTCTTCGTTTTCAGTTCGTTTTACATTAAATGGTGTCATTTCAAAACAATCACTCTTCCTCGCTAACAAGAAGCCCTCAAACGGCTGTGTGGATGGAAAAATGAAAAAAATAGTTGTGGCTCTTGGACCAAGGGCAGGAAAAAAAAGAAGAGAAAATAAATGGGAATATTGTCTTAAACGAAAAATAAATGAGCCGAGAAAAATGTCGCACCTTTTTAAAAAGTCAGCTAAAAATATCTGGAAACTCCAAACATCATCCTCAATAGCGAATGTTAAAATGAAAAGCAAGTGAAAAAGGCCAAAATGTCTTGCTTTTACAGCATATCTTAACATGGCCGCTGTATATTTCTCTCCAAAGGTAAATGGACAGATCGTCGATGGCATGAAACATTCGGAAGTGGTAGCGAACATAAAAGCCAAAGACAACGAGACGACGTTACTGGTGGTAGACCCAGACACAGATGAATATTTCAAGAAATTGGGGGTCACCCCAGCTGAAGCTCATATCAATGGAGGTACATGCTGTCAGCCATTTTGTCTTGAGGAGCTAGCCATACCAACTAATCATATTGCCATAGGAAAACTGAAATCTGATGAGTTACTATGTCTACAGTTTGCTCTATGTAGGTGGCCCCCAATGACATAGCCTAAGGGGGGAACACATTGCCCATTGTCATGTGTGTCACATTCTATTGGCGTGTCGATTTTTGTTGCCCTCTTCCGCTGATTGTTGGAGCAGGACATGGGCACAGTGAGTACCTGTGAGCCAACAAAATATAATTGCTAGGGCCTACTTTGTCATCTTGGTCAATGCCTAGATCCTATGCAAAGTACAGCAGTCCAGATAAGTTTGAAATCAGTTGTTCCTGCGGTCTGCATAGATGGGGACCGAGATGACAAAGCTTTCAGAATAATGAAAAGAGCTTTGTTATCTTGGTTACAGAGCTTAGCAGGCCATGATAAACTCGCCTCAACTGCTGTGCTCTGCATAGGAATCACCCATCATGACAAAAGCTGCACCGTGCATTCCTGAAGCTGCGTGTCCTCTAACAAATAATTTTTGTGAAAGGGGAGAGAGACCTGCTGGGGAAGCAGTCACAAATCTAAGAGTTCCCCTTTAAAAACAAACAAAACAATAACACTAACATTATAATAAATGTTCGTATAGACACACTTTTTCCACTTTTATCTAGGGTTAGTGCTTGGGCTAAAGCTAATGTTAGTGCTAGTGTCAGAGCTAGGGTTAGTGCTAGAGTTAGAGTTATAGTTAGGGTTAGTGCTAACATTAGAGCTAGGGTTAGTGCTAGAGTTAGAGTTAGGGTTAGTGCTAATATTAGAGCTAGGGTTAGTGCTAGAGTTATAGTTAGGGTTAGTGCTAACATTAGAGCTAGGGTTAGGGTTAGTGCTAATATTAGAGCTAGGGTTAGTGCTAGAGTTATAGTTAGGGTTAGTGCTAACATTAGAGCTAGGGTTAGTGCTAGAGTTATAGTTAGGCTTAGTGCTAATATTAGAGCTAGAGTTAGTGCTAGAGTTAGAGCTAGAGATATAGCTAGGGTTGGTGCTAAAATTTAGTGCTAATATTAGAGTAGAGCTAGAATTAGTGCTAGGATTAGTGCTAGGGTTAGGGCTAGTGTTAGAGCTATAGGGTTAGTGCTAAAATTAGAGCTAGGATTAGTGCTAGGGTTAGGGCTAGTGTTAGAGCTAGGGTTAGTGCTAAAATTAGAGCTAGGATTAGTGCTAGGGTTAGGGCTAGTGTTAGAGCTAGGGTTAGTGCTAAAATTAGAGCTAGGGTTAGATCTAATGTTAGAGTTAGTGCCAATATTACAGGTAGAGTTACTGCTAGTCTAAGAGATAGAGTTTGTGCTAGTTTCAGAGATAAGGTTAGTGCTAGAGCTCGGATTAGAGCTATTAGGGTTACTGCTAGTGTTAGAGCTAGGCTTACTGCTAGAGCTATGGTTAGTGCTTGTGTTAGAGCTATGGTTAGTTCTAGGGTTAGAACTAAGGTTAGTGCTAGATTTAGAGCTATGGTTAGTATGTTTAGTGCTAGTGTTATAGCAACGATTAGGGCTAGAGTTAGTGTTAAAGATAGGGGTAGTTCTAATATTAGATCTAGGCTTAGTTCTAGAGCTATGGTTAGTATTAGAGCTATGGCTACTGCAGTCACTCCTAGTGCTAGCACGAGGGTTAATGCTAGCGTCAGAGCTAGGCTTAGTTTTAGAGCTATGGTTAGTGTTAGAGCTATGGCTAGTGCAGCTAGTCCTAGGGTTAGAACTAGGGTTAGTGCTCGGGGTAAATAATTGCTTTACTCCGGGCACAGGCAACCCACCCTGCACTGCTGTTAACCCCTATAAAAAGCAATGGGGAATAGGTCGCGCATGGCTGCATTTCAAGTTGGCCCAACATTCAGATGCCAAAATAATATTCCTCTTGTGATCTTAATACTTTTTGTCTTACCTTTTAGGTGTAATCCCTCAGCCCCTGACCAATGGAGTGAGCAAAACACAGGTAATTGTGCATGGATTGAGGTTGGGGAGGGGGCACATTTGGACTATTTCTCCAAAAAGTGATGCTAGGAGATATGAGCATGATTTTGTGCCAGTGGCCGACAATTGATATCTACGGTAAGTTTATGTCCCTGACTGGACAGGTCCAGTGCTGGCTTCCTACACAGAACTTATATTTTTTTCCTATTAAAGTCAGTGGCCTTGAGGTTCTTGTATTATCTAATCATTAGGACCTTGTGGCCATTGACTTCAGTTAAGTTGTTTTTTTTTTTTTTTTTTTTCCTAAACTTTGCACATTTTTGGAAAGCGCCCGACCCCTCATAACTCCATGTCGTCACTAAACCTCTCTCCCCCTTACCGGGCAGAACACGGTGCGGTTTCCTCCGTTCTATTCTTTTTTTCCCTGTGTGTTTGGGATGTAACGAGTCTGCACAATTGTGAGGAGGCTATTGCTATTCCTGCATTTTCCTTCCATAAACTAAAGAAAAGCGCCAAGTTTAAGCCCCCTCCCTGCAGAATCCTGGGACCGCTCCAGGCAGGAAATGTTCAGCCATTTGCCAAGGCTCTGGTTAGTAAGAGTGTTTGGTGTATAACTCCGGGCGGACGATGAACGAGCAAGGTGTCAGCGTTATTGACAAACTGTCTGCAAATTATGGGACTTATCCTCCTGCCAGGCAATCATTTCAGTCTATGGGATTGTCTGCAGCTTCTACTCCAAGATGGATTGAAAGGATATCACACCTGAAAGGGGGCGATAGTGCAGGTCCTCCTCATGGTGGAGGTCTAGCCGGCCGAGGTCTGTGAAGGGGCAGTGCTGATTTTTTCTTCTCCTGTCACAGCCCTTTTCTTCCACTCACGGTACAAAAGATTTATTTCTTCTCCTGTCATAGCCCTTCTCCTCGACTCACGGAGGTATAGAAGATTTATTTCTTCTCCTGTCACAGTCCTTCTCCTCCACTCACGGAGGTACAAAATATTTATTTCTTCTCCTGTCACAGTCCTTCTCCACGGCTCTTGGAGACATGTGTGTTTATCAGTTGAGACACAGATCTCGGAAGTCTCAGGCTCAGACGACATCAGGCAGTGTCTGCATGAAGATATTTTTGTTTTCTTTTACAGCTGAATGGAGGCTCCTCGACTTCCTCTTCTCACAGTGATTTGCAGAGCCCTGACAAAGACTCGCAGGTAATAGAAGTGTCCGATGTCAATTATGTGCTGCCATTTTATATGGAGCCATCAGAGGACTTTTTAGACTGGGTCTTGCCTTGTCATAGATAAAAAAAAATGAAAGAATATATGGCGGCTAATGTAAATGCCAATTACATCAAATAAATGGGTTGTCCAGTGAGAAAAAGTTAGCACCTATCCCCTGAATATTGTCAGAATCGGTCACTTTTATCCAGAATGGAGCGGCAGGCCAGATGCCCGACCTCCTCTCCATTCATTCTCTATGTGGCGGACCAAAAAAGCTGAGTGCCGCAATTGACAGTTCCATAGGGAACCAATGGAGCGGTGGTTGAACTTGTGTACTGCCACTCCATTCTAAAGGGAATAATAGTTCCCCATTCTGCCGATCGGTGCAGGTCCGACTCCACAAATCAACAAGTTATCCCCTATTCCTTAGATGGGGGTAAATTATTTTCACCCGAAAACCCTGTTAATACGTGGGTATATTGACGATGTTTCTGGAGGAAGGGATTGACTCCTTCTAAACCCAGATATCTGGTGTCAAAATTTGCACAAAAATGACTTTTTGTCCTTTGTGCCGACTCAACGCTTTTCTAAAAAAATTCAAGTTGAGAGTTGAGCAAAGAGTTTTGCAGGATCCTGGGTCCGGTAGCCACCTCAGTAGTCCATGACTGCCTGACAAGAGCCCTCGTATCTGCCGGCATAACCGGTGGAGAGGCTCGTGTGGCACCAACGTCGGTCCTCAGACTATGTTGTAGCTAAAATCTGTCAGCCCATAGTTGGTGTAGATTTAATGTACTGGTGCACGAGGTGCGCCTTTTAATACATTTAGTGCATCTTTCTCCCCAAGTTCTCAGCCGAGCTACCATACACTGTAGGTTGCTCGCTCACCTGGCGGCGGGTATGATGTGAAACTAATATTCTCCATTACGCCTTTTTTGTTTTTGTGTTGCAGGCAGGCGACCTGATCCGAAAAGATCCCTTTGAAGAAAGCGGGCTACGACTCAGCCCCACTGCAGCCGAAGCCAAGGAAAAGGCCCGCTCCAAGAGAGCCAACAAGCGAGCTCCCCAAATGGACTGGAACAAGAAACACGAACTTTTCAGCAACTTCTGATCCCGTGAAGCTGAACGGTCGGGACGAGAGTGCGGTCGCAGGACTCATACCCCTTTCTCCCACTAAAAAAAAACCACAAAAACTAACGAGAGGTCATCACCGAAAACTATATCTGTTTAACCATTTCAGCTATGTGGCATGTTAACTCTTTAGTGCCAGGCCACATATACCCACACCAGCATCAAGGACAGGATGGACCCGACCTCTCCATGGAAATATGGTGCGCCCTGTATGGGGCAAAAATAAAAGAAAGTCTTAAGGGCTGGAATGTAGATGACAAGAAAAAAAAGCAATGGATTCTGGAATTGCTAAACCAGCAGGGTCCTGGCAGCTGGTGTCATCCTCCTCCTGTGTTTATAGGACTGTGCAGTCCCACCAGGGATTAGGATGTACGAGCACTCGGGAGACTCCGAGCGGGGAGAGTACCACTCTTACATGTGCAGACCCCCTAAGGAGGAAGCTTACCAAAACTTCTCAGTACATAGAAGGATTGCACAATGGCTGTGCCTCTGTTAACACTTTCTCTGCCACCTCCCCCTGGTAATGAAATGCAAGTGATACCCTTTAATTCCTTCAAGATGTCTTTCTTAACATCCTTTGCATTTCTCAGTGGCTGCGTGGAAGGGGAGAACATTTTGGGCCTCATGTGGAATCGCAGAGTATTGCACGTCAGTCCGTCCCTTGGGGTCACGCATTCCTCGCCGCAGCCCAGAACCGCTGGCTCCCTCTTACCCCAAACTGATGTGCACATGGTTTCAGTTAAATGCAAAAAAATAATAACAAGACTTGGAAAATCAAGGCCGCTTCTGAGATTTGGGAAAAAAGTGCCCCTGCGCTTTGCTTTCAAGAGACCTACGTATAGATGCAGATGTTATGGAAGCGAGCCAGGGGATTTTACCTCTACGAGAAATTAGGTTAACCGAATAAAATTTGGATTTCCAAGTCTGGGGCAAATGACCATAAGGCTGTAGCCAAGGTTCGCTCACATTGCAGCGCAATACAAGTGAATGGGGTCGCATTGCAACCTCAAGGCTACGGAAAAAAAGACTTGTACCCCGGGGTCACAATGCGACCCCATTCACTTGTACGGCGCAAAAGTTGCCGTTTAGCCCCATCGGTTTTATCGTTAATTGAAGTCACTGCCCCCCCATCTGTCCCAGGATGAAATAAAAAATCCCCCCCCCCCCAACACCGCGCCTCCAGTCTGTATCTGATGGATCATAATGCACGGAACTAAGACGTTCTCTCTAATTAAAAGGGAGTATTGTTTAACCCCGCACCGCGCTAATACCATTCATGTCCCGGATTAACAAGCCTGCGGGATCATGTTGTCCATTGGAAAGCTCCTCTTACCAGATCTATGGCGCTTAAGCTGACGCAGGAATGCCGTTTTAATCACGTCAGCCGGGAAGCAAGGGGGGGGGGGGGATTAAGCCGATTCAGGCCAAATAAAATATATTTTTTGTAATAATTCTTCTCCCTGAAAAACAACAACAAAAGAAAGTTTCCTTGTTACAAATGTATAAAACAAGACTGCCCCCTAGTGGCCATAATGAAGTCAAGGGAAAAAAAAGAACGTATCCTGCAAGTTGGTAATCTTTATTATTCAGTATCGGAGTTGGAGGAAGACCTGTACCAGAAGGTTTTCTGATGATTATTCCAGATTTCACCCCATTAATCATCTTGTGTAGTTTTTCTCATACTTGCTGACTCTAAGTTAACCCTTGAGGTCACACTCTGTCTCATTGCTCACCTGTAAGGACACGCTGTGCCCAATCGCTCACCCTTGAGGTCGAGCTCGTACCCCTCACTCACCTTTGTGGTTGTGGTCGTCGATATTGCTTGCCCGTGCGGTCGCTCTCAGTCTCCTCGCTCGTCTTTGAGGTCAAACTCGGCCCCGTCGCTCGCCCCTGAGGTCACTCTCGGCCCCGTCGCTCACCCCTGAGGTCACTCTCGGCCCCGTCGCTCACCCCTGAGATCACTCTCGGCCCCGTCGCTCACCCCTGAGGTCACTCTCGGCCCCGTCGCTCACCCCTGAGGTCACTCTCGGCCCCGTCGCTCACCCCTGAGGTCACTCTCGGCCCCGTCGCTCACCCCTGAGGTCACTCTCGGCCCCGTCGTTCACCCCTGAGGTCACTCCCGGCCCAGTCGCTCGCCCCTGAGGTCACTCTGCCCCTTCGCTCGCCCCTGAGGTCACTCTCTGCCCCTTCGCTCGCCCCTGAGGTCACTCTCTGCCCCTTCGCTCGCCCCTGAGGTCACTCTCTGCCCCTTCGCTCGCCCCTGAGGTCACTCTCTGCCCCTTCGCTCGCCCCTGAGGTCACTCTCTGCCCCTTCGCTCGCCCCTGAGGTCACACTCTGCCCCTTCGCTCGCCCCTGAGGTCACTCTGCCCCTTCGCTCGCCCCTGAGGTCACTCTCGGCCCCGTCGCTCACCCCTGAGGTCACTCTCGGCCCCGTCGCTCACCCCTGAGGTCACTCTCTGCCCCCGTCGCTCACCCCTGAGGTCACTCTCCGCCCGTCGCTCACCCCTGAGGTCACTCTCCTCCCTGTCGCTCACCCCTGAGGTCACTCTCCGCCCGTCGCTCACCCCTGAGGTCACTCTCCTCCCTGTCGCTCACCCCTAAGGTCACTCTCCGCCCGTCGCTCACCCCTGAGGTCACTCTCCGCCCGTCGCTCACCCCTGAGATCACTCTCCGCCTTGTCGCTCGCCCTCGAGCCTTTAGACTGAGCTTGGTCCCATTACACATACTGCTAACAGCTTGACTCAATCCCATCACACAGTATTCGGGGCGGCCGTCATCCCATCATTTTGCATTTTATTAAGCAGGGTCTGGGTTACTCCGTGCTGTCAGCTAATGTGAGCGTTACTCATTATATGGAAGGTTTTCGGTAGGTGATTCCTCCCCCATCCCGAGTGGCTCAGGTGCCCGGACTCGCTCATGTGTCAGCATTACGGAAAGGAAGGAACAGGAGAAGCAGTTATGGCGGCCCGGTCCTACATCACCGATCCCCGGGGTGCTCGATGAAAGATCTAGAATGTGGACTGAACATGGAGACGGCGCGTTTCGCATACGGACTGACATATGAAGGATGTAGATTGTAATTTTAACAAACCAATGGATTATTGTTTTTTTTAAATGGACGTAGAATTATTTTAAGTGTTGTAAAACCTGGACCACTATGGCTGTAACGTGCCGACTAATGCCGCTCTATCCTACACCACTCATCAGTATGGCAGGCACTGAGCGCTGCCCCCTGCTGGTAGAATCGGAGGTCTGCGGTATAGTTTTGTACGACGGACTGATTTTTGATAGTAAAGATAGAGGTGACCCCTGGGCTGCACATGGCCACCGAGCTGCCTATATGTAGCCGTCTGGAATCATATTTTTGTACTTTTAAACCTGTAATTACATAAAGGCACATATCTGATAACATTTATCTACGACACACACGACATATTGTAAACCGCTATGTGCATAATAAAGGCTTTCCCAAGTATGTGTCTGTCCCTTTAATGATGAAGATTGCAGCTTGGCTGTATCCTGACCAAAAGGCCCCTTTTTTAACCCCTTGGCATTTATTTTCGAATCTCAACAATTTTAAAGGTGTTTTTTTTTTTTTCGATCTTCTCAAATGGGTATTTTCAGATAGAGCTTATAAAAGACAAACATTTTTTGCAATTTACTGCTTGTTAAAATGTTTAGTCGTTTGTGAGATATTAACGCATTTACAGTTCGTTGCCTAGGAGACTGACCACCGCTGCTAGACAGCAGAACACACAGAGCTTAGAAGCTGTTCTCTGTAAGCGCTGTTTTGAAGCTGGAGCTCACGCTGTTCCTTTCAAAACGTGGCCAGCTTCAGCGTGGCGCTTATAAGCTAAACAGCAGTGGTGGTCGGTCTCCTAGGCAACGAAGTGCAAACAAAAGAAAAGTGTTAGTATCTCAAGAACGGTTGAACATTTTAATAAGCAGTAAATTGCAAAATTGCTTGTTTTCACCAGCACTATCCCGAAAAATATTAATCTACGAACATGAGAATAACCCTTTAAAAGGAAACAGAAAAGTTACGAATATGCTCCGATGCTTGGGCAGAGGGGGACAAAACACACAGTACAGGGGCTAAGTAAGGGGGTATATATGATTAAATCCTGCCTGTCCGAGGAGAGCCCCTCACAGCTAAAGGTGCAACAGTGCTTGTTTCAGTGATTAGTGGGGGTCTCCGCAACAAGCCCCCTCCCCCCCGGATTGAGTCTTCTGTCATGTTACAGTCACGGGTCTTAGGAAATGGCCGTCACTTATCATCTATCCTCAGCATCAGAGATAAATGTCTGATCACTGGGAGCCCCACAGACACAAGAACAGGGGTCCCGAATTCCCTGCTACTCCATTGACTTCAATGGGACTGACAGAAAACCAAGTGTTGTACTCAACCCCATAGACTCCATTCAATACTGACCGTACTGAGGAAGAACTGTAGGCTTGGGACCCCCCCTATCTAATAAGTGATGGTGGAGCCCACAGTAATCATGGGATAAATAACTACATTAATAATCTATGTAAAGCATTGTATGACCAAAAGCAAATATAATCTCCATGTGTTAAAAAAAATAACTTTATTTACAGTAGAAAAATGTACAAAACTCATTGTCATACAACATACAGATCCCTGCACTGCCCCCAGAGGGAAGAAGAGGCAATACACAATTCTCATTGAAATCAGTGACCTGCTGGGTCCTCCAGGGAGTGGCGGATCTCTGCTAGTACTGGAGACCCTCCTATTAACTACACAGACTACCCCTCGAAATAAAAGGAAACAGAAACCTTTCACTTGTAAGCTTTCAAGTCTTCTTCCATAGTTTGGGCCCCATCACTTCTTTTTGTTGGCTCCAGGGCAGATGTGTCTGTTCAGGCAGTCGGAGCATCGGGGGGATACGGGGAGGCAAACTTGCTGCCCGAAGCCGACCAACAGCCAATTGATTTCGCTCCAGAGATCCCTATGGACGCAATATGTCAAAATTCTGAGCGTGGATGAGATTTCATAGTGACAAGTCTCCTCCATTACTAGCGATATTGGGGTATCGTGCTCCCTCTATTTCCCCCTTCTCAACAGGTCACTTGCTTCGGTAAGTCTCCTGAAATACTCTGTGCTGCAGAAGCCTTTCCCAATGTTATCTTTACCCTTCCCTGCATTAAATTCTCTCCAGCAAGATGGGTAGGTGAGACACGTGTCCCCAATATGATGGGCTCAGCACCTCACCTTGGCAGCCAATCCTCTAGGGCCACACGAGTGTCTTCGGGGGTCTTGGTTTCTTTTTTTACCCACTTCAGTCTGTTGGAAATACGATGTACGTGAGTGTCCACACCTGAGTAGACAGGAGGTTGTAGTTTAATATAAAACTCAATACATAGAAATTTGGCACATCCCCACACCTATAGGGCTGGTCCCCACCTCAAAGCCCAAAATGGAGAGGGGGTCGTGCATGCGTTGGAGATAGGAATGCACCTTTAAGTCCTGGTATGTTCCCATCTACCATGACTACCAGAGGGTCTTGAAGCCACTTAGGGTACATACGATGTTTTGATCACTTTTCTCTGCATTTTGGGAGAGGGGGGATAGAAATGTAGCGCAGCGACTGGAAAATGTAAATTCTGCTGTTATTTTGCCCCACAGCATTTATGGTCTCTGTTGGATTGGACTTTTGAGGACATGGCGATGCCGAATATGCTTTTTTTTTTAACAATAATATTGCAGCATATAGTGAAATTGACGTTCTCCTATGAAGTCCAGCTACAAAAGGACCAAACTGGCAGCAATGGGGGCTGTCACTAGGCTCCAGATGGGTGTGATGATGGGAGCCGCTGTACACACCAGGCCATATAAATGCCGGTCAGCGATTGACAGCGGCATCTAGATTATTAAACAGCAGCAATCAGAGCTTGCACCGGTCGCTGCTTTAGGCGGCGGCTGTATAACACAGCTGCGTATGAAGCCGCCCCATGCACCTGCACCAGACAAGTACGGCAGATGTTCGGAAGGGGATAATGGACTGGTGTATAATGGAACGGAGGCCGAAAATACAACTAATTATGGCGAGTATCGAAAATCACCATTGAAGGAAACAGTCAGTAGAAACTTTCCAATGTCGACACATCCACCGTTGTCCTTACCGATCCCAGACACCTTGTTCCAGGCGATATCCATAATCAGATGAGCCATTTTCGGTCCGACCCCGGGAAGCTTCACCAGCTCTGCTACATTATCAGGAATGTCCCCGCCATATTGCTCCTGAAGCAACTCCGTCGTCATCTTGATGTATTTAACCTTGTTCTATGGAAAAGAAAATTTAAAGGGGGATGTCCAGTTTGGATAGCTCCGCCGCTGCAAAAGAACGTGGCGGTCATTCTAGGGCAAACCATACCTGACCACGAGGAGTCCTCCAGAGCAGGAGACCCTCTTTACAGTGGCCAATCAAGGGGGATGATGTGGGACTACCACTTTCCCCCACTAACCCTCAAATAATACCAGTCACCTTCCAGAATCCCACCGGATAGATAAGCTTCCCCAGTGTCTCCTCGTCCGTCTCCAGTATCCTCCCCATGCTCAGACCATGTTCCCGCAATCTGCTCATGGCCGCTGAGGTCACCTGGTCCTTCGTCTGGCTGGACAGCATCAAGGACACCAAGACCTGGTAGCGCATGACCTATAAAACGAGACACGGGACGAACCATTACTACTGGGAACCATGACGTCAGGCGTGTCGCCTAACCCAGTTGTGGTCCAGGATGGAGTCTTGGGGCAAGGAAAGCCGACATGGGTAAACCGCAGCAATGGAGACGGACATCCGCACCCATCCTATAATAATAATACCGCTCTGCTGTGTAATCTCCCCTGTGCGATTATCACTGTGAAATCTGCTTATCTCGGTTCACGCAGCACAATAAACCTATTACTCCGCTTCCTCTAAGAGCCAGAACTTTATTATTATTCCATCTACATGGACGTTCGGGGTCTTGATTTTTGCAGAACGAGTTGTAGTTTTGAATGCCTTGATATCATGTACTGAAAACAAAAAAACAGGAAAATAAATTCCAAGTGATGGGGAAAAAAGTGCAATTCTGCCAATTTTACTGGCATTCCCGCGAAGGAGGCCATAAAGCAAACATCTGCTGCAAGGTATCTTCAAACACAAGACAAAATTACCCCCAGTCCTCGTCTGACTCCGGCGTGTTTGGAGGCCATCACTGGTCTAATTCACTGCAGACGTGGTCGCACATCAGCACCGGGCACTGTGGATCCGACTGCTGCCCGTAATATTCTGGGGCCAGTGCCCGCCATCTGCATGGAATGTGTTTGCTGCCCTGGCAAAAGCAAGAACCCACGGGAAGATGAAAGGGATTGTACAGGCCACTTACTGTTTACATGTTCTATGGGTGGGGTGGGGGGTCCCTGCTCAGCTGCGCCCCCTGCTGGATAAAGCTGACAACTGCTTCCTGCTGTAAAAAAAATGGATCATGCAGGTGTATTCCACTGGTTGCTGCCAGTTCTGGACTGATGGCACTGCTGGACATTTTCTGATGTCAAAGGTAAAGGAAGCGTGATGTGTCCTTCATCCGCTGCACTAAGTGTCATTTACATTCCCCACCGTTGCCCATTCCTTGGTGCTTCTTCATAAGAGCCTGAACAGCAAATCTGGAAGCCCCAATCTGCTGTAAAATCTTCGCCTGGTAGACCCCCTGCTGATGCAGTATAACTACCTTGTGTCTTGCAATGGTGTATGACCTATGATGTGAAACTGTCTTCCACAATCTCACCTTTACAGCAGTGTTTGTATTTTTCCTCACCCAGTTTCTGTTCCAGTTAATGACTGTATTAGAATCTACATATAAAAATGATGATCGTTATCACCTGGTCGGTAGAATTGGTTACGCATACACCCGACTACAATCCTATAAAATCCTGGACTCTGTGCAAGTACCATGAAGAACTGATGAAGGCAAAGGGCGATGACACCAAATATTGGGGGAAATTTAGATTTTTCTTTTGTTAATTCACATTGCATTTTGTTGATGAAAATAAACGACACACACTTTTAGTTTACACAGTACTATATACACACAGGATATATCATTTTTGCATAGTATAAGCTACGGTAAGTTTCCCATGAGGGCATCAGTGGTGGGTATGTGCTGGCATCTAGTGGTCACTACTGGTGTTACATTTTAAACCAGAGACCTAAAATCCACAAAATCATTTACAGGGGTTCTCCACTAATTATTAATCTCGTATTAATAGCTCTTCAGTGCATCATACAATTAAAAAAAATATGGTATACTTACCTCCTGGGCCAGGGCCGTTCTTTCGATCCTAAAGGAAATACTACTTTCCATTACAATGTGAAAAGTAGAACAAGCATGGAAAAATATAGTTTTCCTCTAGAACAGTATTAAAAAATAAAAATAATATTAAAAGAAAAAAAATTATAGGTTTTTTTAATACTATTAGAGGGGACACAATATATTTTTTTTCAATACTGTTATACATAACAGTACTAAAAAAAATATACATATACAGTGGGGGAAATAAGTATTTGATCCCTTGCTGATTTTGTAAGTTTGCCCACCGACAAACACATGAACAGTCTATAATTTTAAGGGTAGGTTAATTTTAACATTGAGAGATAGAATATCAAGAATAAAATCCAGAAAATCACATTGTATAAAATATATAAATGTATTTGCATTTTGCAGAGAGAAATAAGTATTTGATCCCTTACCAACCATTAAGAGTTCTGGCTCCTACAGACCAGTTAGACGCTCCTAATCAACTCGTTACCTGCATCACAGACCGCTGTCTTACATAGTCACCTTTATAAAAGACTCCTGTCCACAGACTCAATTAATCAGTCAGACTCTAACCTCTACAACATGGGCAAGAACAAAGAGCTTTATAAGGATGTCAGGGACAAGATCATAGAGCTGCACAAAGCTGGAATGGGCTACTTATTCCCCCCCCGTATATCAATATATACATAGCACAAGATTTGGCCAAAAGTTGTGAGCCCATCCACCAAACGTCAAGGTAATCTCAAAACGGATGGGTAACTAACCTGTCTGCCTAGTGTGAACTATCATCAGAAAGTTAATTTATTTCAGTTCTTCAATACAAAAAGTGAATCTCATATATTCTATAGAGTAATTACACACAGAGTGATCTATTTCACGTGTTTATTTCTGTAAATGTTGATGATTATGGCTTACAGCCAATGAAAACCCAAAAGTCATTATCTCAGTAAATTAGAATAATTAACAAAAAACACCTGTAAAGGCTCCTAAGTGATTGTAAAGGTCCCTTAGTCTGTTTCAGTAGCTCCACAATCATGGGGAAGACTGCTGACTGACAGATGTCCAGAAGGCGTCACTGACACACTCCACAAGGAGGGGAAGCCACAAAATGTCATTGCTAAAGAAGCCGGCTGTTCACAGAGTGCCGGGTTCAAGCAGATTAATGGAAAGTGGAAGGAAAAAGTGCGGTAGAAAAAGGAGCACAAGTGACCGGGAGAACGGCAGCCTGGAAAGGATTGTTAAGAAAAGGCCATTCAAAAATCTGGTGGAGATTTACAAGGAGTGGACTGCTGCTGGAGTCATTGCTTCACCACACACAGACGTCTCCAGGACATGGACTACAAGTGTCACATTCCTTGTGTCAGGCTACTCATGATGACCAATAGACAACGCCAGAAGCGTCTTACCTGGGCCAAGGAGAAAAAGAACCGGACTGTTGCTCAGTGGTCCAAGGTGTTTTCAGATGAAAGTAAATTTTGCATTTCATTTGGAATCAAGGTCCCGGAGTCTGGAGGAAGAGTGGAGAGGCCACAATCCAAGCTGCTGGAGGTCTAGTGTGAAGTCTCCACAATCAGTGATGGTTTGGGGAGCCATGTCATCTGCTGGTGTAGGTCCACTGGGTTTTATCAAGACCAAAGTCAGCGCAGCCGTCTACCAGGACATTTTAGAGCTCTTCATGCTTCCCTCTGCCGACAAGCTTTTTGGAGATGGATATTTCATTCTCCA
This sequence comes from Ranitomeya variabilis, assembly GCF_051348905.1. Lineage (NCBI taxonomy): Eukaryota > Metazoa > Chordata > Amphibia > Anura > Dendrobatidae > Ranitomeya > Ranitomeya variabilis. The sequence goes on from NC_135238.1 coordinate 22,186,690, forward strand.
GCAGGACTTGGCCCCTGTCCACACTGCCAAAAGTACCAATATCTGGTGTAAAAACAACAGTATCACTGGGCTTGATTGGCAGCAAACTCCCCTGACCTTAACCTCATAGAGAATCTATCGGGTATTGTCAAGAGGAAGATGAGAGACACCAGACCCAACAATGCAGACGAGCTGAAGGCTGCTATCAAAGCAACCTGGGCTTCCATAACCCCTCAGCAGCGCCACAGGCTGATCGCCTCCATGCCACGCCGCATTGATGCAGTAATTGATGCAACAGGAGCCGCGACCAAATATTGAGTGCATTTACTGAACACACATTTCAGTAGGACAACATTTCAGATTTTACAATCATTTTTCAAGCTGGTGTTATAAAGTATTCTAATTTACTGAGATAATGACTTTTGGGTTTTCATTGGCTGTAAGCCATAATCATCAACATTAACAGAAATAAACACGTGAAATAGATCACTCTGTGTGTAATGACTATAGAATAGATTCACTTTTTGTATTGAAAAACTGAAAGAAATTAACTTTCTGATGATATTCTAATTTTGTGAGAAGCACCTAAAAAGAATATATATATATATATATATATATATATATATATACATACATACATACATACATACATACACACATACATACACTAAACATTAAAAATATACATTTATTATTTTTAAAAATAATTCATTATTTTTTTAATACTGTATATATATATTTGTACTGTTGTGTACAACTGTATTGAAAAAAATAATTATTTTTCCCCTCTAACAGTGTAAAATAAGTTGGTTATTTTTAAAAAATATATATATTATTTTTAATATTGCTTAGTATGTGTGTATACAAATATATAAGAACTAATAAATGTTTTAGAAATAAATATATATATTAGTATTTATTATTATAGCACCATTTATTCCATGGCGCTTTACATGTGAGGAGCGGTATACATAATAAAAACAAGTACAATAATCTTAAACAATACAAGTCACGACTGGTACAGGAGGAGAGAGGACCCTGCTGCCCGCGAAGGCTCACAATCTCCAAGGGATGGGTGAGAATACAGTAGGTGAGGGTAGAGCTGGTCATGCAGCGGTTTGGTCGATCGGTGGTTACTGCAGGTTGTAGGCTTGTTAGAAGACGTTGGTATATATATATACAGTTGTGGCCAAAAGTATTGACACCCCTGCAATTCTGTCCGATAATACTCAGTTTCTTCCTGAAAATGATTGCAAACACAAATTCTTTGGTATTATTATCTTCATTTAATTTGTCTTAAATGAAAAAACACAAAAGAGAATGAAGCAAAAAGCAAAACATTGATCATTTCGCACAAAACTCCAAAAATGGGCCAGACAAAAGTATTGGCGCCCTCAGCCTAATACTTGGTTGCACAACCTTTAGCCAAAATAACTGCAACCAACCGCTTCCGGTAACCATCAATGAGTTTCTTACAATGCTCTGCTGGAATTTTAGGACATTCTTCTTTGGCAAACTGCTCCAGGTCCCTGATATTTGAAGGGTGCCTTCTCCAAACTGCCATTTTTAGATCTCTCCACAGGTGTTCTATGGGATTCAGGTCTGGACTCATTGCTGGCCACCTTAGAAGTCTCCAGTGCTTTCTCTCAAACCATTTTCTAGTGCTTTTTGAAGTGTGTTTTGGGTCATTGTCCTGCTGGAAGACCCATGACCTCTGAGGGAGACCCAGCTTTCTCACATTGGGCCCTACATTATGCTGAAAAATTTGTTGGTAGTCTTCAGACTTCATAATGCCATGCACACGGTCAAGCAGTCCAGTGCCAGAGGCAGCAAAGCAACCCCAAAACATCAGGGAACCTCCGCCATGTTTGACTGTAGGGACCGTGTTCTTTTCTTTGAATGCCTCTTTTTTTCTCCTGTAAACTCTATGTTGATGCCTTTGCCCAAAAAGCTCTACTTTTGTCTCATCTGACCAGAGAACATTCTTCCAAAACGTTTTAGGCTTTTTCAGGTAAGTTTTGGCAAACTCCAGCCTGGCTTTTTTATGTATCAGGGTAAGAAGTGGGGTCTTCCTGGGTCTCCTACCATACAGTCCCTTTTCATTCAGACGCCGACGGATAGTACGGGTTGACATGTTGTACCCTCGGACTGCAGGGCAGCTTGAACTTGTTTGGATGTTAGTCGAGGTTCTTTATCCAACATCCGCACAATCTTGCGTTGAAATCTCTTGTCAATTTTTCTTTTCCGTCCACATCTAGGGAGGTTAGCCACAGTGCCATGGGCTTTACACTTCTTGATGACACTGCGCACGGTAGACACAGGAACATTCAGGTCTTTGGAGATGGACTTGTAGCCTTGAGATTGCTCATGCTTCCTCACAATTTGGTTTCTCAAGTCCTCAGACAGTTCTTTGGTCTTCTTTCTTTTCTCCATGCTCCATGTGGTGCACACAAGGACACAGGACAGAGGATGGGTCAACTTTAATCCATGTCAACTGGCTGCAAGTGTGATTGAGTTATTGCTAGCATCTGTTAGGTGCCACAGGTAAGTTACAGGTGCTGGTAATTACACTAATTAGAGAAGCATCACATGATTTTTCGAACAGTGCCAATACTTTTGTCCACCCCCTTTTTATGTTTGGTGTGGAATTATATCCAATTTGGCTTTAGGACAATTCTTTTTGTGTTTTTTCATTTAAGACAAATTAAATGAAGATAATAATACCAAAGAATTTGTGTTTGCAATCATTTTCAGGAAGAAACTGAGTATTATCTGACAGAATTGCAGGGGTGTCAATACTTTTGGCCACAACTGTATATATACACACACACAGACACATACATACTGTATTTTTCAGATTATAAGATGCACTTTTTCCCCTCAAAATTTAGGGGGGAAATCTTAAAATTTGAATATACCTTACTGGCTTCGGTAGAGCACTGTCACAGGGTCACTGCCGGCGGAGGCAAGAGTGGGGCGATGCTGCGGGTCGCAGGCTCGTAGGAGGGGGTGTTTGGAGACACGATGCTGCGGGTGTTCGGTGGTGCAGGGGCTCTGCTGACATTTTGTGAAAGCCCGGAGCCCCCCACTTCCATGGTTTACATTATGGTGGCCTCCGGGAAAATGGCCGCCAGGGGCGGTGCATGTGCAGATGGAGATCTAGGTGCTAAGATTTCGTCTCCTGAAATCTCCATCTGCGCATGCGCCGTCCATTTTCCCGGAGTCCACCGAACACCCGAAGCGTCGCTCCTCAGAACACTCCTTCCTTCCAGCCCGCTCCACTGCAGATGTTACCCCGCTGCGTCTTATATCGTATTTTGCCGCTTATATCTGTATATACACACATACACATCAAGCAGCTTTAATTTGAGGGTATTCACATCCTAATTGGAGTATGGTTTTTGCTCTTTAATATGGAGCTGTCTCTTTTTCTAGGGACCAAAAGTAATTGGACAATTATCTCAATAGCTCTGTAACGGGCAGCATGGGCTTTACCGTTGTTAATTACACAGGTAAAAGGTCTGGATTTCATCAGAGAGATACGAGGAATATTAGGAGTGGCCAAAACTACAGTTTGGTACAATCTGCAAAAAAAAGGGCACTGGTGATGAGCTTGGGAAGGCAAAAAGGCCCGAACGTCCACAGAAGAAAACAGTGGAGGATGATCGCATTATCCTTTCCATGGTGAAGAAAAACCCCTTCACAACATCCACCCAAGTGAGAAACACTCTCCAGGAAGTCTGTGCCTCAGTATAGATCTATTTCTTCTTTTTCAGTACTGTTTAATATGTGACTAAGAAAAATACAGAAAAGTTTAAATCACCCCCTTTTCCACATTACAAACATAACGATGTTTGTTATCGCTGCGTCAGTAGAAGTCCAAGTCTATCAAAATATCCAACTAATTAAACCACATGACTTAGGGGAAAAAAATGAAACCGTAAAAGAATTGCCATTTTTCATTACTACACTTTCAAAATAAAAAATACAGTAAAAAGTGATCAAAACATTGTATGTACCCCAAAATGGTATCACTATAACTACAGGTCGCTACGCAAAAATCAAGCCCCCACATAGCTCCATCCATGGAAAAAGAAAATAAGTTACTGAAAAAAAGCAACACAGACTTTTTTTTTTTTTTTACAAAAGGTTCAGATTTTTTTTTAACCCATAAAACACAACGTTGAGTTTGGGAGCACCGTTTTCATACTGACCTGAAGACTGATCCCATCGAGTTACTCTTACCGCAAGATGCCATAAAAAAAATAAAAAACCATGGCCGAATTGCATTTTTTCACCATTTCACCCCTGTTTTTCAGTACATTACATGACCATAGCGCAGCTCCACAGTGGCCGTGACATATGCTCCCGCTCAGGACCCTGTCAGGGACGTCGCTCTGTGCGGAGGTGCCCGGCTCCACCGCTGCTGCCCATCAGGTGATACCTGCGGCTCCGCGTTCTGATCAAAGCACTTCTCTGCCCCCATCTGATCCACGGGGGCGTCCCGAGCGCTCCTCATCTGCCGGATGTTCTCCAGTTCTTCCCTCCAGCTCTTCGGCTCCCATCTGAGCTTCTTATCAGTGTCCTCGGCCGCAGCCTCATATTTCACCGCAATCCTCCTCTTACCTCCAGATGACGAGGCGCGACCTGGAGAGAAGACAGCGCGGATATGATAAAGGGACAAGAGTGTAGACCGCTACGAAGGCTGCATGTGGCCCCATCCCCCTACAGGGACCCGACCGCTGTGGCCTCTACTCCCCTACTCTACAGGGACCCGACCGCCATAGCCCCTATTCCCCTACTCTACAGGGACCAGGCCACCGTGGCCCCTACTCCCCGCTACTGGTACCCGACCGCTGTGGCCTCTACTCCCCACTGCTGGGACCCAACTGCCGTGGCCCCTACTCCCTGCTGCTGGGACCCGGCCAGCGTAGCCCCTATTTCCTCCAACAGGGACCTGTATGCCATGGCCCCTACTTCCACCTACAGGGACCCGACCGCCTTGGCCCCTACTGACACCAGACTGGCGTGGCTCTTAATACCCCCCTACAGGGGCCTGACCACCGTGGCCCTTGCTTTCCCCCTACATGGACCGACTGCTGTGACCCCTACAAGGACCCGACCACCGTAGCCCCTTCTCCCCCCAACAGGGACCTTACCGCCGTGGCCCCTACTCTCCTCGCTGGGACCCAACCACTGTGGCCCCTACAGAGACCAGGCCGCCGTGGCCCCTACTCCACGCTACTGGTACCCGACCACCATGGCCCCTACTCTCCCCTCTACAGGAACCAGATCGCCGTGGCCCCTACTCCCCGCTACTGGGACCTGACCATCGTGGCCCCTACTGAGACCCAACCGCCGTAGCCCCTACTCCCCCCTCTACAGGGACAGGACCGCCGTGTCCCTTACTCCCCCTACTGAAGCCCGACTGCACTGCCTGCAGTGACCCCTACAGGGCCCTACCGCTGTGGCCCCTATTCCCCCTGCTGGGACCCCACTGTCGTGGCCCCTACCTCCACCTACAGGGCCCCCACCACCGTGGCCCCATCCTGCACATCTACCTAATACTTCAGGCACATAAAATAGAACATCACTCAGTTGGAAATCTTGCTTCACGACATGCAGAAAAGTGATTGGCTCCGAGGGGCGTGGCTAATCCTTCCGTGCATTATATATCCCCTGCCCGTCCCCAGCAGCAGCCCCTGTCCTGTCCGGCCTCGTACCTGCAGCCGGCTCCGTGGTCTCGGTCGGCTTCCCGTTCTGTCCAGCTCCCAGGATCTTCCTCCCGCTTCTCGTCACTCTTCTCCCGGCGCTCATCGCTCTCTGCAGCACTATTCACCCCGGGAACTACATGTCCCGTCAGCCCCTGCTCTTCCAGGATGCAGCACGTGACCATCCAGGTGGGTGGAGCTTCCAGGCCCTGAAGCCGAGAGCTGCTGTAGAGCCTCAGCGCAGTGCGCACTGGCCGGCCGGGCGTCCGGGAGACGGGAGAGCGGCGGAGCTGCAGGTCCGTCAGTGCGGCCGGGGCGGGGAGGCGGCTCCCGGGGTCGGGCTGCTGTCCCGCGGTCGGGCTGCTGTCCTGCGGTCGGGCTGCTGTCCTGCGGTCGCCTTGCTCCGCGTTCACACTGTGACAGTAGGGAGTGAGGGGCTGCGCACGTCATACGGCGCTAACAGTCTGCGATTAACGTCACCCACCAAAACTCCGACTCCCAGCCTGTGATAAGGAATGCTGAGAGTTGTAGTGGCTGGTGTGCGCTTGTGCTTGCTGTCAGTGAGTGGAAACACCTTGTTTGCATGCAAAACAATGTTTCTGCTCCATTCAGCTGCTGCAGAACTTCTTGTCCTCTACAGCTCTGTGCATGCCTCCCTGCTGCTGCGGAACTTCTTGTCCTCTACAGCTCTGTGCATGCCTCCCTGCTGTTGTGGATTGCCTTGGCTCTACGCTAGACACTCCAGCTGCTGCAGAACCTCTCTAAAAAAAAAAGGGAGCGCTTCAACTTTCCTGGTTCTCGAAAAGAGGCTCTGCAGCAGCTGCAATATTCTTATTGACAAAATGCCGTCACTTAGGTCCTGGTCTCCGATTTATGTTGGGTTTTTACAACCGTCCACATGCCCTGACAGTCACAGGCTAACAGTGCATGCTTGGACTTGTAGTTCCCCTGCCTGCAGCTTGGACATGGACTTCTGGCTGCGGCCTGCATTGTGCTTTGTCCTGACGGTGATTTGTTGTCACAGGGCTTCCCATTCACTGCAGTCATGGCACGACCGATGGGCCGGGACGCCGGCCTGAAGGAGAAGGTGAAAATGTTCCTGGGCCTGGGACCGTCGCGTGGGAAGCCCAAACATCTGGAGAGTCGCCAGCCGGAGTATGTGATCACGGCCGAGCTGCTGAAGGTGAGGGCCTGACATGACGTGGGCCTGAGGCTGCACCACCGAGGCCCTGGTGACATGATGAGGCTGCACCACCGAGGTCCTGATGACATGAGGCTGCACCACCGAGGCCCTGGTGACACGTCTCCCCTGCTGCTGCATCCTCAGTCATTGCTTTCTCCCTCCCACCAGGATCTGAGCCCAGAGAGTGCGCTGAGCATCCGCGTCCGAGCCATGAATCAAATCTGCGAGTTGGCGAAAACCAAGAAATTTGAGGATGTGAGTAACGCCTACCAGAGCAATGCTGAAGTGTAAAGCATGTGGGTGGGACAGTGCAGCAGCTGAACACCGGGAGGGTTCCTATGGACGATGACGCTAAATCGGGCTGATGGAAATCTTGAGGGTTGGTTTGTGTTTGCAGTTTGAACAAGCAGAGCTGTAGGGTAAAGCATGGGGAATGAGCTGAACAGCAGTAATTAACTCTTCTCTGATAGGTTTTAGACTACCTGAGACTCAAACATGTCAGGTAAGCTGGAGTCTCTTCCCTGGGGTCACATAATCACTGGGTCTCTGCTGGTGATTACTTTTTTGCAAGCTAAACATTCCCAGGTCCTTTTAATCGTTCCTTGTAGGACATACTTTGCAGTCCGCTCACCATCCTGGTAGCCCTACGCCAAACTTGCTCCAGATTTTCAGGTTTTTTGTTTAATGTGCCCAGAACTGGACAAAGTATTCCAGATGAGGCCTGACCAAGGAGGGAGTAGAGGGGGATAATTCACCTGACCTAGACTCTGTGCTTCTCTTAGTACATCCTAGAACTGTGTTTGCCTTTTTTGCTGCTGCATCACACTGTTGACTCCTGTGCAGTCTGTGATCTATTACTATACCCAAGTCTTTTTCACACGTGCTGTTGCTTTAGTTTTATTCTCCCCATTCGGTTACCACTGTTACAAACCATGGAGAAAAATAATGATCAATAATAACTAACTGTTCCCGGAAATCTCTTCTGACCTCTTGCGATGACAAACTATGGAAAAAAAAAATATATATATAATCTCATACAAAAAACCTTCACCATATTTGTTGTCCACATGACCGTAATAACCAAACTCTCATATATCAATGTTGCTGGAAAAATTAAAAATGAGTGCTGCAAAAACAAGGGGGAAAAATGGTATCACTTAGGCTACTTTCACACTAGCGTCGTGCACTGCACGTCGCTATGCGTCGTTTTTTCTCCATAGACTTGCATTAGCGACGCATTGCCACACGTGATAACCGTCGTGCGACGGTTGCGTCGGACAGTCGCCACCAAAAAAGTTGCATGTAACGTTTTTTGGTGCGTCGTGTCCGCCATTTCCGACCGCGCATGCGCGGCCGGAACTCCTCCTCCTCCTCCCCGCACCTCACAATGGGGCAGCGGATGCGTTGAAAAACAGCATCCGCTGCCCCCATTGTGCGGCGCTTTCACTGCTTGCGTCGGTACGTCGCAACGACGCAATTCATGTGAAAGTAGCCTAAGTGGTTGATTATTAAACTTTATATTATATAATCTGATTTTTCCGCCATCTTTCCTGTATTTCAGCACGCGGTAGAAGCGATCTGGACGTCTGTCTCGGATCTTCTGGAAGCCGATCAGCCAGCAGAGGGCAGACACAACGTCCTCAACTTGCTGAAAAATCTGATTATAGGACAGGTACGGCCCCCTGTTGCGGGGTGATATATTTTATGGGGGTGCAGACTGCAACTATCAGCATGCAGCTATCGGGACATGCTGGTAGTTGTAGTTTCACAACACTGGTGTAACAACATCATTTTAGGATGATTCTGCGAAAATGTCAGAACCTTATTTTCTTCAATGCATAGGGGGACCGGCTGGGCTTTCTCCGGGCTCACTTCTTCCACGTCATAAAGGATTACCCCAGTAAGGAGGACCTTGTGGAGAGGCTGGAGGTGTTCAAAGCCCTGACCGATAATGGCCGAGACATCACCTATCTCGAGGAGGAGCTGGGTAGGTATTGGGGTCTATGTGCCCTTGGCATGTAGTCAAGAATTGGCGAACGCTGCGCTCCATGCCCAGGAGGAGACCGGCCACTTCTCGTCAGTGGCCAGTAAACAATAAAATAAAAAATCCGCCCATTGAAACTTTTAAATTTTCACTTTTACCCACTCAAAAAGAACATATCATCAAATGACATCCGGAGCTGCAATCATAAAGTGGCCATGGCAATCATGGATCACACCAGGGCTGAGATCTGAATTCTGCTGTTTTTTTTTTTTTTTTTTAATTTAGCACAATCTAGAACTAATAAGAGCGTTTTTTTTTTAAGCCGCTTTTGTCCTGAAGTGGATGGACTCCGGGCTGTCTCCAGACTTTCTGCTGGTGTTGGTGAATCTGGTGAAGTTTCACAGCTGTTATCTGGAAAGTTATATTGCTCCTATGGTGCAGTGAGTATTCCTCTGGTCTCATACTGTGTTCTTATATACTGGTCTTGCTCTGATCCTGAGTGACCGCAGGGAAACAGTCAGCAAGTATGTTATCGGTCAAAACCCTTTTAATCTCTTGCAGAATGATTTGTCTGCTCTGTAACCGGACTACATCTTCCTATGACATTGAGGTCAGTTGTGTTCCATTCATTGGGCATGTTATTTTCTTTTATCCAGTGTATATGCCGCTGTTCTTCTCAATCTAACAATATCAATATTTATTTTTATATTTTTTTTATGTTCCTGAGATATGGCCTCCTCTTCCCTAGTTTATTCTTTATTTTACAACTGGGCGTGGCCCTCAAGATGACTCACCCCCCCCCGAAGAATTGAGAACCACACCCACTTGGCTAACAAAAGTAGATTTTTTTTAGACAAGGATGAAGAGGCCACATCTCAGGAACAAAAGACGAACCTCGCTGGATTCAGGGGAACACCCTGCTTCTTGTGTATGTAAGGCTGAAGCTGAGACTTGTGCTGCTTCTAGGTCTCGCTGAAGGTCCTGGATGCTGTGGTTTGCTACAACTGCCTCCCATCAGAGAGCATCCCCATATTCGTCATCACATTGTGTCGGACAATCAACGTCAAGGAGCTGTGTGAATCGTGCTGGAAGGTGGGCACTGACTAACTTGCTGACTGGTGGGGGGCCGACTCCTGTGACCGGCCGCCTCCGCTCCATTTAGTCTGCGGGGCTGAAAATCTGAGACCATCCTGAAACTTTTCAGGGCAGAGTGGAAAGTCATCACATCCAGTGCGGAGACATAATAATTCCAAGTTGCAGCAGCCCTTCTAGGCGCTGACTTATTTCTGTTCTACTTATCGTTAGATCCTTTTACCAGTAATGCTGTGCTTAAAGTGGGTGTCCAACCTTAAAGGGGTTGTTTGGAGGTGAGAAGCACTGCTGATTGTCAATGGCCACTTGATGGTTATTGTGCACACATCCTATTCTGGTTAATAGGACCCGTACATGAGACCGTCCTGACCAGGTCACACTATTGAGGCAAGGGAGTTTTGCATTAGCTGTCATTTGCTCGGGTCTGGAAGCAGTAGAGTTCAGAACAGCAGTGGCTTTAAAGGGGTGACTATTGGACCTATCCCAATGATGGAGGTGCACGATGCCTTCCACTTGTGCACAGAAGCGACAGACCTGTACCCACTCTGCACCCAGTGATTGATTCCTCCTCTAAGGAACAGTCTTTGGTCTGTGTTCTTTCCTTTATTTTTCTAAATCCCCCCCCCCCCCTTTTTTTTTTCTTTTTATCTTCTGCTGTTCAGAGTTGTTTTTCTAACCTTGTGTTTCTGAGAATGAGAATTTTATTTTTGTCTCCGCAGCTGATGAGAAACCTCCTGGGGACACATCTTGGCCACAGCGCTATATATACCATGAGCCGTATTATGGAAGACAAGTAAGACGAGGGTTCAGCTGCAGAGTGCGCTATGGTGGATGGTCTTATAGCTTAGTAGAAATGAGCCGGGCAAAACGGCATCAAATATTCCACCAAAACGTCATCATCATTTGGGATGTAGCTGAGCTGCGGTTGCACCTATGGGCGAGTCCTAGTGGGATTCCCATCCTGCGCTTATGGCGTATACAGACTATATACTATAAATGTGTATTAGATGCCGATACCTCGTCCCAATGGCTCTTGCATCTAAGAACAGGACCCTGATGCAGTCAGTGGGGAGGCGATTGGAATTTCCATACAAGTGATTAGGATTTTTTGATCACCTCATTACTAAAAGCCCAGTTTTCAAGAAAGTTGTGGGTCCCATTTGTTGGGAATCTCAACTATTGTACATCTATGACCTGAATCTACTAAATGGGAGGACCCCTTTAAATGGCTTCCAGGCCAGTGAGTGCTGCAAATCCTTCCTATGTACATCCCTGCCACCCCCAAATCACACATTGAATGATCCCTTACCTACCTTTACGTTGGAAGAATTTTTGTGGTTCTGGCGCTGAACTTTTGCCCATATACATTGGGAAGCGGCAGTAATATACAGCCCTGGTCAGAACGCCTTTCCTGGCTGGTTAATCCCTTAGATGCTGCTGTCAATGTGCATCCAAGCGGTCATGTGACGATGTCTCACTTTCACCATACAGGCCCAGCATGATTACAGGTTCCCGGTGGGTTATGGCTGGGGGAAGGACTAGCAACAAACTATAGTTTAGAAATCCCTCCGTTCTTGAGAATAGAAATTATTTTTAATTTGGGGTAAATTGCAAAGTTCATTGTGTTTGCAAGAACTTCTCAATTTCAGCCATTTAAGGTAAGAAAACCCCCTTGAAGAGCTGCCAAAATGATACTCGCACAACAATCCCAAAAAAATTCTGACGTTTTCAGTGATGTATATCTCAGGAAATGTCATGTACCAATTGTTAACTTTGCATTAATTCTGAGCACATACTGATTGTCTCTTCAGAGACTACTCGGAGGACGCCCCCCTGCTGAGAGGAGCTGTGTTTTTTGTCGGCATGGGGCTGTGGGGTGCACATAGGCTCTTCTGTTTGAAGAACTCTCCGATATCTGTGCTCCCCTCTTTTATAAAGGTAAATGATTACAGTCCAAGTGTTGTGGCGTGATTGAACATGACAACTAGTTTAGAAAATGTTTGTTTTTTTTTCCAGGCAATGAACTGTCCGAACGCAGTGGTGTCTTATGAGATCGTCCTGTCAATCACAAGACTGATCAAGAAGTACGGACGGGAAGTGCAGGCGGTCACGTGGGATGTTGTCTTGGATATCGTTAAACGATTGTTCCAGCAGCTCCAGGTACAGACCCATTTTATTCTAATATTTCTTATATTTGCTGTTATCCACTCTTTAGAAGACTTAATATTTGAGGCTCAACTTATATTACTGATCCTGTATTATACCCCAGAGCTGCACTCACTATTCTACTGGTGCAGTCACTGTGTACATACATTACATTACTGATCCTGACTTACATCCTGTATTATACCCCAGAGCTGCACTCACTATTCTGCTCGTCAGTCATTGTGTACGATACTGACCTTGTTGCTGCTGCGGTTTCCAGGTGCTGCGGAGTCAGGAGCTGCGGGCGGCTGTGCACAACCTGCTGACCGCTATAGAGGAGCTGTATGACCAGAATGAATTCCACGGAGATGGGGACAGATTCTTTGAACTTGTAGAGAAAAACTCCGATGAGCGACCTGTAAGTTCCCAGTCTCGGCATTAGGGAACATAGATGACAATTTGTAAAAACTCTGCACATGGGTTTTTTGACCAAGTCTCTCCATAATCCGCCCCTATTTGATGCTACATTTCCGTATCCAGACGGGCATTCTACAAACTCCATCCACAATTATCCTGTAACTTGACGACCTTTTCTGCGAATCCGCCATATTGATGCCATTTTGGACTCTTCCCAGGCCTCCTCTGTGGTGAATCTCATCACTTACCGTTCCAAGATCATTCACCCGGGGAAGGAGGGATGGGTGCAGGACCTGCAGAAACTGATGGACAAATACTTCAGGTCAGGGCGATGTGAAGTTTTGAACAACCTTTTCTAGTTTTACTTTTAAACATGGAATTCCCGGCTTTCTAAATCCTGTTCTTGACGTGCCGCCCGCACTGAGGTCCAGGTATTTTTTGTCTTCCAGGAATGAGTCTCGCTCTATCGTGCGTATGAAGGTTTTGGACGTCCTGTCGTTCTCTCTCAGCATCAACAGGCAGTTTTATGAGGTTTGTTTCCATGTTCTTAGTCTACAGGCTGCAGTTGTGCCCCCTTATAGGACTCTTATCTTGCATGAGCCCTGTTCCTTAGCGACGACATATGGCTTTAAACCCAACATTTAGTCCTTAACCCCTTCACAACATACGCCGTACATGTCGTGTCTCTCCCTTTGATATGGGCTCCAGCGCCGAGCCCACATCTTTCCCAGCACATGTCAGCTGCTCAAAACAGCTGACATGTGCCCCTAACAGTGCGGGTGGAATCGTGATCCACCTGCGGCTGTTAACCCGTTAAATGTCGCTGTCTGCGCTAGTGTCACATGACCGCGGGTCGCTGACTGGATGGCATGATGACAACCTCAGGGTCTTGAAATGAAAAACAACCTACACATGTTTTGTATCTACGAACTTGTAATGACCTGGAGAATCATAATGGCAGGTCCGTTTTAGCATTTGGTGAAGATGGTAAAAAAAAACAAAAACGTTGTGGAATTGCACTTTTTTTTGGCAATTTCACTGCACTTGGAATTGTTTTCCTGTTTTCGACTACACTGTATGGTAAAACCAAAGGTGTTGTTCAAAAGTAGAACTCGTCCCACAAAAACCAAGCCCTCACATGGCCATATTGACGGTAAAGTACAAGAGTTATGGCTCTGGGAGCAAGGGGAGCGAAAAACTAAAAAGGCTGCGGCGTTAAGGGGTTAAAGGGAATCTGTCAGAAGGATTTTGCTATGTAATCTGAGAGCAGCATGATGTAGGGGCAGAGACCCTGATTCCAGCAACGTCACTTTGATACCATCCCTCTTTTCTCTGCTGCAGAGCTCTGAATGCTGTGCAATACTTTCCTTTCCTAAGTTTCTCATGTTTCTCTATCCCCATGATGGCACCACGGAGAGAGGGGTCCGCCCCCAGGGACAGGAAACCTACAGGTGAAAAAGGGCGTACCTCTCTCCCACATCAGTTGGTTTCCTGTCCCTGACGGGGAACCTACAGCACGTACCTGAAGGATTCTTCGTGGAGTTCCAGGGGCTGATGCAGTCGACTTTCTAACAGGGGGCGCCCTGTTACGGCTGGATCAAGCGGTTTTTTCCTCTCTTTTTCTCCCTTTCCTGAAGCACCACCACAGGGGTCGGCGGGCCTCATGGGTGAGTGGAGGAAGGCAGTGAAAGGATCCAGTCTGCCTTCCATGAAAAAAAAAAAAAAAAAGAGAGGGGGGGTAAGGAGCAGGTGACGGCGGTCACCGGAGGACTCTTAATGATAATATGGAGGTAGCGGCGGCTATCTTTCCATAAAAGGCCAAGTAAGACGGGCCAGAGGACACCGGCGTAATTACCGGTAAATCGGTGTGGGCGTCGGTAATGGAGCGCTGGTGCGCTCACCGGCGCCATCATCGCGAAAACGCAGCGCTACTGCGCGCGCGCCGGCGTCCCAGTACATTCATTCCCTCATGTGAAGCTGGCAGAGAACCGGAAGTTGGGCGGGCGCATGCGCAAACAGTCACTTCCGGTTTCGCCGGCACTAATGCATAAAAGCAACGCCAGCACAGGGAAAATGGTGGCAAATTCAAACTCCAAGTGCACCTTACAGTGCGGAGGCCACCATGAGCGAAAGCGAGCAGCAGGTTATGCAGGAAGCCGTCCAGCGATCTCCTGAGCAGGCACAAGTGCAGCGGCGTCTGCACCCACAGCAGCAGCGCAAAGGAAACTCGTCCTCTGTACAGCGCAGCAGCAGCGGACGATCAGAGTCTCAACGCAGTCGGGGGTCTGCAAAAACCACACGGCCGGCGACGATTCCAGCGGATACAGTCACCAGGCCTGAGACGGTATCTCTGATCCACAGGGGGTGAGTGATCTACGTGAAAGTGCTGACTTTAATGTAGGGCTCTTTCTGTTCTAGGGGAGGAAAAGTACAGCCAAAACTAAGCACAGAGAATGTGCCATATGTTCAGACGAGCTGCCTTCCTCCTGGGAGAAGAGACTATGCAGCGTCTGTATAAAAAAGACGATTCAGGAGGAAACCCCATCATTTGCATCCGAATTAAAGTCACTAATAAAAAGCCAGGTGGAAAGTGCCATTAAAGGCATTAAAGCCACAAAGAAAAAACATAAGAAAACACCTGAGTCCCCCGTATCCAGTGCGGACGAGTCAGAGAGTGAACTATCTGACTCGAATAATTCGTCAGATTCTGACACCTCTTCAGTATCCTCTGAGGGGGGGCGCAGTTGCTTCCCTATCGAGGAAACAGACGCTTTAGTGAAAGCGGTCAGAGCAACAATGGGTCTAGTGGAGGAGAGACCTAAAAAAACAGCGCAGGACATAATGTTCAGCGGTCTGGAACAAAAAAGAAAAAGAGCATTTCCAGTAAATGAGAAAATTCACTCTCTAATTAAAAGAGAGTGGAAAAAACCAGACAAAAAAGCTCTCCTCACCCCCAAAAGAAAATACCCGTTTGATGACCCAGCCTGCTCATCCTGGAGTAAGGCACCAAAATTAGATGTGGCCATAGCAAAGGCCTCAAAAAAGTTTGCCCTACCTTTTGAGGACATGGGTACCTTAAAAGATCCGATGGACAAAAAAGCCGAGGTTTTTCTAAAAAACTCTTGGGAAGCGGCAGGAGGCGGACTTAAACCAGCGGTCGCGGCCACCTGCACAGCTCGCGCGCTAATGGTGTGGCTTGAGCACTTGGATTCCCAATTAAAAGGGAAAGTCTCTAGAGACACGATTCAAAAATCAGTGTCCGTAATGAAAGGTGCAGCAGCCTTTTTGGCGGATGCATCTGTAGACTCAGCCAGACTAGCAGCCAGGGCTGCCGCCTTTTCGAACGCCGCAAGACGTGCCCTGTGGCTAAAATGTTGGCCAGGGGACCTTCAGACAAAGACAAAACTATGTTCAATACCCTGTGAGGGGGAATTCTTGTTCGGCACAACGCTAGATGACATCCTCGAGAAAGCCGAGGACAAGAAAAAGTCTTTCCCTGGTTTCCCCAACCAATCATACAGACGTTCCTTTCGGAATAAAAAATTTATGCGGAGAAAACCTCCGAAAGGGAACAAAGAAACATGGGAGGAAAAAAGAAATAAAACCAGAGGGTTCCTATTCAACAAACCCACTCCCGACAACAAGAAAACTCAATGAAGGTGTCCCCCAGGTTGGCGGGAGACTAACAGAGTTCCTCCCAGCCTGGGAAAAAATTTCAAGCAGCCCCTGGATACTAGGCATAGTACGAGAAGGGCTCAAGCTAAAGTTCCGCATTCCCCCCAACAACCTCTTCATGGTGACACCACAGAGACAGTCTCAAGAACAGTCGGCTCTTCAGGAAGAGATTCTAGGCCTAGTCCAGAAGGAAGTCCTACAGGAAGTCCCTCACCAGGAAAGAGGCATGGGCTTCTACTCTCCCCTCTTCCTCCGAAAGAAGCCAGATGGATCATACAGGACAATAATAAATCTCAAAAAGTTAAACAGTTTTCTCGAGATCCCACACTTCAAAATGGAGACAATAAAATCTTGCGTAAAAATACTCTTTCCCAGGTGTTTCATGACTGTTCTAGACCTACGAGATGCATACTATCATGTACCGATCCACAAGGATCATCAAAAGTACCTCCGGCTGGCAGTGAATATCCAGGGGGAGGTGAAACATTATCAGTTTCGGGCCCTCCCTTTTGGGTTAGCTATCGCACCCCGGGTATTCACGAAACTAATGTCGGAAGTGATGGCTCATATACGAGAGCAGAATATCCTGATAGTCCCATACCTGGACGACCTCCTTGTGGCAGGGACATCATTCCATCACTGCAAACAGCAGTTGGATTTGGTTATGACTTCTCTGTCAAGCCTAGGTTGGCTGTTGAACCTTACCAAATCCAAAGTAGTCCCATCACAGGTACAGGAGTACTTGGGGATAGTCCTCGACTCGACCACACAAACGTGTTATCTTCCTCAGGGGAAGATTCAAAAGATGACACAGGCAGCGGTACAGTTGTCATCATCCCCAGTCACCACACTCAGGAAAGCCATGTCCCTGCTGGGCTCCATGACATCCTGTATCCCGGCAGTGCAGTGGGCACAATGCCATTCCCGAGACTTACAATGGGAGACTTTAAGTTCAAGCCTGTGTCTGGGAGGAAATTTAGACGGGCGGTTAAGCATATCACCAACTACGATACACTCCCTACAGTGGTGGGCAGATCCGATAAATCTTACCAAGGGGGTCCCCTGGTCACTACCAACAGAGAAAATCCTAACGACCGATGCAAGCCCCTGGGGGTGGGGTGCTCATATAGACGGTCAGGTGACACAAGGGAACTGGAACAAAAATCAGGAGCTAACCTCATCAAATATGAAAGAACTGCTAGCGGTAAAACTCGCCCTAATACACTTCCAAAACATCATCCGCTCCCACCACGTAAAAGTCTTTTCGGACAATCAGGTAGTGGTAGCATACCTAAACCACCAAGGGGGCACCAGGTCACAAACACTGATGGAAGAAACCCGGTCTATCTTCTACATTGCAGAACACAATCTGAAGTCCCTAACAGCCCTTTACATAAAGGGTTCAGAAAACCAGACCGCAGACTTCCTCAGCAGAACACGCTTGAGACAGGGGGAGTGGGAGCTGAAACAGTCGGTATTCAACCAAATAGTGAAACGTTGGGGAGAGCCAGAAATAGACCTATTTGCGGACTTTCAGAATCGGAAAGTGAGGAAGTTCTGCTCAATCGACCCCCGGGGAGGGCCAGTAGCTCTGGACGCTCTCACAGTCCCCTGGAACTATCGCCTCTCCTACGCGTTCCCTCCAATATCCCTCATTCCCCTAGTCTTGAGGAAAATTCGGGAGGAGGGAGCAACAGTGATAATCATAGCTCCATTCTGGCCTCGCAGGATATGGTTTTCTTGGCTGAGAAAGATGTCCTTAGACAGTCCGTGGGTTCTACCAGACACGCAAAATCTGTTATCCCAGGGCCCAGTGTGTCACCCCAATGTGAAAAGCCTACATATGACAGCCTGGCTTTTGAAAGGAAGCTATTAAGCAGCAAAGGGTTTTCATCCAACCTGGTGTCCACATTACTACAGAGTAGGAAACCCGTAACCACCAAAATATACGGCAAAGTGTGGAAAAAATTCATGTCTGTATCAGGGGTTGACCCAGGGGGGGAAATCCCAATAGATAAGATTCTCGAATTCCTGCAAAAGGGTTTGGAAAAAGGGCTAGCTACGAGTACTCTAAAAATTCAGGTAGCAGCCTTGGGAGCACTATATAATTATGATCTAGCCAGAAACCGATGGATCGTGAGATTCATCAAAGCCTCGGGTAGATTAAAACCGGTTCCTTTGCATAATGCCCCTCCATGGGATCTAAACCTTGTTCTAAATGCACTAACCAAATCTCCTTTTGAGCCCTTGGCAGACGCACCCCTAAAGATTCTATCTTTAAAAACAACACTCTTAGTGGCCCTAACCTCAGCCCGTCGCGTTAGTGACATACAAGCATTGTCCGCGGGCCCTCCCTTCACTCAAATTCTTGAGGACAGAGTCATTCTAAAAACGGACCCGGCTTACCTCCCAAAAGTCGCGTCTCAATTTCACAGGACACAAGAGGTCTCCCTGCCCTCATTCTGTCCCAACCCCAAGAATGAGGGAGAAAAAACACTACATACCCTTGATGTTAGGAGGTGCCTACTCCAATACTTGTCAGCCACTAGAGAGTGCAGGAAGGATAGGGCTCTGTTTGTCTGCTTCCAGGGTCCACGGAAGGGACAGAAAGCGTCAAAAGCTACGCTAGCGAGGTGGATAAGAGATGCCATCGCCCTATCCTACTCTTCCAGCGGGACGGCCATCCCGGAGAATATAAAGGCGCACTCGACCAGAGCAGTGGCATCATCCTGGGCGGAAAGAGCGGGCGCGTCAATACAACAGATATGTAGAGCGGCCACTTGGTCTTCCCAGTCTACATTTTTCAGACACTACCGCTTAGACTTGACCTCCTCTGATCTCACCTTTGGTCGAAGGGTTCTAGAGGCAGTGGTCCCTCCCTAAAAAATTACAATCTATGTAAATCTCTCCGTGGTGCCATCATGGGGATAGAGAAAATCGTAGTTACTTACCGATAACGGTATTTCTCTGATCCCATGATGGCACCCGTATATTCCCTCCCTTTTCACACACAGGTGTGCACACTATAATGTATAGTTAGTTACCTTTAGCCACGGTGCCTCTGTTAAGTAAAAAATTGTTAAGTTTAATTTGTGTAAATATCAAATTGCAGCTGAAGTTCTGTATAAGGCTCTGTTAACCAACTGATGTGGGAGAGAGGTACGCCCTTTTTCACCTGTAGGTTTCCTGTCCCTGGGGGCGGACCCCTCTCTCCGTGGTGCCATCATGGGATCAGAGAAATACCGTTATCGGTAAGTAACTACGATTTTTTGTCTCTCATTAGGAGGAACTGATTGAGAAGGTGGTTACCTGCCAGTTGGCCCACATTCCTGAAGATAAGGATCATCAAGTCCGAAAACTTGCCACCCAGCTGCTAGTGGACCTGGCTGAATGCTGCCACTCCTGCCACTTCAACGGCCTGATGGACATCATTGAGAGGGTGAGGGTTGCGTCTGTCATCTTCTTATGGGACCTTTTTAGAATGACCTCCTTCTATGGACACTTGGCTGGTCCAGATGTCGTATGATGGATGCAAAGTGTAAAAGAAAAGGGCCCCTGGCAGTTATATACCCATGTCACATTATCTTAGTATGAAACCAACTTTTTATTTTCCCTTTTTGTTTTTTTTAGGTTGTTACCCGTTCTCTGTCACTGTCTGAGTCTGCAGGACAGGACTCATCGTCCCTGGAAGATGTGAAGACCTCTGTGCTGGGGCTCATGGTTATACTACAGGTGGGAAAGAGCACTTACTATACATGTCTTAAAGGGGTACTCATCTTGCATCACCAGGATATGCTATCCCTTTATGATCACTGGTCTGACCTTAGTCCCCCACCCATCTTGTGACCATAAGGACTGCAGTGTTATACTGCGGCGTCCTGTTCTATGTTTCTACCTTGCCACCCGGCTGCGCACAGAAAACTGCAACCAGCCGCTTTCTCTCTGCGGAGGAAGGTGTGCAAAGGGCAGAACATTTAAGCCAGCAATGTGGTGGATTTTTTCTTCAGATTAGCAGGGTCCCAGAGGTTTCACCCTCTCCCACAATCATAAGTCGATGGTAAAACTACAGGTATACTGTAATTTTATAACGTTGGATGGCAGCTTTTAACATGTCTGTCGTCTGTGCAGACCAAGCTGTATTCTCTACCGGCCAGTCATGCCATGCGTGTGTACGAGATGTTGGTCAACCATATCCAGCTGCACTACAGAAACCTTTACAGCTCCCCCATGGCCAGCAGTATACGCCTGCAGGTGAGTCTCGGCTGAATTTAGACTGTCCGAACTGCCTGCAAGTCTCCCGACCCGATCTCGGCAGCCTCATTTATGCCTTGTGTTCTGGTCTGGAGACTTGCAGCCGGTCCGTACAGATACTGATTTTCTCTGATGGCCATTGGAAGACTATCTAACTTTGCAAAAAATGGATATCGCATCAATATAGTTTATTGCCTTTGGTGACTCTCTAAATTTTGCCTGCTCCTGGGAAATCCATTTTAAGAAGTGGCTCCTCTGGTCAGTTCGAGCTCATACAGATGTCCTCATTCTTTATTTTTCTTGAAAGGTGTTTGATTTCTTCTTGCTGCTACGAACTGACTCTCTGAAACGCATCGGTCTTCCCAACAAGGATGGAGCCGTGAGGTTCAGCCCGTACTGCCTTTGTGAATCTGTGTAAGTGGGTGAATTGGGGAGATGTAGTTATGCGATTCATCTTACACTTATAAAGCAAAGCCTGGGAGTAAATCTATATGCTGTGGAGCAGAAATCGTAGGAACCTCGTGAAGACATTAGCCTTCACTTAGTCTCGCTCCAGATTTCAATCTGTGGACACGATTTCTGGGCATTGCTTTAAGTGAAGGGTTTATACCAGGTTAGTAAGTTATCCCTATCCTGAGTATAGTGTATAGGACATCTTCCTGATTGTTAGGACCCCCATTGATCCATAGAGTGGGTCTCTGAAGAGCCCTGTCTGGAGCAGAGGCCGACCGTGTGCACCTCCATTTATTCTCAGTGCTGCTGCGTACTATCCGGATCACTGAGGGGTCCGGCATTTGCACTCTTAGTGCGCAGTTACTTATCCCCCTATCCGATCTATGGGATAACTTAAACTTGGCACAGCTTCTTAAGTATTCTTTTATCCCTTCAGGAGTGAACCTGAGAAAAGGCTGCCGGGTACCCTGTCTCCTCCCGCGGGGAGCCCCAGCCTCTCCTCCCAGGGCGGCTACCCTCGCATGGGTTTCCTGCCATTCTCCTTGGCATTTGGGACCATTCTACAATGCCTGAAACAGGTATTGTGCTCATCCTTTGTCACTGGGTTTTTTCTGACTTTAGTGTTTTTAGTTAATTTTCTTTTTTAACCCTTAATCTCATAGGAGACAGACTGGAAAGTTCTAAAACTGGTTCTAAACAAGCTGCCGGAGTGCCTTCGTTACAAGCTCCTCATCCTGTCCTCCCCCTGCAACATTGACCAGCTGTCGGCTTCTCTGTGCACCATGGTGAGCAACCTGCAACTCGTACCACCTAGGCAAACCTAGTCTACATGGATGACCTTGAAGAAATAATAATAATAATAATAATAAATTTATTTATTTTTTAAGCTGTCAGACCGAAGTGCAAGCGATCGCCTTTACAACACCCCAGACGGTTTCTCTCGTACGGACCTGCAGCTTGCGGTGGTTCCTGTGCTGACTGCGCTGACTTCATACCACCCATACTTGGACATCAGTAAGCAGGTATGACCATACGGGGCTGTTCCTGAAAAGATTAGTCTGTCTTTTCCATGTATATTAGTACGGCGCATACTAAAGGCCAAACTGCAGCAATTTTCCTTGATTGACGTCTTAATTCAGGCCTTTATTGAATTCCCTTTGCATTGATGGCTTATCCTCCAGACCATCAATCAGTATGGCTGTATCCTCAAATGGCAGCTGTGATAGACATCCATCCATCTGTCCGTCAGATTCTGCAAATGCTCTGCCCAATCAGATGAGAAGGATTGAGCCACAGCACCAACCACATACATATAGCTGCCATCACTGTCATAAAACTGCAGCAGAGGGGCCACAGTGCCCCCCGTAATCACCGCTGCTCTTATCTTGGGTTAGGCCATCAATGTAAAATCTGGAAAACCTCTTGGAGATTGTTCAGGACTTTGATACTGCTGGCATATAGCTCAGTAATATCAGATCGGTGGCGATCCGACACCTGCCATTTCCACCGATCAGTTATCACTTCTTGCAGCACAGTGTGTGGAGCCAGAACCGCACCGCTCCATTTGCTGTAATGGGTCCGATTTGAGTTTTGTTTTTTTTTGTTTTTTTTTTTACCATGCCTGGTGATTCTTGTTCACAGAAGGAAATGGTGCGTTGTCTGGAAACCGGCCTGATCTACCGCTGTGCCAAGCAGTGTGTGGTCGCCCTGTCCATGTGCATGGTGGAGATGCCAGGGATCCTGATTAAATCGCTGCCTGTGCTCATTGTGAAGCTGACTCACATCTCCGCCACAGTCACCATGGCCATCCCCATGCTGGAGTTTCTGTCCAGTAAGTTATTTCCTACAATGGTAGGTGGGATCAGAAGATCAGTAAGGCTGTATGATAATGTGATGGCGACTGTGAATCCTTCTGCGTGTCTGCTTTCTTTTCTTTTCCAGCTCTTGTTCGGCTGCCGCACCTTTATGGCAACTTTGCTGCAGAGCAGTATGTCAGTGTGTTCGCCATTTCTCTTCCCTACACTAATCCATCAAGGTAAGTAGCTGCTTGTCCTCTGTTTTTTAAATGCTTTTAATATTGAGAGAACCCATGACCGACCCCCGGGTCCCGCACTGATCCCTACATTGGAGCGGTGTTGGAATAGCGAGGTGGCTGTGCACGCTCCTTTCATTACTTTTTTTTTTAGACTGCTGGAGGTAGTGGAGTACAACTCATGTCTTTCCAGTAGTCCCATTGAGAAAAACCAGAGCAGTGGTGTGCACTCACGGCTAGTGATGAGTGAATATACTCGTTGCTCGGGTGATCTCCGAGTATTTGTAAGTGTTCGGAGATTGTTTATCGCCTCAGCTGAATGATTTACGGCTACTAGATTGCTTGATTACATGTGGGGATTCCCTAGCAACCAGGCAACCCCCACATGTACTCAGGCTGGCTAGTAGCTGTAAATCATGCAGCTGCGGTGTTGAAAACTAAATCTCCGAGCAGTCCTAAATCCTTGGAGACCACCCGAGCAACGAGTATATTCGCTCATCACTACTCAAAGCCAAGAATCCATTTGTCTGGGCGAATCTGGATCGCTGGGGATCAGCATGCGAACACCTATCAATCTGCTATTTAGACTAATGATTAAAATTTTGGGAAGAACCATATTTTAAGGCAAAATCAATGTGCTGGATTTGTTTTCGATTCTGCTCCCCAAAACCTGCAGTATGACAGGTCAAAGCATGAGATACTGAAAATTGCATCTGGACATTCTCAACTTTTTTTTTTTTATAAACTCCGTACACTTTTCAGTATCTCTGCCGTGACGCCATTGCAGATAAATGTCTCATCTACCTGTACAACCTCCTTCCTTACAGGTTTAATCAGTACATAGTGTTCCTGGCCCATCACGTCATCGCCATGTGGTTCATCAGATGTCGGCTGCCTTTTCGAAGAGACTTTGTGCCTTACATAACCAAGGTAAACTGCGACTGGTTACCGGATCCCTACTGTTATCCCGAAATTATGCTCAGCCCACCCTCCTCTTCACCTTCACAGGGTCTTCGCTCCAATGTCCTGCAGAGCTTTGATGACACTCCTGAAAAGGGGAGCTTCAGGGCCCGCAGCACCAGTCTGAATGAGAGGCCGAAAAGGTAAGACGTCTTCCTGTATGTGAAGCTGTAGGATAGCTCTTCATCACAGCATCCATTGCATCCCGGGACCACCCATAGTGACTCCCATCATTTAGCTGTGAAGTAGCTTTCCACCTGTCACTGTATAGTAATAACCTATATCAAAGGGTCACAGTACTGTATGACTTGGGCTCGTCAGGGGATCACATTGAGACTAATTTCTAGAATGAAATGGCTCTTGCCCCTTTGGTACATTGCAGAGCTTTCTATCACGAGCAATGATTTACTTTCCTATGATTTTTGCCCCGGCTTTAGGCTTTCGGGTGTTTCTTAATCCTGCGTCCTTTTTCTTGCATTTTTTTACATCTGTATATGATGGCTTCCCTGCTGGCGGCTCCTTCATCGCTCTGCCTGCGACCATTACACCAGTGACTACTACCCTCACTCTCCATTCCAAGCTTAGGTTTTATTCCCGTATGAATGCTGCTTTGTGTTGTGGATTTTGCTCTCATGCGCCTGTGATTTGCTAATTTGTGTTTCCACCATCTTGACAGGGAAATCTATTACATTAACAGGTATGTTGCGGTGCTTTCACCCATCCGCACCGGGTGCCATCGTTCAGGTGCTGCCGGGTGACTGCTATCTCATGGAAGGGAAAAAAAAAGATGAAACTTATTCTTTAAGGCGTCTCATTTTGCACATCAGTGATATCTTGTGGTGCCCTCCACTTATCTATTTTCATTTTGCACATCAGTGAGACATGTTGGATTTTCTGCTATTTTTTTTTTTTCGTGTCCTCTGAAGACCCCTCCACTAGGAGCAGCTAATAAACCGCAGACTGCGACACATTTGACTGGACGCATGTAATACACTTCATCTATAAAGGGGGCACATGGGGCATTCATACTTGTAACGGGGGAGGCACTCGTGTCAGTACTACTTTATGACAATATCTGAACTCATACTTTTTAGGGGGAATTATGACTTTATAAGGGGCACACAAGACCATTCTACGAGGAGGCATTTCAACTTTCTACCGTGGTGCTAGGACTTTGCAGGTAATGCCCTATTATAAACTTGAAATGCCTCACGTGCCCCCTCGTAGAATAGTCTCTGGTGTTCCCTAAAAAGTGTATTACTTCTCAATATAACGTAGTAATTTAACAGGGTCCCCTTAGAGTCTGATACAGGGTCCCCCTTAGTCTGCCACAATGGGGGGCTATTCTAGGCATTATTACTTTATAAAGGGGTGCTCTAGGCCTCTTCTTTATAAGGGACACTTGGCACAGGATTCCTTGCCACTTGGGGAATTACAACCTTTGAGTGGGATTCGTCATCTTCTTGGCATAGCATGTCACTCGTGACAATTTCTCACTGCTAAACATGGCTTCCAGGGTAAGAGGTTGGGGGTCCATGTATTTAAATCATTATTATTATATGTGCAGTCCAGGTTCCCCCCATAGATCTGCAGTGTCTCCTTTTGCATTTCCATGAGATCTGTCAGCTGCAGTGCCTGGACGATGCCTCCAATATAACCACAGGTGGATTTCTTGGTCTTTTTCCTGCTGTTTCTGTTGCACTGCTGCTTTTTTGTCCAATA
Source organism: Ranitomeya variabilis (assembly GCF_051348905.1). Classification (NCBI taxonomy): domain Eukaryota; kingdom Metazoa; phylum Chordata; class Amphibia; order Anura; family Dendrobatidae; genus Ranitomeya; species Ranitomeya variabilis. The sequence continues at coordinate 22,212,294 of NC_135238.1, forward strand.
TATATATATATATATTATTTTTTTTTCTTTTATTTTAATTGTTTTTTTTTTTCCTATAAAATGTCATGTAATGTATTAAAAGGACCATTTGTGCGCTGCAGATATCGGTGCATGAAGTCCGAACAATAGTAAATAACAAGCACCACAATGTCTGCTGTTCACTAGTTTAGCCTGGACAAAAAGAATCCAGGTTAAGATGTGCAATTCTGGCTTGGGCACTTCTTCCTTAAATATTAGGAAACTGCATGATTGGCAAACTCCTGGTATGTGGTGACCTGTGCCATCTGTAATTGAATGTTGAAGTGCAGCCATGGTGAATTTGATTCCTCTCTGGCATCCTATAGATTGTTTTATGACTTTGTCTCATTTGTAGCTGCTGTAGGAAAGTCTAATGTTAAATATTAAATGGAGGGAGAGGAGGGGGATGCAGCTGCAGTCAAAGAGCCTGAGATTGCTTGCTGTGATAGGGGAGAAGAAACTGTACCAGCCAGAACCCACATAATCAGTGCATAGATGCAGACAATGTGCACAGTGCTTAAAAGTTCTTTTCTATTGAGCTTGTAAGCACTGATTTTGAAACGGAGCGCACTGTTACCTCCTAATCCCGGCCAGCTTCAGCGCAGTGCTTGCAAGTAAAACTGCAGCAGTGGCCGGTCTCCAAGACAACCAGCTGCAAACAAGTGTTAATATCTCAAGAACGGATGATCATTTTAATAAGAAGTAAATTGCAAAAGTGCTTGTATTTACGATCTCTATCCAGCAAAATCCAGCTATGGTATGAATTCTGTAAGAGATTGATGTGCCCATGCAGTTTCCTAATATTGTCAGGGGAGCACCAGTCAAGGTCGGCCACAATTGACTCCTATGATGACTTTGCCGATTTTTATTTAATTTTCTCATTTTGCTTCTTGCCCTCTCATTTGTCGCATTTATGTTTTTTGTTTGTTTTTTTTCTGTTTCTCCCTTTCTATGGTGTACACCCCCACGGGCCTTCTGATGTACCCACTCTTCACATCTTTACACTGGTTTCCACCTTCATCCTTTTGTGTGGTTGGGGGTGAATACTTTCTCCCTACCTCACGTGGGCTGGGTCGGCGGGCATCAATGCCCCAATTTAATATCGTCCTGCGGGGGTCACTTCTTGAACGGGTAGCTTGAAGCTATCCAAACCAGCTAAGCCGGGCTTGAGTGACTCCTCCCCGGTGAAGGAGATGAGGGACCTCTCCAATGCCTTTCGATCTCGCAGCATCAGTGTGTCGGAGCGTGCTGCATACAGGTATAGGGGGGGACCGGGTTACACTGTACCCGCACACTGGGCTATTGAATTGCATGCCAAGGAGACTTGCATGGCAGTCCTAGACACTAGTGCCCACTCTGTAACCAGCGCCCAGCAGCCCTAACCAATGCACGTTTTATCTACTGAAATACTGAAACTTTTGCAACAAATAGAAGAACTTTAACAAATGAGACAAGTGCAATCTGAACATCACCAGGGGGTGGGGATGGGGGGCATTGTAGACTAAAGTGTTATGATTGGTGCATGATTGATATTAATACTGAATCGGGTCTGTGGATCATGACTTGGGTTCTTCCTCTAGTTTCCTTGGGTTTGATCCATCGGATTGGCCGATCCATGCATTACTGATAGACTGGTCTGGCATGCAATTTCTCAAGAACTGATTATTGGTAACCGTGCAACTTTGCTTCACTTCTTATTGACCTGGATTATCCGCCTTCATGCATCAACGTAGCCAGGCTCATCTGCAGGTGCAAAAAAGTGCAAGAGTTTACAGGTAGCATCTTAGTGTTTCCTCAAACTCCTGCACTGATCGGTGGCTGCAGGTGGGCATGACTGGCGTCCGCAGCCGCACTATGGGACCCCAGCTTTAATCTGGCCAAACACTTAGAAAATCTAGCTCTTCTGACTCCCCCCATATGCATTGATGGCAGAGTAAGTGGTTGCCTCTGACAGCTGCTTATTTACTGTAAGAACTAATGGATGGGGCCTATGGGAGCTCAACTGCTTGTTTTCCTATTCGGTTTCTCTTCCCTACTTCTGTTTCACTTGCCTTTTTTCCTTCTTTGCCTTTGCCCTTTTTCCTTCTGTGCCCTTGCCCCTTTTTTCCTTCTGTGCCCTTGCCCCTTTTTTCCTTCTGTGCCCTTGCCCCTTTTTTCCTTCTGTGCCCTTGCCCCTTTTTTCCTTCTGTGCCCTTGCCCCTTTTTTCCTTCTGTGCCCTTGCCCCTTTTTTCCTTCTGTGCCCTTGCCCCTTTTTTCCTTCTGTGCCCTTGCCCCTTTTTTCCTTCTGTGCCCTTGCCCCTTTTTTCCTTCTGTGCCCTTGCCCCTTTTTTCCTTCTGTGCCCTTGCCCCTTTTTTCCTTCTGTGCCCTTGCCCCTTTTTTCCTTCTGTGCCCTTGCCCCTTTTTTCCTTCTGTGCCCTTGCCCCTTTTTTCCTTCTGTGCCCTTGCCCCTTTTTTCCTTCTGTGCCCTTGCCCCTTTTTTCCTTCTGTGCCCTTGCCCCTTTTTTCCTTCTGTGCCCTTGCCCCTTTTTTCCTTCTGTGCCCTTGCCCCTTTTTTCCTTCTGTGCCCTTGCCCCTTTTTTCCTTCTGTGCCCTTGCCCCTTTTTTCCTTCTGTGCCCTTGCCCCTTTTTTCCTTCTGTGCCCTTGCCCCTTTTTTCCTTCTGTGCCCTTGCCCCTTTTTTCCTTCTGTGCCCTTGCCCCTTTTTTCCTTCTGTGCCCTTGCCCCTTTTTTCCTTCTGTGCCCTTGCCCCTTTTTTCCTTCTGTGCCCTTGCCCCTTTTTTCCTTCTGTGCCCTTGCCCCTTTTTTCCTTCTGTGCCCTTGCCCCTTTTTTCCTTCTGTGCCCTTGCCCCTTTTTTCCTTCTGTGCCCTTGCCCCTTTTTTCCTTCTGTGCCCTTGCCCCTTTTTTCCTTCTGTGCCCTTGCCCCTTTTTTCCTTCTGTGCCCTTGCCCCTTTTTTCCTTCTGTGCCCTTGCCCCTTTTTCCCTTCTCTTGCACTCCACCTCTCTGAATCCAACATCAAGCCTGCGCTGATGACCGGGTGATTATGTGCAGGCTGCAGCGGTGATATCGCATGAACGGCACTGCCTAGCAGCCCCATTGAAATAGGCGGCAGCAGGTGTTGAGCTCAGTGATTGGTTGCAGCGCTGGTCATGTGACATGGATACAGAGAGTTGGAGTACAAGCTGACTTTTAAGTGACTAATTAGTAGTAAAAAAAGACCTGAAAGGAGAAAATCCCTTTAATGTGAATGGCGGCTGATTTTCTAACAGAAGAAAACCTCCATATACTCTATGCATTGAGATCTTTCAGATTGGCACATGGCTGGCGAGTTTGCGTTTTGGGCCATGGTCCATGCAGAAGTAAAGCAAAGTTATGTAGGATGATTAAAGCTGGAGCTGCCCTTTAAGGCAAAATTTGCATAATCGGAGTGGAAATGGGAAATCTAAGGTTCTGCCTTTCGTAGTGGCTTTGTCTCCGGGTTCAGTCATGCTCCTACAGACCTGCCGTGAAGTGTCCGTAGTCTAACATGTCATTGTCTCGTCCAGCCGGATGCAGACGTCCGTCACCAGCACCAGCCTGAGCTCGGCCGATGAGAGCTCCATGGCCCAGGCCGACGACAGCCTGAAAAATCTCCATCTAGAGCTAACGGAGATCTGTCTAGACATGATGGCCAGATACGTGTTCTCCAACTTCACTGCGGTTCCCAAGAGGTGAGTCTAAAGCGGCAGAGGCCCTGTGTCCATGGGGGGAGTGCCGACTGTTATACCAGCAGCGACCAGAGCGAGCCCAGATCACTGCTATTTAACCACTTAGATGCCACTGTTATCGCTTTACCTTCCAGGTCTCCAGTTGGGGAGTTCCTCCTGGACGGAGGAAGAACCAAGACCTGGCTGGTTGGAAATAAATTGGTGACTGTGACAACAAGTGTAGGGAGAGGGACACGTTATCTCCTTGGCCTGGATACTGGGGAGGTCCCGAAGGAGGGGGATGGTGATGCCAGGTAACTGCGGCTTCCTTACAATATTCTGTGCTGGCTTATTGCAGGGGAAGTTTGTGGTAATATTGCTGGGGTTCACAATCGTTTCGGGGAACCTAATGACTGTTTTCTGTCTCGAAGCACATCTATGCAAACGGAGCTCCCTAAGATCGAGGTGCAAGTGAGAAAGTCTGGTCTGCAGCGCCACCGAGTCCGCTCCATGTCTGGTGAGCTCACATCATTGAGGGAGAATTCCTCTCACTTTCTAGGATTTCGGGGAATCTTCTGTGCTGCATACATCAGGATCCATGGCACAGATTCCACCAAAATCTACTGTCTCTACTTTACAGTGATTGACAAGCCACAGAATTAATGGTGCATCACTAGTAGGGTCTCTGCCCCATAATAATGTCATAACCTGAGCATCACTAGTAGGGTCTCTTCCCCAGAATAATACCATAATCTGAGCATCACTAGTAGGGTCTCTGCCCCATAATAATGTCATAACCTGAGCATCACTAGCAGGGTCTCTGCCCCATAATAATGCCGTAACCTGAGCATCACTAGTGGGGTCTCTTCCCCAGAATAATGCCATAACCTGAGCATCACTAGTAGGGTCTCTTCCCCAGAATTAATAATGCCATAACCTGAGCATCACTAGTAGGGTCTCTTCCTCAAAATACCATAACCTGAGCATCACTAGTAGGGTCTCTTCCCCAGAATAATGCCATAACCTGAGCATCACTAGTAGGGTCTCTTCCCCAGAATAATGCCATAACCTGAGAATCACTAGTAGGGTCTCTTCCTCAAAATACCATAACCTGAGCATCACTAGTAGGGTCTCTTCCCCAGAATAATGCCATAACCTGAGAATCACTAGTAGGGTCTCTTCCTCAAAATACCATAACCTGAGCATCACTAGTAGGGTCTCTTCCCCAGAATAATGCCATAACCTGAGAATCACTAGTAGGGTCTCTTCCTCAAAATACCATAACCTGAGCATCACTAGTAGGGTCTCTTCCCCATAATAATGTCATAACCTGAGCATCACTAATAGGGTCTCTGCCCCATAATAATGCCATAACCGGAGCATCACTAGTGGGGTCTCTTCTCCAGAATTAATAATGCCTTAACCTGCGCATCATTAGTAGGGTCTATGCCCCAGACTAATGGCATAACCTGAGCATCACTAGTAGGGTCTCTTCCCCAGGATGCCATAACCTGAGCATCACTAGTAGGGTCTCTTCCCCAGAATAATACCATAACCTATGCATCACTAGTAGGGTCTCTTCCCCAGAATAATGCCATAACCGGAGCATCACTAGTAGGGTCTCTTCCCCAGACTAATGCCATAACCGGAGCATCACTAGTAGGGTCTCTTCCCCAGAATAATGCCATAACCGGAGCATCACTAGTAGGGTCTCTTCCCCAGAGTAATACCATTACCTGAGCATCACTAGTAGGGTCTCTGAGCATCACTAGTAGGGTCTCTTCCCCAGAGTAATACCATTACCTGAGCATCACTAGTAGGGTCTCCCCCAGAATACCATTACCTGAGCATCACTAGTAGGGTCTCTTCCCCCACTATGTATAGTGTGAGAAAGTTAATTGCCATCCACAGTAATATGACGTATCGTCTATTGTAGACCTTCAGGCAAACACATTGCTCATAGTGTGTGACGTAAAGATGCTGTAACTTGTGTAAGGTGCGGAGGCAGTGTAGTCCCACGGCGGGTGTTACACAGCCTATGGGCCATCTGTCTGAAGAAGGTCTGGAATAGACGGAAACTTCCTATATTTTACTGTGGATTGCAATTATTTTCTCGCGTTATACCTGAGTGCCATATCCCCCCCCCCCATACGCCACTGCTGGCCACAAGTCCTCCTGCGATTTATTACTTTCCTACATCGTTATCACATTTTTCATATTTAATACATTTCTGTAACGATCGAATGTTAGTCATAAACAGATGTTTTCGTAGCATGGCCACTATAGTGCCATGTGCCCAAGATATTTGCATGCATCTCTGCTGTGCCATGCTACTGTACCCGCATAACCGGAGACTGTGGTCTGCAGCAGTCACACAACTACAACCCATAATCTGTCATTGAATGCTGAGTGTTGTAGTTCTGCCAGCTCTGTGGTATACAGTCGGTGGCCTGGAGACCCTTTGGTTGGTCTCGTTGCTCCGCTAGTTCACTGATGGTTTTCCAGGTGGTCATGGGCTACGCGCTGGTTCTGAAGGTGGCTCCTTGTCTTCTGGAGTCAGAGCAGACAAGTCTCCCCGCCGGGTCCAGATGAAGAGGGAGAAGCCTACATTGGCGGACTTTGTCCCGGTGCTGACACAGGGCTGGGCTGAGATACTTGTGCGAAGACCTACAGGTAAGTGAAGCCTTGCAGGAACCTGACATAAATTCGTTCATGTCCATGAAGTACGCACAAAGACAGGTTTTCTATACCTCTTAATTTCTGTTCGGCTCCTGTCTGCAGTGGGAGCCCAGGAGCTCCAGGCCACGCCCTCTAACCCAAGTTCCACCCCTCTAACCCAAACCCCACCCCCTCCGCCAGCTGCAGATGTCAGGATGAAGCTTCCATCTGTGCTCTTTCCCCAGGTAATACCAGCTGGCTCATGAGTCTGGAGAACCCCCTGAGCCCCTTCTCGTCAGACATTAACAATATGCCGCTACAAGAACTGTCCAATGCCCTGATGGCAGCCGAGAGGTTCAAGGAACATCGAGAGACCGCGCTGTACAAGTCCCTCTCCATGCCCGCCTCCAGCCTGAGCACCGCGGCAAGCAAGCCCACCCGCCTCCAGAGATCCAACACAGGTCGGTGGGCACTGGAAGATCCTCCCTTTAAAGGGAAAGTGTAATCAGAAATAGACTGAGACCTTACTGAGCTGTATTGCAAGATTTCATATGGTTACATTCAGCAGGGTAAACAGTGCAGGAAGGAGGAGGTGAGCTGTGACATCATCTATTGTGAATGGTGGATCCTCTTATCTACTGTATATAGAGGTGTTATCTGTTATTATACAGGAGGAGGAGGTGAGCTGACATCACCTACTGTGAATGGTGGATCCTGTGTTATCTACTGTATGTATAGGTGTTGTAATTCATTGCATAGGGGGCCGAGAGCTGTGATATCACCTATTGTAAATGGTGGATCCTGTGTTATCAGTCATTGTACAGGAGGAGGAGGTGAGCTGTGACCTCACCTATTGTGAATGGTGGATCCTGTGTTATCTACTGTAAATAGAGGTGTTATCAGTCATTGTACAGGAGGAGGAAGTGAGCTGTGATCTTTTTTGTTTTTTTCTTTTATTTAAAAATATAAATAAATTTTTATAATGGATAGTGGTTACAGGTCTAACATTCACAAAACGAGAGAATTTAATAAACTTAATGTAAACCTGCCATGCTCTGACACATTCCCTTTAAATCTCCGGTGGCTCTGTCCATGGTAAGTTTACACTTCCTCCTCTCACTATGGGTTCGGGTAGTCCTCTGACCTCAGCAGCCCTTTTTGGGGGGCTTTCCTGGTAAAGCATGACCACTTTCTATCCACTACAGCCTTGACTTTCCACATACACATTTGGTGGGTGAAGGGTCTTTCTATCTTTTTGTAATTCCATGAACTGCTCCTAGGTAATATCGGCTTCCAGGTGAACACTTACTATCATTTGGTGTGACAAACCAGATCAGAGTTTTCCCAGAGCAGTTTCATTATTTTTTTTTTTTTTCCCCTCTCCCTTTCCTGATTTGTGTTGCCTTGATGAAGCCTCTAGTTTACTTCCAGAGATGGCACCACTATTGTTCAGAGGCAGAGCCTGGTATTGCAGCCGCATGGCGAAATAAAGCGTATTTATTGTAGAAGTTCTGCAACTTTCTAATATACTTTCTCTAGATCACTGCTGGCAGAGCATGGCAGAACTGACATACAGTGAATAAGCATTATGTAAATGTAAGAGGCTTTCCAGATTTAAGAGAATTTGTCACCAGGTCAAAAGTGGAAACTCTCTGCATTTATTTTATTCCTGTTCCCCAGAGTTTTCTTCTCCTTCTCCTTACGGTTCCAGAGATAGTGACCTTTTTTCATTTGGTTCCTCAGGGGGAATGACTCACAATAATTAAGCAAAGAGACCCACCCCCGAGGATCCTGTGACACACCCACTGTGTAAAGACCATTCAAATTGGCACTGTGTATAAAAAGGCCCACTTCTCTGGAAGCATATGGCGGATTTTACAAAGACAAAAAGGAAATTACTCAGGGGAGCAACTGGAATAAAATAGAAGCAGAAACTGGCCACTATTGATCTGGTTACAGTTCCCCTTTAAGGGCCTGTTTACATCATGTTTTGGAGACAGTAGTGAATGGGGATGAATCCAATTTTGGACCAGTTCAGACAGTCAAACGTATCCAAGCGTGATGTGAACAGGCTCCTTGCTCCAGCATAACTGCTCCATCATGGCAACACCTTGCAACCTGCTTTTCCTCTCCCATTGCAGTGGCTTCTATCTCTCCCGCCTCCCAGTCCAGTGGTCAAGGCAAGCTGCTTAGGAGCATATCCTGGGCAGGTATATATATACAGGGACGGTGTCTGACCTGTTTGCCGTGTGCCTGCGTATTAACCTGTGTGCTTATAGCTAATAAGGGGTAGAGGGCACGTTGGGCTGCTTGTTCTGCACGCGATCTGGCAGCTCCCCCCTACTGTACGGCACCCTAGGCAGATTTACAGAATGCTGAAACTTTGGTAGACCCTCCTGAGACTGCATGTTGCCAGCGTTATGCCTTCAGATAAACCATATGGCAGCGTTTAGTGACCACTAACGTCCATCAGTTCTCACATGGGTTCAGAGTGACCTCATGACTAAAGAGCGTGACGTTGCAAAGCCGCCATCATGCTTAGGTCTACAATTCTGTGCTGATAGACTGAAGTTAATCTTTGTAGTGGTTGGAGTCCCAACTTCTCTGATTCACAGTTCCAAATTCTATGTATAAAGTGAAGTCATAAAATTGCCACTAGAGGGAGCTCCCTACATACGCGATGTTGGCCTGTGTACACTTGGTGTGCAGTGAGCTCCCCCTAGTGGTGGCTGTAAGCAGACAGAAATGTATCATTTTAAGAGTATTCATACACTTATTACATAGCCACTGAATATAACACTTTAACTGTCTGTATAAATAAATTTGGAGATGTGTATTATGGACGACAGGGGAAGGAAAGTTTCGGCCCCAATAAAAATATACAAAATGAATCAGCATAGTTATGCACTTATATAAATTTAAAAGCACCAGAATTGGTATTTGTGGGTGAAAATTCATTATAACATGGATGTCATCAGATTAAGGAAATATAAACAGCTTTAATAATTAAATAGATCTTTTACCTTTACAAGGCTGTTGGCTTTTCACAGTAAACACAAGTTAGAATGAGTTGTACGAGCTTCTGAGCCCCAAGTGTATTGCCTGTCCTCTCATCTCGTCTGACAGCTGCAGCTTGTATGTGCTTCTCAGTGTATCTCCTACCTGCTGAAATCTGTCAGGGTAGATGGGCAGAGATCCAGCAGGGAGGAGGGACACTGAGGAGCTGTCAGGGTAGATGGGTGGAGATCCAGCAGCAGGGAGGAGGGACACTGAGGAGCAGTCAGGGTAGATGGGCAGAGATTCAGCAGGGAGGAGGGACACTGAGGAGCAGTCGGGGTAGATGGGCGGAGATCCAACAGGGAGGAGGGACACTGAGGAGCAGTCAGCGTAGATGGGCAGAGATTCAGCAGCAGGGAGGAGGGACACTGAGGAGCAGTCAGGGTAGATGGGCAGAGATTGAGCAGCAGGGAGGAGGGATACTGAGGAGCAGTCGGGGTAGATGGGCAGAGATTCAGCAGCAGGGAGGAGGGACACTGAGGAGCAGTCGGGGTAGATGGGCAGAGATTCAGCAGCAGGGAGGAGGGACACTGAGGAGCAGTCGGGGTAGATGGGCAGAGATTCAGCAGCAGGGAGGAGGGACACTGAGGAGCAGTCGGGGTAGATGGGCAGAGATTCAGCAGCAGGGAGGAGGGACACTGAGGAGCAGTCGGGGTAGATGGGCAGAGATTCAGCAGCAGGGAGGAGGGACACTGAGGAGCAGTCAGGGTAGATGGGCAGAGATTCAGCAGCAGGGAGGAGGGACACTGAGGAGCAGTCGGGGTAGATGGGCAGAGATTCAGCAGCAGGGAGGAGGGACACTGAGGAGCAGTCGGGGTAGATGGGCAGAGATTCAGCAGCAGGGAGGAGGGACACTGAGGAGCAGTCGGGGTAGATGGGCAGAGATTCAGCAGCAGGGAGGAGGGACACTGAGGAGCAGTCGGGGTAGATGGGCAGAGATTCAGCAGCAGGGAGGAGGGGCACTGAGGAGCAGTCGGAGTAGATGGGAGGACAAAGTTTCAGAAAGGATTGGGCAAACCATTCCCAGATCTGCATTGTAAGTACACCCTCCTCATCAGGTCTAAGATCTAGCTAATAATGTATGCAGTTTGTGCTGTAAAATCTGGTGACAGATTTGCTTGAAGGTTTTACAGACATGACAAACAGGGTTTGGGTTAATAGTCTGCTGTGATAATTTGTGCTTTGTTTTAATGTTAATTGTCCCTTTTGTGAGATTTATAAAAACGGGATTGTGTAATGTGACAGCGTCATCTGGAGTCCTGACGGCTCCTATTAAAGTCAAGGAAAGTGATATACAAAACTGTTGACCCTGGAAAAAGCCGACCAGGCTCTTCCCCGTGTGTAAGGGTACCGTCACACAGTGGCATTTTTATCGCTACGACGGTACGATTCGTGACGTTCTAGCGATATCGTTACGATCTCGCAGTGTCTGACACGCTACTGCGATCAGGGACCCTGCTGAGAATCGTACGTCGTAGCAGATCGTTTTAAACTTTCTTTCGTCGCTGGATCTCCCGCTGTCATCGCTGGATCGTTGTGTGTGACAGCGATCCAGCGATGCGTTCCCTTGTAACCAGGGTAAACATCGGGTTACTAAGCGCAGGGCCGCGCTTAGTAACCCGATGTTTACCCTGGTTACCAGCGTAAAAGTAAAAAAACAAAAACAAACAGTACATACTCACCATCTGATGTCCGTCAGGTCCCTTGCCGTCTGCTTCCCGCTCTGACTGTGAGCGCCGGCCGGAAAGTGAGAGCAGATCACAGCGGTGACGTCACTGCTGCGCTCTGCTCTCACTGTACGGCTGCACTCAGTCAGAGCAGGAAGCAGACGGCAAGGGACCTGACGGACATCAGATGGTGAGTATGTACTGTTTGTTTGTTTTTTTTTACTTTTACGCTGGTAACCAGGGTAAACATCGGGTTACTAAGCGCGGCCCTGCGCTTAGTAACCCGATGTTTACCCTGGTTACCAGCGAACCTCGGCATCGTTGGTCGCTGGAGAGCGGTCTGTGTGACAGCTCCCCAGCGACCACACAACGACTTACCAATGATCACGGCCAGGTCGTATCGCAGGTCGTGATCGTTGGTAAATCGTATAGTGAGACGGTACCCTAAGACTACAGAGAGGCATCTGACACCTGAGGGCCCCAACCCCATCTGCAGCAAATGTGGCACATTTTGAAGCCATGTTCTTCTGTAGTGTGCGAACCTCTCCCACTTATATTTGTGGCATCCACCTTGTGACTCTCCAGCTGCTGAAAAATTACAAATTCCAGAATCTGTGGAGTTAAAGTTCTGTAATCGCTATAAGAGGCACAGGATCAAAACTGGCGTCCTGGGCTGTAAAGCGAAGTGGTTATTTGTGCCATCAATCTAATACCAACTGCTGGTTGCACCATTATGTGCTTGTAGAGTCATCAGTTGTTCCAGAAGAGGGATCCCAACTGGAGGAAGGAGATGTGACGTCTCCAAGTGGCTCACAAGAACTGGACGAGTTTGAAGCTGTGAATAGTGAGGACCCCCCCAGTGAAGACAAGACCGACAAGAAAACTGAGGGGATCAGCCGGGTGAGAGCCGTCAGTGACTATAACTACTATAATACTGCTCCTATATACAAGAATATAACTACTATAATACTGTCCCCTATGTACAAGAATATAACTACTATAATACTGCCCCTATGTACAAGAATATAACTACTATAATACTGCTCCTATGTACAAGAATATAACTACTATAATACTGCTCCTATGTACAAGAATATAACTACTATAATACTGCCCCTATGTACAAGAATATAACTACTATAATACTGCTCCTATGTACAAGAATATAACTACTATAATACTGCCCCTATGTACAAGAATATAACTACTATAATACTGCTCCTATGTACAGGAATAGAACTACTATAATACTGCCCCTATGTACAAGAATATAACTACTATAATACTGCTCCTATGTACAAGGATATAACTACTATAATACTGCCCCCTATGTACAAGAATATAACTAATATAATACTGCCCCTATGTACAAGAATATAACTACTATAATACTGCTCCTAAGTACAAGAATATAACTACTATAATACTGCCCCTATGTACAGGAATATAACTACTATAATACTGCCCCTATGTACAAGAATATAACTACTATAATACTGCTCCTAAGTACAAGAATATAACTACTATAATACTGCTCCTATGTACAAGAATACAGCTACTATAATACTGCTCCTATGTACAAGAATATAACTACTATAATACTGCTCCTATGTACAAGACTATAACTACTATAATACTGCTCCTATGTACAAGAATATAACTACTATAATACTGCTCCTATGTACAAGAATATAACTAGTATAATACTGCTCCTATGTACAAGAATATAACTACTATAATACTGCCCCTATGTAGAGGAATATAACTGCTATAATACCGCATCTTATTCTTGCTATCTGCTTCACGTCTTTTCTACAGTCGTCCTCCACCTCCAGTCAGGAGGAGTCTACATCCCAGCAGACAGAGTTGGAGCTCGGGGGGATTCCTATAGAAGGGTCTACACGTGAACTTCCGTTCCAACCCTCACAAACACTAAGCAAGTCCAGCTCGTCCCCTGAGCTTCAGACCTTGCAGGAGCAGCCCAGGGAGCAGGACCTTAAAGACTCCGTCCAACCTCCTGCGCTAGAACCAAAACCCCAAAGCCCGGAACCTGCCCCCAGCGAACTGGAAGAGGCAAGTTCTGCTCCCGTGACCCCAAAACCTGAAGCGGGTGCTAGACTGGAGCCTGGATTGTCACAACAGTCTCCGCAGTCACCATGTGGGTACCGCCCAAGGGGGCACACCATCTCTGACTCTGAACCTTCAAGACGCGGCAGGAGGATTAACATTGATGCTTTTAAGAACAGCACCAAGACCACTAAAGCGGAGAAGGTGCCCGGAATAGACCCCAGGTAATGATTTGTCATTGATCTTTCCAGGAGGAATAGTGGAGGGACAGTATAACTCTTTACAAATAGTGTTTACTTGGACAACTCGGCAGTAGTGTCTGGTGGGTTGGGGTCCTGCTCTCGGACCTCTTGAGAATTTGAGAGTCTTGGTGTAACTCCGATCTCCGCATATTGCATGAAAAGGTATTTTCAGGAATGTCTGATGGCTGAAAGTTTAAATCTGGGTAAATTAAAGGGATTTTGCAGAATCTGTAATACAGCGCCACCTCTGTCCACAGGTTGTGTGCAGTAATGCAGCTCCGCCTTGGTGACTACAATGGAGCGGAGCTGCAATACTGGATATGACCCTCCTATCCATCTGACCATATATTTTTTTTTTTCCCCCAGCTTTGTATTTCTACAGCTGTACCACTCTCCTTTCTTCGGGGATGAGTCTAACAAGCCCATCCTGGTCCCAAATACTCAGGTAATTCGCATAGATCTGCTTTATCCCTTTTTTCTTAAAGGGGTTCTTTGGGTAAATGATACTGATGACCCATCCTTTGGATAGAGGATCTGCAGCAGGTGTGTGTGTGTGTGTGTGTGTGTGTGTGTGTGTGTGTGTGTGTGTGTGTGTGTGTGTAACCTGGATATCTGACCCCCACTAACATTTGACCGGACAATCCCTTTAATGCAAACCTTTCCCTTTAACTTCTAGACATTTGAAAGAACCATGAAGCTTCTAGACGGGATCCCGAGCTACGACACACACAAGATAGGGGTCCTGTATGTTGGAGAAGGGCAGGTATGGTGATTGGCTCTAACATCAAGATCAGTGGCGGGAATGATGATAAATGGACTTGTTAGGCACCCGTCCTTAAAGGGGTGGTACAGTAGAAACCAGTTATCACCTCGGCTATCTCTGCCAGCTCCATTGGAAATGATTAGCTGTGGTGCAGATGCCTCAGCACTGGTCATTAGACAGAAGTTCCCATTCTGGTGGGCAGACCCCATCACTTATCCTTTTTAAAGAGATATTCCAATAATATTGGTACTGAAATTTATTAGTACACTTCTAAGGCTTCTTTGTATCTTTCATATCAAAGATTGGAAATGAGCGGGCGATCCTATCGAATGAACATGGATCATATAGGTACACGCAGTTCCTGACCGGTCTGGGAAAGTTGATCGAGTTGAAGGACACGCAGCCGGACAAGATATTTCTGGGAGGATTGGACGGGCAAGGTGGCGATGACGGGCAGTTCACTTACTGCTGGCATGATGACATCATGCAAGGTAAAGGGACGGGTCCTGACAACAGCTGGCATCCTATGTCGGGGCTTATTGCATTACTCGCTCACCGAGTCGCGTTGTTCACCGCTCTCAACATTCATATGTTCCAAAGATTCACCACCTATCCGGCATGTAATACTACACGTCACCTGTAGAGGCCGCTGCCACATTCTACAGCCGGTCTTGTGAGCAGGACCTGCAGTGATGAAGGAAATGTCGTCTTGTGATTTCCCCTTTAACGTTGCCCTTGTGTCTCAGTCATATTCCAGATCACTACTTTTATGCCAAATAACGAGATCGACCCGTACCGCTGCAACAAGAAAAGACACGTGGGCAACAACTTTGTGAATATAGTGTATAACGACTCTGGAGAGTTCTATAAGCTGGGGACTCTGAAGGTACGCCGCTCATTGCCTTCCACTCGCTGCTCTTCACCGTTTCAGACAGGAACGTTAATCTCATCCCTTCTCTGTAGGGTCAGTTCAACTTTGTGGACGTGAACATTCAGCCCTTGGATTGTGACAGCAACTTGGTGACGTTACAGTGTCGGAAAGGTGACGCTTTCCTGCTTCACGATTTTATTGTTAAGGGTTTTCCCATTTTAATTATGAACATTGACTCTTGTGAACCAGGGCCATGATCAGAACTGCAAGTCAATGGCACGGTTACAAATTCCAGACATGGGTGAGGGTCCCAGATATAAGACCACCCAATAATATCTAAGCAATATGCCATGAATACGTATGGTGGGAGAATCGCATAAATGAGCAGCATGTTTTGCATAAATGTTTTTTTGTAGTTAATCACCTCCACCACTAGGGGGCTTTGGAGCAGATCGATAATTTGTGATTCCGAATATTTCCTCTTTCTTGTGTAGATATGGAAGGACTTGTCGACATATCTGTGGCCAAGATTGTGTCTGATAAAAACCTTCCGTTCCTGGCCCGACAGATGGCGCTGCATTCAAACGTGAGCCCAATAGTTTTTTTTTCTTTTGGGGGGGGGTGGGGGGGTGGTTAATAAAAAATAGTTAAAAATATATATATTTTTTTAAAAAAAAATTTTTGTCATTTAATGTGTGATGTGTTCTCTTTTGGTCTTTAGATGGCTTCACAGGTTCATCACAGCAGATCAAATCCCACTGACATATACCCATCTAAGTGGATTGCGAGATTGAGGCATATTAAGAAAATGAGACCAAAGGTAAAGTGCCTTTGCGGCGGCTTGTTGGACTTCAACTCTTAATCTTCAGCCTAATAAATCATTATAGGGCGTCGGAACTTTCTTCCCATTACACAGCCATAGATCTACAAGATAAAAATCTAACTGCCTGCAACCACCACTAGAGGGAGCTCTACAACAGCATACATACTGCAGTACTTACTGCAATCTGCGGTAAGCTCCCTCTAGTGGTGGCCTGCAGAACTGTAGTATTCATCACTTCTGAAAGCTGCCATTTTTCATTTGAGTATTTAGAGAAAATGACTTTATTCTAAGGCTGAAGATGGTAGATATGGAGCCCCTTAGCAGGCATCCAGCTGCCATGACAAATCCATCAGCATCGTGCAGTCATGTCAGGGTGTGAAGTATCGGACCCCCACAAATCATCCGATAAGCATGAGCCAGGGGGATGGGGGAAGGAATACATTTATTTATTTATTTATTTTTTGTGTGAGTTTTCAGTTGCTATTTGTTGTTTCTTCTAGATTCACGAGGAGTTGTTAGAAATTACTGCAAACATGCCTTACCCCATGAATACCCTCACCAGACCTCACCCGCCAAACCCCCCGTCTGCAAATGGCTCTTTTGAAACTGGACAGCGAACTCGGCTCATATCGGCTGTGGACGACTTCACAGAATTTTCATAAAATCTTGGGAGTCTGGACTAGATGAATGGTACGTCATACATATATAGGCCTGAAGGTCAGAAGGGGCAGGATGGGTCCCTGCCTAAAAAAGCACAGACTACTACACCAAACACTAGATTCTTCTGCTCTGCGGCCTCCAGAATCGGACATTTTAAGAGACTTTAAATTATTTTCACTATTGAAATAATAATTTATTAAAGACTTCACTTCCCTCCACCACCACCCTCCTCATATCCCCTCCGAAATGTGATCAGTACCAAGTGACTGGTAATGAATTGCAGGAACTGCGTCAGTAAGGTGAACATACGGGGCGAGGGTTTGCTTTTCAGGATTTTTTTTGTTTTTCTGCACAATTACAAATAAAAACTTAATTAAAACATTTTTTTATTTGATGGGACAAATTTACTGTTTAACAACCAGCAATCTGCATAGTGCGGATAAATTATTACCTCCTATAAGGATATTGCCACATTTGTATGTTTCCTCCCTTGTACGTGGCTGTAAATTGCATGTGACATGCAGCCGCCTACGTCGTCTCCTGTGATTATTTGTTACCATGTTGTCCTTTCATACAGAACACCAGCACGCACCATCGTCTTGCAGCCGCCATCTTTATTAATGACTTTGTCCAACAAGTTGCATTGTAGCGCATTTTACAAAACATTAAGGCAATAGTGAAGATGTCGCCCCTGAGAACAAGATTCCTCCATGGCAATAAAGGCTTACCGATCGCCTATTGCTTCCCTAGGAGACTGTCACCAGCTGTAATATCCAATATGGCAGCCTCCGCTGTGCCGTAATAAGGGTTAATAATACCAATTCTAAAAGGAATCTTGTTCCCTGGGCAATAAATAATCTTTTACAATTCTGACCATACAATTTAAAAGCAAAAGCATACAAGCTCCGCTTGGGCTCGGGAAGGGGTAAGTGCAATGTTGTACATAGAACGGCTCTCTGCGGCCGCCGGATCGGCGACTTTTGTCATGAGCGGACATTTATTACCTAGAACATAGGAAAATTGTGGTTGTAAACGTAATGGCTTTCCATTCAGATGGAGAGTGCTGTATGGTGTTTTTAATGGGATGGGCTCTACAGCTAAGATAAAAGTACAATTCTGGGCTTGCTGGGATTTGTTGTCAGTTGCAGGATGGAGACTACTAAAGTGTTTTTTTTTTTTTTTGTGTGTGTGTGTATATATGTATATGTGTATATGTATATGTGTATATGTATATGTGTATATATATATATATATATATATGTATATATGTGTGTGTGTGTATATATATATATATATATATATATTTTTTTTTTTTTTTTCCTAGGAATTTTACATCCAGCAGTAAATTTGTCTACATAAAGGTGTCGCAGACTTTATTTGAAAGGATTGTCCAGCCTTGGGGCACAAGTCTGCAGCCATTCTGTGACGCACGCGCACACTGTGCATTGAGGAATCTCTGGTGCAGTCAGTGGGTGGTCATGTGACTGTACCTCTGCGATTTGCATACTTTTGGCCACATCCCGACTTGTCTGGTCTTGCTCCATAAACCTGCATTAAGCGAGCCCACACACTTCTAGTCAGCATGTGTTAAGATTGCATACTTGTGTTCACGTGTCCCGTCCCAGAGAATCCTGACACAAGTCTGCAGTCGCATAGTGACTCTCCGGACCTGTACCCCATGGCCGGACAACCCCTTTAATGTCCTGTACAGAACCTTTCCTCCCAGGACCGTTCTTCCTGCATAGTTCGGCATTAAAGGTGTAGTCCAGCTTCGCTCACTCCTGCATTGTAGGGGGGGCCCTTTTTATCACGTCTACTGGTATCTGTCGGCTTGAGTGCCCGAGCGGCAGGTATGGTGCACCTGTGCTATTCACATCTGCAGATCTGACAAAATGGCCATTGGCAAGGAAGGGAAAAATGAACAGGACTGCCATCTTCAGTGTAGGCCTCGTTTCCCATAGCAACCAATCGCAGACAAGCTGTCATCTTTCCACAGCTGTTTTAGAAATGAAAGCTGAGCTCTGATTGGTTGCTATGGGAAACATTTGATCCTTGAGGCCTACCTCAGTTTTAAGTCTACTTGTGTTAAACCACTGCCTCAAGTAAGTGTGTGCGCTAAATAAGTGTGTTTGGGTGACGTACATGTCCCCCCGTGCCACATTTCAGTAATGTTTTCATCTCATTGGTGCACAATTAGAAGAAAGGTGTGAAATGGTTCTGAAAATCCATTTTTGTACACCTGAAGCCCAGGTCCTCTGTCCAGGGTCTCTCTTGGACCTGTAGTAGCCAGACAAGCTGTTGATGTAAAGTGGAATGGTGTAATACTTGGCATAGCCTGTGGAGGCGCTGCAGGGAAATCTATAGTGGGTGCCTGACACTAGACACTCGTGGCTACTAACTGAGCGCTATCAGGATTGTATTTTAATTCTGGGAGTAGAACGTTCTGTTCACTATTTATAAAGGGTTTGTCCACTACTAATAATCTTTTTAAATACAAGCCCATAGAGTTGCTAAAAAAAAACCCACCCCCCTAATTGCGTCCTATGGGTTAGTGGGTTTTTATTTTTACTCCCTTTTGCGTTTAGCATTGCAATGGACCCGACTTAGAAGAAACTTTATAAGTTTGTAAAATCCAAGGTCGGCTCAATGCGACTATATTTTTAACCAAGGAATCTACACTTGAGTCCCTATATGTAATGTACTTCTGGTCCAGCCATCCCTACAATTACATGAGTCCTATATGGAGGGGGGAAATATACTGTTAGTACAGAGGGGGCACAAACTTACCATAAAACGAAAACTAAATGAAAATTTAAAATAAAAAAATTCTGTTAATATACAAATGGTTTCAAATATATTAAATAAGCGCTTTTACATATGTCTATTTTTTTGCGTTATGATCGGCCGCTCTCTGTCTCTTTTTAAACACGTTATGATCCACTAAAAGAAAAATAAAGTGAAATGATGTACCGTGTCGTAAAAATAAATAAAAAAAATCTAGATAGTGGAATCCACTGCAACCAATGAGTCGATCGCATTTGCAGAGCATTATACGTAACGCTTTTTTCCCGTCTCCCATGACAGCACACCTGAGAGAGGGATCCGCCCAGTCAGGACAGGAAACCTACTGAAATAAAAGGGCGGTACCTCTCCCTCGCTTCAGTTGGGTTTCCTGTCCTGATGGGAACCCCTTGTGCTGAAGAACGGCGGTTCGATTTTATTAATAGAAGATCTTCTTACCCGCTCCTGTCCCGGCACTGGAAGCACAGGCAGGGCGCCTGTATGTCGGCCTTCAGGAAGCGGTAGCGCCGTTCGCAGATCCCATAGGGCTCTTGCGCACGTGCGGGCGTCGGTCCGGCACAGTCCGGACTCCTGGGGCCGGTCTCTGTCCACCACGCCGCTCTCTCCCCCTCAGCTGGGCCACTTCCGGGTGCGCGGCTGACGTTTCGCGCAAGGTACGCTGGGAGTGGGCGTGCCCGCGTGACGTCAGACCGGCGCGCCGGATCCAAGATGGCGGCGCCCATGCAAAGAACGCCGGTAACGCCACAGGCTACCCGGCGGTATCCAGGGGGAGGAAAAAGAGCGCAACTGTCACCGGAAGAGGTGGGAGCACGAGTACCCTTTATTAAGGGAGAAATAACGCTGGAACAACGCTCATTTCCATGCAGCTATCCAGACATGGAGGATCGTATGGAACTCCAGCAGCAGCAGCAGCCTTTGCAGCAGCAGCAGCAGCAGCGTGAGCCCCTTTCAAGTGATACGCCTGCTCACCAGCGTACCAAAAAAGATAGCCGCTCGAGTGCAAGGAG
The DNA here is from genome assembly GCF_051348905.1 of Ranitomeya variabilis. NCBI lineage: Eukaryota > Metazoa > Chordata > Amphibia > Anura > Dendrobatidae > Ranitomeya > Ranitomeya variabilis. The sequence continues at coordinate 22,232,615 of NC_135238.1, forward strand.
TGGCAAACGCCCTGGTCGGTCGTCTCAGGATTCTACCCCCAGGAGAATCGTCCAACGTGCTCCTAGTCCGCCTCAGATTCCGGCGCCGAGGAAGGCTAGCTCCAAGACCAGGAATAAGGAATGTGCCCTCTGTAGAGCTCCGTTGGCAGTCCAGTGGCAAAAAAGTCTTTGCATAGATTGTATTCAAAAAACCATCCAGGAAGAAACCCCTGACTTTGCCTCTAGTCTTAGGGCAATTATTAGAGCTGAAGTAGAAGGCTCTGTTAAAGCGGCCCTTAAGAAAAAGGGTAGTAGAGACCCAGAACCGGTTTCCGCGTCGGAGGTTTCTCATTCTGAAGAGGAATATCAGGAGGATCCGTTGTCTCCCTGCTCCTCCGCCTCTAAGTCCCCTGGCTCTTCCTCAGACAGTGATATTGGGGGGCGTCCATGCTTTCTCACCGAGAACATGGACAAACTGGTTAAAGCCGTTAGAACTTCTATGGGCCTAAAAGACGAGAAAACAACCAAATCCCTGGAGGACATTATGTTCGGAGGGTTGGAGGAAAAAAGAAAACGTACGTTTCCCGTTAACTCCAAAATAAAAGCCCTTATTGAAAAGGAATGGAAAAAGCCGGAAAAATCGGGTAATCTGCCCTCGGCTTCTAAAAGACGTTACCCCTTTGAGGAAAAAGATTCAGAGACTTGGGATAAAGTACCTAAGATAGATGGCGCAGTAGCAAAATCCTCTAAAAAACTATCCCTTCCTTTAGAGGACTCTGGGGTATTAAGGGACCCCTTAGATAAAAAAGGCGGACGGTTTCTTAAGACACACCTGGGAAGCAACCGCAGGCGCACTGAAACCGGCAATTGCAGGAACCTGTGTGTCTCGTTCCCTTATTGTCTGGTTACAGCAAATAGAGGAGCAGTTGACATCTAAAGCCCCAAGAGACGAAATTTTATCTAATGTGACTATGGCTAAAGGGGCAGCCGCCTTTATAGCAGATTCATCAGCAGATTCCGTAAGGCTGGCGGCCAGAGCTGCAGGTTTATCCAATGCAGCTAGGCGTGCTCTCTGGTTAAAGGGGTGCCCGGGAGACCTGCCCTCAAAAAATAGACTCTGTTCTATACCATGTGATGGCCATTTCCTCTTCGGTAAAAAGTTGGAGGACATTCTGGAAAAAGCCGGTGACAGGAAAAAAGGTTTTCCTCGCTTTCCAGTGGACTTTAGAAGGCCTTATTTTCGGAGGGGCAAATTTAGTAGGGGCCGCCCCCCGGGAGACAGAAGGGGCTGGGACTCCAGAGACAAAAGGGGATCTGGATATATGTTTAAAGGTCCCTCAACTTCAACTAAAAAGCCCTCCCAATGACGCCAGGCCAGTAGGGGGGAGGCTTTCATCCTTTTTCCCAGCATGGGTAAACATCTCCCCCTCTCATTGGGCTCTGATGGTGGTCAAAGACGGCCTAAAAATAGATTTTGTTTATCCACCGCGACGGACTTTTATTTCAACACCCCAAAGAAAAACCCCGGAAGAGCAGCTAGCCTTGGAAACAGAGGTACTAGAGCTGGTTTCAAAACGTGTTCTGGTAGAAGTCCCGCGGGAGGAACAGGGAAAAGGTTTTTATTCCCCTCTTTTTTTGATAAAAAAACCAGACGGGTCTTTAAGAACTATCGTCAATCTAAAAAACCTCAATCAATCGGTAAAAAACTGTTCCTTCAAAATGGAGTCTATAAATACAGCGATAAAACTCCTGTTCCCACAGTGCTTCATGGCAGCTATCGATTTAAAAGACGCCTATTATCACGTCCCAATTCATCAAGATTTTCAAAAATTCCTAAGGGTAGCGGTTTATGTCCAAGGTTGTCTCAGGCACTATCAGTACGCTGCCCTCCCGTTCGGCCTGTCAATAGCGCCAAGAATTTTTACCAAGCTGATGTCAGAGGTCATGTCCTTCCTCCGCTCACGGGACGTGGTAATTGTTCCATATCTGGACGACTTCCTGATAATAGGGAACTCAGCGGCGCACTGCCGGTCACAAATAGAAGAGGTTACGACGACACTAGAATTGCTGGGGTGGAAAATAAATCTTGCCAAATCAAGGTTGACGCCGGAGCCGGTTCAGTCCTTTTTAGGCCTGGTTCTGGACTCCGAGCGTCAGCTTTGTCTTCTACCAGAAAACAAGTTGGTCAAAATCCAAAATCTGGTGGAATCAGCAATTCAACACCCTGTAATGACTTTGAGAAAAGCAATGTCCTTGCTGGGCTCTCTGACGTCCTGTATACCCGCAGTAAGATGGGCTCAATTCCATCTAAGATTATTACAGTGGGAGGTCCTGTCGGCGCAAAAACTGTTAAAAGGGCGTTTAGAGGGCAAACTGTGTCTTTCATTGGGGGTAACGGATTCCCTAAAATGGTGGACCATAAGAAATCATTTAACATCTGGGGTCCAGTGGGTAACTCCGATAGAACAGGTCATCACCACAGACGCAAGCGGTACAGGATGGGGAGCTCATTTAGGGACTCTTTCAGTTCAGGGATCTTGGTCCCATCTAGAGTCTCAACAGGCGTCAAATTTAAGGGAATTAGGGGCCGTAGAAAGAGCTGTGAAACACTTCCTTCCCATCATTCAGGGCCACCATACCAGGGTCATGTCGGACAATCGCGCAGTGGTGGCATATATCAACCACCAAGGGGGGACGAGATCCCCTTCCCTAATGAAGTCAGCGTCTGTCCTCCTACAAATAGCAGAGCACCACCTGCTATCCCTCTCTGCTCTTCACATAAGGGGAATCGAGAATTCGAGAGCAGACTACCTAAGTCGCAAGACACTGAGGCAGGGGGAGTGGTCTTTAAATCCCCGGGTCTTTCAAGAGATAGTGCAGGCCTGGGGCTTACCTGTGATAGATTTGTTTGCCACCCTAATCAACAGGAAGGTAGACAGGTTCTGTTCACTAGACCCGAGGGAGAATCCCTTCGCAGTAGATGCCCTGCAGATTCAATGGGATTTCAGTCTCGCGTATGTGTTTCCACCAATAGCAATGATACCAGCAGTAGTGAGGAAAATCAGGATGGAGCAAGCGAGAGTAATATTGATTGCTCCATTTTGGCCGAAAAGACCTTGGTTCTCCCTCCTGAGACAAATGTCTATAACCGATCCGTGGATCCTACCAGAGATTCCGGACCTTCTAACCCAGGGCCCAATATGCCACTCTCAGGTGAAGGGCTTCCATCTTGCAGCCTGGAATTTGAGAGGGCATTACTGAGTAGGCGGGGGTTTTCGCCAGGGTTAGTTTCCACCTTATTAAAAAGTAGAAAACCAGTAACATCTAGAATTTACGGTAGAACGTGGAAAAAGTTTCTGGATTTTTCGGGGCAACCTTTGGGGGACAAGGCTCCTGTGGGTACCATCTTAGAATTTTTACAAGCGGGTTTACAACTGGGGTTGGCAACCAATACACTCAAGGTCCAGGTGTCGGCATTAGGTGCCTTATACAATTGCAATCTTGCCTCCAATAGATGGGTGTCCCGCTTTATTAAATCCTGTAGTAGGTCTAGACCGATAAAAATTCAGAGACTTCCCCCGTGGGATTTAAATCTGGTATTAAATGCTCTAACCAATAGTCCATTTGAACCCCTGCAGGAATCATCATTAAAGATACTCACTCTTAAAACGGTACTCCTGGTTGCGTTAACATCAGCCCGTAGGGTGAGTGATTTACAGGCCCTGTCCGTCTCCCCTCCTTACACGCAAATTTTTGATGACAGGGTAGTACTCAGACCAGATCCGGCATACCTTCCAAAGGTCGTACTTAAATTTCATAGAAGTCAAGAGATTGTGTTGCCCTCCTTTTGTAATAATCCTAGGAACCCAGGGGAGGCAAAATTTCATACACTGGATGTGAGGAGGGCTATTGTGCAGTACATATCCTTGACAAATCAGTGGAGAAAAGATCAATCCCTTTTCATAGCCTTCCAGGGTAGTAGGAAAGGATATGGGGTATCCAAGTGTACTATTGCCAGGTGGATTAGGGAGGCTATTTCCTTATCCTATGCTTCCTGTGGCGCCCCGATCCCTGATGGCATCAAGGCTCACTCCACCAGGGCCGTGTCTACTTCCTGGGCTGAAAAAGCAGAGGTATCGATAGATCAAATTTGTAAAGCCGCTACCTGGTCCTCTCCGTCTACCTTCTTTAGACACTACCGGCTAGATCTATCCTCCTCGTCTGACCTTACCTTTGGTAGAAGGGTGCTGCAAGCGGTGGTCCCTCCCTAAGGTGTTCTTTCTCCAAAAATCTCTCAGGTGTGCTGTCATGGGAGACGGGAAAACACCAAGGTTACTTACCGGTAGCCGGTTTTTCCGGAGCCCATGACAGCACCTGTATATTCCCTCCCTTCTTTTTCACCCTTTGGTGCGCACTTTTTAGCTGGGTGTATTTTGTTATATTTATAATGTGGTGATGGATTACCATGTACTAACCAAAAGGGCCTCTCATGCTCTGGAAAACCAACTGAAGCGAGGGAGAGGTACCGCCCTTTTATTTCAGTAGGTTTCCTGTCCTGACTGGGCGGATCCCTCTCTCAGGTGTGCTGTCATGGGCTCCGGAAAAACCGGCTACCGGTAAGTAACCTTGGTGTTTTTTTTCTCTTTTTTTTTTCCTTTCTATACAGTAATACTGATTTGATAGGTTGCAGAAAATAAACAAATCTCTCTCTATATATGGGGGAAAAAAATGAAAATAGTAAAAAAATAATTTAAGTGGAATATTCTGTTCCCTTCAATACTTGTGAATGTGTCGGAGGATGGGTTGTGTTGACCAGTTTAATCAAAAGTGTTGAAGAGACATGATGCGTGTGCCGCCCCGCCACGCTATAATCTCCACACTGTGCCTTTAAGCCAATATGCAATATTCTACTCATATAAAAGACATATAAATATATACAAGAGCACAACATCCATAACTTAAATACCTCTAGTGATAATAGTGCTCGGTCCCCTCTATCTACAGAATTGCTTCATTTGGTTACAGCGCTATGAAAATATAGCAAATATTACAAAAATATACATATTCCAACCCGCCACTGAGCGTCGCAGGTTATGAGGACTAAAATGTGAGCGGTGTACAGACCGGACCCATCTCTGGACGCAGGGGGACGAGGAAGTGCATGTAAAGTACTCTTAACATCCAGAGGTGGGGATGGATAAAACGTCCAAAGCAAACCTTCACTTAAACTATAACTTTTCCATTATTTCTTCTACTCCAGTCACATCCAGAGCTGCATTTAGAGAATGCTGGTTTGAAGCTGCAGTACATCCCTCCTTTTGGTTGCTGTTACATAACAGTATGCAAGTGTGTTATTTTTTTGTTTAGATCACTCACATTTTCTGCAGTCTAATTTGTCACCCTGGTGCGTAATAATCCCAAACCACAATCTGAACTTTGAGTGCAGCTTTAGTTGTGACTAGAGTATAAAATTATTTTCTTTAGGTCTCCTACCCCCCCAATTGCTATTACTGTTCCACTATTCTTTTGTACATTTTCTGCAAGTTTTAGCATAATTGCTAACAGTTTTGATTGTGGTGTAATGTATTTTTTGTTTGTTTGTTTTATATTGTGGGGGTGAGAGGCTATAAGTTGGAAAGTATGGTTTAACCATATAAGTGCTACTATTTATGCATAGTTTCTAGATCGATGTGTCGTACAGAAATAATGGAGGTGACTGAAGTTGTGTGCAATCACCTGGAGACACACACTCTTCTCTGGATTCAGGTTTTCTTTTGTTTTTTGTTTTTTTTGCTCGACATTTTCCCTTTTCGGCTAATTATGTAATGGTCTCCCGAACTGTTATTGACTGAACCCTTTATAAGATAGAGATGTGGTTTTGGTGGTGGAAAATTGGTCCTCCTAAAAATTCTGTACCTTTTCATCTTTTAGTTTCTGGCCTGGTTAGATAATAAAAATTATATATATTAAAAAAAAAATGTTAAAGTGCGCGGCGCTCCATGCAAACTGCTGAAAAGTACAAACATGGATATGAGAAATACATTCAGTAATGAAGACGTGTAGACCAATCAAGCAGGGTTTATAGCGGCGTGGTGCTTGGATCTTCTGCTTCCAGAAACCACAAAAGGACTCCTTCATAAGAGAAATTAATCATGGTGTCATAAGAAGGGAACTCCTTTTCCAGGTTGACCACACATGCGAATGTTAGCATTTCGATGAAAGGATGTAGTCTTTTTTTTTTCCTTTGGATCCCACAGCCCCAATTTGGTGAGGTGCTCCTGCAAGTCAACTTGATTTAACATCAATTCCACCCCACCATGGAAGAGATCTCTGCTTTTCAAGACACAAAATACAAATACTTCCGGAAAAGGCAAATTGTTAAGAAACTCTCCATGTGCGGAATGCCTTAGAGAGGGAGGGAGAGTTTCAACCACCTTCTTCTGCAGGTCGTGTCCTGTAAACGTAACTGTGGGGTATAAGACCAGCGGTAGTCTGAGATCAGAATCTAAGACATCTGAAAGAAGAGTTAACTTCTCTGTAAGTGCATAGTGAGAGCTCATCTTACGTCACATCCCAAGACGATGTCCCAGCCGAGTAGAATTTTGTTCCCTTTATTTCCCGGTAACCTACTCGGGATATTATTTTTCTACAGTGCTAAAGGGAATTAAGACGCTCTTGCAGCACCCTGAATAAAACCTTGAAACCAGCGATAACTTAGGACTGACCAGCAAGTCCTTTTGAAACGCTATGGTCCCTTTTTAAAAGCACCATTGATAATTTCGCAAGAAGCATCTACAGAAGATGGCTAGATACCAAATGCTTCTCTTGAAGACAATAAGCAGCTCCTCGTAGCTCAGTGTTTCCCAACTATGAGTCATAGTGATCGTCAACAGGTCAGGTTGTGGGACAGCCAGCTGCCGACAAGCAAAAATTATGAACCACCAGGGTTCACTAAAAACTATCATCTAGAGCCACCAGGGCTCCATGAACTCATTGTAAGCCACCAGGGCTTACAAAGAAAAGCTTTCAAGCCACCAGGGCCTGTAGACTGAAAATTCCCAAAGCCTCCAGAGCCTAAGGAGTTAGAACAAAGAAAGGGACCTGTGCTTGTTGACGTATCTTGAGAAACGCTGTAAAAGCGGGAATCATATGTAGCTTGTTCATAGGGCCAACATGAGGAGCCATTGAGAGCCCACAATGGGTCTCGACGATACAACAACCTGAATTGTATCTAGAAGGTACCAAGAAGCTCCTGAAGCTTCTACCAATGTAGACAATAATATGCCACCATATCTGCTAACTGACACTCGGGTGGACTCGGTTGTGGGCCCGCACTGACTTCCGCCTTTTGCTCTGTGTTAACTGCATGGGGATGAGCGCTGGTTCTTCCGCCACGACCTTGTCCACGGTAATTATTTTGCTTGCTGAAGTGCTTTCTGATAATACCTGAGAAACGGTGGAAGATGGTGAAGTAGGCAGAGAATTCTTCTTCGAGCGGTGGTAGCCTTCGGATTTAGAACTTCTACTTAACGCAAACTTCTTGTGGAGGCCTTGTGTTCCTTGGGAATTACTTAGTGACCTCTGAGTTGGAGCACTATCACATTGTCGCTTTCTTTTCTTGGCTATTCTCATTTGCACATCTTCAAGACTTCGCTCTATTTGATACACTTCTTCCGTGGCGTGGTTGACCAGATCAAACTGTGACAGAAGAGTTTCAAGTACGGGGAGCAATCTTTGGATGTTAGCATCGACTTCTGCTCTTTCTCTGGTGCTTACGGCGTTGAATGAATCCAGCTGGCTAGAGATGGTAGAAAAGGACGAGGACGAAGAGGTGTCGGAAGCCGCACTAGGGGTGGAACCTCGAAGAGACTTTGAATCGCTGGAGGAGCGTGAAGGAAGCGGCTCCATTCCTTCAAAGCGTACCTTGTGACGGAACTGAAATGCAAAAATGTTAAGATTTTTCTCAGTTCAGCAAATTAGTCAACAAAGAGCAGGTTAATATTGATATTTCGGGCAAGCTCGTGCATTTCATTCACCTCTTTCACTTTGCTGACACCCATCCAGATCCGAAGCCTCCTGAGAAAGAGCTCCACCATCTCATAGTCCTGCAGCTCAAACGCTGGTCGGAACAAATCCAGCCGCACTTGTCGGTAACTGTTGATCAACATGGCCGCAAAGAATCGCATCAAGATCCACACTTCCAGCACCAGATAGCTTGCGAAGTAGAGATGGTGAATGTAGGAAGTGTACGGGAAAGGGGCCTTTAGAGCGACAGTGCCGCGAGCCACAGCAAACAGAGAGAGGATGCTCGCCCCAAAGCTGTGAAATCTTTCCCAGGATGATGAGAAAAGCTGAAGAAAAGAGATGCAAAAATAATTACTAGCAATAGAATATAAATTTACATTTCCTACGTGATGTCCCAATAGATCGAAACGCGTCAATATTAAACAAGCAGACTGAGGAGACCCTCGCCGATAAAAAAAACCTTGAGCAAGCAAGCACACCTCCGCTCCAGTACCTCTATGGGACTATCAGACTGAACTTACCAAAAAGCCAAGCTGAGCGTACACCAGCACCAGACCTAGTGTCGCCCCAGCAGCTGCACAAAGCTCCTTCATAGACAAACTCAACGTTTTCCCAAAGACAGACCACTCTCTGATGAATCGTAGCTGCTGGGCGACCTTGATAAAAAAAAAGACAATTAGCAAAACTATAAAAATTTGCTCTAAATGTCATGTTGGTACTTGGAGACCATCAATAAACTAGAGAATCAACTGAACTCACACAAAGAACTTGAAATAAATGCTGGTTTTTATTTATACACAATATTTCACCATAGTGCTGGGTAGGGGGACAAAAAGCGACAGTTAGTTCTTGACGTTTCTACCCGTCCCGGGTCTTTCAAACCTGCTCCTCAGCACTCGGCCCCCCCCGCTCTGTAACGTTACGGGGTCTCCACTTCGTGGCTGAGTTGCTGCGGATCCTTCTTCTCAATAATATCACTCATAGGTGATGGGGGAAGATTTAGGAGGAAGAAATGTCATGGACGGACTTGTTACCCCGGTGGCTCCTATTACAGGACTGTGCTGGTATCTGAGCTCTGCACCACCGGCCGATCTGTCAGATTTTAGTAAAAGCCTACGGCATGGCAGGGGGCCGGAGGTTATATACTGGGAAGGTGAGGGGGCCGGAGGTTATACACTGGGGAGGTGAGGGGGCATGAGGTTATACACTGAGGAGGTGAGGTGGCAGCAGGTTATACACTGGGGAGGTGAGGGGGCCGGAGGTTATACACTGAGGAGGTGAGGGGGCCAGAGGTTATACACTGAGGAGGTGAGGGGGCCAGAGGTTATACACTGAGGAAGTGAGGTGGCAGGAGGTTATACACTGGGGAGGTGAGGTGGCAGGAGGTTATACACTGAGGAGGTGAGGGGGCCGGAGGTTATACACTGGGGAGGTGAGGTGGCAGGAGGTTATACACTGGGGAGGTGAGGTGGCAGGAGGTTATACACTGGGGAGGTGAGGTGGCAGGAGGTTATACACTGAGGAGGTGAGGGGGCATGAGGTTATACACTGGGGAGGTGAGGTGGCAGGAGGTTATACACTGGGGAGGTGAGGGGGCATGAGGTTATACACTGGGGAGGTGAGGGGGCCGGAGGTTATACACTGAGGAGGTGAGGGGGCCGGAGGTTATACACTGGGGAGGTGAGGTGGCAGGAGGTTATACACTGGGGAGGTGAGGGGCATGAGGTTATACAATGGGGAGGTGAGGTGGCAGGAGGTTATACACTGAGGAGGTGAGGGGGCCGGAGGTTATACACTGAGGAGGTGAGGTGGCAGGAGGTTATACACTGGGGAGGTGAGGGGGCATGAGGTTATACACTGGGGAGGTGAGGGGGCCGGAGGTTATACACTGAGGAGGTGAGGTGGCAGAAGGTTATACACTGAGGAGGTGAGGGGGCCGGAGGTTATACACTGAGGAGGTGAGGTGGCAGGAGGTTATACACTGGGGAGGTGAGGGGGCAGGAGGTTATACACTGGGGAGGTAAGGGGGCCGGAGGTTATACACTGAGGAGGTGACGTGGCAGGAAGTTATACACTGAGGAGGTGAGGTGGCAGGAGGTTATACACTGGGGAGGTGAGGGGGCCGGAGGTTATACACTGAGGAGGTGAGATGGCAGGAGGTTATACACTGAGGAGGTGACGTGGCAGGAAGTTATACACTGGGGAGGTGAGGGGGCTGGAGGTTATACACTGGGGAGGTGAGGGGGCCGGAGGTTGTACACTGGGGAGGTGAGGGGGCCGGAGGTTATACACTGAGGAGGTGAGGGGGCAGGAGGTTATACACTGGGGAGGTAAGGGGGCCGGAGGTTATACACTGGGGAGGTGAGGTGGCAGGAGGTTATACACTGAGGAGGTGACGTGGCAGGAAGTTATACACTGGGGAGGTGAGGGGGCTGGAGGTTATACACTGGGGAGGTGAGGGGGCCGGAGGTTATACACTGAGTAGGTGAGGGGGCCGGAGGTTATACATTGAGTAGGTGAGGGGGCAGGAGGTTATACACTGAGGAAGTAAGGGGGCCAGAGGTTATACACTGAGGAGGTGAGATGGCAGGAGGTTATACACTGGGGAGGTGAGGGGGCCGGATGATATACACTGAGGAGGTGAGGGGGCCGGAGGCTATACACTGAGGTGAGGTGGCAGGAGGTTATACACTGAGGAGGTGAGGGGGCCGGAGGTTATACATTGAGTAGGTGAGGGGGCAAGAGGTTATACACTGTGGAAGTAAGGGGGCCAGAGGTTATACACTGAGGAGGTGAGATGGCAGGAGATTATACACTGGGGAGGTGAGGGGGCCGGAGGTTATACACTGAGTAGGTGAGGGGGCAGGAGGTTATACACTGGGGAAGTAAGGGGGCCGGAGGTTATACACTGAGGAGGTGAGATGGCAGGAGGTTATACACTGGGAAGGTGAGGGGGCCAGAGGTTATACAGTGAGGAGGTGAGGGGGCCGGAGGTTGTACACTGAGGAGGTGAGGTGGCAGGAGGTTATACACTAAGGAGGTGAGGTGGCAGGAGGTTATACACTGAGGAGGTGAGGTGGCAGGAGTTTATACACTGAGGATGTGAGGTGGCAGGAGGTTATACACTGGGGAGGTGAGGGGGCCGGAGGTTATACACTGAGGAGGTGAGGTGGCAGGAGGTTATACACTGAGGAGGTGAGGTGGCAGGAGGTTATACACTGAGGAGGTGAGGTGGCAGGAGGTTATACACTGAGGAGGTGAGGTGGCAGGAGGTTATACACTGGGGAGTTGAGGGGGCTGGAGGTTATACACTGAGGAGGTAAGGTGTCAGGAGGTTATACACTGGGGACGTGAGGGGGCCGGAGGTTATACACTGAGGAGGTGAGGTGGCAGGAGGTTATACACTGAGGAGGTGAGGTGGCAGGAGGTTATAGACTGGGGAGGTGAGGGGGCCGGAGGTTATACACTGAGGAGGTGAGGTGGCAGGAGGTTATTCACTGAGGAGGTGAGGTGGCAGGAGGTTATGCACTGGGGAGGTGAGGTGGCAGGAGGTTATACACTGAGGAGGTGAGGAGGCAGGAGGTTATAGACTGGGGAGGTGAGGGGGCCGGAGGTTATACACTGAGGAGGTGAGGTGGCAGGAGGTTATACACTGGGGGGGTGAGGTGGCAGGAGGTTATGCACTGGGGAGGTGAGGGGGCCGGAGGTTATACACTGAGGAGGTGAGGTGGCAGGAAATTATACACTGGGGAGGTGAGGGGGCCGGAGGTTATACACTGAGGAGGTGAGGTGGCAGGAGGTTATACACTGGGGAGGTGAGGGGGCCGGAGGTTATACACTGAGGAGGTGAGGTGGCAGGAGGTTATACACTGAGGAGGTGAGGTGGCAGGAGGTTATAGACTGGGGAGGTGAGGGGGCCGGAGGTTATACACTGAGGAGGTGAGGTGGCAGGAGGTTATACACTGAGGAGGTGAGGTGGCAGGAGGTTATACACTGAGGAGGTGAGGTGGCAGGAGGTTATGCACTGGGGAGGTGAGGGGGCCGGAGGTTATACACTGAGGAGGTGAGGTGGCAGGAAGTTATACACTGGGGAGGTGAGGGGGCCGGATGATATACACTGAGGAGGCCGGAGGTTATACACAGGGGAGGTGAGGGGGCCGGATGTTATACACTGGGGCAATGGCGCTGAATGAGAAACTGGAGTTCAATGATATAAGACCTAGAGACCAACACTTGTCTGCATACTGTGTATGTTAAAAAGCGGAGATACAGGGGCACAGAATAATGAGCCAGTTCACCCATGTGCACTCAAAGTACTAATCAAATACAGCTCTGTCAGGAGCAGGGACCTCGTTTGTTTCTGTAACACCAATCCGGTAACAAGGATGGTAAAAATTCTACTAAAACCATAAATAATACAAGTTCTTACCTTCACTGTCAGGAGGAAGAGCAGGGAGGCGGAGAGGCTGTTGAATGTGTTACCCAAGAACGCCACATGGTGCAGGTTGATAAATGAGGCTTTGTCCTTCCGGTATCTGTCCCACTGCTGGTCGGCCAGGCTGCCACCACTCAGATATACAACCACCGTGCTCACTGTCAAGACCGTCAGTAACCACTGGACATAATTCCAGAAATGGGTAAAATAAAGCCGCCCTTCCTTCCTGATAAATAGACACTCGGCGAGGACGAAGTAGACGACAAACATCATGAGGAAGACCTGCGAAGAGAGAGCACAAAGTTACATCCAAGATTTTACTGGTCGATGATGGTCATGCAGCTTTGGATGTGACTTGTGTAGAAGGCAGGATGCACAGAGTGCCGCTTACCATCATGATAAGAAGTAGGTGAGTCCCGCTGCTCAGCGGCAGTAATGGAAACGCTCTGATCTCAGCTGATGGGAGCGATCTACCAGCCAAAGGAAATTCCAGCAGAAGCATCACAGACGAGTAGAGATTCACCCCCGGGCTGTAAAGAGAGAACTCCACAAACAGCGCCCTCGTCCTGCAAGGAGAGACAACACAGGCGAGGGCATCAGGTCACAATTTACAATGGGCAGAGGAATACACGGCCTGACGACATACACCACTTACAGGTTGTCAATCCAGTGATTTTGCTGGAGGTTATCAAAGATGGCGACGTTCTCCTCTAAGCTGCCACCCAGAAGTTGGATGTAACCAGAACTGTCATAGAAGGAGAGGAAACCCCAATACCAGGCCCTGGAGACCAGAAGAACAGACGTAGAGTGAAACCATAGGCTAAAAGAAGGCGGCGGTCACTAACAAGGCTGCTGGCGCTATATGGCGGCACTTACCCGGTATCGTCTGGTGGAGAATACGACCAATCGGGGGAGGACGCGTCAGATGTATTACGCCAACCGACATCATAACTGGAGTCATCAAACTCTTCTGAGCAGGTCTCACGTCCGGACGATGAGTGGACATCACATGCTGCGGGGGAAGATAGGAGTTATGGTCTGAGAACAATCCAAGACCTGGCCATAGGCATAAAGGAAAACTAATCACACAATCACGGGATCGCACCTTTCCTCAGCCGGATCTGGCGAAAGCGAGCCGACCCCAACAAGCTGCGGCAGCTCCCCCGCTGACTGTGGTTAAGGAACGGCAGCAGAACGTCAGACGCCCAGACCCAGAACTCGTCCGACCTGTGGAGGACACGACAGGCTCAGATACCCTCCTGCACGCCCAAAACGTAAGGTGAAATCCTGCCGAGGATTACCTCCGAATCTGCATGAATCTGTGGCTCCCCATCTCCTGCCGGACCGAGCGCTGCAGCAGGTACGCCCTGTGGTTCACGGAGGCATCGCCATAGTTGGTCAGGAGGACAACCAGTAAGAAAAGCGTGTAAACCATCAGGTTCTGCAGAGATATATAAAGAACCAATTAAAGGGATTTTCTAGTACGGACCTAATACTTTTCACAGCTGAGGGTTTGCTACAATTAAATCCGGAGGCTGCGTTTTTTTATTTTTTCCTCCCCTTCTACCAAGCGTCATAACTTTATTTCTTTTTACGGTACAGGATTTTGAGAACACCATTCATTTTTCCAAATAATGTATAGAAAAACAGAAAAAAAAAAAGTGCGGTGAAATAGCGAAAAAAATATTATTTCGCAATAGTTTTTTTCTTCGTTAATTGTGTGGTAAAAGGGCTTTTTTATTTTTTCTGCCGAGCTGTAGCTTTTATTGGTGCCACTTTGGGGTACATACAATTATTGCATTTTTTGGGCGAGTGATGCAAAGTAAAAAACGACTGCATTTTTGTTTTTGATTTTTTTTTTTATATAAAAAAACTTTATATTTTAATAGATTAGCCTTTTACAGACACGTTCACACTGGATATGTTGTTTTTTCCATTATTTCTTTAAATTTAATTTAATTTGTTTTACATTTGGAAGAGGAGGACCATAAATTATTATTTTTCTAATATTTAAAAAAATATATATATTTTTTTACTTTACACATTATTTTTTTAGACTCTGTAGTCAGTTGATCGGTTGCAATATATACTGCAATAACACGGTATTGTAGTATATAGTACGGCCTCCTATGAAGCCATCGGCGGGCCACGATCACGTCATGGGGAGCGTATGTGAACCCCAATCGACACAACACTGGAATGGGGACTCTAAGATGAGCTGACAGTGGCATTAAGGAGTTAAAACAGAGATCGGAGATAGCTCTGATTGCTGCTGCACGAGAAAGACGTTGGCTGTAAAACACAGTCGGTACCTGCTCTGAGCCGGCACCACAAACCACCAGTCTGGCCAGATTACAAATTCATACATACAGTACAGACCAAAAGTTTGGACACCTTCTCATTTAAAGATTTTTCTGTATTTTCATGACTATGAAAATTGTACATTCACACTGAAGGCATCAAAACTATGAATTAACACATGTGGAATTATATACTTAACAAAAAAGTGTGAAACAACTGAAATTATGTCTTATATTCTAGGTTCTTCAAAGTAGCCACCTTTTGCTTTGATGACTGATTTGCACACTCTTGGCATTCTCTTGATGAGCTTCAAGAGGTAGTCACCGGGAATGGTTTTCACTTCACAGGTGTGCCCTGTCAGGTTTAATAAGTGGGATTTCTTGCCTTATAAATAAATAAATCCACACTGGATGAAACATGTACTGGATTTGCAGGATTGATCAGTGGCTGTATGGCACGTTACGTGGGAGAAGTGCTCAGGCCGCAATGCAGTCAATGATATGCGCTCATATTGCTGTATTGATCCGGTGGTATCCAGAGGTAGGTGGCAGTACAAGCCGATGTTGGTGGTTAAGTGGGAGAGCTGGCAAAACTGCATGTTTGATCCAGTGTGGACATACCTATCAAACATATCTTTTCCCAAAGGGGATGTACAAGTACGACTTGTTGAAGTACCAATATAACGCGACATTGTGATCAAGGCCACAGTGCAGCCGAAACGTCAAATTGCCTGTCGCTTATCACCTATAAATAAAAATATTCACTTGAAGCAAATCTCCTGTTATGAGTGCAGTGATTATAGACTTTACTTATCTATGGGATTATTGATTCCGTTCACTGGCACCTTACATCCAAACTCTAGTCGTGTACTAGCCATTTGTTCTTTCTAGAATTTGTATTATGGCAAGAAAAAAGGAGATTTTTGTGTACTCACCATAAAATCTCTTTCTCTTAGCCTCTAATTGGGGGACACAGGACCATGGACCATGGGTGTTATGCTGCTGTCCACTAGGAGGCGACACTATGCATAATCTGAAAAAGATTAACTGTGGCTCCTCCTGTGCAGTATACACCCCTGGACGGCATCAGCCTTCTCCAGTTTTGTGCAAAAGCAGTAGGAGGAACGTAACATGAATAACATAATTATGCCTGTAAGAAGGCAACTATGTAACATGAATAACATAATTATGCCTGTAAGAAGGCAACTATGTACGAGCTCAAGAAAACAATATGAGAACTCAACAGTTACAACGGCCCGGAAAGGGCAACAGGGTGGGAGCTGTGTCCCCCAATTAGAGGCTAAGAGAAAGAGATTTTACGGTGAGTACACAAAAATCTCCTTTACTCTGTCGCCTCATTGGGGGACACAGGACCATGGGACGTCCTAAAGCAGTCCCTGGGTGGGAAGCAATGGACGAATATTGTGCAGACAGGCCCCTATACTTAGGGCACCGCCGCCTGCAGGACACATCTACCCAGGCTCGCGTCCGCTGAGGACTGGGTATGAACCCTGTAGTGTTTAGTAAACGTGTGTAAGCTAGTCCAAGTGGCCGCCTTACACACTTGTTGTGCCGAAGCCTGGTGCCGAATGGCCCAGGAGGCCCCTACCGCCCGTGTAGAGTGTGCCGTAATACCGGCTGGAAGAGGAGAATTCTTAAGGCGGTAGGTCTATTGTATGGTGGATTTGATCCAACTGGCAAGGGTAGCTTTGGAAGCTGGCAGACCCTTGTGGCCGCCTTCCGGAAGGAGGAAAAGAGAATCAGACCTCCGGAAGGACGCAGTCCTAGACACGTATATACGCAATGCCCTGCCAAGGTCAAGCGTATGCAGAGCCTTCTCCACTATATGAACCGGAACCGGACAAAGGGATGGTAGTGAAATTTCCAAATTGAGGTGGAAGTCGGACACAACCTTCGGAAGGAAGGATGGGACCGTACGAAGAACTACCTTGTCCTGGTGAAAAGCCAGAAAGGGCCGTCAGCAGGAGAGTGCTGTCAGTTCAGACACCCTGCGTAGCGAGGTGATTGCCACCAGGAAAACCACCTTCTGGGAAAGAAGGCGGAGCGGGACCTCCTTAAGGGGTTCGAAGGGTGGTTCCTGCAATGCTGTCAGGACCAGGTTGAGGTCCCAAGTTTCTAGTGGTCGTCTGTAGGGGGAACCAATCGGGAAACCCCCTGAAGGAAAGTCCTTACTTGCGGCTTGGTAGCAATGCGCCTTTGAAAAAGCACTGAGAGGGCTGACACCTGGCTCTTAAGCGAGCCCAATGACAGCCTGGTCTCCAGACCCGATTGGAGAAAACCAAGTACTTTGGGTAGGGAATAAGGGAGTGGAATCTGGCCACGAGATTCGCACCAGGTAAAGAAAGCTTTCCAGGTACGGTAATAAATCTTGGCAGAGGCTGGTTTCCGTGCTCTGATCATGGTTCCAATGACTTCCGTCGAGAGCCCTGCCTGGGATAGAACCCAGGTCTCAAGGGCCATGCCGTCAAATTGAGAGCCCCTGAGTTCTGGTGGTAGAACGGGCCTTGTGATAGAAGATCGTGGCGGTCGGGGAGACGCCAGGGGGCGTCTGCTGTGAGTTGTACGATGTCGGCGTACCATGTGCGTCTGGGCCAGTCCGGTACAATTAGGATGGTTGGAACTCCCTCTTGTTTGATCTTCCTCACCACTCTGGATATCAGGGGGAGAGGTGGAAAAATATACAGAAGCTGGAACTGGGTCCAGTCCTGAACCAGAGCGTCTGCTCCGAGCGACCGCGGATCGTGTGTTCTGGCCATGAAGTTGGAGACCTTGGCATTGAAGTGGGATGCCATTAGGTCCACATCCGGGGTCCCCCAGCGGAGACAGATCTGTTGAAAAATTTCGGGATGGAGAGACCACTCTCCCGAGTCTATTCCTTGTCGGCTGAGCAAGTCTGCTTCCCAGTTGTCCACACCCGGAATGTGGACCGCCGAAAGAACCGACCCTGTGTCCTCCGCCCAGGGGAGGATGTGTGACACTTCTCGCATCGCCTGGGTACTGCGGGTCCCCCCTTGGTGATGCACATCAGCCGTGGCATTGTCCGACTGTATTCTGATGTGAGAGGCTGCCAGTAAGTGATGGAAGGCCCCCATTGCCAGAAGGATGGCACGAATTTCCAGGGTGTTGATGGGCATGGTCGCTTCCACTGGGGACCACTTGCCCTGTACCCTGTGGTGTAGGTGCACCGCATCCCAACCCGTCAGGCTCGCGTCGGTGGTCAGAACCTTCCATTGACCTGTGAGAAAGGATTTCCCCTTTGCTAGCGAGGTTGGCTTGAGCCACCAGTGCAGGGACCTCCTGGTTGACGACGTTAGCTGGAACTCCCTGTCGAGAGAAAAGGGATTCCTGTCCCAGGACTTGAGAATGGCTAGTTGGCTAGTTGGAGAGGTCTCATGTGAAACTGGGCAAATGGGACAGCTTCTATTGCTGCTGCCATCTTGCCGAGGACTCTCATGGCAAACCGGAGAGATCGAGGGGGTTTGCGGAGGAGGGTGCGAACTGCTAGTCGGAGAGCCAGTGCCTTGTCCTTGGGAAGGAGCACTAGACCCCTGGAGGTGTTGAATAACATTCCCAGGAAGGTCAGGGACTGACTCGGGGTTGGTGATGACTTTTGTAGGTTGATTAACCAGCCCATGCGACTGAGAGTATCGGTTGTGATTGAGACGCTGAGCTCGCAGTCCTTGAAGGTGGGAGCCTTGATGAGTAGATCGTCCAGGTATGGAACGACTACTATGCCTCTGGAGTGCAGGACGTCCATGGTGGCTGCCATGACCTTGGTGAACACTCTGGGAGCCGTGGCGAGTCCGAAAGGGAGAGCCACGAATTGGTAGTGGTCCTGGCCTATTGCGAACCTGAGAAACCTCTGATGGGCCGGTGCAATGGGTATATGCAGGTATGCGTCTTGTATGTCTATGGAGGCGAGATATTCTCCCTTCTCCATGGACGCAATGATGGACCGAAGGGACTCCATGCGGAAATGACGGACCCGTACATATTTGTTGAGCTGTTTTAGGTCTAGTATGGGCCGTACGCTGCCTCCTTTCTTGGGAACTACGAACAGATTGGAGTAGAACCCTCGGAAGCGGTCGGTCGTGGGTACCGGTGCTATGACTCCTGCTTGAAAAAGCGAGGAGACCGCTTGGTGGTAGGCACGAGCCTTGGCTGGAGGTTTTGGGGGGACAGAGAGGAAGAATCGGTCCGGTGGGTTGAAGGTGAAGTCTATTTTGTATCCGGAAGACACTAGTTCCATGACCCACGTGTCTTCTGTAATAGGCAGCCAGACTTGATGTCATGATGAGGAGAAAGTCTGAGATTTTCCTCCTCTGGGCTTAGGCTGGCCTGCTTTTGACTGCCAGGTCTTGTCCGACCTTTGCGTCAATCGTGAGTTGTCCCTGCGTGGGGAACGGTTACGATTTTGTGCTGGACGCGAGACGGACCAGCCGGAGGAATTCCGAAAGGATCGGAATCGAGTTTGGTTTCAGTTGGGGAAGAGAAGTACTCTTACCCCCGGTGGCATTGGATATCATAGTGTCCAACTGTTCACCGAAAAGTCTCCCACTGAGGTAGGGGAAGTGCGTGAGGGACTTCTTTGAGGCTGCGTCCGCTTTCCATTCCCGCAGCCAGAGGATACGCCGAATCGTGATGGCGTTTGATGCTATCCCCGCTACTCCCCTTGCTGAATCCAGAGCTGCATGGAGCATGTAGTCTGCTACAACTGCTATTTGAACTGCTTGGTCCGACAGCTCAGGAGCGGATGCTTGGAGAGCTTGTAAATTCTTTGCCCAGGCCAGAATGGCCTTGGCAGCCCAAACTGAGGCGAACGCGGGAGCCAGGGATGCCCCTGCTGCCTCGAAAATTGAACGAGCCATGCTTTCTACCTGCCGGTCTGCTGCGTCCCTGAGGGTTGAGCTATCTGGCAGTGAGAGGAGGGTCTGTGCTGCTAGCCTAGAGACTGGGGGGTCCACTTCAGGTGGATCTGTCCATTCCTTGGTGTCCTTCTGTGGGAAGGGGTACCTCGCCTCCAGATATTTGCGACTAGCGAATTTTTTCTCAGGCTGTGAGAGCTGCTTTTTAAGGATCGCCTTAAACTCTGGGTGGTTAGAGAAAACCTTAGGCGGCTTCAGAGGTCCTTCAAAGGAAATCTTATGTTCTGGGGCCTCTGGTGGCGGATCAGAAATGTCCAGCACCCGATGGATTGATGAAATTATGTCCTCAACTAGCGCTGTATTGCTAGGAGGGATTGGGATCAGGGACCCCTCCGTTTCTCTGTCTGAGTCAGAGTCGCAGATGCCTTCCGAATCCTGTGTATCACTGAGGCGTCCCCTGCTGAGTGGGCTGGGGAGGAGGCCTTCTCTGGTCGGGGATTGCGGAGATCTGCATTGTCTGTCCCTGGAATGGGACGGTCTAGATGACCTGGAGCTACGGTGTCTCTCCCTAGAGGGGGATGACCGTGTGCTATGAGATGACGCAGATGGACTTGATCTATGGGTCCGCTTGCGTCCTGACCTAGACGTGGATGTGCCAGGGTCATCTTGTTCCTGAGTCAAGCTCTCCCTTTGCTGGGTAACGGTCATAGCCGGGGCATGACCCTGCAGAGCCTGAAGCAATGTGGAGGTTAGGTTATCTATAGACTGCGTCATAGATTGCGATATCTGAGTAGCCCATTCCGGTGTGGCATTAGACACCGAGGCATTGGCAGGGGCTTCTTGGGGCTCTGACACATTAGTTTGTATACAGTTCTGACAATGCGGGTACGTGCTACTACTGGGGAGAGCAGTCCCGCAGGCTGTGCAGAATGCATAATAGCAGTTCTGCCTGGTTCTCTTGGACCTTGAGCCCGGCATAGTGCACAGAGTGCAGAAGTGCTTCCAGCAGAGGACCTTACAGGGGTAGAGAAACCTATAGGGGAGCCTTATAGGTAATATGGATTCACAGCTGAGTAAAAAACCCAGCTGTGATCTTACCCCACCAGTGTGCCCCTAGGTCCAGCGCCGAAGATCCACAGTCCTGTGCCCCCCGGAGACTGGCTGCTTGGTCCTGGTCCTGCAGACCGGGAGATGCAGGGTTAATCTGCAGCCGAAAATGGCTGCTGAGACAGAGAGGAAAGGAGGAGAAGGGGGCGGAGAGCTGGAAAAAGGCGGCAAGGCTGTGTAAAAACGCGCCCTTTCTGTCTCGATCCACCCCCTTTATGACACTGTAGAGTGTCATATTTGTCATCCGGGGGGCGGGCCGGGGGGCGGAGAGGAGGCGGCAGCTTCAGCTAGGCCGAAGCCGGGGCCTAAATTAGATGCCTGAGGCCCAGAAGGGCTCCAGGCCGGCGCGAAAGTCCGCAAGGGGGTCAGATCTGAACCGGACCCCTCCGGATTTAAAGGCAGGATGGCGGTGGGGCTATAAGCGGAAGGGGGAGCCCGGTAGGGGTCTCCCTGAGGCAGTATAGAGCTGGTGCTGCCGCAGAGACAGGGGCGCAGGGAGCCCTGTGTCTGTATGTGCCATGCCTGCCTGCACTCCCCCCGGCCCCAACAGGAGCCCGCAGCTGGGCTGGGGTCCCTGGATGCAGGCGCAGTGTGCTGGCCCATTGCTGGGAGCTGTAGAATGCTGCCTGTACAGGCCCTACCTGAGGTGTCTCAACCTAATACCCCCAGAGGGGGATAGGGAGGGTGCTGTTGTCACCTTCAGGGGCCTTTATCCTCGCCTCGACCTCAACCCTGAAACCAAAAGGAATTGGGGAAGGAGGGGGGGTCTCGACTTCGAACCAGCACCCGAGGGACTGGGGAAGGAGCAACATGGGGAATAGCCATCTCTACTTCAACTGGGCACCCCATAATAGGGGGCCAAGGAAGGAGCCATGCCGGGAGTCTCACAGGAGACCCTCTTTTCTTCATCTGTAATCCCGTCGGAAAAAACGGAGTAGAAATCTTTTAGGTGTGCCTCCTATGCGACACTAAGCAAAAACTGGAGAAGGCTGATGCCGTCCAGGGGTGTATACTGCACAGGAGGAGCCACAGTTAATCTTTTTCAGATTATGCATAGTGTCGCCTCCTAGTGGACAGCAGCATAACACCCATGGTCCATGGTCCTGTGTCCCCCAATGAGGCGAAAACGAGAGGCCATCATTACTTTATGAAATTAAGGTCAGTCAGTCCGAAAAATTGGGAAAACTTTGAAAGTGTCCCCAAGTGCAGTGGCAAAAACCATCAGGCGCTACAAAGAAACTAGCTCACATGAAGACCGCCCCAGGAAAGGAAGACCAAGAGTCACCTCTGCTTCTGAGGATAAGTTTATCCGAGTCACCAGCCTCAGAAATCGCAGGATAACAGCAGCTCAGATTAGAGACCAGGTCAATGCCACACAGAGTTCTAGCAGCAGACACATCTCTACAACAACTGTTAAGAGGAGACTTTGTGCAGCAGGCCTTCATGGTAAAATAGCTGCTAGGAAACCACTGCTAAGGATGGGCAACAAGCAGAAGAGACTTGTTTGGGCTAAAGAACACAAGGAATGGACATTAGACCAGTGGAAATCTGTGCTTTGGTCTGATGACTCCAAATTTGAGATCTTTGGTTCCAACCACCGTTGTCATGATTCTCAATGGCGAGAGAACATAGCCCAGCATATATGAGAACTAGCTCTTGGAAGATGGAAACTATACTGACCATGAACTAAACCTGCCGCACAACTAGAAGTGGCCGGGTAGCATGCCTACGTTTTTTTATCCCTAGATGCCCAGCGCCAGCCGGAGAACTACCTAATCCTAGCAGAGGAAAAGACAGTCCTGGCTCACCTCTAGAGAAATTTTCCCAAAAGGCAGACAGAGGCCCCCACATATATTGGCGGTGATTTAAGATGAAATGACAAACGTAGTATGAAAATAGGTTTAGCAAAATCGAGGTCCGCTTACTAGATAGCATGAAGACAGAAAGGGCACTTTCATGGTCAGCAGAAAACCCTATCAAAACACCATCCAGAAATTACTTTAAGACTCTAGCATTAACTCATAACACCAGAGTGGCAATTTCCGCTCACAAGAGCTTTCCAGACACAGTAACGAAACAGCAGCTGTGAACAGGAACAAAATGCAAAAACACACAAGGACAAAAGTCCAACTTAGCTGGGAGTTGTCTAGTAGCAGGAACATGCACAGAAAGGCTACTGATTACATTGTTGACCGGCATGAAACTGACAGAGGAGCAAGGTTATATAGCGACTCCCACATCCTGATAGGAGCAGGTGAACAGAGGGGATGATGCACACAAGTTAAATTCCACAAGTGGCCACCGGGGGAGCCCAGAATCCAATTTCACAACACACCGTGTCTTTGTGCGACGCACAAAAGGTGAACAGATGGACTCTATATGCCTGGTTCCCACCGTGAAGCATGGAGGAGGAGGTGTGATGGTGTGGGGGTGCTTTACTGGTGACACTGTTGGGGATTTATTCAAAATTGAAGGCATACTGAACCAGCATGGCTACCACAGCATCTTGCAGCGGCATGCTATTCCATCCGGTTTGCGTTTAGTTGGACCATCATTTATTTTTCAACAGGACAATGACCCCAAACACACCTCCAGGCTGTGTAAGGGCTATTTGACCAAGAGGGAGAGTGATGGGGTGCTACGCCAGATGACCTGGCCTCCACAGTCACCAGACCTGAACCCAATCGAGATGGTTTGGGGTGAGCTGGACCGCAGAGTGAAGGCAAAAGGGCCAACAAGTGCTAAGCATCTCTGGGAACTCCTTCAAGACTGTTGGAAGACCATTCCCGGTGACTACCTCTTGAAGCTCATCAAGAAAATGCCAAGAGTGTGCAAAGCAGTCATCAAAGCAAAAGGTAGCTACTTTGAAGAACATAAGACATAATTTCAGTTGTTTTACACTTTTTTGTTAAGTATATAATTCCACATGTGTTAATTCATAGTTTTGATGCCTTCAGTGTGAATGTACAATTTTCATAGTCATGAAAATACAGAAAAATCTTTAAAAGGAATGTGTGTCCAAACTTTTGGTCTGTACTGTATATATACTGTACATATACACAAGCACAGCGCACTGACAGCCAGCAGTGGTATTCATTATTTTTTGGAGGTAATGGTACAGTTATGAATGGAGCGTTTACCTTGAGCATTCTATGTAGCAGTTTCACCTTCCGTGCTTCTTCTCTGGCCTGGAACAAGGCAAACCCCTGAGGTGGTCGTACCTTGGTGATACGCTCAGAAACTTGCTCCACAAGGGGGCACTCTACAAGAGTGTCCTCTTCTTCTGGGTACAGACGCTTCACCACCAGAGCAAAATATAAGGCCTCCATGAGAACCTGGGTTGTAATAAAAAAAAAAAAAATTGTGAAGGATGAAATTACTGGAAAAAAGAAATCAGTCGATCAGTAAATTGGGAGAGTCAATAATTACTTTTAAGGGTTCCAAGACAAAGAATGAGCAGAGGAAGCCGAATATTCCAGAGATTAGCCACATAAGACCCACGCTGGAGGTGAAGCCCACCCCTACCCACACCGACACAGCAAAACAGGTGAGGAGGAAAAAGCAGCTGAGCACATGAGCCACACGGGTGCACCAAGATGGCAGCATCGGCCTGCGTCTCTGAAAAGCATCTGTGATGACTGTCGGGAGAGAAAGGGGGAAGGCGAGACTATTAACATCAAGTCATATTTGTTTATCATTATAGCAGCCAGAGCCCCGGATCCCCTGCACAGAGGGTAACATTATACCTGCATGCGGCCACCACTAGAGGGAGCTAAATGTATACAGCCCCTATATACACTACCATACCAGCTATATACACTACCAATACACATATGTCCTATTATAATAATGTGACTATGTAGAATGAAGTCCGATTTTTACCTGTCCGGTTGGACTTGACTGATTTGGTCACATCCCTGACAGATCCAGATAAAGTCTGTCCTTTGTCATTCAATTTCTCCAACATTATGGTTTCTGTCTTATCGCCAAACGGGTTCGATCTGTGGAAGCGATGTAAAACCGTCACACTTTACGTGTTATTTTCCCCAGTGGAATGGCTCTGTGCCCACACACAGAATGAAGCAGCTCTCTCTACATCGGGCAGAGCAGGAAATCCCAGCAGATCAGAGGAGGAGTTACACGCAGCCAATCAGATACCTCTACACAAGTCAAACAGCCAGCAATTACTTATCCAATCAGAAGAGCTTTGTATTGATTTACAAAGGGGAGGAGCATAAAAAGGGGGAGTCCAGGAGTACAGCCGTTTCCCATCCAATCAGCTGTTAGCGCACCTTATGGCCACACAGACCTGTAACACCGCAGCTCCATACACCACGTAGTGGTCAAACTTGGGTACTGCAGCTCAGCTCCCAAAGAGGTAGATGGGAGCTGAGAAAGGTAATTAGCCAAAAAATAACATCTCGGCCAGCAAATCTATCTCAACGCACGATTTCTGATCGGGAGAGATCTTCAAACATCTACTTACAAGTCCGACAGAAGATCGGTATCGGTCCGGGACATCCTTCTAAGATCTTGTGGAAGGGACATGCTGCTGACTCCATCTTTGAGGAAAAGATCAGATACGTGACTTAATTTGCATAATTACATAAAGTATGACTTGCAAATTACAGGACACTTATAAGTCGCACTCTTTTTTTTGTTTGGACACACCCCTAAAACTATCAGGACCGCCTATTTTATGTAAATGTATATAAGCCCCGCCCCAATAGCCGTTCAGTCCCCTAAAAAAAGGACTATTGTTAGATATGCGTTAGTTGTCCCAGTCTAGTCATGTTACCGACACGGCTCACCTAGGGAGGAGAACGTGGTGGGAATCAGCAGCTCAGGAAATCACAAGACCTCCACTAATATCTGAACTGCTGAAGCCCCTAAACCCTAAAATGTCTACACGCTGTACCCCAGGCCCCCATTTACCTGATGCTACTATCTGTAGGGGTAAGGACTGTGGTAGTCCTAGCACCACGCTATCGTCCTCGCTGGGGTGGCAGCTGGCATCTAACCCAATGTTACAGCTGGTTCGGTGTCGCTCCAACTTTTGGATGGTGTTGCCCATGATGGAAGGATCGCTGAGGAGGTCGGGCCAGCTGAGCACACCCTCATTAGTATTCCACTGGATGAAGCTGTGCGGAGGAAGGAAGATATCTACGTCACCAGAGCAGAAATCTACTCAAATTACCCCAAAATGGTTTGCGTCGGCTGTTCTATACAGCTGACACCAAACCTGTAAGTGCCGCAGTCGGAGCGAGCTCCCAGTACAATAGTATAACCCCCTAAGAAGCTGCTGTCAATAGCAACCTCAGCATCTAAGCGGTTCCATTGAATACATATATATGGGTCCACCACTCACCTTTTTGTGTCCTCCACAGGAATCTCGGCTTTGGTTTGGTTGGAGAAAGCCTGTGGGATGTAATGTGAGGGGAAGGTCACACAAGGCAAGGTCTGAGGACAAATTAATCCACACACGGCGAGGATACAAGAGGGCAGCCATTACTTCCTCACCTCGCCATGGCTCCCTGTGTACGCCATGAAGGAGCTCTCCATCACCGTGTCCAAGTAATTATCAATTTCTAGAGAGTGTTGCTCAAAGTATGTGAGGGACGGCCGGACACAGGTCTGGGGGGAGAAAAAACACAACGTAAAAACACTCAAAAAACACAGGATGATGTGATGTCTGCCAACCGGCATGAGCCTCACCTTACTGCGGGCTCGTCTGAACAGGTAGAGAATGATGAGGTAGATGGGGTACACCAGCACGCTGGTCACCAGGCCCACCGCCACCGAGTCCACGCTGAGGGGAACAGACTCCGACACCGCCCTATCCCTGAGAAACCAGAAACATTTATAGTGAGTGCAGCTCTGGGGTATAATACAGGATGTAACTCAGGATCAGTAATGTTATGTATGTACACAGTGACTGCACCTGCAGAATAGTGAGTGCAGCTCTGGGGTATAATACAGGAGGTAACTCAGGATCAGTAATGTAATGTATGTACACAGTGACTGCACCTGCAGAATAGTGAGTGCAGCTCTGGGGTATAATACAGGAGGTAACTCAGGATCAGTAATGTAATGTATGTACACAGTGACTGCACCAGCAGAATAGTGAGTGCAGCTCTGGGGTATAATACAGGATGTAACTCAGGATCAGTAATGTAATGTATGTATACAGTGACTGCACCAGCAGAATAGTGAGTGCAGCTCTGGGGTATAATACAGGATGTAACTCAGGATCAGTAATGTAATGTATGTACACAGTGACTGCACCAGCAGAATAGTGAGTGCAGCTCTGGGGTATAATACAAGATGTAACTCAGGATCAGTAATGTAATGTATGTATACAGTGACTGCACCAGCAGAATAGTGAGTGCAGCTCTGGGGTATAATACAGGATGTAACTCATTATCAGTAATGTAATGTATGTACACAGTGACTGCACCAGCAGAATAGTGAGTGCAGCTCTGAGGTATAATACAGGATGTAACTCAGGATCAGTAATGTATGTGCACAGTGACTGCACCAGCAGAATAGTGAGTGCAGCTCTGGGGTATAATACATGATGTAACTCAGGATCAGTAATGTAATGTATGTACACAGTGACTGCACCAGCAGAATAGTGAGTGCAGCTCTGGGGTATAATACAGGAGGTAACTCAGGATCAGTAATGTAATGTATGTACACAGTGACTGCACCAGCAGAATAGTGAGTGCAGCTCTGGGGTATAATACAAGATGTAACTCAGGATCAGTAATGTAATGTATGTATACAGTGACTGCACCAGCAGAATAGTGAGTGCAGCTCTGGGGTATAATACAGGATGTAACTCATTATCAGTAATGTAATGTATGTACACAGTGACTGCACCAGCAGAATAGTGAGTGCAGCTCTGGAGTATAATGTAGGATGTAACTCAGGATCAGTAATGTATGTGCACAGTGACTGCACCAGCAGAATAGTGAGTGCAGCTCTGGGGTATAATACATGATGTAACTCAGGATCAGTAATGTAATGTATGTACACAGTGACTGCACCAGCAGAATAGTGAGTGCAGCTCTGGGGTATAATACAGGATGTAACTCAGGATCAGTAATGTAATGTATGTACACAGTGACTGCACCAGCAGAATAGTGAGTGCAGCTCTGGAGTATAATACAGGATTACTTACCCATGATTCTTATCTCCCACCACA
Source organism: Ranitomeya variabilis (assembly GCF_051348905.1). Lineage (NCBI taxonomy): Eukaryota > Metazoa > Chordata > Amphibia > Anura > Dendrobatidae > Ranitomeya > Ranitomeya variabilis. The sequence goes on from NC_135238.1 coordinate 22,260,554, forward strand.
CCGTACCACACAGCGTTCGCACACAGGAACAGGAATATGAGAAGAGCGCAGCAGGTGGCTCTCTGGACGCGGGTGAAGCGGCTGCGGGGAGGTCGGTCCCACATTGACAGCCAAACATGCTTTTCAGTGATTCCTCGCTGGAGTTCAGCCATAAAGATGCGGGAGAATCTCTTCAGTTCTGTCTCACCTGAATCATGAAGGAAACAGCTTCCCATTGAGCTTCTTGGCTAAAATCATACACAATTTGTAAAAGTTCTGAAAAACACTCACTGGCCGCGAAGATTTCCTTCTCCACCCGCCGGCCGCTCTCCTCCTGTCCCACGGACAACCAGTCATTGATCAGGAAGAAGTGATTCTTACTGCGCTGCAGGTCCTTGATGATGACGTGCTGCACGTACCAAGAGGGGCTGAGTCCTGTCCAAACACATTCACGTCACTTCACTATCAGAGAACTGGACTTTTGTATAAAACAGTAAAATAAAAGAGAGGGAGGAGGGAGATGCGGCTGCAGCCTCCATGTGAGACTGAAGAAGGCAGCAGCTGACACCTATACAATCAAGTGGGGCAACCTATCTGCACCCCATTTATTGCACAGTGATTAGAATCATTTAAACATCGCTGTCAGTGATTACTAGCAGCATCTAAATGGCTAAATGGCAGGGATCGGAGCTAGCTCTGGTCGCTACTGTCAGGAGCAGGTGCTGACTGTACAGCACATCTGGCACTTGCTCCTGAGCCTATGATTTATATATACATGGCTGGTTGTTAAGGGTTTAAAGAAGACCCCTAAGTATAGAGGGTGAGCTTGTGCTGCTAATGTATATAACCCGCAAAACATGTCGGTCGGTAAGAAACCGGTTGTGTGATCTATCCAGTAGGAGAAATATCTGAGCAGTGCCAAAGAGGTGCGACTAGGCTGCACAACCCTTCTACTGTGCAAATCATTGCTGGATTTGTCTTTAAATATATATTGTCAGCAAAGTAGCTCTAAATGCGAGGATAGCCCTTTATGTGTAGTTCCCTTTTCTGCCAGAAGATGGCAGTGTACAATCATATTAACTAGCAGCCAATCAACTAAAGCCTCATTTACATAAAACAATTATTGTCCAGACACAAATGGTTATGGGCGTCTCTAACGATAATAACCTAATCTAAGTCAGAAAAGCGAAGACAAGAAATGGATTGTTGGTGAATATTTGAAGAGCCGTATACAGGTGGAAATCTCTGTATACAGTCTGAGGGAAGGAGGCCATGACTGCTGTACACTGGGATCATATAAATGGAGGGTATGTGTGATCTTAGGGCACTGGTGACAGCGAGCGCTGCTCTGGAGGACTTAATGCGACCACATACATTCCGTACCATGAGAGCCCAGGTAACATTTCAGGGGACAGAAGAGACCCCCAAATTGTTCTGGCTCTAGCCCGGTGTCCATCGTCCCGTTACCTTTATTATCGTGCCACAGACGGACTTTCCACACATTTCCCAAACTCTTCTCTGTTGCGATCTGGAAGACGTCCACGCTGTTCCTGTGGAAGGTGTTCTCTCCGTCCAGATGGCGGTGGCCACTTTTACTGTCCACTCCGTACAGACTGATGCCAACGTGAGCGGTGGTGCCTGAGCGGGGGGACGGCGAGGACTGGCATTGTAGATTACAGACGAATGTATATACACAGAGGTAGACGCACACATGTATATACACAGAGGTAGACGCACAGACGTATATACACAGAGGTAGACGCACACATGTATATACACAGAGGTAGACGCACACATGTATATACAGAGGTAGACGCACACATGTATATACACAGAGGTAGACGCACACATGTATATACAGAGGTAGACGCACACACGTATATACACAGAGGTAGACGCACACATGTATATACAGAGGTAGACGCACACATGTATATACACAGAGGTAGACGCACACACGTATATACACAGAGGTAGACGCACACATGTATATACAGAGGTAGACGCACACATGTATATACACAGAGGTAGACGCACACACGTATATACACAGAGGTAGACGCACACATGTATATACACAGAGGTAGACGCACACATGTATATACAGAGGAAGACGCACACATGTATATACACAGAGGTAGACGCACACATGTATATACACAGAGGTAGACGCACACATGTATATACAGAGGAAGACGCACACATGTATATACAGAGGAAGACGCACACATGTATATATACAGAAGTAGACGCACACACGTACACTCACTGGCCACTTTATTAGGTACACCTGTCCAACTTCTTGTTAACACTTAATTTCTAATCAGCCAATCACATGGCGGCAACTCAGTGCATTTAGGCATGTAGACATGGTCAAGACAATCTCCTGCAGTTCAAACCGAGCATCAGTATGGGGAAGAAAGGTGATTTGAGTGCCTTTGAACGTGGCATGGTTGTTGGTGCCAGAACGGCTGGTCTGAGTATTTCAGAAACTGCTGATCTACTGGGATTTTCACGCACAACCATCTCTAGGGTTTACAGAGAATGGTCCGAAAAAGAAAAAAAATCCAGTGAGCGGCAGTTCTGTGGGCGGAAATGCCTTGTTGATGCCAGAGGTCAGAGGAGAATGGGCAGACTGGTTCGAGCTGATAGAAAGGCAACAGTGACTCAAATCGCCACCCGTTACAACCAAGGTAGGCCTAAGAGCATCTCTGAACGCACAGTGCGTCGAACTTTGAGGCAGATGGGCTACAGCAGCAGAAGACCACACCGGGTACCACTCCTTTCAGCTAAGAACAGGAAACTGAGGCTACAATTTGTACAAGCTCATCGAAATTGGACAGTAGAAGATTGGAAAAACGTTGCTTGGTCTGATGAGTCTCGATTTCTGCTGCGACATTCGGATGGTAGGGTCAGAATTTGGCGTAAACAACATGAAAGCATGGATCCATCCTGCCTTGTATGGAGCATCTTTGGGATGTGCAGCCGACAAATCTGCGGCAACTGTGTGATGCCATCATGTCAATATGGACCAAAATCTCTGAGGAATGCTTCCAGCACCTTGTTGAATCTATGCCACGAAGAATTGAGGCAGTTCTGAAGGCAAAAGGGGGTCCAACCCGTTACTAGCATGGTGTACCTAATAAAGTGGCCGGTGAGTGTATATATACAGAGGTAGACGCACACATGTATATACACAGAGGTAGACGCACACATGTATATACACAGAGGTAGACGCACACATGTATATACACAGAGCTAGACGCACACACGTATATACACAGAGGTAGACGCACACATGTATATACACAGAGCTAGACGCACACAGGTATATACACAGAGGTAGACGCAGACACATACATACACAGAGGTAGACGCACACATGTATATATACAGAGGTAGACGCACACATGTATATACACAGAGGTAGACGCACACATGTATATACACAGAGGTAGACGCACACATGTATATACACAGAGGTAGACGCACACATGTATATACACAGAGGTAGACGCACACATGTATATACACAGAGGTAGACGCACACATGTATATACACTGAGGTAGACGCACACACGCACACATGTATATACACAGAGGTAGACGCACACATGTATATACACAGAGGTAGACGCACACATGTATATACACAGAGGTAGACGCACACAGGTATATACACAGAGGTAGACGCACACATGTATATACACAGAGGTAGACGCACACATGTATATACACAGAGGTAGACGCACACACGTATATACACACAGGTAGACGCACACATGTATATACACAGAGGTAGACACACACATGTATATACACAGAGGTAGACGCACACACGTATATACACAGAGGTAGACGCACACATGTATATACACAGAGGTAGACGCACACACGTATATACACACAGGTAGACGCACACATGTATATACACAGAGGTAGACACACACATGTATATACACAGAGGTAGACGCACACACGTATATACACAGAGGTAGACGCACACACGTATATACACAGAGGTAGACGCACACATGTATATATACAGAGGTAGACGCACACATGTATATATACAGAGGTAGACGCACACATGTATATATACAGAGGTAGACGCACACATGTATATACACAGAGGTAGACGCACACATGTATATACACAGAGGTAGACGCACACATGTATATACACAGAGGTAGACGCACACATGTATATACACAGAGGTAGACGCACACATGTATATACACACAGGTAGACGCACACACGTATATACACACAGGTAGACGCACACACGTATAAACACAGAGGTAGACGCCCACATGTATATACACAGAGGTAGACGCACACATGTATATACACAGAGGTAGACGCACACATGTATATATACAGAGGTAGACGCACACATGTATATACACAGAGGTAGACGCACACATGTATATACACAGAGGTAGACGCACACATGTATATACACAGAGGTAGACGCACACATGTATATATACAGAGGTAGAAGCTCACATGTATATACACAGAGGTAGACGCACACATGTATACACAGAGGTAGACGCGCACATGTATATACACAGAGGTAGACGCGCACATGTATATACACAGAGGTAGACGCGCACATGTATATACACAGAGGTAGACGCACACATGTATATACACAGAGGTAGACGCACACATGTATATACACAGAGGTAGACGCACACATGTATATACACAGAGGTAGACGCAGACATGTATATACACAGAGGTAGACGCAGACATGTATATACACAGAAGTAGACGCACACATGTATATACACAGAGGTAGACGCACACATGTATATACACAGAAGTAGACGCACACATGTATATACACAGAGGTAGACGCACACATGTATATACACAGAGGTAGACGCACACATGTATATACACTGACGTACGCAATAAACGCTACGCGGCACGTCTTCTGGGGATGGGTACACAAATAGGATTCCACTCCACAGTAATGAGAAAATAGATTCGGTACTCCAAGATAGATGCAAGGAAAACATGAATACTTTAGTTGGAAACATTTTTACTTTATATATTTTTTTACACACGTATTCACGTTTTCCTTGCATCCATCTTGGAGTGCCGAATCTATTTTTTCGTATACACAGACACATATACACAATGACACAGACGCACTCATATAGACGCACTCACCAGACCCTCGGCCCCATCCTGTCTTCACCAGAACCTCATATTTAAAAAATCCAGCTTTTCCGCAGAATGGAATAACCCCGGCTTTACTGACATCCAGCAAGTCCAGTTTGTGGACAATAATGGTGGCCACAGAGTAGGTGGCGAAGCAGACGGCACACGTGAGCAGCACAATGTAGTTAATCCCGGGAGGAGGAGGCTACAATAAAAGCAATAGTAATGACAGCTACTTCTGTGTTTTACAATAATTATCTATGCAGAGAAAAATTCCACTAATCTGGAATGGCGGGACCCTACCAGACGCCGGAGTAGAGGACTCATGTTCCCTGTTTTACCCTAGCCTGGGAGAAGCTGAATGGAATAGTGGGTCATGCATCCACCCTGCCGCTCCATTCAAAGTCTATGGTACCAATGTAAACAGCTGTCAGTGCGAGTGGATAAGTGATATATAGTGGAGTACTCCTTAAAAAGGTTAATAACATCTTCATATATGAGTATTTTTGGATAGGGCTTGTAAATACCAGAAATTTAGCAATTTACTGCGTATTAAAATTTTCAGCCGTTCTTAAGATATTAACACTTTTCTTTTGTTTACAGCTCGTTGCCTTGGAGACCGACCACCGCTGCTAGACAGCAGAACATGTACAGTGCTTACATGCTCTTTTGTATTGATCTTGTAAGCGCTGTTTTGAAGCTGGACAGGATCTTTAGAGACCGCTGCTATCTCCTAAATCTGGCCAGCTTCAGCGAAGTGCTTACAAGCTAGAAAGCATCAGTGGTCGGTCTCCTAGGCAACAAGCTGTAAACAAATGAAAAGTGTCAATACTTCAAGAATGGCTGTGTTTTGTTTTCTTTTTTTTTAATAAGCAGCAAATTGCAAAATTGCTTGTATTTACGAGTACTTTCCGGTAATACCCATTTTAAGGGGTACTCCACTATATATCAGTGTTTATTGCAAGCACTATCCGACAATGTCCATCTATGAAGATAGGATTAACCCTTTCAGAGATCTAATCACATGGCCATAGTAAGAGGAAACTTACAGGATAGATGAAGTTGACGGAGTGGGGTGGGACGAAGAGACTGGCACCGAAAGCCGTGAGATGTTGGGTCAGACACACAGCCTGGTCCGGTCTGGTGTCCTCCAGGGGTACGACGCCCTCTGTCTTCCACTTCATCTCATTACCATCGAAGTACTGACAAAGGGAGGTGTACAGGCCCACTGTCACGTCCACCGGTGACCACATGTAATGGTTTGTGATGTTCAGGTAGTAGCGCTTGGTCAGGTTTCCATCTCTAAAACAGACAACATTAAAAAATCTACTTCTTATGGTCCTCCATCTAGGACCACCCCACACAGGACAGGACCATTAACCCTGAGGTCGTGTGAATATTCTCTTACGATGGGGCGATGAAGAACGTGTACAGCTTGTGGTCATCTCCTGAGAGCGAGGCCTCGCTGATCTGCTTCATGTCACTGTAGTTGTACTGGTTGGGATGGCCGGACTCATGTAGATACACCGAGATGTATGGCTCAGCTTCACTGTCTTTATATCTCTCTGCAAGAGACAGTAAAAATACAATTACTACATCACATTGACATTTTTTTTATTTTTTATTTGCTTCTTAAGTAAAAACTGATGCAGCTTTCTAAAAGTCTTCATTAAATATTCCCTAACATTTTGCTGCTGTGGAGTCTGTGCAACTCCTTCACATAGCTGGTTGTGCTGCTGAATTTGACATAGATCAGGAAGAACACTGTTCCTGGCTCTTCCTTCTTTTCTCAGCATTAGGCCGAATTCAGAAATCCATGAAACATGGTGCAAATATGTGCCTTTAAGTCTGGACTGGCCGAAGGTCTCCAGATCTGAATGCAATAGCCTCATAAATAACTATAAGGCTGTTGAATTTGGGTCAAAGACCAGAGGCCAGGGATCGTAATCCTATTCCGACCAAGAAACATGGATGTGTCAAACCTACCTTAAAAATAGCAGCAGCAAAGGAAGGAGGTTGCGCACATCAAATCAGAGTGTGCAGAGGGGGGAAAGCATCCAATGTTTCATGGAGGGCAGATTACACAGGCTGTAGATAGGGAGGAAAGCATGCACAATACAGACCTAAAAGGGGACAGAGTCACGCAGGCAGACAGAATGCTACGATGTATCTCTATGACCTTGTAGGAGATGGATTTGGAGCTCTGTAGCCAAAAAAAACAAAACAACTAAACTCCGTAAAGATTTGCTCACCATCCTGCGCTGTGTAAGTGATCTGTATGTGAAGTCCTGCGTTCTCATTACTGCTTTCCGCCTCGAGGTCAACCTTCACCGAGCGCCGGCTCTCAATGTTGGCCAGGCCAGCAGTGATATTCCCGACGCCAGTGTTATTGGCAACGCTAACCGTGATGGCCTTCTCAGAATCCAAGCTCTCAACCGGGATCTGGCTGCCATTACTAGTCTGGAACTCCATAGAGGCCACCTTGGTGGAGACGGTATAGTTGTTGATGAACCCAAAAGGGTACGGATTGGAGTCCACCTGGAACATGACCTGGATGATGTCTGTGAGGTCGGGGAAGGTGCTGTTAAACCCCTGAGGAATGAAGAACTGGCAGCCCGTCCTGTTACTGTAGCAAAGCAAGTTTAGGGGATCTGAACGTTTGCCCCGGGCCAAGATCTCCCCACCCTGCAGGGTCAGAGGCTCCTCATTGAGAACCCTGGACTTCATCAAAATCCTCATCAGATCTGAAGACAGATTGTAGGCTTCGGAGGCCACGGTCGCGTTGTTCAGGGCTTTGCACAGTTGCCCTCCGCTGTGGACGGAGGACTTGGTGTTCACAAGATGGATGACGTCTCCTGCAATACATAAATGAGAAAGCTCAAAGGTACAAATACAAAGGGGACTTAAAAGTGCTGCAGATTTCCCAACCAAATTTAGGTGGCTGCATTCTTAAAGGGCTTTTCCCATCTCCAGTATCCTATCACAATGTGTCGCAGGTGTAATAATTGTAATATTAGCAAATACCTTCAATTAGAATTGTAGGATAGTGCGGTGAAATTGCAAAAGAAGTGTAATTCCACTGTTGTTTTGCTTTTTTTAGTTAACACGTTTACTATATGGTAGAACTGACCTGACAATATGATTCCCCAGGTTAGTGCGAGTACACAGATACCAAACATGTATAGCTTTTTTTTATTTAAGTGGTGAAAAAGAAAATCAGAAATTTATATGAAAAAAATTGTTTTGCGTTTGTCGCCATTTTCCGAGACCTGTATTATTTAGGGCTTAATTTTTTTCCGCCATAAAAATTGATCCACCCGCAGCTACTAAAGGCACGTGATATCTGACTAAATCATGTGTGAGGAAACATGCGGGCTCAGCGTGTGAGATCACTTCAAAGGCATGGACACGACATATGACAAAAATATACGTCACATGTCCTAAAGCGTTTCAGGGCTATTAACCTAAAAAAAATACAGAGAAAGACCCTTTTACAGAGTATTCCTTACCCATGATGTTCAGTATGTTGTATGCAATGGTGGTCGGCGTCATCATCCCCTGCGTTGTTTCGTTCTGTAAGATGGACATCATGGCTTCCAGCTTGCTGAGTGTTTCCCGCTGACAAGACGCGCACGCCAACTCCTTACTGGCCACCTGAAGGCAAAGGAAGCAGTAATGGATATGTCCAGAATACGCGCCGCGAGTTTTCCCATTCTTCTGTGGTGTGAACAAAGACTAAATCAAAGCCCTTTGACATGACGCAGAGATTGCTGATTTGATGAAAGACTAATCAAGTTGCCAGCATTTCAGTTATGGAGGTCTCTGAGCCGTGCCAAAGGGGATGGATCTGTCTACGGAGCCCATTCAAGAAATGTCTAGTGGTCCGAAATCACAGCCTCCACCAATGCGATGGCTGCCGTGTCAATGCCCGTGCTACTTACCGTACATTGTGCGAGGGCTGCCGCAATCTGCCGTATGTCATCCACCGTGTTCACCTTCAGAGAGATGAGGGCATCCGTTATCTTCTTGCGCACGATCCCCAGCTTCAGATCACTTGCCCCTTCATGTTTGCTCAGGACTTGCTCATACTAATGGGAACAAAAAGGACCCACATGAACATTTAGAGGGGATGTCCAGAAAATAAGGGTGTTCTGAGCTAATAAAGAGGGTCTCCTTTTTAGTAGAGCTAGTTACAAAGAATGTCTCTCATTGGAGATGACCCAGCATATACCTTGGACGGCTCAATGATTTCAATTGGAACCGTGTAATGCTTCATTTTCCCTGCGGAGGCGCTGTAGGGAAATTAAGTACTTGATGTCCAGCTTTCCTTACATCTTGAATAGCAATACTCAGCTATAACCAGTATACAGGGTATCACGCAACCCATGTACATCACAACACCGGGCGCGGATGTATGGAGTCGGTAATACAACTGGCCTCTAACCGTAGTGATTGAAGCTAGCTGTGATCATTGATTTTAACTCCTTAAATGCTGCAGTCAGTTTCCGGCAATGGAATTTACGATTCGCAATACAGGTGGCCAATGGGATTGGGACCTGCTGAAGATTCCCATGGCTGCCATCTTGGTACTCCTATGAAGCCCAGCCACAGGCAAGGCTTCATATGAGACCAATGTATATAATAAATGCTGCAATATATAGAAGTGATTAAAAGATAACAGTTTCAAGCTCCCTAAAGGAACTAAAAGATGAAAAGTGGAAAAGTAAATAAAAATATTACAATGATAAAAATTATAATCACTTTTTTTCCTAGTTTAAAAAAAAAAAGAAGAAAAAATAGGGATTTTTGTGTACTCACCATAAAATCCTTTTCTCCGAGCCAATCATTGGGGGACACAGCCTCCTAGTGGCAGCAGCATACACCCACGGTCTGTGTCCCCCAATGAGGCGTAGGATAAAAAGTATTTATTTGGAATGACCATGATCTATAAGAATACTAAATTAATCATAGTAAACGTCATATAGAGAGAAAAATGATCGAACGTTTCTGGTTGTCGCCTCTCTCTAACAAAATGCAATGAAAGTGATTACAATGCTGTACGCTCCCAAAAAAGTCATAAAGAAAAATACAGCTCGCCCTGCAGAGAACAAGTCATCATGGAGAACCACTGACGGGAGACTAAAAGGTTACGGATCTCAGAAAGTGGTGACTTTTTTTTCTTTTTTAATGCAGTTTTGACTTTTTTTACTACATATATAAAATAAAAATTCACCAATTTTTGGTACGTCTGTAATTGAACTTCATTTTTACAGCACAACAAATGCCTTAAAAATAAAACGTAAAAGGAAATGGTGGAATTGTCTTTATTTTTTCCCCCTTCCACGGCACTTAGCGCAAAAAAATAAAAAGGGGTTAAAGTAGTAAGGCTGGCATCCAGCAGATGAGATGCCGCAGTATCGAAGAACCAACCAGAAATTCCAGTAATCTGGAAACAATTTGACCGCATCACATACAGATTGGTATTTTCGTGGTTAATTATGTACCTCATTCAGGACGGTAATGAGAGCCAAGGCGTACTCGGCGACATGCTGGGGGTCTCCCTGCTTCAATAGACCCTGCAAGCGGGACTCCGTCAGGTTCTGTAACCAGTCTGCCAGGCTATGAAATCCATCTGGGAGGACTGGCATCAAAATTTCCATGGTTCTATACCGGATAAAGATGAAAGGAAATATTACATGGCGGGGTCAGTCTATCTTACCGCCATGACGGTTGTGTGCTGAATCCACTTACTGGTTTAGGGCCATTGCTGTTGCCCCCTGCTGGTCCTGCACCAGTATAGACACTTCCACCATGAAGTTGGACTCCTGGTAGCCAACGGGCAGGAAGGTGATGTGTTCTGACCGGCTGCCCTTATATACCCAGAAGTCGTCGCAGTGACCACCACGGCAGCGCTTGGCCCTCAGGATAAACACCAAAGATACCTCGTCTTCTGTATCTCTCCACCCTACAAAGATGATGAAGATTACATAAGGGGAGATGGTTGTAGAGCAGGACATACAAATCCATGGGGAATGGAAGGCACTGACCTGTACAATCAAAGTGAACTGTGTCCGTCAAGGAATGTATGGTTCCATTAGGGAAGATTCTGCAGGTTCCTCCAGAGGGTGGACTATTGGGGAGCAGATCTATGGAAGCGAAGCCCTCTTCCTTCATGCTGGGATCACTGACATTAAGGGTGAACTTGTACCCCTCTCCATCCTTTAACACCCCCTGTCTGAGAACGAGATTCAGCTCTCGGTCTCCTGTGGTTGTGGTGCTGGCGTTGAGGACCAAGGTCTTGTTACTGAAGCTCTGAGCCGTCCATCTCTGCCAGGACAGACAAGGAATGTAACACCAAATATGCTCCGTATACCACACCTAGGATCGTTATATCAGACTTCTGAGAAGCAGAGAGCACAACTTACCCCAGACCACGCTTCATCCTGACAGTTAGTGCAGGATCCTTCCAGATAAACATAGGAGCTAGCGCTTACTTCATACACAGACTGCGCCTTGCAGGACACACACTTCAGAGACACGATGGGAACGCTGCCTTTCTTAATTAATACCTGCAAGTAAAAATGTTTAAATATCTCTCTACTATATAACTACTATAATACTGCTCCTATGTACAAGAATATAACTACTATAATACTGCCTCTATGTACAAGAATATAACTACTATAATACTGCCCCCTATGTACAAGAATATAACTACTATAATACTGCCCCAATGTACAAGAATATAACTACTATAATACTGCCCCTATGTACAAGAATATAACTACTATAATACTGCCCCTATGTACCAGAATATAACTACTATAATACTACCCCTATGTACAAGAATATAACTACTATAATACTGCCCCTATGTACCAGAATATAACTACTATAATACTGACCCTATGTACAATAATATAACTACTATAATACTGCCCCTATGTACAAGAATATAACTACTATAATACTGACCCTATGTACAATAATATAACTACTATAATACTGCCCCTATGTACAAGAATATAACTACTATAATACTGCTCCCTATGTACAAGAATATAACTACTATAATACTGCCCCTATGTACAAGAATATAACTACTATAATACTGCCCCCTATGTACAAGAATATAACTACTATAATACTGCCCCTATGTACAAGAATATAACTACTATAATACTGCCCCTATGTACAAGAATATAACTGCTATAATACTGCTCCTATGTACAAGAATATAACTACTATAATACTGCCTCCTATGTACAAAAATATAACTACTATAATACTGCTCCTATGTACAAGAATAAAACTACTGTAATACTGCTCCTATGTACAAGAATATAACTACTATAATACTGCTCCTATGTACAAGAATATAATTAATATAATACTGCCCCTATGTACAGGAATATAAATACTATAATACGGCTTTGACTCATGGAATAAAAACCCTTTTCTCAATCTCATTAGTCACTTACTGTCTGGTTGGTGGACTCAGGATGTCTTCCGGGTTTACTGACAGTCAGAAAAAATGTGTACTCCATATCTGGCTCCAGCTTTGACTTGTGTATGAACATTTCACCAAATTCTGAAGTGACTTCTGAATTACAAGTTGCACTTTCAAAATTCTAAAATGGGGGACACAAAAAAATCTATTAGAATCAAAAATTATCTTGACATATTTTTATTTTATATGAGCACCAAAGCAGAAAGTACTTGGTAGGAGCAAGGAAGTTCTGCAGCTGTGCAGTCCTTGCAACGTACAAGAATATAACTACTATAATACTGCCCCTATGTACAAGAATATAACTACTATAATACTGCCCCTATGTACAAGAATATAACTACTATAATACTGCCCCTATGTACAAGAATATACCTACTATAATACTGCCCCCATGTACAAGACTATAACTACTATAATACTGCTCCTATGTACAAGAATATAACTAATATAATACTGCCCCCATGTACAAGACTATAACTACTATAATATTGCCCCTATGTACAAGAATATAACTACTATAATACTGCCCCTATGTACAAGAATATAACTGCTATAATACTGCCCCCTATGTACAAGAATATGACTACTATAATACTGCTCCTATGTACAAGAATATAACTACTATAATACTGCCCCCTATGTACAAGAATATAACTACTATAATACTGCCCCTATGTACAAGAATATAACTGCTATAATACTGCCCCCTATATACAAGAATATGACTACTATAATACTGCTCCTATGTACAAGAATATAACTACTATAACACTGCCCCTATATACAAGAATATAACTACTATAATACTGCCCCCTATGTACAAGAATATAACTGCTATAATACTGCCCCCTATGTACAAGAATATAACTACTATAATACTGCCCCTATGTACAAGAATATAACTGCTATAATACTGCCCCCTATATACAAGAATATGACTACTATAATACTGCTCCTATGTACAAGAATATAACTACTATAACACTGCCCCTATATACAAGAATATAACTACTATAATACTGCCCCCTATGTACAAGAATATAACTACTATAACACTGCCCCTATATACAAGAATATAACTACTATAATACTGCTCCTATGTACAAGAATATAACTACTATATTACTGTCCCCTATGTACATGAATATAACTACTATAAAACTGTCCCCTATGTACAAGAATATGACTACTATAATACTGCTCCTATGTACAAGAATATAATTACTATAATACTGCCCCCTATGTACAAGAATATAACTACTATAATACTGCTCGCTATGTACAAGAATATAACTGCTATAATACTGCCCCCTATGTACAAGAATATAACTACTATAATACTGCCCCTATGTACGAGAATATAACTACTATAATACTGTCCCCTATGTACAAGAATATAACTACTATAATACTGCCCCCTATGTACGAGAATATAACTACTATAATACTGTCCCCTATGTACAAGAATATAACTACTATAATACTGCCCCTATGTACAAGAATATAACTACTATAATACTGCCCCTATGTACAAGAATATAACTACTATAATACTGCTCGCTATGTACAAGAATATAACTGCTATAATACTGCCCCCTATGTACAAGAATATAACTACTATAATACTGCCCCTATGTACGAGAATATAACTACTATCATACTGTCCCCTATGTACAAGAATATAACTACTATAATACTGCCCCCTATGTACGAGAATATAACTACTATAATACTGTCCCCTATGTACAAGAATATAACTACTATAATACTGCCCCTATGTACAAGAATATAACTACTATAATACTGCCCCTATGTACAAGAATATAACTACTATAATACTGCCCCTATGTACAAGAATATAACTACTATAATACTGCCCCTATGTACAAGAATATAACTACTATAATACTGCTCCTATGTACAAGAGTATAACTACTATAATACTGCTCCTATATACAAGAATATAACTACTATAATACTGTCCCCTTTGTACAAGAATATAACTACTATAATACTGCCCCATGTACAAGAATATAACTGCTATAATACTGCCCCTATGTACAAGAATGTAACTACTATAATACTGCCCCTTGTACAAGAATATAACTACTATAATACTGCCCCTATGTACAAGAATATAACTACTATAATACTGCCCCTATGTACAAGAATATAACTACTATAATACTGCTCCTATGTACAAGAATATAACTACTATAATACTGTCCCCTATGTACAAGAATATAACTACTATAATACTGCCCCATGTACAAGAATATAACTACTATAATACTGCTCCCTATGTACAAGAATATAACTACTATAATACTGCTCCATGTACAAGAATATAACTACTATAATACTGCTCCTATGTACAAGAATATAACTACTATAATACTGCCCCCTATGTACAAGAATATAACTACTATAATACTGCCCCATGTACAAGAATATAACTACTATAATACTGCTCCCTATGTACAAGAATATAACTACTATAATACTGCTCCATGTACAAGAATATAACTACTATAATACTGCTCCTATGTACAAGAATATAACTACTATAATACTGCCCCTATGTACAAGAATATAACTACTATAATACTGCTCCTATGTACAAGAATATAACTACTATAATACTGTCCCCTATGTACAAGAATATAACTACTATAATACTGCCCCATGTACAAGAATATAACTACTATAATACTGCTCCCTATGTACAAGAATATAACTACTATAATACTGCTCCATGTACAAGAATATAACTACTATAATACTGCTCCTATGTACAAGAATATAACTACTATAATACTGCCCCTATGTACAAGAATATAACTACTATAATACTGCTCCTATGTACAAGAATATAACTACTATAATACTGCCCCTATGTACAAGAATATAACTACTATAATACTGCCCCCTATGTACAAGAATATAACTACTATAATACTGCTCCTATGTACAAGAATATAACTACTATAATACTGCTCCTATGTACAAGAATATAACTAATATAATACTGCTCCTATGTACAAGAATATAACTACTATAATACTGCCTCTATGTACAAGAATATAACTACGGTACTATAATACTGCCCCTATATACAAGAATATAACTACTATAATACTGCCCCTATATACAAGAATATAACTACTATAATACTGCTCCCTATGAAATAAAGTTGTCCCATGTCAGATGTTTATGGCATATCCATAGAAGTAGAAAACCTGGAGAGCAAAAAAAAGCGCAAATATAGGGTCTTAACTGGTTAAAAACATGGGTGCACCGGGGAGAGGAAAGCTCATCTTGTTTTGTAGCAACTAAACAACATGCAAAAAGCTTGGATCAGCTGCTGCAGGAAATGGGTCCAAAGACTGAACATGATGGTGAAACCGAATGTACAGTGCAGACCAAAAGTTTGGACACCTTCTCATTTAAAGACTTTTCTGTATTTTCATGACTATGAAAATTGTACATTCACACTGGAGGCATCAAAACTATGAATTAACACATGTGGAATTATATACTTAACAAAAAAGTGAAACAACTGAAATTATGTCTTATATTCTAGGTTCTTCAAAGTAGCCACCTTTTGCTTTGATGACTGCTTTGCACACTCTTGGCATTCTCTTGATGAGCTTCAAGAGGTAGTCACTGGGAATGGTCTTCCAACAATCTTGAAGGAGTTCCCAGAGATGCTTAGCCCTTGTTGGCCCTTTTGCCTTCACTCTGCGGTCCAGCTCACCCCAAACCATCTCGATTGGGTTCGGGTCTGGTGACTGTGGAGGCCAGGTCATCTGGCGTAGCACCCCATCACTCTCCTTCTTGGTCAAATAGCCCTTACACAGCATGGAGGTGTGTTTGGGGTCATTGTCCTGTTGAAAAATAAATGATGGTCCAACTAAACGCAAACCGGATGGAACAGCATGCCGCTGCAAGATGCTGTGGTAGCCATGCTGGTTCAGTATGCCTTCAATTTTGAATAAATCCCCAACAGTGTCACCAGGAAAGCACCCCCACACCATCACACCTCCTCCTCCATGCTTCACGGTGGGAACCAGGCATGTAGAGTCCATCCATTCACCTTTTCTGCATCGCACAAAGATACGGTGGTTGGAACCAAAGATCTCAAATTTGGACTCATCAGACCAAAGCACAGATTTCCACTGGTCTAATGTCCATTCCTTGTGTTCTTTAGCCCAAACAAGTCTCTTCTGCTTGTTACCTGTCCTTAGCAGTGGTTTCCTAGCAGCTATTTTACCATGAAGGCCTGCTGCACAAAGTCTCCTCTTAACAGTTGTTGTAGATGTGTCTGCTGCTAGAACTGTGTGTGGCGTTGACCTGGTCTCTAATCTGAGCTGCTGTTAACCTGCGATTTCTGAGGCTGGTGACTCGGATAAACTTATCCTCAGAAGCAGAGGTGACTCTTGGTCTTCCTTTCCTGGGGCGGTCTTCATGTGAGCCAGTTTCTTTGTAGCGCTGGATGGTTTTTGTCCCTGCACTTGTGGACACTTTCAAAGTTTTCCCAATTTTTCAGACTGACTGACCTTCATTTCTTAAAGTAATGATGGCCTCTCGTTTTTCTTTACTTAGCTGCTTTTTTCTTGCCATAATACAAATTCTAACAGTCTATTCAGTAGGACTATCAGCTGTGTATCCACCAGACTTCTGCACAACACAACTGATGGTCCCAACCCCATTTATAAGGCAAGAAATCCCACTTATTAAACCTGACAGGGCACACCTGTGAAGTGAAGACCATTCCCAGTGACTACCTCTTGAAGCTCATCAAGAGAATGCCAAGAGTGTGCAAAGCAGTCATCAAAGCAAAAGGTGGCTACTTTGAAGAACCTAGAATATAAGACATATTTTCAGTTGTTTCACACTTTTTTGTTAAGTATATAATTCCACATGTGTTAATTCATAGTTTTGATGCCTTCAGTGTGAATGTACAATTTTCATAGTCATGAAAATACAGAAAAATCTTTAAATGAGAAGGTGTGTCCAAACTTTTGGTCTGTACTGTATGTGTCCAAATTTGCGCTGCTGATAAAGATGGATGGCGGACAATATTCTTTAAAGCTTTATTTCAAACAGGTTAATAGTCGGACTATCCGCCATCAGTCTTTACCAGGAGCACATGTTTGGACACATTCACCCGGTTATATCCATGCCGTATGGCAGAAACATGTAATACATGGGACCCATGTATTCTATGCAGAGAACTGTGGGCTCCCTAGCTGGGTAGTGGGATAGCCACAAATCACTATATTCAGGTGGAGAGTGAATAGACAGCTGGCGTGCTTACTCGCCTGTTTTTGTAAATCACATAAGGGAGGAGACATGCAGACATGTGCCGGTGCCTTATTTTCTGCTTGAAAAAGGCAGCCATGTGTCACCTCACCACTTGGGTTGGTTGCCACGTTCATCACATCTATCCTATGGATATGCTATAAAAGTCTTAGGTTTATTCACAGTGATGTCTCCCAGTACAAATTCTGTTTGTTCCACCATAGGTACACATTAAGTAGCATTTTTCAAGGAATTTTTGCTTACCTTTGCCATTGTTGTACATGACCATTTGTAAGAGAGGGGAGTCTGTTCCTCTTCTTCCAGGTTTGGGTCATAGGACTTCTTGCCATTCATTACTAAATCCTGACTACTTGACCAAACTCTATAGGATCCCCCGTCAATGATGGGCACCAACCTGCTAGGTAACATGGTAACGTTGGCATAACTGCTTCTCGACAACGGTGTGTCTCCAAAGGACACAGAAAACACAAAGCAATAGTCTCCGATCTCGAGAGCTAACTTGGGCACTACCAGCTGAGGTCGGCTCATATCAACATTCAGAAGGTGGACCTTATCGGACTCGTGGTAGTGTAGACAGCTAGTCGCCTTGTATATCTCCCACAGGTGTTTCGTTTGGTAGCTAATACATTCGCGGAGATTGATCTCAGCCTCGATATAATTCCTCTGGGATCTTCTCATGATCACTTGAGTAGGCAGCTCCAGTTGAACTTCAGGTTCCTCACACTCAAGGATTCGAGTGGTCACAGTTATTTCAGAGACCCAAAAGCTAATTAGGTTAGAGGCATTGACCCTCACCCTAAAGTCTCCAGGTGTCTGGTAAATATGGCTCGGAGATGATGAATATGTCACCAAAGAAGAACTATTATCTCCAAAAGACCACACAAATCTAACATCCAGAGGACTAGGAAGTACAACGGCATTAAAAGTTACACTTCGGTTCACAAACGCGTTGACTGGGACCAAACTGAGGCCTACAATCAGTTCTTGGACTTTTATCATCTTTGAGATGTTCTGACTACCCAAAGCATTGGAGGCGCTGATGTGTATGGTGAGACTTCCAGCACCCGCTGGGATATAAGTCACGTTTCTACCTGCTAAACTAGTGGCAGGGTGACCCTGCAAATCAAAAAGCCAAGTGTAGGCAACAAGAGATCCATGACTGACTTCTGCTCTGAAGTTCTTCTCGATCCTAGCTGGTATGGCAACTTCACAACAGTTTACAAGTTTCAGGTTCTGTATGGCTTCAAGAACAGATATCATGACCGTGTCCCGTTCTTCACTCACTTGGTTATGAGCCACCACAGTCACTGGATAGCCACCAATTTTGGTAAACTCGTGCGTGTAGCTACTACCATTAAGAACAATGGAGAAGTCTCCATTAATGGTCAATTCATAGGTAACTGAGGAACCGGCAGACAAAGTGATGTTAAAGGTGACTAACTCCCCAGGTTCCACAACCATTTTGCTAACGTGCAATCTCAGATTGTGAATTTTGTCTTGCACCGTGATGTTTTTGGAAGCCAATTCCCAACTCACGTTGTTTGAGGCATTAAGACTGACCGTGAAAAACCCTGCTTCATCGAAAGGAACAATGGCCATGTTTCCATCAATGTTCCCACCAGGGATAGTCCAGGTCCATGACACATTTGTACCATGCT
The DNA here is from genome assembly GCF_051348905.1 of Ranitomeya variabilis. Taxonomy (NCBI): domain Eukaryota; kingdom Metazoa; phylum Chordata; class Amphibia; order Anura; family Dendrobatidae; genus Ranitomeya; species Ranitomeya variabilis. The sequence continues at coordinate 22,280,202 of NC_135238.1, forward strand.
GAACACTGCTGGTGAGGTACAAGATAGTCCCGGTGGGCACGTAATCTCCCTTATGGTCCAAGCTCATTATGGTTAATCCTCCAACGGGCTCTTGAATAAAAATTGTGATTGTTGCGTTGATGGAGCTTAATGTGTTGTTGGCAACAGCAAGAACCTCCTTGGGGCCAGGACTTTGAAAATTATACAAGATGTAGGATTCGTAAGTGAACCAAACCACACTTTCCTCGAGATACCAAGTGTACATCACCCCGGACCCACTGCTTAAACTCATCGTAATGTTGACAGTTGTGTTAAGAGCTGCCGGATTAGGACATGCCAAGAGTTGAATTTGGCCAAGAGTTTCCACAAACACCACACTGATCCTGACACTGCTATTTCCCAACATGTTGACTGCTTTCAGGACAATGGTGTAAGTTTCTGGTTCCATGCTCAAGAATTGATAGGTTTTGCCTGCGCCACTCTGAATTAGACTGTCATTCTTTAAGATAAACCAGCTATATGAAATATTGGTCCCATCTTTGATGGTGGCCTGTAGAGGAAGGCTCTTGTTGGTTGGGAAACAGCAATCATTGACCAAATCACCTGTCGTAATCTGAAGGCCTTCAATGGTCTGTAGTACGTAGATAACTATACTATCCTGGAGGGAACCAAGCTCATTCTCAGCTGTCACTATGACGTTAAATGTTCCGATAGAGCGGAAAGTGTACGAGATGGTGGAATTACAAAATATAGAAGAACAGCGATCGCATAGTATCCAGGAATATCGGATATCATCTCCTGAATGGACGAAGGCTGAGAAGGTGACAGAACCATTCAGAGGAACTACCGTCCGGGTGGCGTTCATCGTTAGTCCATATATTCGCGTCTTGACAGTAATGTTCATATGGGTTCTACAGCTACTTACACCATTAAAGCCATTTAGAATGATGGTAAAGCTCCCCGTGATGTTGTAGATATAAGCAACAGACTGACTTTCAATAGTGAAACCATCCCCAAAATCCCAGTGATACTGAACTTTAGTCCCACTTCCTACAGCCGAAAATAAGTATAACTGATCTACTTCCAAAAATTGTGTCCCGTTGTGTTCAATTTTGATGGTCTCAATAGGTTCTTGAACGTCAACCAATGCAGTTCCATTGTGGAAGGAGACATTGTTGAAGACAGACACTGTTACCTGATACACACCAGGAACTTTGTACAAGAAGCTCACTTCAGTCCCACCGTTATATCTAGAACTATTAACCCCAAAGTCCCAAACGTATCGGTACTGGTAGGCTGGAAAGACTATGACTTGAAAATGGCTCTCGTTGCCTAGACTTATATAATGTTGAGCTGGTACTAAGGTGACGTTGACTATTTCAGGCTCGATGCAAACATTGGTGTAATAATAAGCCTTATTTACTTCGCTGGAGAGTATAAGGGCAAGCGGAAATATTCCACTTGTCGAGAAGTCATATTCTACTGTTGGGACACCATAAATGGTGACACTTGAGGAATCATTGCCAAAGGTCCAGTTAAAGGTGTAGTGTTCATAATCCCCTGTCACATATGCCTTCAGTGTGACATTTGCATTTTCGAGGATGCAAGTAGAGGGCTCGATCTTAAGCACCTGTAGGACATACACACGGATTTGAAGAATCTCAGACAAGGAGTTGACCGCATTGCTGGCCGTTACGTTGACCGTGTAATTTCCATCCTTACAGTAGGTATAGTTCATCATAGGCTCATTGCCCTCAAATATATTTCCATCGCCCATGCTGAACCTCCACGTGATATTGTCCCCAGTTTCCACCGAAGCATTAATAAAGGTCTGTAGGCCTCTCTCTGTTGGTTCATCGGAGGTCACAAACAATCCAGTTATCTCCTCGTAAACATGGACCGTCTTCATTGCCCACACCTTGCTGATATTATTGACAGCCAAGACACTGACATTGTACATCCCGATGCTGCCATATGTGTGATTCAACGCCGGCTCGCTGGTATTGAAGTGGAAGGTGCCATCGCCTAAGTCCCAAGTGTAGAGGACACCAAATGGTGAGGGTTCAGAGATTGCCCGAAAAATGACCCATTTTTCTCTGACCAAGACCGCGGCATTGGTAACAATGGTTAAATTGATCAAGGATCCTTGAACCTGCAGAGGTATCACCAGAGACTTGTTCTCGTACTTGTTGAAGACAATCAACGTCAAATTATATTCCCCTAGAAAACAAGAATGTCACAAAATTAATTGCGGATCTACAAAAAAATGACTAAATATTTATGTGATCTAACTGCTTAGATGCCGCGTTGTTTATAGACCTCAGCATCATGATAGACAAGAGCATCTAATGGGTTCATACTTCAAAAGTGGGCTTTCTACAAAGTGTCCCGGAGAAGAGGTGGGAAATAATGGGATGACAGAAGAGGCCCTTATTTCTATCGAAACACTTAGATGATGCGGTGGTAATCAATCACTGCAGCTAGCGGCAGGTAATGGCTGTATAACACAGTTAGCACCTGCAGTGTATAAAGAAGGTTCAGCCCCGGAGCTTGCGCCATACTTCAGAGTATGACATGCACATCTCATGTCGAGAAGCAGTTAACTGGAATCATGTCATGTTGTCAAGGAACTACAATTCCACGCATGCACCCCAAAAAATTAGAATTGCAGTTCCGCAGCAGCTGTGGAGACCTATTTTGCATATTAGTGTCTTAAAGGAGTTCTCCACCTTGGATCAGACTTATAATTCCTAATCTGAAGCATAAACTACAGTATAAATGCATAATATTATATATGTGGTCGTTTTGGATCTTACCGGACTCCTGGAAGATATGGGTGATGTTATTCTCTATGAGCACCATATGAATGGCCGGGTCAGGGACTGGGAAGAGGGACTGGTTATATGGAGGCTTGAAATGGTAATCTTGCTGTGTGCCATCCCCAAACGCCCATCTAAAAGGGGCAACATAATGTGACATCAGTCTTCAAGTCTTCCCTGTCCAGCAGATAAAAAAAAAAAACATAACGGAGACTCACCTGAATGTGGCATCAATGGCAGAGTCCACCATGATGGTGGCGGAGAGCTCTAGCAATGCATTTTGGGTCACGATGCTTGGGATCCCGTTGATTTGAAGGTTTTGCATTGGGTTCATATTGTCCACTGTGACATTGTAGGTTAGGGAGGCATTGCTGACGTGATTGGAGGCGGTCAGCTGTGAAGGAGACACAAGTTTATATTATGGCAAGTGGTGCCGGAATTCCTTGCGTGACTTAAAGAGATATATAGGAGACCCAATGGAGCAACTGAACGTCCAAAATGGCTAAAGGCTAAAGCTCACAGGGGTCTATAAACCAGAGATATGAACTACTGCATGCTTCATCCTAGCGGAAGAGCTAATGCCTGAACTACTGAGATGACGGGAAGTAGGTAGTGGGTGATGATTCATTTTATGACTAACGATGGCTCCTTGGGGGAGGGTCATAAAATCTTCCATTCCTTAACCAGGTACTCATTAAGATATTTTAAGTAAGCAAGGAGGAATCTAAACCAGTCTGTCGGTGCTAAAACCCCTCAAATAGCAGCTCAGATCTCTGATTCCAGGACTGTGAACCTGAGTCCCTTCCCTGAAGAAGTACCGGGCTCACAGAACAGTTGATATATGTGTGTAAATAAGGTCGATCATATCAGCAGAGCTCCATACCGTTAACTTGTACACAGCTGATGTCTGGTAGATTACATTGAAGCTGGTGTAGGAGTAGGTAAAAGAGGAGCGATCATCCACGATCCATTTGAACACCACATCGGATCCGGATTCCACAGAAGCCACATTGTTCTGTAAGACAGGAGAACATGACATATGGTGGAATATTACAGTTGACATTGAACAAACTTTTCAGAATAATAGGAACTGCCTAATAATTCCTCAGAAATTTCCCTTTAGTTCCTCGTGGGAGGGGCTAATGGTAGAGAACCAAGGCAGACTGTGTTAAGTATGTTTATAATAGAGTTTGTTTTGGAGGATTTTACAATTGTCAGAAACCCCCTTTTAAATAAGACATATTTCCGCTCTTTAGAAAAGCTTGGACAGTTGTGGGCTAGTCTGTAAATGATAATGATCGCATTTAAACTTTTTAATTTGTCAGAAATCCTCTTTAAGCTCTTCATGGGTGGAGTAAACCATGAGACCAAATCACAATTATCAGTAAGTTTACCAGAGAATTTCCTTTAGGAGGTTTCACAATTGTCAGAAACTCCCTATTAATTAAGACGCATTCCAACATTAAGAAAGTCAGTCAGGAAGCTTAGGCGATTTTGGGCAGTCTATCAATGGCAATGCCATAATTTAATGCTATCAGCGTGCCAGAAATATTTCCAAAGCTCCTCATGGGCGGATCCAATAGTTAGATACCAAATCACAATTTTAAGCTGGTTCATAGGGGGTAGGGAGGTTGAAAATCATCTGAAACCCTTATTTTAATTTAGTGGTGTTTCCAATTTGTTTTCCAACTTGAAAAAAAGTATATGTCTGGGATACAGATGAGAAGAAAGCATCAATGAAGCCATCATTCCAAACATAGATCACAGGGATCCCAATAATAACAACTCAGATTTCTATTTATGCAATTCTCAAGCATATTAAGGGCCAACCAAGGATGAAGAAAAAACCTGCTTTCTTCTAGAAACAGCGCCACACCTGTCTAATGGTTATGTCTGGTATTGCAGCTCAACTCCTAAACACTAAAGTGACTGGAGCAGAGCTCCAATGCCATGCAGATCCTGTGTACAAGGGGGAGGGGACTGTTTAAGATTAATCAACCTATTTTCTTTCTAATATTGAACATCCACTTTAAGAAGTCAGCGCTGCCTATAATAACTTTAATAACGGGATGTGGATTTGAACATAAGGACAGCACATGGTGAGATCGCTCTGGGAAACCGGATAGAGGGAGAGACAGAAAAACACTGCACAGGCGGGTTGGCTGCCAGTCACCGGCTGCGGTTTGTGCAACATATGCAATAATAAAGTACAGTGTTCTGCTAAATGTTCTGAAGATGCAGAATCCACCTGCACAGCAGAACTCTGAATTCAGTCACTTCCTGATAGTTACCAGGTCAGTCCACAGTCACCATCACAAGTTCTTTGTTTTCAAGAGTCACAATGAATAAAATAAATGAAATTTTATCAAAGCTTAAAAGGAGAGGTACAGATTATTTTATAAGATAACCCCCCCTGTACAGTAATGTAGATGGACAACATTTTCAGAATTCTCAAAATACCCACCCCTGCTTAAAATTATTGTCCATCTTGAACAATCCCTCCATATTAAAAAGGGTTCCTTGACTATAAGTGGTCCCCTTACTCAGGGAGGATACTTGGTGGTAAGCATTGAATTTCCCTGCAGTGCCACCACTGGTAAAATGAGGTATTGCACAATGCCCATTCAAATCAATGAAGCATCTGTACAATCCAGGTCAGGATGGGTCCTCCGAAGAGGGAGACACTCTCTTTTTACTGCTTTCCAATAATTAGAGAACCCCCGCTCTATTACTTATAATTTCATGGTATATGAAAATGGGTTTCTAATGTCGACAAACTTTTTAAGAGCTGGATTACTTTTTAGTTAACAAAGGCGGTTTATGTGAGCAGGATGCTCATGTTATATCAGAGTGGAGAGCAGATACCAAGAGCGTCTATCGCTCTGGAAGACCGATTCTGTCTGGCAGTACACAAAAGGTCATTGATTTGAATGGAAACTGTGTAATACTTCATTTCACCAGTGGAGGCACTGCAAGGAAATTGGACACTGATAGACAGGTTTTCCCAAGGATTATACCTGATCAGTGACATTCTCAGCAGCATATTGTTAGGGGACCTGACTAAATAAAGGGGGACTGTCCAAGATGGGATTCTCCATGCATGGTATTGCAACCTACCACCTGGACGTTGACCAGGACTCTCTCCTGTGGGTACGGGCTCATGCTCAGTCCTCTGATAGGTTCCTCCGCTTTTACTTTTATTGTTCTGTTTTCTGAGCTTATTTCATTTTGCACCAATATTATGACATCCACGAATCCTTTTCCGAGGCCCTTCAGATTGATCTCAGCGTACGACACATCCCCTCTTACTGTATCACACTCTGCGTTACGGGCAGAAATCACCGGAGGACATGATTGCCCAAAACTCCAGCTCTGGTTGGTGCCAACCCAATAGGCCGTAGAATTAGATCCCGTGAGGAGTTTGAGGACCAGAACGGTATAATTGACAGGGATGTAGTAGATATCATCTTGGGCGATTGGGTAGACTACTTTCAAGCCTGAAATCGGGGACATCACAGAGAAGGTACAGGTATGATTAGCTTCCAATAAATGGTTTCTAAACCTCGCCATGGCGGTGTATCTACCAGGATGTCGGAGACCACGATTTGATTGATTGCCAAAAAGTAGAGAACTTTCTTCAGTGGTTCCAACAACTCTTATGGAGCAAGAGGCTCCACCATCTTGTGTTCTGGGCCAATATGCCACGGAATTGTTGACCAACGACTCTCCGAGAAGATCTCCGGTAATACAGTCCATCCAACTCTGCTGACGAATTACGTGGTAAGATCTGGAAGGGTGGCAATGTAGAAACTTCCTTGGTGGCGAATCGTGCTGGAGAACAAGGAGGGAACCTGGTGGCATCTCGACACGGACATCTCCAAAAGAGGCCTAAAAAGTCAACAAAAAGAAATCTTCTAAATCGTCCTAATATCAGGTCATCATAATACAAAATCTGAAAATGCCCCAATAAAATTTATTTGCCTTAGAGAAGAGGTGGATAGATTAAACATGACAACCATTCTTCTAGTTCAAAAATATTCTCCAGGTTGTCACTGTCCTTCCCACACTTATCATCAACAGAATGATAGAGGGCTTCAGTGAGCAAAGCGGAAAACTTATTTCAAGACACAAAGACCATAAAACCTGGGCTATATCTTAAGCGTGGGAGGGACAATTAAAATCTATTTACAGGATAGGTGGATAATGTTAGAATGGGCGGGGTCTGAATGCTGGAACCTCTACCAATCGCTAGAATCGGGGGATCTTTTGCCCATTTATTACCCATCCCTTCCTTAACTCCTTCCCTCATGGCCAATTTTAATTTTTCCTTCACTTCTTCTAAAAGTCATAACTTTTTTTTTACATAGCTATATGAGTGCTTGTTGTTTCACCAGACACGTTGTGGTTGGGAATGACTTTATTCACTTTACCATATAATGTGCTGAAACACAGAAATAAATTCCAGATGCTGTAAAATGAGTAAAAAAAACAATTCCACCAAGTTTTTTGGGTTGTAGTTGTTAAAAAAAATTCTTAATTTTACAAAATAATTAATTTATTTTATGTTGCTGCTTTCTGAAATCCGTAATTTTTTTAATTCTTTCGTCGATGGCTGTAGTTTTTATCTTTATCACCGCAACATTTTGATAATTTTTTTATGGGATGTTTAGGGGTGGAATTGTGGCAATCCAGTTTTTTTTCCGTTTTGGCATTCACTTTATAGGTAATTACGCACGCAAGAACACAAAATATGAAAAAAAATATATATTTGCTACATTACGCTATATATATATATATATATATATATATATATATATATGTGTTAAGAAGATGGGGGTGATTTTTGGGGGTAAGTTATATTTTTTAATAATTTTTTTACCTATGTTTTTTATTAGTCCCTATAGGGACCCAATTTTAAATATCCAGGACTAATAACAGGAACATCAGAATGCAGAACTGCAAGGAAAGGCAACGTCTTGGCACATTACCAAATACTGTGTGGCGTTTCCCGGAGGAATTCTGAACAGGAATTCTTTCACCAGAATGAAGTCGGGGAGACTGGTATTGGTCCGGGTCGGCACCGAGGTGGCAGAGACGGTAGATTCGTTGGCAGGGAAGCAGCCGCTCTCCTCCGGTAGGCTGCTGTTTGTGTAATTAGAGGACCCCAGATCTTCCTCGCACTCGGGGGGATTCTCATTGATGGCCACGGTGGTGGTTGGGGAAGTCGGACTTTTACCAGGACAATCTGGAAAGAAGAGAACAGAATCTATCTATCCATATAGTCTTCCAGGGGTTAACTGCAGCCGTACCATACATGTCATGAGGACTACACCCTCCCATATCCCCGGCCATGATGAATGATGTGCCCAGATTTAGCCATATGATTATAATACGGGCGCTGTGTTATACCCACACCCTAGGTTCGGACGCTGCCTCCACTGCAAACCAAGCAGGGAGTTATTTTTTTATGTTTTTGTGTCATCTCCGTGGTAACCACATAGCTTGGTCAAATTTCCAGCATGTTTTAGCTATTTTACATTTGGATTAAGTTTCTCATTGTCCAACTGCCCCCAGGGCCATGTCAAAGGTATACAGTCCTGTCCTCAGGGCCATGTCAGGGGTATACAGGTCTGTCCTCAGGGGCCATGTCAGGGGTATACAGTCCTGTCCTCAGGGACAATGTCAGGGGTATACAGTCCAGTCCTCAGGGGCCATGTCAGGGGTATACAATCCTGTCCTCAGGACCATGTCAGGGGTATACAGTGCTGTCCTCAGGACCATGTCAGGGGTATACAGTCCTGTCCTCAGGACCATGTCAGGGGTAAACAATCCTGTCCTCAGGGACCATGTCAGGGGTATACAGTCCAGTCCTCAGGGGCCATGTCAGGGGTATACAGTCCTGTCCTCAGGGCCATGTCAGGGGTATACAATCCTGTCCTCAGGACCATGTCAGGGGTATACAGTCCTGTCCTCAGGACCATGTCAGGGGTATACAGTCCTGTCCTCAGGACCATGTCAGGGGTAAACAATCCTGTCCTCAGGGACCATGTCAGGGGTATACAATCCTGTCCTCAGGGACCATGTCAGGGGTATACAGTCCTGTCCTCAGGACCATGTCAGGGGTATACAGTCCTGTCCTCAGGACCATATCAGGGGTATACAGTCCTGTCCTCAGGACCATGACAGGGGTATACAGTCCTGTCCTCAGGACCATGACAGGGGTATACAGTCCTGTCCTCAGGGACCATGTCAGGGGTATACAGTTTTGTCCCCAGGGCGGTGTCAGTGGAATACAATCCTGTCCTCAGGGACCATGTCAGGGGTCTACAGTTCTGTCCTCAGGCACCATGTCAGGGGTATACAGTTCTGTCCTCAGGGCCGTGTCAGTGGTATACAATCCTGTCCTCAGGGGCCATGTCAGGGGTATATAGTTCTGTCCTCAGGGCGGTGTCAGGGTTATACAGTCCTGTTCTCAAGACCATGTCAGGGGTATATAGTTCTGGCCTAAGGACCGTGTCAGGGGTATAAAGCCCCATCTTCAAGAACCTCCTGCTCTACAAAATGAGTAACAGAAATAGTAAAAACTAAAATGGCTGCTAAAATCATTTGCAGTAATCGTTATAGTCAGATGATCTCTATGCGATCGGCTGATTTTGCAGCAGCAGCTATGAAGATGAATGAATGCAAATGAACGGCCGTCTGTGCTAAGAGTGAGCCCCTTATACATACAAGCGGGGTCCTCCTCCATGATGTCCACATGCCCTATTAGCACATATAGAAAGGATGTCTTTATTAGATAGTTGCTTTTACGCAGATATAACTGTGTGTCCCTCACCTTGCTCTGCACTCGGGTTGTATACTTGGAATCTCATCTGGATGTCGTCTTGCAGATCCTCAGTCACAAACTCAAGAGCTGATAAGTAGACTGTCTGAGCAAAGCGAAACTCAGGGAAAATCAGCACCTGAGACAATGAAGAAAAAGAGGTTAGTAGACATGGAAAGTTATACTCCAGAGCTGCACTCACTATTCTGCTGGTGGAGTCACTGTGTACATACATTACATTACTGATCCCAAGTTACATCCTGTATTATACTCCAGATCTGCACTCGCTATTCTGCTGGTGCAGTCACTGTGTACATACATTACATTACTGATCCTGAGTTACATCCTGTATTATACTCCAGAGCTGCACTCACTATTCTGCTGGTGCAGTCACTGTGTACATACATTACATTACTGATCCTGAGTTACATCCTGTATTATACTCCAGAGCTGCACTCACTATTCTGCTGGTGCAGTCACTGTGTACATACATTACATTACTGATCCCGAGTTACCTCCTGTATTATACTCCAGAGCTGCACTCACTATTCTGCTGGTGCAGTCACTGTGTACATACATTACATTACTGATCCTGTACTGATCCTGAGTTACATCCTGCATTACACTCCAGAGCTGCACTCACTATTCTGCTGGTGCAGTCACTGTGTACATACATTACATTACTGATCATGAGTTACATCCTGTATTATACTCCAGAGCTGCACTCACTATTCTGCTGGTGCAGTCACTGTGTACATACATTACATTACTGATCCTGAGTTACATCCTGTATTATACTCCAGAGCTGCACTCACTATTCTGCTGGTGCAGTCACTGTGTACATACATTACATTACTGATCCTGAGTTACATCCTGTATTATACTCCAGAGCTGCACTCACTATTCTGCTGGTGCAGTCACTGTGTACATACATTACATTACTGATCCTGAGTTACATCCTGTATTATACTCCAGAGCTGCACTCACTATTCTGCTGGTGCAGTCACTGTGTACATACATTACATTACTGATCCTGAGTTACATCCTGTATTATACTCCAGAGCTGCACTCACTATTCTGCTGGTGCAGTCACTGTGTACATACATTACATTACTGATCCTGAGTTACATCCTGTATTATACTCCAGAGCTGCACTCACTATTCTGCTGGTGCAGTCACTGTGTACATACATTACATTACTGATCCCGAGTTACCTCCTGTATTATACTCCAGAGCTGCACTCACTATTCTGCTGGTGCAGTCACTGTGTACATACATTACATTACTGATCCTGTACTGATCCTGAGTTACATCCTGCATTACACTCCAGAGCTGCACTCACTATTCTGCTGGTGCAGTCACTGTGTACATACATTACATTACTGATCATGAGTTACATCCTGTATTATACTCCAGAGCTGCACTCACTATTCTGCTGGTGCAGTCACTGTGTACATACATTACATTACTGATCCTGAGTTACATCCTGTATTATACTCCAGAGCTGCACTCACTATTCTGCTGGTGCAGTCACTGTGTACATACATTACATTACTGATCCTGAGTTACATCCTGTATTATACTCCAGAGCTGCACTCACTATTCTGCTGGTGCAGTCACTGTGTACATACATTACATTACTGATCCTGAGTTACCTCCTGTATTGTACTCCAGAGCTGCACTCACTATTCTGCTGGTGCAGTCACTGTGTACATACATTACATTACTGATCCTGAGTTACCTCCTGTATTGTACTCCAGAGCTGCACTCACTATTCTGCTGGTGCAGTCACTGTGTACATACATTACATTACTGATCCTGAGTTACATCCTGTATTATACTCCAGAGCTGCACTCACTATTCTGCTGGTGCAGTCACTGTGTACATACATTACATTACTGATCCTGAGTTACCTCCTGTATTGTACTCCAGAGCTGCACTCACTATTCTGCTGGTGCAGTCACTGTGTACATACATTACATTACTGATCCTGAGTTACCTCCTGTATTGTACTCCAGAGCTGCACTCACTATTCTGCTGGTGCAGTCACTGTGTACATACATTACATTACTGATCCTGTACTGATCCTGAGTTACATCCTGCATTACACTCCAGAGCTGCACTCCACAGAACCTCCTGATCATGACAGATGTGTGTCCTCAGTTTTGTACCCACCTCTACCTCCCAATCAGGAGAAGACAGATTTTCCGCTCTTGACAAGTTCTGCAAGGGCCAGTTTGTATCAAACACTGATGATCCCACCACTAGGTATTCAGCATTTAGGGTAAGGTCTGGAAAAACAAGAAAAACAATGAAAACCAATGAAGAAATGACAGTAGACCACCCCTGTGAGATAGTGAGAGGGGTCCCCCATTTGCGAGCCCAATTATTGGTCAAAGTGGAGAGTTACTGCACAGATAGGCTCCGCTGCCGCTGTACTACATGGGAGGCCTATTGTTTTGCTTGGATATATAATAATTCTCAGTGGTTGCTTTATTAGCTAGAACAGCCAATTGTTGGGGTCTTGATAAGTAGACCCCCATTGGGGCTTGTATTGCATTTTTCCTCCTGCGGGGGGCGCTGCATACATGTATATTGTAGAACCAGGTTGGTAGCTGATCGTCTGGCATGTCTATGTACATACTGTATTACATAAAAATGCCCAAATCTCCAGAACCTGTGAAAGGCATGTACCTGTTGGCTTGTATTCACACACGTAGCTGTGTTTTGAGCTGCACAGGTCTTGGTTGCACACCCCATTGGGTCCCATTTTCACACAGCGATCCGCCTGGGCTGGCTCAGGCTCCCCCGGGAGCCAGTTCTGACAGCTTTCCAGGTCAAACCGCTTTCCTGCAGGGAGGGATTCTGCACTTCTGGTGTCATTGAATCCTATCCACACCTCGAAACCTCTTAAAGAACAGCAAAAGAAAAGAGGGGTCAGTGTCAATATAATACTACAGCAGAACACACTGGGATCGAGGTCACTATTCTACTGATCCTTGTGTGTATGGCTGGGGTCACACATGGCGTAAGACAATACGCCACGTATTATACGTCCGTACTACGGCCGTAATACGGAGAAATGTCCCCAAAATATTGATCCGTAGTCAGGGTGTTTCAGCGTATTTTGCGCATGGCATCCTCCGTATGTAATCCGTATGGCATCCGTACTGCGAGATTTTCGCGCAGGCTTGCAAAACCGACATCTAATGGATTTATGTGCTCAAATGTTAGGGAAAACATATATACAGTATATATATATATATATATGTCATTGAGACACATATATATATATTCTGTATTTAGATTTCATTCAGCGCGATATCTGTGAACAGCCGGTAATTCAATTGCCGGCTTTTCATTTCTCCTGCACAAACCCGACAGGATATGAGACATGGTTTTCATACAGTAAACCATCTCATATCCCCTTTTTTGTTGCATATTCCACACTACTAATGTTAGTAGTGTGTATGTGCAAAATTTCAGCGCTGTAGCTGCTGAAATAAAGGGTTAAATGGCGGAAAAAATTGGCGTGGGCTCCCGCGCAATTTTCTCCGCCAGAGTGGTAAAGCCAGTGACTGAGGGCAGATATTAATAGCCAGGAGAGGGTCCATGGTTATTGGCCCCCCCGTGGCTAAAAACATCTGCCCCCAGCCACCCCAGAAAAGGCACATCTGGAAGATGCGCCAATTCTGGCACTTGGCCACTCTCTTCCCACTCCCTGTAGCGGTGGGATATGGGGTAATGAAGGGTTAATGCCACCTTGCTATTGTAAGGTGACATTAAGCCAGATTAATAATGGAGAGGCGTCAATTATGACACCTATCCATTATTAATCCAATTGTAGGAAAGGGTTAAAAAACACACACACACATGATTACAAAGTAGTTTAATGAAATAAACACAGCGGTTGTTGTAATAATTTATTGTTCTCCCATTCCATTTCCAGGACCTCGCTTGGCAACATAATAAACGCACAAGATACATACCTTCTGCTGTCAGATCTCCTCCCACGAAGTAATCCATCTGAAGGGGTTAACTAATATTACAGGCAGGAGCCCTGCAAATGCAGCTGTGCTCCGTGCTTGTAATCCCCGGGGAATGAATGAAATGTAGGTCATTGACCTACATTTCCTTCAGTCGCGGTGATGCGCCCCCTGGTGGATGTCCTCATATGACCTGGAGCGTGGGAAAAAGTTCCCAGGCTGCAGTTCATGAGAACATCCAGCAGGGGCGCATCACCGCGACTGAAGGAAATGTAGGTCAATGACCTACATTTCATTCATTCGCTGGGGATTACAGGCAGGGAGCACAGCTGCATTTGCAGGGCTCCTGCCTGTAATATTAGTTAACCCCTTCAGATGGATTACTTCGTGGGAGGAGATCTGACAGCAGAAGGTATGTATCTTGTGCGTTTATTATGTTGCCAAGCGAGGTCCTGGAAATGGAATGGGAGAACAATAAATTATTACAACAACCGCTGTGTTTATTTCATTAAACTACTTTGTAATCATGTGTGTGTGTGTTTTTTAACCCTTTCCTACAATTGGATTAATAATGGATAGGTGTCATAATTGACGCCTCTCCATTATTAATCTGGCTTAATGTCACCTTACAATAGCAAGGTGGCATTAACCCTTCATTACCCCATATCCCACCGCTACAGGGAGTGGGAAGAGAGTGGCCAAGTGCCAGAATTGGCGCATCTTCCAGATGTGCCTTTTCTGGGGTGGCTGGGGGCAGATGTTTTTAGCCACGGGGGGGCCAATAACCATGGACCCTCTCCTGGCTATTAATATCTGCCCTCAGTCACTGGCTTTACCACTCTGGCGGAGAAAATTGCGCGGGAGCCCACGCCAATTTTTTCCGCCATTTAACCCTTTATTTCAGCAGCTACAGCGCTGAAATTTTGCACATACACACTACTAACATTAGTAGTGTGGAATATGCAACAAAAAAGGGGATATGAGATGGTTTACTGTATGAAAACCATGTCTCATATCCTGTCGGGTTTGTGCAGGAGAAATGAAAAGCCGGCAATTGAATTACCGACTTTTCACTAACAGCGCTGCGTATTTCTCGCAAGTCACACTGCAGGTCCGTGTGGAATCCGTATTTTTCGCGCCCCCATAGACTTTCATTGGCGTATTATTTGCGCAGTACGCTGACAAACGCAGCATGCTGCGATTTTGTACGGCCGTAGAAAGCCGTATAATACTGAACCGTAATATACGGCTAATAGGAGCAGCCCCATTGAGAATAATTGTGCCGTATGTAATGCGAGTTTTACGGACGTAGTTTCTGCGCTCTTACGTCCGTAAAACTCGCATGTGTGACCCCAGCCTATGAGATATAAAATATGGGGCCCCACTAGAGACATGAGACCAGATTCTTCCCGGGGCTTGTAGTTCGGATTACTGCATATGCCCCATGGTTCTTAATGATCAGAATTGCTCCTCAGAGGCGGAGCCATATACAGTGCAGTGGCTGTCAGTGCCCCAGACCACAGAATGATGTCAATTACTAATCGACTGTTTGCAGATTTTGCACCAGAGCCCAAGAACATTAGTTATGCCTTTTACTCCCTCTCAGTTCCCACTAATCTGCAGCATTTGAAGTACATTCTCCCGATCCGTACAAGTGCAGTTCTCAATGCAGAGCTGGCTTGTTAGGGTATGTGCAGACGTTCAGTATTAGGCAGCGCTCTGAGAACTGTCTGTTGGGTCCAAAGTGCTGCCGGTTATTGAACACAGGTGATTCCGCAGGTGTTAATTGAACTGTGCAAAATTACCGCCCCCCAATACATTGTACGGCTGATATTTATCTTGCGGAGACTGAGCGTCTCCGCAAGATAGACAGGCATGCTGCAGTCTGGAAAGACGCGCCGCATGTGCGTCTCCGCAGGTAAGCCGTGGGCGTCAGTGCACGCATAGTGGACATGGGATTTCAAGAAACCCCATCCACTATACTGTAACATCTGGCCTCTGTGGGTTGCAGCGTTTACTGACTGTGGGAACACACCCTTATCCTTCAACTCCTCTCCTGCAGTTACTCTCCATTATATTCCCTACAGCCTTCAGCTTCTCTCCCTTACAATGTCTTGTATCTCTCCACTCCTGCAGCTTCTGTCCCTCAAATTCCCAAAACCCTCCAGCTCTTCTCCCTCATATTCTACTCTCCCACCGCTCCTCAC
Source organism: Ranitomeya variabilis (assembly GCF_051348905.1). Taxonomy (NCBI): domain Eukaryota; kingdom Metazoa; phylum Chordata; class Amphibia; order Anura; family Dendrobatidae; genus Ranitomeya; species Ranitomeya variabilis. The sequence goes on from NC_135238.1 coordinate 22,296,016, forward strand.
TTTCGCTCCTCACCCTTCAGCATCTATCCTTTTTCACTTATTCTCGCCCTCACATTCCCTCCACACTTCAGCTTCTCTCTCATCACTCCTCATATTTCCCCCACCCTTCACCTTCTCGCCTCTTTTGAAGCTTCTTTCCTTCACATTTCGCTTACTCTTCTGCTCCTCTCCCTCACATTCCCTCTACACTTCAGCTTCTCTCCACTCTGCACATCCCCTCCACCCTTCACTTCCTCATCTCTTTCGATGATTCTTCAGCTCCTCTTTACTCCTGCAGCTCCTCTACCTCACATTCCCTCCATACTTTTCGCCTCTTTTGAAGCTTTTATTTCTCACATTTCGACATCTCTTCAGCTCCTCTCCCTCACATTTCCCAAACACTTCAGTTCCTCTCCCTCTTCATATTCTTCAGATCCTTCACCACCTCGCTTCTTTTTCAGCTCTTCTCCCTTCAGTTCCTCTTCTGTCACTCCTGACATCCCCCTTCCCCACCACTGAGCTCTTTTCCTCTCTTGCCGCTCCTCTCCCTCATATTTCCCCACCCCTGAGCTCCTTTCCTCCCTTGCAGCTCCTCTCCCTCACATTTCCCCACCCCTGAGCTCCTTTCCTCTCTTGCAGCTCCTCTCCCTCACATTTCACCACCCTTGAGCTCCTTTCCATCCTTGTCGCTCCTCTCCCTCACATTTCCTCACCCCTGAGCTCCTTTCCATCCTTGTCGCTCCTCTCCCTCACATTTCCTCACCCCTGAGCTCCTTTCTTCCCTTGCCGCTCCTCTCCCTCACATTTCCCCACCCCTGATCTCCTTTCCTCTCTTGCCGCTCCTCTCCCTCACATTTCCCCACCCCTGAGCTCCTTTCCTCCCTTGCCGCTCCTCTCCCTCACATTTCCCCACCCGAGCTCCTTTCCTCCCTTGCAGCTCCTCTCCCTCACATTTCCCCACCCCTGAGCTCCTTTCCTCTCTTGCAGCTCCTCTCCCTCACATTTCCCCACCCCTGATCTCCTTTCCTCTCTTGCCGCTCCTCTCCCTCACATTTCCCCACCCCTGAGCTCCTTTCCTCCCTTGCCGCTCCTCTCCCTCACATTTCCCCACCCGAGCTCCTTTCCTCCCTTGCAGCTCCTCTCCCTCACATTTCCCCACCCCTGAGCTCCTTTCCTCTCTTGCAGCTGCTCTCCCTCACATTTCCCCACCCCTGATCTCCTTTCCTCTCTTGCCGCTCTTCTCCCTCACATTTCCCCACCCCTGAGCTCCTTTCCTCCCTTGCCGCTCCTCTCCCTCACATTTCCCCACCCGAGCTCCTTTCCTCCCTTGCAGCTCCTCTCCCTCACATTTCCTCACCCCTGAGCTCCTTTCCTCTCTTGCCGCTCCTCTCCCTCACATTTCCCCACCCCTGATCTCCTTTCCTCTCTTGCCGCTCTTCTCCCTCACATTTCCCCACCCCTGAGCTCCTTTCCTCCCTTGCCGCTCCTCTCCCTCACATTTCCCCACCCGAGCTCCTTTCCTCCCTTGCAGCTCCTCTCCCTCACATTTCCTCACCCCTGAGCTCCTTTCCTCTCTTGCCGCTCCTCTCCCTCACATTTCCCCACCCCTGAGCTCCTTTCCTCTCTTGCCGCTCCTCTCCCTCACATTTCACCACCCCTGAGCTCCTTTCCTCTCTTGCAGCTCCTCTACCTTACATTCCCCTCTCTTTAGCCACTCTCCCGCTGCTCCTCACATTCCCCACATCCTTTAGCTCTTCTCTTCTCACCACTATTGGAGCTCCTCTTCCTTAAATTCACCCCAAACCTTCCATCGCGCCCTAGGCAGCAACCTTGTCTGACTAACCCCAATTGTGCCTCAATAATGAAAATATCCAAGAACCTTCTAACCTGTATGGCCCCCAGTATTTGTGTTTTGGGGTCGGGTTGTCCCTATAAGTCGTACCAGATATCTATGGATTACGTCATGATATGACGGCCTCTTTCCCGGGATTTTCTGAGCATTGATGTTAATTAGAATAATTTCCTATTACCCAGTAATGAGGACGTCTGAGAACTGGGCACGGCACAGCAGCTCAGGCTGCACATGTGTTTCCTCTCCCGGCATCCTCATTTGCCAAGGACAGACCGGTTGAAACAAGCTGCAATTGGGGCCCCCGAGAACAGACGAAGGGGGGAAGGATTGCAAACAGCTGCTGTAGGAATAAGTGCACACAGGAGTCAGTGCCAGGAGCTGGCTGGCTGCTCAGGAGGAAATTACACATTGATCTCCGGCCTGCCCCTGGGACAAAACGCCCCGGACATAAAGCCTCATTCACTGATGGACCCCGCAAGGGGCGCTTATAAATAAATAGTACCGCGCTAGTACAAGTAAAACCAACCGCACTGCTACATCCATCATCCATGTCATTTTAGGCTTCCAACACCCCAGAACTGGCTGTGAACACTGTGAACTGGCGATTTCTGCACTCATCGTACAGGACAGACATCTATCTGCATGCAATAAGGATATATACACTTCATCTTAAAGGAATTGTCTATGATTAGAAAAGCTGTCTTGGGAAAAAAAAAAAAGCGCCACACTTATCTATAGGTTGGTTGTGGTATTGCAGCTTAGCTTAATTTAGGCTACAGGGGAACTTTGGCCATGAATGGGGTCACAACATGACCTGCAGAGCACCGCGACAAATAATCAGAACCAGTTGGATTTTTTGTAATTTGTAGCAGCGGCAATGCTTCCTGTTTCACAACCAAAATAGCCGTGCAGCCCCCCCGACTTATTGCAAAGGAACGGAGCTGCAATACCAGACGTGACTGAAAGATGGGGGTGGCACTGCAGAAATCATACCCCCTCTCCTCCTTAAAGGGATTTTCTGGTTTCATGACAAAATCAGTAAAGTATTATAAAAGTTGCTGTTCATGGAGAATTTCTGTGGCGTTTTCCTTTGAGCAGCGGGCACAGCATGCCGGCATCTATGATTAAACCACAGCTGGCAAACCGCAAACTTCCCGGAAACTGAATGAAGCCATAAAACTAATTGAATTAGACTAAATCCCAATAAGCAGCTGTGATCGTCCATGCTCCATGTAATCACTAATCTGAGTAATCAGTTACGACGAAGAGGACACGTTACAGAACCTGACACTGGTGACGGCAGGCGACACGTTACAGAACCTGACACTGGTGACGGCGGGGGACACGTTACAGAACCTGACACTGGTGACGGCAGGGGACACGTTACAGAACCTGACACTGGTGACGGCAGGCGACACGTTACAGAACCTGACACTGGTGGCGGCAGGGGACACGTTACAGAACCTGACACTGGTGACGGCAGGGGACACGTTACAGAACCTGACACTGGTGACGGCAGGGGACACGTTACAGAACCTGACACTGGTGACGGCAGGGGACACGTTACAGAACCTGACACTGGTGACGGCAGGCGACACGTTACAGAACCTGACACTGGTGACGGCGGGGGACACGTTACAGAACCTGACACTGGCGACGGCGGGGGACACGTTACAGAACCTGACACTGGTGACGGCAGGGGACACGTTACAGAACCTGACACTGGTGACGGCAGGCGACACGTTACAGAACCTGACACTGGTGACGGCGGGGGACACGTTACAGAACCTGACACTGGCGACGGCAGGGGACAAGTTACAGAACCTGACACTGGTGACGGCGGGGGACACATTACAGAACCTGACACTGGTGACGGCGGGGGACACGTTACAGAACCTGACACTGGTGACGGCGGGGGACACGTTACAGAACCTGACACTGGTGACGGCAGGGGACACGTTACAGAACCTGACACTGGTGACGGCAGGGGACACGTTACAGAACCTGACACTGGTGACGGCGGGGGACACGTTACAGAACCTGACACTGGTGGCGGCAGGCGCCCACTGTGCTCCCTTCTATCTCCTTGTACCTGGTAACTCGGTTCTCCAGAAATATCTGCAGCTCATGACTGCTCACGATGGCCATGTCCCCATTTCCAAGATCTTGGCATATTTTTTGGGCTTCGAACCAGTCAGCTTTTTCCGATATCAGCTGGTAGCAATGATTATTATCAGGGTACACCAAACTTCCGAGTGGGCAGGCAGGAGACACTGCGGGGCAGGAGAGAGTAGAGAGAATTACCAACACATGACAGTCCAAATCTTGGAACCCCCTCTACTAGACAGAGAAGAGAACTTTGGCAAAGACCATCTCTCCATCAAATTCCATGATGAAACCAACAGACTTTTTGGAGCCATCCACCAAATAAACTCAAGCTTTGTCTGAAAACCAAAACAGAATGGTGCACATGGAATTACCAAATGTATGCTTATCATTAGCATTCCAAAAAAAAGCATGGCACTGGTGGTGGAAGCAAATCCTAAAGCAAGAACTATGAGTGCCATGGAGACCATCTTAAATCCTGTAATTGGCATTCTCCAGAGATGGCCTTCCACTCAACCGATGACTGTCCTAGTAGGTAGACTTCCCCATTTTGCCGCTTACCTGCTTCCCCGTTCTCGGATGTTACAGTAGACTCGACCACCACCTCCGTTCCGCCTCTCACCTTCACCTGGACGTCCACGCTATCATTGGTTCTCACCAGAGATGGACATGCGATCTGTATCTCTTCAGGCAACCCCACCACTCTCAGCTCATCATGAATGAGAAGGTCTCTGCTGCCCAGACGTAGGGTCACCGTCATGTTGTACACCCCAGGCTGGGCATACCTATGGGTAATGTTGAGTTCACTGGTGCTATAGATTTGATTTCCCAAATCCCAGAGGAGGGGAGTAACGGGGATTGGAGCCTTGACCTCTAAACGCACAGACTCCAAAAGGCCATAGGTTTCTTGAGAGTGCTGCAAGGTGGCAAACGACTGGGTGGTGATGGCCTCTTGGACGATGGTTAGGTTGCAGTTAGAGAAGATGGAATGAGAATTGCAGACCTCCTGACACGGAAGAGACATGTTGGTAGGGATGGGATCACCACAAAGGCAGCCATGTTTGGGGTCAAGGGTCCAGAATCCGTAGAGGTTAGCAAAGCATTGTGCGCTGCAGGCCTCGTTCGTAGGGTCAGGCAGGTGGATGGCCGTAAAGCTGATCGTGGATTCATCAGCAGATGACAGATTTTGAGGGCAAAAGATCAGGTCATGTCCTGCAAGAAGAGCCATATTAATGGTCCTGCTATATAATACATCTGCCATATTGCCAACAGTGCATGTCCAATGCCTAGTGTTATGTATTTACAGTATCTACAGCTCCCATGGGGTGGTCCCTCAACTTGGATTATGTCCCAGACCAATCTGCCAACTAGCATGGCCATTAGATATGGGTATGCTGACATAGCCCTACTAGGGACAGCCCGGGTTACTTACCACATGTGGACTTGAAGAATGAGACATTGAGAAGCACCTGGCCAGATACCACCGAAGGCCCAACACAGAGGGTAGAGTCCGCCTGAACCAATCTAACCCCATTTTCAGCAGCCCATGAAGAAAGCCATGACATACGGCAGTCGCAAAGCCAAGGATTGTCACTCAGGTCCCTGCAAACAACAGTAAAAATTTAGTTCACATTGAAAAATCAGTGAAGAGGTTATTGTCTCTGGTGGATGAGGACAGGGGGTGTTATTATCTGCATCCATGGTGATCGAGGGCAAAGAATGCACCATTCCTGATGGTCTAGTGTATAAAATGGCTTTAGGCCAGCATCCCTGGTTGTCTAGGGCACTAATTTCAACATCCTAGGTGGTTTAGCACTTCATACCGGTAAGTATCAATGTTATAATTCAAAAAGTACATTTTACAATTTATGGTGGTCTAGGGAAGAAAGGGGGCATTATCAGAATTCCTGGTGGTCTAGGGTACGAAGTGGTTTTATGCCAGCACCCTTGATGATCTAGAGCAGAAAAATAGTTAATTTCAACAGCCTGGATCAAATATAGCAACAAAAGGTGATAATGCTAGCATCCTGGTGGCTTAAAGGTTAATTTTAAAATGTCTAATGGTCCAGGGCAGTAAGAGGTTAATGTCACTATGGTGGTCTCCGACAGTGACGGGTTTACTGATAGATTAATTTTATAATTTCTGGTGGTCAGTAAAGGGGTTAATGTCACAATTTCTGGGGGTCTAGGACGGTGAATGGAGTTATTATTAGAATCTCCATATGATTTATGAGGGAGAGGGTCAGTATCTCTGGTGGTCTAGGGCAGGAAAGCAAGTAATCTCAATATCCCTGGTGGTCTAGGGCTAAGAAAGGGTCACTTTTCCATACCTGGGGTATTCGCATCTTGCACATTTATGGCATATCCGCTAGATATGTCACAAAATGCCTGATAGATGTGGGTCCCACCTCTGTCCTTATCAGGCGTTTTTGACATGTCTTGCAGATATACCATAAATGTACATGATGTGTATACATCTTCACTGGAAATAATCATCCCCAACCATGAATATAAATGAAACATAGCGAAGATTCCGCCATTAGGTCCACCAGCTTATTAATAGTATCACATATAATAATGATTTACTCACATCTCAAATATAATACTGATATACTCACATATAATACCGAAATACTCACATATAATACCGTTATACTCACACATCGCATATAGTACCAATACACTCACACATCTCATATAATACCGATATACTCACATATCTCATATAATACCGATATGCTCACATATAATACCAATATACCCACATATAACAACGATATACTCACATATAATACCGATATACTCACACATCGCATATAGTACCAATATACTCACACATCTCATATAATACCGATATACTCACATATCTCATATAATACCGATATGCTCACATATAATACCAATATACCCACATATAACAACGATATACTCACATATAATACTGATATACTGACATATCACATATAGTACCGATATACTCACATATCTCATATAATACCGATATGCTCACATATAATACTGATATGCTCACATATAATATTGATATACTCACATATAAAACCGATATACTCCCATATAATACCAATATGCTCACATATAATCCTGATATATTCACACATCACATATAGTACCGATATACTCACATATAATACTGATATACTAACATATAATACTGATATGCTCACATATAATACTGATGATGTATGTAAAGCGCTGCGGAATATGTTAGCGCTATATAAAAATAAAGATTATTAATATTATTATTATATACTCACATATCACGTATAATACCGATGCTCACACATAATACTGATGTACTCACAATTCTGTCAGGTTCTGTAGCTGGTCTATCAGTCTTCTGTCCAGGGTTTCTAAGTAGTTGCTTGATAGATCTCTAGAAGAAATATAATAAATCTACTATAAGAACCAATGATCCCCTCAGAAATCTGCCAGATATCCTACAGATTATTACATAGCAAAGGCATTTCTATTACGTACACCATATGCTGCAGACATCCACCAATCACCACTAGAAATGAAGGGGTTGTATAGGGTTAGAAAAGAAGACTCATATATTCTCCAACAGCGCCACCCTTGTCCAATGACTATATGCGGTATTACAAGTAAATATTGGTATACCAGACTTGTCCCAAGGATAAGAGGTGCTGGATAAAAAGAAAAGCTTTTTACCAATCCCAGATACCCCTTTTTCATGGATCCAGGTCAAGTGTTTTTGTGGATGTAAAAACAACCAAAAAGATCTGTATTCAATATGTCTGCCACAAGGCAGTGGCAGCACATACAAAGTAAGGCACAGATTACACTAAGGTGACTATCTCTCCCCTATTTTGGGATAGTGATGGTAAATACAAGCAATTGTATAATTTACTGCTCACTACAATTTGCAGACATCTTTGAGATATTGCCATTTTTCTTAGTTTACAGCTTGGTGCCTAGAAGACCGACCACCGCTGGTGTGCAGCTTGTAAGCACTAGCTAGGAATAGGAAGTTGCAGTGCGCTCTAGCGGTCCTGTCCAGCTTTAAAACAGCTCTTACAAGCTCAACAGAAAAAAAAGCTTGTAAGTGCTGCACATGTCCGGCTGCCTTGCAGTGGTGGTCGGTCTCCAAGGCATAATCAGTAGAGGTTCAAACCTCAGGACCCTCACTGTTCAGCACTATGAACTGGCCTAGGTGGTAGTAGATATTGTGACCCACCGTGCCAGTGTCAATAATAAAGGGTCTCCTACTGGACTTTTAGGGCCAATTATTGTATAAGAGCCTGGACCACCCAGAGGACCCTCCATCCAACCCTTCGATGCTCGTCAGAAAGTTCCAGGACTTGAAACTTCTAACATACAGAATGATCGGAAAGGCTACCTTGTCTTGCTCGATCTTTGGTTTTCAACCTACCGTACTTAGCTCAAATTCGGTTAAATGTGTTGAATAATTGGACCATGTTCCACCCAAAACCTTGTAGGTTAGTCATTATTCACTGAAATCCCTGCTATTTCTGTGCTTATGAGTCCTGGAGGCGGTCCTAATTAATGATTGACAGCTAGACAGTCAAACAGAAAATGCCGTCAATCACTAATTAGGACCTCCTACTGGACTCCTAGCCAATGAAGAGGGAGGATTTAAAAGAATAAAATAAAAATAATATTTAATCTATTCACCCTAAGAAACTATATATCAATTATTAGGTTCTGTAGAAGGACGTAGATCTGGGGATTTATTATGATGGAATATAGGCTGAACTGGATGGACAAATGTCTTTTTTCGGCCTTACAAAAATGTATCATGCAAAAAAAAAAAAAATCGGGTCCATTTCATCTATAACATGCGGCCCACAGATTAGTCACCATGACAGGTTCCCTTTAAGTAATATGGAGGTCCTATGTCTGCATTCCACCAGTAACATATGCGTGAACCTTGCATGTTCTTCCTCTCGCTTCCTCATCATTTGTAAAAGCCTAATTAGGTTAATTCATTTCAGAAGCAATTGACCCCAAACAAACCAGCATCTGATGTAGGATAATTAGGTAGTAGGCCCCACCGGGGTCCGGAGACATGGAAGCATAAGTGTTCTCTGGAAATTATGTAAATAATGCGTAATAAATTAACCGTTCTCAATGGATGTCAATCTGTTTATGGCCGCTCATAAAGGAATACTAATTATGGAAAGGAAATCAAATTTGGGGAAACAGTCAACCAGCTCTATTTGTCATTAGGTCAGACTTTCCGTCAGGGCTGTGGAGTTGGAGTCGGAGAGTCAGTGTGCATTTTGGTGGAGTCGGTACAAAAAGCTCTGACTCCTAAAATATATAATAATTTGGGTACAGTAGTACAATGCAGGATGTGCTGTAAATTTTTTATAAGAATTTGGGAAAGTTATGACATGTCCTATAAATGTCTGTTCTATTCCTGGTCTAAGGAGCTGGACTTTTAGTTGAGATGATTCTGCGCTGCGCTTTATGCACATGCTCAGTAGTGACCAGGGCTGTGGAGTCGGAGTTGTGGAGTCAGGGAAATTGAGGAGTCGGAGTTGGAAGTTTGTTTTACTGACTCCGCAGCCCTGATTATCCATCCTGTAGAAAACAGGTATTAAATTTCCCTACATGTCAGATAAATACTACCTAAAGGACAGGAGTCTAATCATTTAGGGTCTGCCAGTTGGGTCCCCCAAGTAACTGAAGAATTGGGTCCCGAGATCTCCTTTACAAAGACACAACCGTACATGACACAATACCGCACCATTAAAACTCTATGGGACCATCAGAGATAGACCACCGGCCAGTCTTCCATCCATAAAACACTTATCCATAGGATAAGATTATTAACAGTTGGGGTCAGGCAGTTGGATTACCCAGTGATCATGAGAACCAGGTCCCCAAATCTCTTCTTGAATTACCAGCTTTGCATCCTCACTGTTCCACCATAACAACTCTATGGGACCATGGGAGATAGGTCACAGGTCAGTCCCCCATCCATCACACACTTATCACCAATTTACAAAATAAGTATCTCATCAGTTGGGGTCAGACCGTTGGATCACCCACTGAACACGATTGCCTGGTCCGGAGATCTTGGATTACCAGCGTCGATCCTCACTGTTGAACTATTCAAACTCTATGAGATCATCGGAGATAGACCACCAGTCAGTCCCTCACCCATCATACACTTATTGCCTATCCACAGAATAGGTTATTCTCTTCCAACTAAGTCCTCCACTGGTCATGAAAATCGGGTTCCGAGACCCTGAGATGGGACCATTAGTAGAGATATGCAACACGTCATTTCTCCACATATCATTCACTTATCACTTATTCGCATGATAGGAATCTGATCAGTTAGTGCCTGACAGCTGGATCGCCCACTGATCACAAGAAACTGGTACCAAGATCTTCTTCTGAATGACACAGCTGCGCATGCGCACTGCGGCAACAATCAAACTCTATGGGACCATCAGAGATAGGCCACTGGCTAGTACCCACCATCCCTCATTTATCGCCTATTAACAGGATAGTCAATAAGAGTCTGATCAGTTAGGGTCTCACAGCCAGATCCTCCACTAATCACTAGAAACGAGTCCCAAGATTTCCTTTTGAATGGCACAGCCACGCATGCGCACTACCACAACATTCAAACTCTATGGGACCATCAGAGATTGTTGGTCAGTCCTCCACCGATCAGACACATATCACCTATCCTTTGAATAGGTTGTAAGTGATAAGCATCATCCTTTGATGCAACATGTGCTCCTTGGCAAACAACTGGCCTTGGCTGAAATCTGTAGGAAAAGAGGGATACAGTTGGGTTGCAAATATTTAGGACCATCCTTCCTTCTGGAGCTCCATCAAAGACCATAAAGTACATCTCTATGTAAGAACACGAGAGGTCTGTGCATTACACAGGCAGCCGACTAACAAGTACCGTGTAATACTTCATTTCTCCTGTAGGGGTGCTGTAGGAAAACACTTGAATTACTCAGCTTGTGATCCTTTCGAGCACACAGGGTCTGACCACAGTGGACAACTCCTAAAACGTTTCCTTAAGATGGTGCAAGATATGCGGGAGGACAAGTCACGCTAGGAAAATGTATGAATGTAGGGTCATAAGCAACAAGGAAATTAAATTATCAAACCACAATGATTCACAAGCAGGTCTCACTGATAACGGGTCACACACAGGGAACGCCAACAAGTATTTCATCTGTTTCATGTAGAATTCTGACGCTGACCTCACTGAACTCAACACCTTCTGAAGACACCGTTCTCGAAAGTTGAGGATCTGTTGTAGTGATGGGATGGGAGAGGGCTGAAAGCGTGCTGTCAATGAGCAATCTCCCCGGAGAGCCTGCTGGACTATTGAGAAAATTTAAGTTTTGTAAACTTTCCCACGGATGCAGCTATGGCGGTGAGGTAATTCTGGCCTAGGACCATCAACTCCAAATCCCAAAAATAGCTGGAGACAACACCTACCCACTGCATTCCGCCTGGTTCCCCAGTGTATGGGAAGTGTTAACCCACAGGAAGCCAAGACGGTCACTCCAGAAACATTGGGAAACAACAGGCAAGAATTGGGCGCCTGCCCCGAGACTGGGACAGTGAGACGTTGGCAGAGGGCTATCCTAACAGGTGTGCCTGAAGGGCCTGACCCACAGCTTGCACACCTGGTCCCACACTCGGTGCCTAAACCTAAGGAAAGGTGACTACAGCTATATCTCCTAGTTTATGAAATGGATAAAGTTATTTCTGCATGACATCAATTTTTTACATCTATAGAAAGTACTAAAACGAACCCAAAAGTCGGCCCAGAGCTGAAAAGATAATATATATTTGGCTTTAAAAGAATAATTCTTATATTGACCATTAAGAGAAGACTCTCCAGCTGTGACGAATGCCCAACAATGGTCAGACGACAGCTGAAACGTCTGTAGGCACCGAGTGACTGAAACCCCGCGGCACGAGGGAAAGAAGGAGAGCGACAGTAGAAACATAAGCTCAGTTATCCAACAGAGAAGTGCGAGAAGAGCTATTAGCCGGGTAATAATGGGCTTGTGACGTTTGTAAAATATTTAGTTGGCATCAAACTGTACAACTTGTGGGAACAGAAGGAAAAAAATAATAAAAGAACATTGCGTTCCCAAAGTCAGGAAGTAAAAGAAATATGAATCAGGTTTACTGCAAAAAGTTTCAAAGAACATGGACAGAAAGATAGATAGATAGATAGATAGATAGATAGATAGATAGATGATAGATAATAGATAGATAGATAGATAGATAGATAATAGATAGATAGACAGATAATAGATAGATAGATAGGTAGATTTATAGATAGATAGTTAGATGATAGATAATAGATAAAAAGATCGATAGATAATAGATAGATAGACAGATAATAGATAGATTTATAGATAGATAATAGATAGAAAGATAATAGATGGATAATAGACAGATAATGCATAGATAGATTATAGATAATAGATAATAAATAATAGATAGATGATAGATAGATAATAGATAGATACAGTAGATAATAGATAAATAGATAATAGATAATACATAGATAGATGATAGATAATAGATAAATAATAGATAGATAGATGATGGATAGATAGATAGATAGATAGATAGATAGATAGATAGATAGATAGATAGATAGATAGATAGCTAATATATAGATCATAGATAATAGATAGATAATAAATAATAGATAGATGATAGATAGAAAGATAGATTGATAGATAATAGTTAGATAATCAAAAGAAAGATAATAGACAGATAGATAATAGATAATAGATAGATAATAGATAGATAATAGATAGATAAATAGATAATACGGTAGATAGATAATAGATAGATAGATAATAGATAGAAAGATAAAGAAAGATTGAAGATAGTAAGGATGAAAGAATGGAAGAAAAGAATACATTAGAGCGAATAAAGGAAAGTAGGAGGAAAGGAAGGAGAGAGAAAAAGAATGACAGAAAGAAATGAATACATATGGAAGGAGAAAAAAAAAAGACTGAAGAAAGTAAGGAAGAAAAAAATAAAAAAATAGAAATAAAGAACACGTTAGAGTGAATGAAGGAAAGTAGGAGGAAAGGAATGAGAGAGAAAAAGAAAAGAAAAAGAAATTCATGCATATGGAAGGAAAAAAGAGAAAGAAAAAGAAACAAATGAATGCATAAGGAAGTACGAGGAAGGAAGGAATAAAGAAGCAAGGGAAGAAAAATTGAAGACAGTAAGAAAGGACAAAGCGTGAAAGAATAGAGAGTAAGAAAAGGAAGGAAACAAGTAAAAGTATTTAAGCAAGAAAAATGAAACAAAAAAAGGAATAAGGATGGAAGAAAAAAGTATGAAATGGAGGAAAAAAAATTTGAAGGTAGGATGGAATGAAGGAAAGTAGAACGAACAAAAGGAAAGAAAATTGAATGAGACAGAAAGAGAAAAGAAGGAAGAAGGAGGGATGGAGGGATGACAGGAAGGAAGTTGGCCACACATTATATCTAGTGGATCTCCCAATCCTGGGCCTCGGGGCCTGACACCAGTCAGCACTCACTTATCGGTGCCTAATGGGAGCCTGCGGCAGCCCTTACAATGACTGCTATACTGCGCCCTAATAACATGATTGTCACCAGTCCCAGCAGGACCGCTGTCCCCGCACCCTGTCCACTGGACCGGCACCACCTGGAGGGACCACCTCGGGGGGCACATCTGCCTTTTCTTGCCTCCTTCAATCAGAAACAGAAATGTAATCCTGAAGTACACGCGGCCAATCCCGAGTTCCCATGAAGCTAAAATGACAATATCTGCAAAAATGTGACTCGTCCCGAAATAAGAAATGTGATATAGAACTGGCGGGAGGGAAATGTCAGATTATAGGGGTGTTAGGGTGAGAGGAGCGGGAAGGCGTTCCAATACAACAGCATGTGCGCCGGTCCCAGCTCGTAAGTCAGCGCGCAGAGTGCGCAGTGTCCATCCATGATTTTACTGAAAAGGTGAAGATTGGACTATTGATTAGATAACGTCTCGCATTATTATTCAAACCCTTCAAGAGGCCGGTGATACAGCGCCGAAAATAAAGGAATGCTAAATATTATATCTGGGAAGCAAATGGAAGGGTTCAGAGATTTCAACTATTGGAAACTTTTGATCAAAAGGTTAAAACAACAAATATAGCCAAACATATAAAAGTGAGGATCAGTCACCATAAATGTGAGGGTTTATTATTTACCCGGTGTAAATGCCGCCGTTCTCCTGATTCCGGTGATGTTTTTCTTGTGTTCCTGCGCCTCTCCGTTCCTGAGTTATTGCCCCCTCTTCCCTATATATAAATGCAGTCTTTTCAGCCAAGTGGGCGATGTCTTATGTAAGACCACGCCCACTTCACACACAAAAAAAGGACTGATTTACATACAGAGAACAGAGGGCCATATCTCAGGAACTGAGATGTGCAGGAAGAAAAGAAAAACAACACCGGATTCAGGAGAACGGCGGCATTTACACCGGGTAAAAAAAATATACATATTTACAGTATGTCAAATGATAGGTCCCTTTTAAAGACTCATTCCATCTTAAATGTATGTATATTGTATTATAAAACCAAGGTTTATGGAGTTCCAGAGCTTAGCCCAAAAGTACTTAGTTGTAATCGGAGACCATGATACAAAATGGCAGCATACCCTAACCCCAATATTTTTTCCCGCTGGGTTAGGAAAGGTCCAATCCATTTAACTGTGTTACGACATTACTCTGTTTTTTGTAATGTTTTGGTTGCCTAAAGGGAACTTAATCTAAAAAGGCGCTATAAAGTTATAAAAACAAGTACCGTAAGTTTTCTTTCAGCACCACTCTTATCCATGGCCTGTATACTGATCATCCATAACATTAATACCAACAGCCAAAAATTATGTAGGCCCCCATTGCGCCATCTAATCAGCTCTGATGGCATCCAGCATTAGCTTTTTTTAGCAATTTAGGCTACAGTTGGTCACCTGTGGGATTGGAGCAGCCGAGCTAACCTTCAGCACCCATGGGAATCAATTGTAATAGGGTGCCCATGGCCCAGTCACAGGCTGTCCTTCCTTAACCACTTATGATAAGTACTAAGAAATACATATCTGCCATACAAAAGGAACGTTCCACAAGATCTACCGTATACCAGGAACACCCCACAAGACCCACTGTATACCGGGGACACCCCACAAGACCTGCCATATACCGGGAACACCCCACAAGACCTGCCATATACCGGGAACACCCCACAAGACCTGCCATATACCGGGAACACCCCACAAGACCTGCCGTATACTGGGAACACCCCACAAGACCTGCCGTATACCAGAAACTCCCCACAAGACCTACTGTATACCAGGAACACCCCACAAGACCCACTGTATACTGAGGACACCCCACAAGACCTGCCATATACCGGGAACACCCCACAAGACCTGCCATATACCGGGAACACCCCACAAGACCTGCCATATACCGGGAACACCCCACAAGACCTGCCGTATACCAGGAACACCCCACAAGACCTACTGTATACCAGGAACACCCCACAAGACCCACTGTATACTGGGGACACCCCACAAGACCTGCCGTATACCAGGAACACCCTACAAGACCTGCCGTATACCGGGAACACCCCACAAGACCTGCCGTATACCAGAAACTCCCCACAAGACCTACTGTATACCAGGAACACCCCACAAGACCCACTGTATACTGGGGACACCCCACAGGACCTGCCGTATACCGGGAACACCCCACAAGACCTGCCGTATAACGGGAACACCCCACAAGACCTGCCGTATTCCGGGAACACCCCACAAGACCTGCTGTATACCGGGAACACCCCACAAGACCTGATGTATACCAGAAACTCCCCACAAGACCTACTGTATACCAGGAACACCCCACAAGACCCACTGTATACTGGGAACACCCCACAAGACCTGCCGTATACCGGGAACACCCCACAAGACCTGCTGTATACCCGGAACACCCCACAAGACCTGCTGTATACCAGAAACTCCCCACAAGACCTACTGTATACCAGGAACACCCCACAAGACCCACTGTATACTGGGGACACTCCACAAGACCTGGCATATACCAGGAACACCCAAGACCTGACGTACACCAGGAACACCCCACAAGACCTGACGTATACTGGGAACACCCCACAAGACCTGTAATATACCAGGAACACCCTCAAAGACCTGCCCTATACCGGGAGCACCCCACAAGATCTGCCGTATACAGGCAACACCTCACAAGACCTGCCATATACCAGGAACACCCCACAAAACCTGCCGTACACCAGGAACACCCCACAAGACCTGCCATATACCGGGAACACCCCACAAGACCTGCCCTATACCGGGAACACCCAGAAAGACCTGCCCTATACCGGGAACACCCCACAGGACCGGTTGCACACCGGGGCCACCCCACAAGACCTGCCATATACCGGGAACACCCCACAAGACCTGCCGTATACTGGGAAAATCCCAGAAGACCTGCCATATACTGGGAACACCCCACAAGACCTGACATATACCGGGAACACCCCACAAGACCTGACATATACCGGGAACACCCCACAAGACCTGCTGTATACTGGGAACACCCCACAAGACCCTCTGTATACCAGAAACACCCAGCAAGATTCACTGTATACCAGAAACACCCTAACAACGCCTGCCATACACTGGGAACAAACCACAATACCCACTGTATATTGCAACAACCCAGAAGACCTGCCATATACCAGAGACACTCCCGAAAAACAGCCATATACTGTACAAAGTATACCAGGAACATTCCACAAGACCTGCTGTATATGGGGAACACCCCACAAAACACGCCGTGTACTGGGAACACCCCACAAGATCTGGTGTGTACCGGAAACACCCCACTTGACACCAGATCTGCCATAAAATGTGAACACCTCACAAGATCTGCCGTATAATGGAGACACCCCAAAAGATCTGCAGCTTTAGAGATACTCTGACCCAGTCATCCGGCGATACATTTGGGCTTTGATAAAGTCCTCAGACCCTTGCGCGTGTCCATTTTTCCTGCTTCGAGCGCATCCATGACGCGGCTGATATGGTAGAACTGGGCAGATTGTTGCATCTTCCATTTCTTGGAATGAGAGATGTGGAGACAAAATCCCCCAGGGCACCCAGCGAGCAGGTACCACCGCCAGTCACTTACAGGTACGTGGTTATATCTGTGGGGTTAGCAGGACCGGTCACGTGGACTGTGCACATGTCTATGAGACAGCAGCGAACGTTACAAGTCTGCTGTCCGGGAATTGCCAATTTTTTTCTTTTTTGCCACTTGTCCAACCCTAGAAACGTGCCAGTTGGTTGCAAAGGCGCACATGGTGCTCGGAATATGCTCTGGCTCGTGAGCGGAGGATATTATTTTATCCATTCCTACCTCTGTTTGTTCAGCTGGAATCTGACATTAACCCTGTCCTGACATTGGACGAATTCCTAAGCTATGCTCGCTGATGCAGGTGGCGGGTGGGATCTGTCTCCCTAAATTTTTTTATTCCTCTACCCC
This sequence comes from Ranitomeya variabilis, assembly GCF_051348905.1. Taxonomy (NCBI): domain Eukaryota; kingdom Metazoa; phylum Chordata; class Amphibia; order Anura; family Dendrobatidae; genus Ranitomeya; species Ranitomeya variabilis. The sequence goes on from NC_135238.1 coordinate 22,313,537, forward strand.
CAAATAAATTACCAAATTTAAAAATAAGATGTATTTTAGTGTTAAAAGTCTAAGCTCATCTCAAAATATGCACAGCGAGCTCCGTACACTACATGGGTGGTGCTTCTAATAAGAAGAGGCAAGCGTATGAAGAGTTGGCTATTCAACTAGTAAAATACAGCAATGGAACTAGACCACTGGACCACCAGGACTAGGAAAACGGGACTGAGGAATTAGACCACCAGGACTAATAAAATGGGACTAAGGAACTAGACCACCGGACCACCAGGACTAATAAAATGTAACTGAGGAACTAGTCAACTAGAACTAATAAAATGGGACTGAGAAATTAGACCACCAAGACTAAGAAAATGGGACTAAGGAACTAGACCACCGGACCACCAGGACTAATAAAATGTAACTGAGGAACTAGTCAACTAGAACTAATAAAATGGGACTGAGAAATTAGACCACCAAGACTAAGAAAATGGGACTAAGGAACTAGACCACCGGACCACCAGGACTAATAAAATGGTACCGAGGAACTAGTCCACCAGGACTAATAAAATGGTACTGAGGAACTAGTCAACTAGAACTAATAAAATGGGACTGGGAAATTAGACCACCAAGACTAAGAAAATGGGACTAAGGAACTAGACCACCAGGACTAATAAAATGGTACCGAGGAACTAGTCCACCAGGACTAATAAAATGGGACTGAGGAACTAGTCAACTAGAACTAATAAAATGGGACTCAGGACCTAGACCACCGATCCACCAGGACTAGTAAAATGAGACTGAGGAACTAAACCACCGAACCACCAGGACTAGTAAAATGGGACTGAAGAACTAGACCACGGGACTAATAAAATGGGACTGATTATCTAGACCACCGGTACTAATAAAATGACACTGAGGAACTTGACCACTAGACCACCAGGACTAATAAAATGGGACTGATGAACTAGATCACTGGACCACTGGAACTAATAAAATGGGACTGAGGAACTAGAACACTGGACCGCCAGGACTAATGAAATGGGACTAGGGAACTCGACCACCAGGCCTAATAAAATAGGACTGAGGAACTAGGCCACCAGGTCACCAGGACTGTGACACTACATTTTTTACACAGTAGGGGATAAGAAAAAAAATCCATAACAAAAAAACATCAGAGACTGGGATGCTATACAAAAACTGATTGGTGTACTAAACGAAGAAGAGGGGAATTACTAAAGACGTGGGAACCAGGATAGCTTGCCACAGGCCACCAGGGAGAGCAGCGTTACTAAAGACTAGAGAACTTATCTATAGATACACAAAGTTCTGTGAAGTTAAACAACTAGAAATTAGAGATGGCTAAATCAAATTAAGATGCAAGAGAGGCCAGGATACCTAACCACTGGCCACCAGGGACCATAAAACTATATAACAAATTACTAAATACTTGGGAACCAAATAGAGATCCACTGGGCTCTGTCGAAAAACAAGTAGAAATTAGAAACTGGTGAACCGAGAAAATGTGCAAAAGAGGCCAGGATTCCCAATCTTTTTGCCACATGGGACTACAGAGTAATATAATTAGTCACTAAAGGCTGGGGAACCAAACCACATATCTACTAGGCTCAGTGGTAAATAATAACACCTCTAAATGAGAGCCTAGTGATCCAAACTAATGTACAAGATAAACCAGGTTATCTGCCCACTGGCCACCAGGGACTATACAGTTATATAATTAGGACCCAGCAACCAAATCATAGGTCCACTAGGTTTCATGGAAATAACAAACTGGAAATTAGAGACTGGTCAATTAAACGAATGTACAAGAGAGGCCAGGATAACTAACCACTGGCCACCAGGGTACAAACAGATCCTATACTGTGCATAGGAACGTTAGGTAATAATAAAGAATTGTATTACTTACTGACATGCAAATTGCTGATTATTTCATTAGTACAATTATGAATTGGCAGTGATGGTCCTTACAGGTGTTTGTCATTATAGAGACCCTTCATATCACAAGGAATTTGGTATCTGCATATTGTAGAGGTACAAAGAGGCAATAATATAGACGAGAATTTAGAATTTCGAATGTCCGAGGCTTTGTCAAAATCCATGTTAATTTAATAGCTATTTTATGATGGAAGGATTACAGAAGATCTCTCTGTTGTCCCATTTGGGTCTTGGAGCTAATTTACCTCTCCCAGAACACATTTCAGTCTAAGCTGTTCCTCTCATTACTGTCTTGGACAAATTCCATCCATCAAAGGCAGCTTCGAGGGGAAAAAAAATTCTCTCCGTCTCTTCTGGTCTGAAACTAAGCAGATTGTGCCCATGAATGACATAATACTGACTGACATCACTTTTGGCTCTGGGATGTGCCATTGTTAACCCCTTTAAGGCTTGAGAGCGGTTGACTTTAAGGAGGAGGCTTAGGTTAATGGATTAGGTGCCAATAAATGTAGAACAGGGCTGAGGGTCTCAGCATGGATTGAGATATGTAGAAATCATCTCTAGAACTTTGAGAAGACATGATGGCAGCTGCAAATTGCTGGTGTCTGCATGCAATAGATATTTCCACGCTCTTCGTGGGAAGGTCAAAGGGAATACGACCAATCGGAATATAATCATTGGTGTCTATTGCTATTGCAATATCAATTTTTAGCAGATGGGGTAAAAGCTCTATTTGATTAATCTTCTTTTCATTGTTGTCGTTGATGATGTTTGCAAGCAACTAGCATTTCTACGCTCCTTATGGGAGGGTCAAAGAGAATTGGACCAATCGGAATATAATAATTGATGTCTATTGCTTTTCACAATACCGATTTTCAACCCAGGGAATAAAGGCTCTATTTGCTTAATATTCTCTTTTTTTGGGAGGGGGAGGTGAGGAGGCATTGAAAACAAGTAGGCAAAAATGCTATATATTATTCCTGGTGGATGACCACTCTGCTCCTCAAAGTCAAAACCATAATTTGACTCAAATCTCAGCGTTAATTGAAAAATGAAAAGATCATCTTTAGAACTTTGAGAAGACGTGATTATATCCCCAGGGTATTGGTGCTTGCAGATAATTGGTGTTTCCATGCTCCTCAGGGGTTGGTGGAAGGGAATTGGACCAATCAGAACATCACAAGATAATTTATGTCTATTGCTTTTCGCAAATAGAAATGTTCAACCCAAGGGATAAAGGTTTTATTTACCTAGTCTTTTTTTTTTTGGGGGGGGGAGGGGAAGTGTAGTAAAAACGAGAAAGAATAAAAACTATACATTATTTATGGCGAATGACTGCTTAGCTTCTCGCTGTCAAAACCATCATTTGATTCAAATCTCGGCATTATTTGGAATATGGAAAAATCATCTTTAGATCTGATTGTATCCCCAGGATGTTGGTGCTTGCGAGTAACCGGTATTTCCATGCTCTTCATGGGAGGGTCAAAGGGAATTGAACCAATCAGAACAGGATCATTACTATCCACTGCATTTTCAAATACCAATTTTCAGCCCAAGAGATGGGAACAAAGAGGAGCTCAATATACCAAGGAAGCAATCTCACAGACTCAGTCCCTTTGAATCCCCACTTGCCACTTGATCGTGCCGAAGAACGGTCAAGGTTTGGTCATCGGGACATTTAATAGACCAATTAACAGCTGAGTACAGTCTATTAATTGCTAATTCCAGGAACCATACAACTTGTTTCCTTCTATAATATTTTTTAGGAGGTGGGAACTTCATCCCTGTGCCAATTCTTCCAATTTTCAGCTGACACCACTTTTTACATTTTTTTTTTTTAATAGGGGTAGAGAGCATTGTGCACTCCACTTCCAAAAGCAGAAACGAAGCTCTGAGGTTTGTTTTATGGAAAATGTTCCCGGCTCCTGAAACTTGGAGGAAATTTTGTGTCATAAACTACTACCTCATGTTGGTCTCTTAACTCTTCCAAAAGAGAACGTCCATCAAAAGTTTTCTTCATAGAATGAAAATTCCATCATATTTCCCAGAAGGGGTATGGTAAAGATTTTCCTGGGCACTGGGGGGCACTCTTCCATTGTTCCCCGTTATTCATTGCGATGGAGTCACCCTATATCATGGCATACAATCCAGAAACATAAAAGAGGTCATTGGACAGAATTTTATTTTAGATGAGATTAAAGGATAAATATGGTATTTATTTTCCCAGAAACAGCGCCACTTTCTGATACAGGTTATATTTGGTACTGCACCTCATATTTAAATTGAAAAATTCTAAATTAAATTCCGAAATAATAATTTTAATGGAAATCTAGAAAAAAAAACATCTTCTCAGAGGACTGTACTGTACTGTTTCTTGCTCACCATGTTGCAATAGCAAACACAAGCCGGCTAAACTTCCAGGGATTCATGTAGCGTTCTGGAGCGGCTTTATGTATTCCCAGACAGATGTCTTCCCTCCACCACTGCATCCTAATATGGTCACAGAGGAGCGACGCCGTCACACGCCAGACTGCCGCGACTGAATCCAAGCCGGCAGGTTTCTATTACTCGTTTTGTCGGATATGGAGAATATATACCTAAAGCTTAAAGGAGTTTCCGGAATTAGAAAAAACATGGCTGCTGTCTTCCAAAAAAACAGAACCACACCTGTCTATGGGGTTGTGACTGGTATTAGATCTCAGCCCCAGTAAAGTGAATGCGATTTAGTTCCAAAACCAGACTGTGTCCTTGGACAAGAGAGGGGGAAAAAAGTAGAGCATTTTTTCTCCTCCTGGACAAACCTAATACAGCTCAGTTTGCCTCTCTCACAGCAGGAAATCCCAGCACTATAAGGGTGCACTTACCCCGGCCGATTATTCTCGGGTGAAATTATTTTTGGGCTTACCTAAAAATTATCGTTCTTGGCAGCACTTTTTCCTGTGTAAATGAGACATGTGCTACCGAGAACAATAACAAATTATGCACACTATTACCAAACATGCCGATCGGCTTACATACACACAATCGGCAGTCGTTTAACAGCCACAGCAGGAAATCCCAGCACTATAAGGGTGCACTTACCCTGGCCGATTATTCTTGGGTGAAATAATTTTTAGGATTACCTAAAAATTATCGTTCTTGGCAGCACTTTTTCCTGTGTAAATGACACATGTGCTACCAAGAACAATAACAAATTATGCACACTATTACCAAACATGCCGATCGGCTTACATGTACACAATTGGCAGTCGTTTAACAGCCACAGCAGGAAATCCCAGCACTATAAGGGTGCACTTCACCCTGGCTGATTATTCTCGGGTGAAATAATTTTTAGGCTTACCTAAAAATTATCGTTCTTGGCAGAACTTTTTCCTGTGTAAATGAGACGTGCTACCGAGAACAATAACAAATTATGCACACTATTACCAAACATGCCGATCGGCTTACATGTACACAATGGGCAGTTGTTTAACAGCCACAGCAGGAAATCCCAGCATTATAAGGGTGCACTTACCCCGGCAGATTATTCTCGGGTGAAATTATTTTTGGGCTTACCTAAAAATTATCGTTCTTGGCAGCACTTTTTCCTGTGTAAATGATACATGTGCTACCGAGAACAATAACAAATTATGCACACTATTACCAAACATGCCGATCGGCTTACATACACACAATCGGCAGTCGTTTAACAGCCACAGCAGGAAATCCCAGCACTATAAGGGTGCACTTACCCTGGCTGATTATTCTCGGGTGAAATAATTTTTAGGATTACCTAAAAATTATCGTTCTTGGCAGCACTTTTCCCTGTGTAAATGAGACATGTGCTACTGAGAACAATAACAAATTATGCGCACTATTACCAAACATGCCGATCGGCTTACACGTACCCAATCGGAGGTCGTTTAACAGCATCAGCTCGGGTAGTGCAAATGCACCTTTAATAACCATTTCATCGGGTGAAGGAATGTTTAGCTCATTCATCGAGTGATTGTTAGCCTGTTTAGACAGTCCAACTGCACTTTCATGAACATAGAACGATACCATGATCGTTCTGTGCACACAGATCATCATTGTTCTCGCCAGCACATTTTATGCTTTAACAGGATGATGTGCTGCCAAGAACGATAATAAGTAAGCAAGTTTAGATGAACAAGCGTTTTGATTGTTAAACTACTGCCTCTTGGCTACATAGAAGTCAACGGGTAGTCATTTAATAGCCTGTTTAGGCAGGCTGACAACACCAAAAGATTGTTTTGTGCACATAGAAATATCATTGTTCTCGGCAGCACAGGACGATATAATGTCAAGAAGGATGATTATTAAGCAAGATTAAACAATAGTTTCACCCGACGAACAAGCGTTTTTCTCTTTTGATGGATGATTTGACAGCCCGATTAAACTGCCTTATTATCAGGAGACGATGTCGGTATGCTCGTTAATGAAAATCGTCCAGGTAGGTGAAGCTTTGCTGGGAGGAGCGCGGTCAAGTACAGCCACATAAGTCATAATTTGAACCACAAAGTGGCACGATTGACACCTCCAGAGCACCGCTCCTCAATTCTGGGGGGACACAACACCAGTCTTGATGAATTGAGGTCATAGCGTCTCGGGTTTTATTTGTAGCCTCATCTCCTGCCAGTCGTGGGGATTATCTCCATAACTTACAGAAGAAATCCCATCGTCTGACTTACGTCTGGTCGTAATTCTTCCCCGTGGTTATTCGCTGTTTTCCAAGACATATTAATCAGGAGCAGAGAATACGGCTTTGGGGGAATTTTCTACTGAAGCCGGTCACAGACGAAGGGATTTTTCACATTATAGGAGCCGCTACACTGGAGATTTATAGGATATATTTATTAGGTGCCCTTAGGGGTTGTCATAGGCACGTAAATGACATATAAAAATAGTTTCTGATGCAGAGTTACACTTTATTTCATTACTTAAAGGGGTTATCGAAACTTGGGACAAAAAAAAAATAGAAAAGCAAAGGATTCTTTACATTTTGACTGTTGCGTCAGTCTCTACTGCAGTCCTGTCATTCTATTCATGAACCAGGAAGCTCAGGATGAAAAGAAAAACTGCACTAGAAAACATTCACATAATATAATATATATTGCAACCACTTTCCAAACATCCTTATAAAACAACTACTGAATCATCTCCTAACATTGAAGGCCTGGAGGCAAAACTTTGCAGAGTGTCCAGCTGGAAATGACTGATCCCCCAACCTCCGGGTCCTTGTTGGCAGAGCTATAAATCCTTCAGGTCACGATCTTATGCCTTTGCTTCAATACTCAGGCGGCTTTGTCGCTATAGAAACCAGCAGACGATTCGGAATATCTCTCGTCTCCCGCTTTACTATAGAAATTCACTCTGCATGTAAATGTAGGCAGACGCCATAAAACTGTCCGACGCCATCTGTCGTAAGATATTTGGAGCAGGGGCCACTTTCTTTCATTGACCGTTTTTTTAATTTAAAGGTGACCTCCCACTTGCCTTAAATATGTAATTTTTTTTACCCGGTGTAAATGCCACAGTTCTCCCTAATTCTTTGCTGTTTCTCTTTTGTTTCTGCGTCTCTCCATGGCTGAGATATGGCCCCCTCTTCAGTATATAAAAAAAGGGGCGTGTCCTTGAACATTGTTCCTCGTGGGCGTCTTCTTGAGGAAACACTCCCAGTTGGAAAACAAGACTAGCTTGATATACTAGAAAGAAGAGGCCATATTTAAGAAATGGAGAGGAGGAGGAACAAAAGAAAAACAACGCCGGATTCAGGAGAACAGCACCATTTACACTAGGTTAAAAAATTGTACTTTTATGGGAAGTGAAGGGTCCCCTCAATAGTGAATTATCCAGGATATTACTGCATATCTGAGTGTGAGGATCTGATTTCCGGTACGCTAGCCGATCATATGAACATGATGAATGACAAAGCCTATTCATTGTGTATCTAGGCACATGGAATCAGCCCAGAACTGCATGGGATGACCTTGTCAATGACCTAAAGAGAGATGGGGCCACAGTCTCAAGCCTTGCCATTAGCATCTCACTACGCCCTCATGGATTAAAATCCTGCAGGGCACACAAGACCCCCCTGCTCACACCAGAACATGTCCAGGCACGTTTGAAGTTCGACAATGACAACTTGGATGATCCTGAGGAGGCATGGGAGAAGGTCATGTGGTCAGATGAGACCAAAATAGAACCTTTTGGTATCAACTACACTTTCTGTGTTTGAAGGAAGAAGAATGAGTACAACCCCAAGAACACCATCCCAACCATGAAGCATGGTGGGGGAAACATCATACTTTGTGGGTAGTTTTCAGCAAAGGGGACAGGATGACTGCACCTTACTGAAGGGAGGATGGATGGGGTCAAGTATCGCGAGATTTTGGACAACAAACTCCTTCCCTCAGTAAGAGCATTGAAGATGTGTCATGGCTGGGTCCTCAAGCATGAGAATGACCTGAAACACGCAGCCAGGGCAACTAAGGAGTGGTTCCGTAAGAAGCATTTCAAGGTCCTGGAGTGGCCTAGCCGGTCACCAGACCTGATCCCAATAGAAAATCTTTGGACGGAGCTGAAACTCAATGTTGCACAGCGACAGTCCTTAAATCTGAAAGAATTTTCAAATTATAGAAATGAGAACAAGAGGATCAACAATCTTGGACCTAAATCTTACCAACAGGGAGGGAATGGTTGATGAAGTAAAGGTGCCTGGGAATTTAGGAGGTAGCGATCATGCTATCCTCGAGTTTTGGATTACGAGAAGAGAAAGACCAGCGAGGACTCAGACTTTAAGGCTGGATTTCAGAAAGGCAGATTTTAATGGACGCAGAAAGACGGTAGGAAAGGTCCAATGGCCGGATGTTCTAAAGGACAGAAATGTCCAAGAAGGATGGGAGATTTTGCTAATATAAATTCTTACCTCACAATCCCGACAAGAACTGGAAACATATAAAGAGACCAGGATGGATGAACACAGAACGTAATCACTTGTTAAAAAGGAAAAAAATAAATGTACATTAAAAGGAAAGAGGGGGGCATCTAAGGACGAATGTAATGCTGCCTGCAGGGAATGCAGGGTAAGAGTTGGAAGAGCTAAAGCCAGTAATGAAGTGAGGCTTGCAAGGGAGACCAAAAACAATAAAAAAAAACACCCAACCACTAACCATGAGAGGAGAAAAAGTTTTGGTGATATCATTCATATTCTCTGAAAAAAAGGCCAAGAAAGCAAAAATTCTGCCGGGGTATGTAAACTTTTGAGCACAACTAGATGCCCAATTTTTAGTTATGTGTTTATTTTATAAGATCAATTCATTAAAATGTACTTTGTTCGTGTGACAAAACATCTAAATATGTTTCCATATGAGAAGGTTCATCGTTATATTTGATAATAAGGAAAGATTTCTCAATTGTAGACATATTTTTAATAGGCATCAAGGTTGGCCCACGATTTTGTCCACGTTTTTTATTTTGGCCCTCTCTGTATTTGAGTCTGACATCCCTGGTGTAGAGGGTCAATGTGGAGACTTCATATTGTGTGAGGGACATATATGGGGCACGCATGGGGATACAATGGCCACTGTTCCTGTGTAGGGGTTGGAGAGGGTTGGAGTGTGCCGCAATACATGTCCCTCATTCTTGTCTCTTAAAGTCGAGACGTATGTTAATGGTTTCCAGTAATTTTCGGCCTTGAGTCATTTCATTCCGCAAAGGTGTAAGATTTCCTTTTCGGCAATTTCTGAAAAAAACTGTGCGACAAACAATATGGCTGCAATCATGGGGGCTGTCTGCAGCTAACTGTTCTCAACTTCTTATTTCGACCTGATTTGCCACGCTGGGTATTGTAGTTCTACGACGACTGGTAAGCCCCAGGTTACATAGACCCAAAAGAAAGAAATACCTGGATGTCGTGTATTCCCCTCCTGTTACTAATGGAAACTGTGGCCTGGCTGTGGTTTTCCTGAGGCCCACTTTGTAACGTACCGGCAACTATTCCAGAAGTTTGGGGGAGAGGGGTGGAGGTGGTGACGCATGAGCGTGGGCGACAGCCTCCCGGCCCATTCCCTGCATATGGGGTTAAATTACAGTTGCAGAATTATTTCCATAGGAAAAGAAGGATACTTCGGGAAGTAATGCTGCATCGCAGATGAGGAAATCCCGATTTATGAGGCCTGGCAAGGCATGGCTGAGGCTCAACAAAATGTTCAGACTGAAAGTCGCCTGAATTTGCCTCTTAAAACCCTCTGCCATGTTGTTTTTGAGAGAGACTGGTCCACTGCGGCCAAAACTGGCACTGCCGAGATGAGCGTTTCTTATGGGAAGCAGATAAGATTTCATTTAGTAAATTGCCGAAATTTGCCCGTTCTCTTACTTTGTCTTTTCTGAGAACTTTGCATTATGCTCTCCCTCGGTTATTCTACCTGGACAACTTGAAATAACAAGGGTCAAGAAATATATGATATAGGGTTGGTGGCCCTTGTTATAAACTCCCCTCGCCCCATTTAGAGGGTATGGCCAAAAAAAAGACCTCTACTGGTCACGCAGAAATCCCATGAGATGGTCCATCATTACTATCCAAAAGCCCCTTCAGGGGACGTCATAAAAGCTTTTTGCACGCCATACTGAGCATCTACCCAGACGTCCGACTCAAACAATGACCATGGATGGTTATAGGGACGGTCATCAGCATCTGGTCCACAAAGATGATGGATCAATCCAACCCTGGACAGACATGTGTCCCCCGACCACCAGGGTTTAGGGCTATAAATGCCGCGCCAAATACGATGGTTGCTATAAAAAGGTTCATGCAACCCAGAAACCACAGTTCAGTGCCGGGAACACAACATCCGCTCCACGGCTAGTGATCCAGAGCTCGGGACCCGGCCCTCGGGAGTTGAGATCTTGCTCGTCCCGGAAGAGCCGCAGCTGGAATGATGAGCAGACTGGGAGAGGCGCAGCGAGCTATAAACATCTGCGGATTCCAGACACATTGGGTAAGGGAACTGATCCCTCCTTCATGTGCGGTACGGAAAGCCTCAAACATGCAGACCAAGGTATATTAGCAGGAAAGCACACAGCTCAATTCTGGGGGGACCACCAAGACGGGGCAGACTCTGGAAGTAGTTGACGTGCACCTGTTGACTTTGTGCCGTAAAGCCCGGATTTATAGGTTTTATTGCTGGCATCACTGGTTTACAAGGCACACTAGGGAAGATTTATCAAAACTAATCTGAAGATAGAAAAGGGCTCATTAAGATTTCAGCTCTGGGGCGAAGAAATGCAGCAACGTAGTGAGGCCAGACTTGCACCAGTCTTGGTAAATGCCCCCCTATATCTGTGCGCTTAGAGGAAAATAATCACAGAAAGATATGAAAACTTGTTAGAACTTTAGAAGTTAATTTACTCTTAAAACATTTCCGGGAGGAATAACAGAGACAGATAATTAAAGGGGTCGTCTGAAGTCCAAATTAATTTTCCACCTAAATCCCTATATATTTAATGGCATATTCTACACTATTTTCTAATATACTTAAAATATAAATGTCCTATCCTTCCATAACTACATTATCTAACTGCTTTTTTATTTTTTTCCCACTTCCTTTGTGTTGATGCTTTGTTTGAGAATCCACAGCTGCAGCCTCTGCCCCATCCCTGAAGCGAAGTGTCATCAGTGATACTCGTTTCAGTAGCTGGGCTAGGTCCCTGCGCGATGTGCACAGTGACAGTGCGATCTTTTGCGGCCTCAGATCAGCAGTAACGAGCCGGCACCAGAGCGCTTTGAAAAAAATACTTGGCGTGCAAAGACCAGTGACGGCACTTGCAGAGTTGGCGCTGCAATGTGAGTTGACAGTGCGCTCTGTTATTAGCTCGCTATTGGTGATCTGAGCTGGCAAGAGAGCGCACTGTCATTGTGCACATGACGCAGGGACTAGCCCGTCCCAAAGCATGACTGATGGCGCTTCATTTCAGGGAAGGGAGCCTTTGTCCCCTGATGCTGCTTTATGTGATTATCCCAGCATGCACTGGGATTCTCAAACAAATCGTCATTAAAAAGGAAGTGGAAAAAAAAGAATATTAGAAAATAGTATATAGAGATTCAGGAGAAAAATACATTTGGCCTTGAGACCATCCCTTTAATAAAAGGGCAGTTCAGTTAAGAATAAAGAGATGCGCTGCAAAAAATGTAATGTAAAAAACGGATTTTTCCTCTGTATGCCTGTAAGTTAGATTAACATATGACATTTGCTCTCTTCCCGTGCTCCGCAGATCCCCTCGGATGTCGGCAGGGAGGATTATATTGCAGTTGGCATAAAGCACGCTATTCATTTTAATGGGATTTGATAGCATTTTAGCATAGGTCATTGCCAGTAGCACTGATCTGTCCAGCAGGGGCTCCGAGGAAGCGGGTTTACTGCTAGGCGGGAGGTGGTGTCATGCTGAAAAGGACATAAGTAAACTAAATCCGTTCTAGAATTATGGTCACCGTCGCTTTAATTTTTTTTTTCTCCATAAATCTATAGTACTCATTAATATATGAAACTTTGTAATATATCTTATAAAAATATATATATTTTTTCTCCTCCTAGACTGATCTCTCACTTTCAAAATTCTCAATAAAATCAGTCTTCACTGAATATAGATTTTCCCATAAGAAGGTGACAGTTGGTGATCATAAAACTCTATGGAAAACTAACTGCCGTTTCCAGAGAACTTTCAGCCGAATGCGTGTATTCCTCTAGCACCTCCCCTCTCCATAGACTTTTAAAAGCACCAACTGCCATCCTATCTCAATAATGGGAAAAATCACTGAATACAGACTTTACAGATTGTACCCATGAACTGTGAGCGAAAGACCAAACCACGTGGAGAAAGGTGCAGATTTCTCTGATAAGATATATTGCAAAATTTATTATTTTCATGTGTGGTTTGTGAAATAAAAATTAAAACGTCGCTTACACTTTTAAGTCTTCACTATATATTTGCCAATAAATTAAATAAAATTTATTTTAGAAGGCTAATTTAACCATTAAAGGGATTATTCACTTTTTAAAATTCAAAATCACCCCCAAAAATATGATGATCGCAAGTTGTGCGATCCGAAGTGATCAGTTATTTTCTCCAAGAGTGTCCAGGAGTGAGTGTTCAATTACCCTGCAGTGCCTCCGCAGGAGGAATGAAGTATTACATGGGGTAAACTAAAATTAATAGAAAAGGTTAAGTTGAGACTTTCTTCATTGATGAAGTTCCCTAATATGATAATTGAAATTTAGTTTGGATTTGGATCTGGATTTTGCGCTCTTCTTTCACACCTTTATTTTGCTATCACCAGGATATAACTAGAGCACAACGCTAACAAAAAAAAAAGAGCCTCAGCCCCAAGGACACGAAAGACAAAGCATAAAGTGACCTCGTCTATGTCACATGCCGAAAATCAAAATATATCACCAATGATTAACTCTTCCGCTCTCCCGAGGACGGTTTCGTTTACCAGTCTCTCTGGACAACAGCCGGCATCAATGGACATGACTGCACGTTACCCGGAAATATAGCGTCAGACGATGCCTGAGATTGAAGCTCCTAGGTCATCTTATGGTGGATGAGCCTAAAAATCTGCAACTAGTGCCAAACTTTTTGAGTTATTTTTAAAATTGATTATTATGGATGTTGTCATCAGTAAAAATAGTCAAATTGGCGAGAAGCAGTGGATTCATGGCTGCCCGGGACCTGGCGAGCTATTAGTGCAGCACAACAGTTTGTAATAAACCTTGATTTAATTATCTTCTTACAATGTACTCGATGTGAGTAATGGAAAGAGTCTGACATCATCCAGGAATAAGCGGCTAATGACAGCCACAAAAATAGCGACATGACGGTTTCATTATCGATTTATAGCGGCACAGATCCCATGATGGCAATCGTAAGAATATATTTATAGGATCAGCCATAATTTTAAACCCACTGACGTGTAAAGTGAGTAACATGGATTATCTGGTGACAAAGGCGCCTGTCAGAGGGGAAGGGGGGATATATTATCAGAAAGATGTCAATTAGTTCTTGAAGTGTAAGGATGTGGGCGACTGAGAAAGGCCAAATTGTATAACAGAGCTTATCCAAAATGACAGATCTTGTAGGGTGTCCCCGGTATAAGGCGGGTCTTGTGGGAGGTGTATGGTAGACGGCGGGTCACATGGGGTGTTCCTGGTATACAGCAGGTCTTATGCGGTGTTCCCAGTATATGGCAGGTCTTATGGGGTGTTCCCGGTATAGGGCAGGTCTTGTGGGACGGTCTTGTATGGTGTTTATGATATACGGTGGGTATTGCATGGTGTTCCTGGTATAAGGCAGCTCTAATGGGGTGTTCCTGGTATAAGGCAGGTCTTGTGGGATGTTCTTGGTATGAAGCGGGTCTAATAGGGCGTTCCTCATACAAAGGCAAGTCTAATGATGTGTTCCAGTATACGGCAGGTCTTGTGATGTGTTCCCGGTATACGGCAGGTCTTGTGGGGTATTCCTGGTATACGGCAGGTCTTGTGGGGTGTTCCCGGTATACGGCAGGTCTTGTGGGGTATTCCCGGTATACGGCAGGTCTTGTGGGGTGTTCCCGGTATACGGCAGGTCTTGTGGGGTGTTCCCTGTATACGGCAGGTCTTGTGGGATGTTCCCGGTATACGGCAGGTCTTGTGGGATGTTCCCGGTATAAGGCAGGTCTTGTGGGGTGTTCCTGGTACACGGCAGGTCTTGTGGTGTGTTCCCTGTATATGGCAGGTCTTGTGGGGTGTTCCCGGTATACGGCAGGTCTTGTGGGGTGTTCCCGGTATACGGCAGGTCTTGTGGGGTGTTCCCGGTATACGGCAGGTGTTGTGGTGTGTTCCCGGTATATGGCAGGTCTTGTGGGGTGTTCCCGGTATACGGCAGGTCTTATGGGGTGTTCCCGGTATACGGCAGGTCTTATGGGGTGTTCTCAGTATACAGCAGGTCTTGTGGGCCTCACGTTATACGGCAGGTCTTGTCGCGTGGTTTAAGTATACTGCAGGTTTTGTGGGGTGTTCTCGATATACAGCAGGTCTTGAGGGCTGTTTCTAATATAAGGCAGGTCTTGTGAGCTATTCCTGGTATAAGGCAGATGCTTACATGGACACGAGTCTGCCCGAGTGGGTACCCTCTGTAAGTTATTGGTCGTCCATATTAAGTACAAAAAGACAAATAATTATATAATATTCCCGATATGCTTTGTGTTTAAATTCTTTAGTTTTGTCTGCTTGCAGTCAGTGAACTGAAACATTCTTTTCCATAAGCAGCTAAACATTTTGCTTTTAATAGGAATCTACACCCACCCAAAGTTAGGTAAAGCTTCCATAAGAGCCTTCAAGAATGAGCTGTCACTTTAAATAAAGCCATACAGGAATCAAAGACAAAATATGCAGATTTTCCCTATTATCCATAACCTAATTATTAACATTGAGAGGCCGTAGAAAGGTCCATATTTCAACACGGGCCAAAATCAGAAGAAAAACACATTTTACAGACATCCAGCTTTCAGCAGATGTGCGGTCATCAGCCAAGCTACACACTGATCCAGGACCATCTCTGTGCAGACCGCTCTCAGCTAAGGAAGAGAAGATCCAAGTAGTTGCCACCGATCGTCCCACATCTACGGGAGATACAATTAACCCATCCATCCTGGGGTCACGTCACAGAGGATTAACCTGGAGCCGAACTCAATGAGTCACATTCCCATCCTCGTCAGTACCAGTCAGTGTCGGGCAATCAATTGTAAAAGGTGGCCGGAATAATATATGCAGAAATACAGTAATTCTTATCAAAACACATATGATAATGATGCAGAAGAAGGGATCAGTCAACAGGAAAACAAAAAAAGTGGTGAAAGAAGCTCAAAAATGATGCGACTGTGACGTTCCATCCACTTCTTGACAAGCCATGGGTCGGAAGAAGTGGCACAAAAGCTTCTTTAACATGGCGATCATCCATAATGTCATCCTTTCCCAATGTAATTATTCCAGAAGAGTGGCACCGTTACAATGTGGAACAGGTTTGGGGCAAATCATCGAAAAAGGATGATGGAGATGGCGTTTTGGTGAGATCGGTACTTATGTTATCCCAAGGTATCAAAAGATAAATACATACCATTAATATCAGCTTTAGGATAATTACTGGAGACCTAAGGAGAACATACAGTCGACTCCTCCAAGTGTCAATTTAACTTCTCGAGCAGCTGAACATTGAGAATTTCAAGAATGTGGGCATCTACAAATTTTTGGCTTCCTGGGGACAACTTGTCTTGTCACTTTTTTAACAAACGATGGTTCCTCAAAATTACAGAAAGGTATTATAAGGAACACTTGCCACAGAAAAATGTCATCCCTGCAACTCTTTTACACGTTTACTGTAGGTGTGGAAAAATGTCACCAACATGGTTCCAAACAGAGACCGGCACAAGGTGGTCTAATCCAATCCTTCCATCATTGATGAGAATTAAAACAATAATACATTATAGTCATTAAAAACGATTAATTGCTCCACACAAATAGTATCGTTCCTGCTCCAATTTTCGGATCAGAATACTAACCTCTTAATTTGGGAGTGCCTAAACCCTATCTATCTATAATCTGGTCTAAAAAGTATAATTAATGAATAGTAAAAACTATAAAATGCATACAAGGGGACACAAAAATATTGGAGCACAGGCCTCTTCCCCAAATTCCAGACTTTCAGGGTAGACATTTAGAGGATCCATTTCTCGCCCTAATGTAATACTGTCATAACATCTAAACGGTTAAATGAAGAAGCTACGCCTTGTTCTGCTGCTCCCCGGACCACACCTTGATCCAAGAACATTTCAGGAACCCTAAGCCAAAATTCTGTGCAATGAAGACGTGTCCAAAATGGTTAGTTTTTGCAACCAGCCCCAAGTATCCCTTGATGATCTCAATTTTCTGAGAATATCCCACGCTCACAGTTTCATTTATCTATATCTACACCATTCACACTTACTTTTCAGAATCATCGACCCATGACTACTGGAGGAGTGTGACTACAATCCATCAATCCAGAGGTCATCTTTAAAGGACAGGGAAAGGTTAATGGGAGTGGGCGCACCCACAAAATGTTGGACAGCCTCTTGGTCAGTCAGGAGTTTGCAATGGCTGCTTCTAGACAATATTGACAAATCTACCCAGCCAATATGAAGGGCTACAGGAGACGTCTGACTGGGGAGGTTCCTTAAAAAAAAAAAATGGCACAATTTTTTGGCATTTGGTTGCCCTTTAATACCATGGAACCAATGTGCCCAAAAATGTTCCACTCTGGACTAATTTTTTGCGTTATTTTCTGTTTCGAATAAAGTCAACCTTCAAAAAGTTGGAGCATTTATTGATATATTTAGTACTTCTTCCGCCATATGTACGTGTAGATATTGAAAATAAAATGATGGATTGACAGGGCAAGATGGGAACAGACCTATGGTCAGATTCCCAGGTGGACAATAGCATCACTCCCCACAATCTTAGGTGCATGTCCCTCACCCTTCTGTCTTGGATCATCAAGTTACAAACATTTGAAGTGGAGAAGGAACTCCATTTTTCTTTGCAATTTAAGGTTTATTAGAGATTATGTCAACATTTCTGCGGACACACAAGCCCTTCTTCAGGATGTGCTCTAGTGATAGTTTCCAGATTCCAGAGGCTTCACTAGAACAATTCACCCTGAAGAAGAGTTAATGTATCGAAAAAAACGTGGTTATAAATTGTAAGAATTTCTAATAATCTAATAAACTTTTAGACCCCATTACATTTACCAAAATTGATGAAACCATGATTTTTTCCAGGGTACTTAAAACACTTTTGGACGGAAATACAGAAATCCCTTGGTCCCATCAATCTCCAAAACAGCGGGGATGTCATCTCCTGCCATATTGGTAATGATTGTAGGCTGGATTTCCCCTTTAAATATGGATCATTTTATTGTTTTTGCCCTACAAGACTCTAAATATAATAGTTTGGGTTAAACACAAAGAGGCTAAGAGTTGTGTATTATAATCCTAGACAGAGTTCAAAAAAGCCTATCTCGTAGTGTGAACCATCACCGTGAAAAGACAGAGGTTAATTGGATTGTAATTAGCAGTCTTGACATTGGAGCCAAAAATTCCTGACTATGGACAGAAATTAGTGGACAAGAGAAATAATGAAAAACGATAGTCAGGCAGAATTTGATACCTCCCCTTGTCTCTGTTCTGTCCTCCCTTTTCCTATCGACGCTACTTTAAATTGACATTCTGGGCAAGAGATGAGAAATTCTATTTAGTAAATGGAAGGGGAATTAAAAAATCTCAAATAATCTAGAACTGAGTATTTCTCAGTCCATAAAGGAGAAGATTTTGAAAATGTAAAGAGCAACTCCAACTAAAAGGTTGAAATTGGGATGCTATAAGAATTCATTGACATAAACATCCATTGTCCCCCCTCCCATGAACAGAGGCTCCTCATCCACAGTATGATACAAGATGCTGCTTTCTTTTGAAATACAAATGGGCAAAAATAAAATAAATTCTAAAGCGAAAAAAAGTCTAAAAAGTTTCCATATGCTGTAATCTAAATCTTGCAAAACTAAATGGAATCTGGGCCTGCTGTCAAAGTCTAATAGGAAGGGAGGATATCATGTGATCTATGTGAAGGACTAGGGTATAGAGGGGGTTAAATTCAGTTTTATGAAATTGAAATGGCTATTTGTGCCACGTATGGACTAAGTGGGGCACACTCAAACCCCACTACGGTACCTTATTAGGCTACTTTGTTGTTGTTTTTCACAATAAAAGCTGCAATAATTCATAATCTGCAGCTGTGCAGGAGGTCCCTAATTTGGTACTTAAACCAATTAGTTTGATCACTAATTGGTACCGTAATTGTCTGTGGAGGATATGCCTAATTATAATACTTTATATTTCCTGAAGTGGTGCTGTTTAGAAATGGAACACTTTTTGCCAAGTGCCATGTCAATTAAGACTGTTCGCGTTTGAAACCATCTGATCAGCTTACCTTCAAGAGACTTTCAGAAATTGTTCAAAGTGGAAAACCTTTAAGTCTTAGATACTACTTTTACACAATTCAAGTTGTGCTCCCCCATATATTAAAATATTAACTAAAAACAGGTCACATTTAAATTGACGTCTGCACAAACTGATGCTACTTTGCACTGCAATTCAATGCATTATAGCCGGATGAAGTTAAGTCATAAGTCTGGGCACAAAGTCGTCTACCCCAGCAATAAAAAAATGTTGTTTTTTTTTTTTTTTTAACAAAAGCGACTGATGTCCTTCTCCAGGTACACCCTAATTTGGAGTTTCAGCCAATTAGTTGGAGCAATGATTAACTGCAAACAGCATCTTTGTCTGTGGAGGACTTGACACCTTGTAATACTTCATTTCTCCTGCGGGGGTGTTGTAGGAAAATGAAATGCTTGCTGCCAGGTTCTACTTCAAATAAAAGTCATCATGCATGAGACAATGCAATCAGTTTCTTTTTAAGGGCCGTTTCTAACAAAAAGTGATTGTATAAAGTAGGCAACTTTAAAGATTGTGATTCAATTCAAGTTGAACACGTTTTCCCTTCCTCAAATTTGGTACAATGGCTGCAGAGACCCCCGATATAGACTTTCACAGACATTACTTCGCAGATGCCAATTGTGCAACTTGATGTATTCCCATGGGATATAATACAGTCGGATCTCTCGGCAAAAGGTCATCTACCTGTACCCCAATATCCTGCAGCAAAACAACATATTTGTTTCCAAAGGTGATTGTAACACAATACTCCATAGTGTGCATCTCTTTTACATAAACTTCAGATTCTGTTACATAAGTTCACAGCGCATTCAGAACATATTGAAGCGTGTTATTCCTTGTAGCTGGCACGTTTTTATCATAAGCGCTTTCCAAAATATCTCCGAATTTATAGTCCCAACACCTCTACGCTCTCCAGATCAAGTGGCCAAAATACATGCGAAACCGCTTTCCATCCAAGATTACGGAGATGTTTTTCACATTTTTTTCTCCATCTGGATATCGTTCATTTTACCCACATGAATATCAAATATACCACCCCACGCCCGATAGATATTATACAAAATGACATTTCTGTAGGGTCAGCATTAGTGCAGTGTTTATGGGTGAGCCCTATATTGAGCCATACCCTCATATACAGTCATGCTCAAAAGAGTGGGTACTCTTGAAATTGTTCCAGAAATTGAAATATTTGGCCCAGAAAATTATTGCAATTGCATGTTTTGTTATACACAGGTTGATTTCCTTTGTGTGTATTGGAACACACACAAAAAATAAGAAAAAAAGGCAAATCGGACATCATATCACACAAAAATCCAAAAATGGTCTGAACAAAATTGTTGGCACACTCACCTTAATATTTGTTTGCACCCTTTGGAATAAATAACTGCAATCAATCGCTTCCTATAACCATCAACAAGCTTCTTACACCTCTCACCTGGAGTTTTGGACCACTCTTCTTTTGCAAACTCCTCCACGTCTCCCATATTTGAAGGCGCCTTCTCCCAACAGTAATTTTAAGATCTCTCCACAGGTGATGAATGGGATTTAGATCCTAACTCATTGCTGTCACTTCAGAACTCTCCAGCGCTTTGTGTCCATCCATTTCTCTGTGCTTCTTGAAGTATGTTTGGAGTAATTGTCCGGCTGGAGGACCCATGACCCAGGATGCAGACCCAACTTTCTGACATTCGACACTACAATGCAACCCAAAATCCTTTGTTAATCTTCAGATTTCATGATACCTTGCACACAGTCAAGGTCCCCAGTGCCAAAGGCAACAAAACAACCCTGAAATATCTTTTATCCTCCACCATATTTGACTGTAGGTACAGTGTTCATTTCTATGAAGGCCTCATTCCATTTTTGGTAAACAGTAGAATGATGTGTTTTACCAAAAAGCTCTATCTTGGTCTCTTCTGTCCAAGAGACGCTTTCCCAGAAGGATTTTGACTTACGTACATTTTGGCAAACTTCAGTCTAGCTATTTTATGTCTCTGTGTGATCAGTGGGGTTCTCCTGGGACTCCTGCGATAGTGTTTCATTTTATTCAAATATCGACGAATAGTTCGCGCTGACACTGATGCGCCATGAGCCTACAGGACAGCTTGCATTTATTTTAACTTGATTGGGGCTGCTTATCCATCATCCAGACAATCCTGTATTGCAATCTTTCATCAATTTTTCTGTGCCATCCACAGAAATTAGCCACAGTGTCATGGGTTATAAACGTCTTGACTATATTATGTACCGTAGAGAAAGGAACATTAAGAACTCTTAAGATGGTTTTGTAACCTTGAAATGGTTGATATTTTTCAACAACTTTGGTTCTCAAGTCCTCAGACAGTTCTTTTCTCCTCTTTCAGTTCTCCATGCTTAGTGTGGCAGACACAGACACACATTGCAAAGATTGAGTCAACTTCTCCCCTTTTTATCTGGTTTCAGGTGCGATTTTCATATTGCCCACATCTGTTACTTGCCACAGGCGAGTTTGAACGAGCATTACGTGCTTGAAACAAAGCCACTTACCCATAATTTTGGAAAGGTGACAACAATTCTGCCCATTTTGGGGTTTTTGTGTGAAATTATGTCCAATTTTACTTTTATTTTGATCTTTTTTGTGTTGTTCCAATACACACAAAAGAAAAAAAATAAACATGTGTAACTGCAATAATTTTGTGGGAGAAATACTTCATTTTCTGGAATAATTTCAAGAGTGCTAACACTTTCATCCATGACTGTATTCGATGAACATGAGCACCTGATAGCTCATATATGCAAGCGAGAATATCACGATCTGCAACCACCACAGACCTCCAAAATGAAACGGTCCTATACACAGATCAAACCCCTTCTATTCCTTTCATACTGGCAGATCTCAAGCTTTTTTTCTTGAATCACCCCTATAAAGGAGTCAATACAGAACCTATAGGATGCCTTAGAATCCTGATCCCATATGTCCTAAATGCCCTCATCTCATAAGATTTTGATCCCCAATTTGCTTAATCATACCCACTGGTTGATTGGATGGTTCAATATCACAAATTCTTTAACCCCTTAACATAGTGTGATAGGTGTATCTGTCACAGGTGAGTACTTCTTGATACATGACTGTTGCAGCCAATCAAGCTGCTGGCATCACTGCTTAGTAATGGGAGCCATCATGCCCATAGTAGAACACGTGAATGCAGCAGTCAGTGATTAGCTGCAGTGGTCAGTGATTAGCTGCAGTGGTCACATGTTGCCCACATGCATAAACAACGACCAAAAAGGCTGCCAGAAGGTCAGCAGAGAATTGCTGGAATTAAAATAGGTTAATATTTGAGTTTTTCAGAGAAATTTGCAAGACCCTGGTTCAGCGGGTATGTCGGCAGTCAACTAATTGGTGGCCTACTAATCAGAAGTGGGATTAAGCACAAATTAAAGGAATATTCCTGTATATGCCAATTCTTTTTTTCCCAAATGATCTGAATCGAATAATCGACTATAATCAGAATTTTTTTTTTAAAGATGTCTGCCTCCATTAAAGCAAAAGGGTCAACCTTTCTGCACAAGAGACGATGGTTGTCACATGTCTGCGGAGCCGTCGGGAGGCTTTCCTATGCCCGCAGGCAAGACGTTACATAAGATCTCCACATGCTGCCGTCCGGTCCTATGTGGACACCCAGCGTGGCGGCTCTGCTCTCTCCTGGTACTGGTTTACAGCTCCCAGCTGTGAGATCTGCAGCTCTTTCCTCCATTGCACATTTACACATAGTTCACATTCCACCCCAAAGTTACCATGGCGAAAACTCAAGTGGATGAAACGTTTTGTACATTTGTGGGTTTTCTTTCTTTTTTTTTTTTCTTCTTCTTTTCGGAAAAAAACAAAATTGTTAAAAACGGGAAAAACAAAATCAGTAACGAATCTGCAGCAAAAAGTGCACTAGTTAGGCTACTTTCACACTAGCGTCGGGAACAACCCGTCGCTGCGCGTCGGGCCGACGTTCCCGACGCTAGTGTGGTCTCCGCCGCACAACGGGGGCAGCGGATGCATATTTCCCACGCATCCGCTGCCCCATTGTGATGTGCGGGGAAGTGCGGGGAGGTGGGGGCGGAGTTCCGACTGCGCATGCGCGGTCGGAAAAAGCGGACCGTCGGGAGCAAAAAACGTTACATGTAACGTTTTTTTCTCCCGACGGACCGCTACCATACGCCCAAACGCCGCCAAACGCATTCACCGTTTGGAAATGCGTCGCAAATGCGTCGCAAATGCGTCGCTAATGTTACTCTATGACGAAACAACGTATCCAGCAAAAACTTTTGCTGGATGCGGCGTTTCGCAAAAACGACGCATTTGCGACGTATTGCAGTTAACGCTAGTGTGAAAGTAGCCTAACCTGCAGATTTGTCACGGATTTCGTCCTATAATTTGCAGAGAAAAACTGCAGAAAAGATTGGCTTGATGCAGATTTAAAAAATGTCATCAGTATGCTACATGAGAAATCGGCACTGAAGCTTTTGAGAAATCTTAGGCTATGTTCACACATTGCGTTTTTTGCAGCATTTTTTAGGCAAATTTTCAGCTGCATTTTCCAGTACCAGCAAAGCCTATGGCTATGTGCACACGATGCGGATTTGCTGCGGATAATGCTGCAGATCCGCACTGTGATGTACAGTACAATGTTATTCAATGGGATAAAAAAATAGCTGTGCAGATGGTGCGGAAAAATCAGTGCAGAATCGCTGCGGATTTCAAAGAAGTGTCACTTCTTTTGTGCGGATCTGCAGCGTTTCTGCACCCCTCCATGATAAAAATCCGCAGTGGCAAAAACCGCAGAAAATCCGCACAAAATCTGCATCAATTCCGCATAAAAACCACACAAAATCTGCATAAAAACCGCGGCAAATCTGCGGCTGCGGATTCTGCCAGGAGATGGGGATTTTGTGCAGAAAATTCTGCACCTCTTTTCCTACGTGGGCACATAGCCTCAGAGATTTCAGAAATCTCATGCACACACCTTGTTTCTTTTTTCCTGACTCTATTGTCACTTCTTTCAGTATTTTTCACTCACGGGGCAAAAAACTGAGTTTTGCTGCATTTCTGGTGCCAAAACCTGATGAAGCTGAATCAGATTTTTTTTTTTATGCACTAAACGTTATCAGCATGCACAAGAGACAAATGTACCCTGACAAAAACACAGCAATAAAAACGCAGCAAAAATGCTACAAAAACTAAGCAAAACCTCCTTTTTGTAAGCAGCTTAAGCTTTGCATAAAAAAAGCTGCAATAATGCAACGTGTGAACATAGCCTTACTCATTTTGCTACAACTGTATTTTAAGTATTTGGTGCAGGAATTTCTGCATCTCTTGGCACTAGAAACACGTAGCGTTGAATCTGCGCCTTTTTTAAGTATATTTGACACGTTTTTGATGCTTATTTTTCTCCACTTGTGAAATCTGCAACAAAAACACTGACAAGCTCCAGATTTAGGGTACGTCTCCACGGTACGGTTTGCCGGCGGGATCGCCGCAGTGGCGAAGCCGCTCGGAGCTAAGCCCCGCCCCCTTTCTGGGACGCGATGGTGCCGGATGTGTACAGTACACATCCGGGATCATCGCCCCCCCTCGCCATAGGGCCCTGTGATATGCCTTGCGGGGACGCTGCGTCCCCGCAAGGTGTACGGACATGCTGCGTTCTGAAAAGACGCGCAGCATGTCCGTAGTCGCAGGGCCGCCGCGTGCGGGTTTCCACGCATAGTGGAGACGGGATTTCATAAAATCCCCTCCACTATGCTGGAACATCTGGACGCTGCTTGTTTGACGCTGCAGCGTCAAACAAGCAGCGTTTACGTACCGTGGAAACATACCCTAAGGCTATGTGCACACGTTGCTGATTAGGCTAAGGAATTTCTGGTGCGGATTCTGCATCTCTTGGCAGAAAACGCAGGTGCGGATTTGTTGCATTTTTTGTGCGTTTTTGCTGCGGATTTATTTCGGATTTACTGTGTTTTTTACCCCTGCGGATTTCTATAATGGAATGGGTACAAAAACGCTGCAGATCGGCAAAAAAGAAGTACTTCTTTTAATCCGCAGCGTTTCCGCACGGAATTTTCCACACCATCTGCACAGCGTTTTTTTTTTTCACATTGATTTACATTGTACTGTACATGACTTGCGGATCTTCAGCGTTTCTGCACCGCAAAAAATGCTGTGGATCCGCAGGAAATCCACAACGTGTGCACATACCCTATATCTGCACCAAATCTGCAAGTCAAAAAAAAAATAAAAAAGTGTGCATGCGACTTCAGGATTCTCACTCACCCTTCAGCTAGGTTCCCATGATGAGTATTTGATGAGTTTTTTAAGTTGCAGAATTTCGAAAAAAATGCAGGTAACCTATTTTACTTAATGGTTGGGAAATCAAAAACTAGCCAGATCCTCATTGTGGGAACCTAGCTCCAGGTTTTTTGCTGAATCTGCGTTGAAAAAATATAACAAATCTGAGTGCGGTCCAATTTTTCCACAGACTCATGGATTTTTATCACTGATTTTCATCCGAAGCTCGGATCAGATATGTCACCGAAATTTTCCACGGACAACTTGGTCTGAGGAAAAAAATTGGACATGTGAATGGATAGTAGTCGTACGCAAAAATCAGACGTCTGAATGAGGCCCCAGGCTGTTAGTTGGGGTCAGCAGACCTGCGAGCACTTTGGGCACCGGGGTCCGTACACAGACGGTGGAATATGGTTCTCTGAACCAGGCCTAAGGCCGTCACGCTATCAGGACAAAAAAAAAAAGATTTCCGGCCCCGAAACTGTGTACCAAAACCTCACAGTGAAAATGTATAATTTTTCTAGAGGGTTTTTTTTTTTAATCCCTTTTGTAAACAAAAATGCTGTAATTCACTGACAGCAAGCAGAGATGTCGACAATGGCAAGGAAGAGAAACGCAATCTATATTACAAAGTTGTATTTACGCTATGATTCAGTTTTATCATATAAAACTCTAATTCTGTGAGGAAAATAATTGAACAGGAAAGGCCTCATTTATTAGAAGGATATATTGGCCATCTTGGCCATAGCAACCAATCAGAGCTCATCTTTCATTTCTTAAACTGCTTCGGGAGCATGAAAGCTGCGCTGTGATTGGTTGCTATGGGCAACAAAGCAAATGTTGATAAATGAGGCCTAGGGATTCGTTGCTTGGGTCATTTTTGAATTTTTGATGGATTTTCTTTTGGGAAAATTTAATTTATTTGCCATTAAGAAAATTAGGTTAGCCATTAAAATGTATTGTATCTATCCACACCTATACATATATTAATTCTAATCAGATAGAAGAAAAATAGCTAGCTACTACTACTACTAGCCCTGCCATTATGTGACATCTCTGAACCAATCAAAACACACAAAGGAAGTCACATGACACACTCAGGCCGGTTTCACACGTCAGTGATTCCGGTACGTGAGGTGACAGTTTCCTCACGTACCGGACACTGACACACGTAGACCCATAAAAATCAATGCATCTGTGCAGATGTCATTGATTTTTTGCGGACCGTGTCTCCGTGTGCCAAACACGGAGACATGTCAGTGTTCGTGGGAGCGCACGTTTTACACGGACCCAATAGAGTCAATGGGTCCGCGTAAAACACGGACCTCACACGGACATTCTCCGTCTGGGGTCCGTGTGCGTGCAGGAGACAGCGCTACAGTAAGCGCTGTCCCCCCCACATGGTGCTGAAGCCGGTATTCATATCTTCCCTGCAGCAGCGTTTGCTGTAGAGAAAATATGAAGAATAGTGTTAAAAATAAAGATTTAGGTGTCCGCCGCCCCCCCACCCCCTGTGCGCCCCCCCGCTGGTCAGAAGATACTTACCCGCTCCCTCGCTGCTTCCTGGTCTGGCCGCACCTCCTACTGTATGCGGTCACGTGGGGCCGATCATTTACAATCATGAATAGTCGGCTCCGCCCCTATGGGAGGTGGAGCCACATATTCATGACTGTAAATGATCGGGCCCACGTGACCGCATGCAGGAGAAGCCGCGGCCAGAGCAGGAAGCAGCGAGGGAGGCGGGTAAGTATTTTCTGACCAGCGGGGGGGGCGCACAGGGGGCGGGGGGGCGGCGGACACCTAAATCTTTATTTTTAACACTATTCTTCATATTTTCTCTGCAGCAAACGCTGCTGCAGGGAAGATATGAATCGCAGCTTCAGCACCATGCAGAGTGGGTACCACACGCTCCGTGTGGTACCCACTCGCCATACGGGCGGCACACGTGTGCCGCACGTATGGCCTCCGTGAGTTCCCAGGCACACGGACACGGATAACTCCGGTACCGATTTATTCCGGTACCGGAATTATCTGGACGTGTGGGACAGCCCTTAAAGGGATCGTCCACTACTTAGACAACCACTTTTAAAAGCATCAGGGCCCCAAGTAAAATCAAAACATCATATACATGGTCTTTGCCTATAGGGTGTTCACTACATGTAGAACTCTATGATTACGGCGATACCAAACTTATGTTTTTTTTTTATATAAGAAGTGAAAAAAATCAGAAATTTGTAAAAAAAAAAAATTAGCTTGTGCGGCCATTTTCTGAGAACGGTAACTTTTTTATTTTTGTAGTTATGTGAGGGCTTGTTTTTTTCGTAGGGAGCTGATATATGTTTTTAATGCCGCCATTATGGGTACATACGATGGTTTGATTGCTTCTTATTACATTTTTTAGTGA
Source organism: Ranitomeya variabilis (assembly GCF_051348905.1). Classification (NCBI taxonomy): domain Eukaryota; kingdom Metazoa; phylum Chordata; class Amphibia; order Anura; family Dendrobatidae; genus Ranitomeya; species Ranitomeya variabilis. The sequence goes on from NC_135238.1 coordinate 22,341,272, forward strand.
ATTCTGTCTCTTCAATTCTTGTTTTTGCCTTACAACATTTACTGTGTAGCTTAAATAATAGATTTTGATGTATCGAACTTTTGCAGATGCAGCAATACCGAATATTTTTTTTCATTTTTATGTCTTGAAAGGGGGAAAAGTGGGTAATGCAAATTTTTATGTTTCTTTTTCTTTTGGTTTTTTTTTATTGACTTTTGCGGAGCAGCAATACCAAATATGTTTTTTTAAGCCTTTATTTTTTTTTTTTTTAAAAAGAGGGTAATTTGATTTTTTACTTTTGAAAATCTTTTTAAAAACTTTCTCTTCTTACATTTTCTTTCCTGGGTTTTTCACTGAAGTATTCAGATAGCGACAACTGAAGGTTTCTGCAGAAAAGACATTGCAATTGCTTTCTTCTAGAAACAGTGCCACACCTGACCACAGCTTGTGCCTGTTACTGCAATTCAGCTCCCATCAAAGTGACTAGGGCTTAGCTGCAATATCTCACATAACCTGTAGACAGGAGTGGCGCTGTTTTTTTGGGGGGGAACAAGCAGCTACATATGTTTTATTCTGGATATCCATTCTATAGAAGAAAAAAAATATTCTCCTTTTAGGTAAAAACAGAGCATAGAGATGGGCACCTTGGCACACATGCTGTCCATATGGCGGGTCTAATGGAATTCCGATCTTCCTATTTAGTTAATTACAGTATATAAACAGGAAGTCAAACGCAACTATTACACAGCCGGGCGACCGGGAATCAATCATTATAATGAATATTTCTACATTTTCGGAAAGTTATCCAAACTATGGAAAAATAAAACCAGACTGGCGCCATTAGATATACCCAGCAGACTGGCACACAGCTAATAGAAGAGAACAACTGATGGCGCCAAGAATGCTCATATGATGCCTGGAACAAGGACAGGTATAAGGACAGCATCTTCGCTCCAGCTGTTGTGAAACTACAACTCCCAGCATGCCGTGACAGCCTACAGGTGACTTCGACTTACTGACCACTTTTCCAGTTGCATGCCATTTTTATTTCATCAGTGCCCTGCATATTCTGCCATGCAGTGCCCCCTGGAAGTTGGTCACACCGATCAAGTTATGTCTCATAGGAACCAATTATAAATATCGTGCAATAGAGACTAAGTCATGTCGCGCCAAAGCTGTGCCACAGAGATCAGATGCCAACGGCGGCATATATGCTGCATCCTATATTGGCACCATGTATAAAAGTTTATTATTAGCTGTCATGCCCACCGTCATGATGGTCCTTGGAAATGACAGTGGGATAGAAGAGGATGCCATCAACTCCCAACATCTGGCAGAGCGCACGTATTACGTAACTTAATGCCAGTCTACGGGCAGAATTCATCTACAGTGAAGCCATATTCGCATGAACAAAGGGTTAACTATTATGTCATTAAACAAACCAATATTTTATAATATTGAGTGATAATAATAAATAATGAATACACAAACAGGAAAAAACACGGGTAACAAAATAACAAAAAGTTAGAAAAAGTTTCTAAAAGTTTGCAGCTGGTAACAAAACAACAACAAAAAGTTAGAAAAAGTTTGAGAAAAGTTTCTAAAAGTTTGCAGCTGGCATGCAGGTCACGTGATGCCACTGTGGGCACAGGAGAGTATAGTTGGGCATACTCACAGCACTGTCACATTGGCAGGGACAGTCTCCAGGACCAGCAGTCCTGCACCAGAGCAGTTCACCAGGCAGGAGTCGTTGGCACAAGTGCAGTTACCCGGGCATGGTTGGCACCATCCAGCTGCAGCCCCCGATCCGAGCCCCAGCAAGAGCCCAGCAGCAAGAAGGAAGAAGAGGGGGCAGAGCTGCAGTCCGAACACAGGGGGGGAGGCGCCATCTTTTCTTCTTAGGGCTTCAGCCTGGGCATTTCCAAAATGCATAGCTTACTCACATCGCATGGGATCCCCTGCTGCCCCCCACAGCATGCAACACTGGAGAAAACCCACGATCCCGACCCCCAGAGTCCTGATCCCAGCTCTCAGCTGCAGGGAGGACTCATCCAAGCTGCCTCTTCTGTGTGTGGGTCGTTCTGCTTTTCTCTGTCCTGTAGGGGAGGGAGCTTGCACGTCTCAATGGACAACGCTAGATGGCGCTGGAGAGAATGGACAACTCAGTCATCCTGGTGCAATTCCATGTAGGCTCGCCAGAGGGCGCTACGAATAAATCTTCTTTTGTTCCATTCCCCAGACTACATCATAGAATTAATAACTGGAATGCTGTGCAGATCTCATTTATAGACTTGTTTGACTTTTTGGTTTCTACTAAGATTTGAAACACCAATTTATGAAATAATAGGATGAAATATTATACAACCCTTACATATTATGACTATTTATAATTTTTTTTAAATGTCCTTTTTATACCTGTGTCTTTAATTACCTTCATTTATTATTTCTGCATCTCTTCTTTTACAACTTTTTTTTTTTATTACAATACTGTATTTTATTTTTTTTCCATGTGCCCTAGGGACACTGAGCTCTGGCTAGAGGTTCTAGATAATGGGCCAGGGTAAAAAAAAAAAAATAAAAAAATATTTGCCCTAAATAATGAATGGCCGGGCTATAAATAGGATATTAAAGCCATTGCTAAATTATCTTTTACCCAAGATTTCATCCTATAGTCCTGTATCTAAATAACCTGGCCAAGGTAAAGAGGCATATTAGCACCCACCCATGGCCGATGGCAGCCCCCGGCGAACTCAGGAAAGTGCTGGGGCTGAGGGTACCTGTGGAAGGGGGGCTCACTTATACAGCCAGCACCCAAACTACCCCTGTTTAACCTCTTATATGCTGTGCTAAATTATGACAGCAGCATTTAAGAGGTTGGAAATGGGGAAGGGGTCCCTTTCTGACACCTATGAAGCCCAATCTGAGAATCCTAATTTTACAATACACCTCAATATCATAGTGTTATAGTGTTATACAAGCAGGCCTCCTAGGGAGACCAACAAAAAAAAAAAAAAAAAAAAAATATTTAAAAAAAATATAAAAGCACATAGCGCCCTGCTTTACCCTACATATAAATAAAATCTAAAACATAATAAAAAAATACTTATTTTGTATTGTCATCTACGAAACTGTTGAAACTAATGAAATGTCAGAATATTTATTCCAAATGGCAAAGGAAGAAAATAATAAATAAAATGGCATAATTGATATTTTTTTCATTTAATTACCATATTAATAATAATATTTTTATTTCTATAGCGCCAACATATTCTGCAGCACTTTACAGTTATGTCCACATTTTTTGTTTCGTCCGAACAGTTTTTTTTCCCCATTTTTTACACTGTAAGTTCATATTTCAAAGGGCTACATACCAGACAGGGAAAGTCACATACAAGAAGAATTTAACTACTACCTTTACAGCCAAAACATTTCTGCATTATCCAGTATTGATTATTATGCAATGCCAATATGGAACACTAGGGGGCGATATCAAAAGATAAAAGTTTTGCAAAAGTTTGTGTAGTTTTTATGCGCACGAAAGCGCCAATTTTGTGGTTTCTGCCTCGTGGAGGAAATTAAACCCAACTGCAACCCCCTTGACTTCGACAGAAGAAATAAAAGCTCTATAAAAAGGAAGAAAAGCATTAGACACTCCCCATTGAAATTGATGGATGTGCTGAGCCCCCCTTAGGGGTCCTGACAGGGAGACCTCCTCACCCCTTACCATTCACACACAAACTATCTTTAACTTTGCTTATGGGGTCCATCATAGGAGTAGCCCAGGACTGCGATCCTTAGGGTAGGTCATTAATATCAGATCACTGGGGGTCCGACATCGGGTACCCCTACTAATCAGCTTCTGCTATAAAGACGGTATAGGGTCAGAACTGTGTAGTTGCTGTTCCTGGGTGCAGCCTATTAAAGTGAATAACAGTGGATCGGTTGGGGTCCAGCACCGGCTTCTGCTGCTGCTCCAGTGTCTGTGTTTTTTTTTTTTGCTGCAGTGGAAACATCTCAGTCATTGTACAGGAGGAGGAGGTGAGCTGTGACATCACCTATTGTGAATGGTGGATCCTGTGTTATCTACTGTATATAGAGGTGTTATCAGTCATTGTAAAGGAGGAGGTGAGCTGTGACATCACCTATTGTGAATGGTGGATCCTGTGTTATCTACTGTATATAGAGGGGTTATCAGTCATTGTACAGGAGGAGGTGAGCTGTGACATCACCTATTGTGAATGGTGGATCCTGTGTTATCTACTGTATATAGAGGGGTTATCAGTCATTGTACAGGAGGAGGAGGTGAGCTGTGACATCACCTATTGTGAACGGTGGATCCTGTGTTATCTACTGTATATAGAGGGGTTATCAGTCATTGTACAGGAGGAGGAGGTGAGCTGTGACATCACCTATTGTGAATGGTGGATCCTGTGTTATCCACTGTATATAGAGGGGTTATCAGTCATTGTACAGGAGGAGGAGGTGAGCTGTGACATCACCTATTGTGAATGGTGGATCCTGTGTTATCTACTCTATATAGAGGTGTTATCAGTTATTGTACAGGAGGAGGAGGTGAGCTGTGACATCACCTATTGTGAATGGTGGATTCTGTGTTATCTACTGTATATAGAGGTGTTATCTTATCAGTCATTGTACAGGAGGAGGAGGTGAGCTGTGACGTCACCTATTGTGAATGGTGGATCCTGTGTTATCTTCTGTATATAGAGGTGTTATCAGTCATTGTACAGGAGGAGGAGGTGAGCTGTGTCATCACCTATTGTGAATGGTGGATCCTGTGTTATCTACTGTATATAGTGGTGTTATCAGTCATTGTACAGGAGGAGGAGGAGGTGAGCTGTGTCATCACCTATTGTGAATGGTGGATCCTGTGTTATCTACTGTATATAGAGGTGTCATCAGTTATTGTACAGGAGGAGGTGAGCTGTGATATCACCTATTGTGAATGGTGGATCCTGTGTTATCTTCTGTATATAGAGGTGTTATCAGTCATTGTACAGGAGGAGGAGGTGAGCTGTGACATCACCTATTGTGAATGGTGGATCCTGTGTTATCTACTGTATATAGAGGTGTTATCAGTCATTGTAGAGGAGGAGGAGGAGGTGAGCTGTGACACCACCTATTGTGAATGGTGGATCCTGTGTTATCTACTGTATATAGAGGTGTTATCAGTCATTGTACAGGAGGAGGTGAGCTGTGACATCACCTATTGTGAATGGTGGATCCTGTGTTATCTACTGTATATAGAGGTGTTATCAGTCATTGTACAGGAGGAGGAGGAGGTGAGCTGTGACATCACCTATTGTGAATGGTGGATCCTGTGTTATCTACTGTATATAGAGGTGTCATCAGTCATTGTACAGGAGGAGGAGGTGAGCTGTGACATCACCTATTGTGAATGGTGGATCCTGTGTTATCTACTGTATATAGAGGTGTCATCAGTCATTGTACAGGAGGAGGAGGTGAGCTGTGACATCACCTATTGTGGATGGTGGATCCTGTGTTACCTACTGTATATAGAGGTGTTATCAATCATTGTAATCCTGCCTCTGATGATAACGAGCCTGCTGAAAACTCTTCCTGAAAGGACATGAAGTCTGAGTCTAAAAAAAAAGCCCCGGTCTATAGTGTGAAAATTGCAAGATTACTAGCTTTATTTTTCAAGAACGATCATTGGCAAAACTCTTATGTAAATGCTAGGCCATGCTCATTTCCTGATGAGGGAAGGCTATGTTCCTTCTTCCTGCCGCTACTATTAGATACAGGTAAACAGTAGTGTATATATAAATGTCTCTGCGGGTTAATGATGATGTGACAAGGACAGAGGTGAGTGAGCAGCTCCAGTATCCAGGAGCCGATCAGTCATTAACCAGCTCAGGAGTACCTGTCAGTGCAGATTGTGTGCCAGTTATATATTCACTTCCCTGTCATATGACCAGTCCATTCATTCCTCTGGTACGCAGAGTAACGCCAGCCCAGCCCTGACCCCATCTACATTCCCTTTACTATTATCAATCACCTTTAATGCTCTAAATTAAAAATTCCTTACATTTTGTACATCACACTGCAATTACTCCCTGTCTCTGATTCCCCATAGCTCCCCGTTCAGATCTCCACTGGTCTCTACTCCTTGGTACTGTCTCGACAACGGCAGAAATGTCCTCTTAGCCAATCATTAGATGGACATTTCTACCAATTTCTAGCATCTCAAGATGGAATGAGGACAAAGTAAGTGTCAGATGAACAGTAGAGAAGAATGGCCTGGGGTGTGTAAAACTAATTTTATTTTTTTTATACAAATCTGAGCACTTTAAAAATATTTTAACCTCTTAAAGGGGATCTGTCACTTGCCATAAATATGTACATTTTTTACCCACCATACATGCCGCTGTTCTCCTGATCGTGGCGTTGTTTTTCTTCTGTTCCTGCGCCTCTCTGTTCCTGAGATACGGCCCCCTCTTTCCTGTATATAAATCAAGTGCTCATATCTAAGTGGGCGTGGCCCTCAACTCTTCTCAGTGGGCGTGGTCTACTACTCTTCTCAGTGGGCGTGGTCTTCTCCTCTTCTCAGTGGGCGTGGTCTTGAGGACTATATCCAGTTGCTAAAAAGACTGCATTTATATCCCGTGAACAGGGGGCTTTATCTCAGGAATGGAGAGGCGCAGGAACAAAAGAAAAACAACTCCGGATTCAGGAGAACAGCGGCATTTACACCAAATTAAAATATATATATATATTAGATAGAGACATATCCCCTTTAAGAGGGTATATTGTATAGAAATCTTTTCATTTGAGGGGTTTTGGATCAGGACAATTAGAAGGCTACAAAGAGTGTTTCTTTCCCTCCCAAAGGACCCACTTTTTCACTGGCTATCAATGTGGAACTATGCAATGCTTCTGCTCTCCTGTGGTGGCGCTGTAGAGGATTATTTACTGCCAGCTTTCTCCCCAAATTAGATCTGAAGGACCCAGCAGGAGGTCACTGTGTGATCTTACTGTCAATTGACCCTTTAAAATAAAGATATTTTCCAAAGTAGTAAGCCTTTTTTAAGAATAGCACCTTAACCATAGTTTGCCATGGTTATTAATGGGATAATCCTCAGACCATGATTTATTGTCAGACTTATTGTGTATGGCTTCAGGTCTGTACGTGTGCTGACATCTAGTGGTGAAACACAGGCAGCACATGTCCATTCTTCCTGCAGAAATCCACCTTGAAAATCTGCTGAATAGCATCATAGAATGACATCTGGGGTAAAACCTGCGATGGTCCGCCGGCGCATGCGCTGCACATCTGTCTCAGAAATCTGAATTTCAGTTTTGTTTGTGCCTCAGATCCTTCTATAAATGTACATCAGACTTGCCTTCCATGATGTGTGAGCTCAGTTTAGCTGTACTGCTTGAGCCAAGATAAGCAGCTTTCACACTAAAAGCTCCCATACACAATAGAGCAGACCTGGGCAATGGGCGGCCCAAGGCAGGTGGTGCTTTGGCTGCTCTGGTGCGACCCATGGACGGGGATAGCTAACGGGCTATACACAGTGGCTGTCCTCTGTCCGGCGTCTCACTTTGATGTATATCTCCATCCTCAGGGATCCCTGTTCCATCATTAAACCTGTGCGTCCGATAGTGAAATGTGCGCGATTATGTCACTACACCATGCCAGCAGTGCCTCCATACCCTGCACAGACTGAGAACGGGATGAGGTCACTAGTTATATTTATAGTTTTTTTGCATAATTCGATGGAGGTAAAAATGTTCACATAATACTGTATAAGGAGGCTGTGTGGGGACATAATACTGTGTAAGGGGGCTGTGTATGGACATAATACTATGTAAGGGGGCTGTGTGGGGACATAATACTATGTAAGGGGCTATGTGGGGACATAATACTGTGTAAGGGGGCTGTGTGGGGACATAATACTGTGTAAGGGGGCTGTGTATGCACATAATACTGTGTAAGGGGGCTGTGTATGCACATAATACTGTGTAAGGGGGCTGTGTATGGACATAATACTACGTAAGGGGGCTGTGTGGGAACATAATACTGTGTAAGGGGGCTGGGTGGGGACATAATACTGTGTAAGGGGGCTGTGTATGGACATAATACTGTGTAAGGGGGCTGTGTGGGGACATAATACTGTGTAAGGGGGCTGTGTGGGGACATAATACTGTGTAAGGGGGCTGTGTGGGGACATAATACTGTTTAAGGGGGCTGTGTGGGGACATAATACTGTATAAGGGGGCTGTGTGGGGACATAATACTGTTTAAGGGGGCTGTGTGGGGACATAATACTGTATAAGGGGGCTGTGTGGGGACATAATACTGTATAAGGGGGCTGTGTGTGGACATAATACTGTGTAAGGGGGCTGTGTGGGGACATAATACTGTATAAGGGGGCTGTGTGGGGACATAATACTGTATAAGAGGGCTGTGTGGGGACATAATACTGTGTAAGGAGACTGTGGGGACATAATACTGTATAAGGAGACTGTGTGGGGACATAATACTGTGTAAGGGGGCTGTGTGGGGACATAATACTGTATAAGGGGGCTGTGTGGGGACATAATACTGTATAAGGGGGCTGTGTGGGGACATAATACTGTGTAAGGGGGCTGTGTGGGGACATAATACTGTATAAGGGGGCTGTGTGGGGACATAATACTGTATAAGGGGGCTGTGTGGGGACATAATACTGTGTAAGGGGGCTGTGTGGGGACATAATACTGTATAAGGGGGCTGTGTGTGGACATAATACTGTGTAAGGGGGCTGTGTGGGGACATAATACTGTATAAGGGGGCTGTGTGGGGACATAATACTGTATAAGAGGGCTGTGTGGGGACATAATACTGTGTAAGGAGACTGTGGGGACATAATACTGTATAAGGAGACTGTGTGGGGACATAATACTGTGTAAGGGGGCTGTGTGGGGACATAATACTGTATAAGGGGGCTGTGTGGGGACATAATACTGTATAAGGGGGCTGTGTGGGGACATAATACTGTGTAAGGGGGCTGTGTGGGGACATAATACTGTATAAGGGGGCTGTGTGGGGACATAATACTGTATAAGGGGGCTGTGTGGGGACATAATACTGTGTAAGGGGGCTGTGTGGGGACATAATACTGTATAAGGGGGCTATGTGGGGACATAATACTGTGTAGGTGGGCTGTGTGGGGACATAATACTGTGTAAGGGGGCTGTGTGGGAACATAATACTGTGTAAGGGGGCTGTGTGGGGACATAATACTGTATAAGGGGGCTGTGTGGGGACATAATACTGTATAAGAGGGCTGTGTGGGGACATAATACTGTGTAAGGAGACTGTGGGGACATAAAAATGTATAAGGAGACTGTGTGGGGACATAATACTGTGTAAGGGGGCTGTGTGGGGACATAATACTGTATAAGGGGGCTGTGTGGGGACATAATACTGTGTAAGGGGGCTGTGTGGGGACATAATACTGTATAAGGGGGCTGTGTGGGGACATAATACTGTGTAACGGGGCTGTGTGGGGACATAATACTGTATAAGGGGGCTGTGTGGGGACATAATACTGTGTAAGGGGGCTGTGTGGGGACATAATACTGTATAAGGGGGCTATGTGGGGACACAATACTGTGTAGGTGGGCTGTGTGGGGACATAATAACTAGTGATGAGCGAATATACTCGTTACTCGAGATTACCCGAGCACGCTCGGGGGTCCTCCAAGTATTTTTTAGTGCTCTGAATTTTAGTTTTTCTTGCCGCAGCTGAATGATTTACATCTGTTAGCCAGCTTGATTACATGTGGGGATTCCCTAGCAACCAGGCAACCCCCACATGTACTTATGCTGGCTAACAGATGTAAATCATTCAGCTGCGGCGATGAAAACTAAAACTCTGAGCAGTAAAAAATACTCAGAGGACCCCCGAGCGTGTTCGAGAAATCTCGAGTAACGAGTATATTCGCTCATCACTAATAATAACGTGTAAGGAGGCTGTGTGGGGAACATAATGCTGTGTAAGGCGGATGTGTATGGACATAATACTGTGTAAGGGATCTGTGTGGGGAACATAATACTGTGTAAGGGGGGCTGTGTATGGATATAATACTGTGTAAGGGGGCTGTGTATGGACAAAATACTATGTAAGGGGGCTGTGTGGGGAACATAATACTGTGTAGGGGGCTATGTGGGGACATAATAATGTGTTAAGGGGGCTGTATGGGGAACATAATACTGTGTAAGGGGCTATGTGGGGACATAATAATGTGTAAGGGGGCTGTGTGGGGAACATAATACTGTGTAGGGGCTATGTGGGGAGATAATAATGTGTAAGGGGGCTGTGTATGGACATAATACTGTATAAGGGGGCTGTGTATGGACATAATACTATGTAAGGGGGCTGTGTGGGGAACATAATACTGTGTAGGGGGCTATGTGGGGAAATAATAATGTGTAAGCGGGCTGTGTGGGGAACATAATACTGTGTAGGGGCTATGTGGGGAGATAATAATGTGTAAGGGGGCTGTGTATGGACATAATACTGTATAAGGGGGCTGTGTATGGACATAATACTATGTTAGGGGGCTGTGTGGGGAACATAATACTGTGTAGGGGGCTATGTGGGGACATAATAATGTGTAAGGGGGATGTGTGGGGAACATAATACTGTGTAAGGGGCTATGTGGGGACATAATAATGTGTAAGGGGGCTGTGTGGGGAACATAATACTGTGTAGGGGCTATGTGGGGAGATAATAATGTGTAAGGGGGCTGTGTATGGACATAATACTGTATAAGGGGGCTGTGTATGGACATAATACTATGTAAGGGGGCTGTGTGGGGAACATAATACTGTGTAGGGGGCTATGTGGGGAAATAATAATGTGTAAGCGGGCTGTGTGGGGAACATAATACTGTGTAGGGGGCTGTGTATGGACATAATACTGTGTAGGGGGCTGTGTGGGGACATAGTACTGTGTGTGGGGACTGTGTGGGGACATAGTACTGTGTGCGGGGACTGTGTGGGGACATAGTACTGTGTGCGGGGACTGTGTGGGGACATAGTACTGTGTGTGGGGACTGTGTGGGGACATAGTACTGTGTGCGGGGACTGTGTGGGGACATAGTACTGTGTGTTAGGACTGTGTGGGGACATAGTACTGTGTGCGGGGACTGTGTGGGGACATAGTACTGTGTGTGGGGACTGTGTGGGGACATAGTACTGTGTGCGGGGACTGTGTGGGGACATAGTACTGTGTGTGGGGACTGTGTGGGGACATAGTACTGTGTGTGGGGACTGTGTAGGGACATAGTACTGTGTGTGGGGACTGTGCGGCATCATATTGTATTGGGAGCTGTTGATCAAACTACAAAGGCTGAATAACAGGAGCTGTGCGATTTACTTCTTAACATGAACTTTATAAAAAGCAGTAAATTATATGGTTTTGATTCGCGGCTACAGGTAAGAATACGGGTTACAATAAGCCCTATGGTCACCAGACTTAATTCTGCTCAATACTAAGTGATACAAATGAATATAAAACAATAATAATAAGCAGAATTACGGTTAGTTTGGCCTCCACATGTGCATCTGGATGTTGTGACCTTCTCCTGACAGCAACTATTAGAAGAAACAAGGATCAGGCAGATTGCATTTTAACATGCCCAGTCCTTTTTTTTTTTTTACCATTGGAGAAAAGTATCAGCCAGAGGGTTTTCTCCTGTGAATATAGGTCAGCTATTTTGTATACACTGGTTTTTCCAAAGGAAAATTTGTGGCATGTCCCTTTAGCCTTACAGTACTGTGCTGGAAAGAAGGATCGGGCATGTTGGATTTTAACATGCCCAGTCCTCAGTTTTGGCAGGAGTTAAGCAGCTGCCAGAGGTATGTGGTGGATGGCTATTCCCTTATCCCCATTGCTTGGTCTCAGCTATTGTACATGTATGGTGTGGTACCATGTAAGGTGTTCCGGCTCTTCACACATTGATTTTACTGCTTATATCATGCCTGTTGCACACTATTTGTGGTCAGGTCTCCTTATCCCCCACCTGCAGGTCTGTGACTTTGATTCATCACCACTGAAAATTGCCTTTAATAGAGGAGCAGGGAGGTGACACTCATGATAAGGACATCTGGCTGCAAGATATACGAGCGCGCGTCGAGGTAGCAGCAGACAGTCCTGAGTGGATATTGCTCACATCCCGTCCACGCCACATGGAAGCCTAAGTAGCAGAAAAAAAATATCTGAGCTGTCAGATACCAACAAGTAGGAATCTCCCAGGACCAGTGAGACGTTCTCCTCCACCAGCAGTACTCGGAAATGCTGCAGATTGACATATGTGATACCCTACAGGCCACCTGACGAGCCGAGCTCTGGGGTCCGGGGACCACCCATATTTACCCACACAACGGCTTCTGATCCTTTCTGATATTCTTTTATTTCTAACCTATTTTGTGTTTTTCAATTGCACTTTTTTTTTCAGTTTTCTTTTCTGTACATAATTATAGGGGCAACCTTCCGGACAGAGCTGGGGTTGAAGGCTATGCCCACACGTTGCGTTTTTTGTTTTTTTTAAGCGTTTTTCTATGCAAAATTTCACCTGCGTTTTACAGTACCAGCAAAGTCTATGAGAATTCAGAAATCTCCTGCACACAGCTTGTTTTTTTTTGTCTTGAGTATTTTGTGCAAAACCTTGGGCTTTGCAGACTGGAGGGTGTTACTGCTCTCAGCGTTTTTTCAGCGCATTTCACCCATTGAACGCAATGAATGGTGCAAAAAGATGCTGAAAAAATGCTGAAATGACGCAGGTATCAGTTTTGCTGCAGTTTTGGTGACAAAACCCAATAGAGCAGAATCAGATTTTTTTTTATGCACTTAACTTTATCAGCGTGCACAAGACACAAATGTAGCAAAAAAACACAACAAAAACTAAAGAAAACCTGCTTTTTTTGCAGCAAGTTTATTACTGACAAGAGAGCAGGTTTTGGCTATGGAAAAACCGCATAAAAAAATCTATTTCTATCTATCTATTATCTATCTATCTATCTATCTATCTATCTATCTATCTATCTATCTATCTATCTATCTATCTATCTATCCTTCTATCAGCCATTTTGGTCATCACACCTCCCCCAAAAAATACAATAAAAAGCGATTAAATTGCCATATGGACCCAAAATGGTAATAATATAAATAAAACCGCTCAATGCACTAAAAACAAGCCCTCACACAGCTCCATGGACAAAAAGAATGAAAAAAAAAAAAAATCTACTGGCCTTGAAGAATGGTGGTACAAATCACAATTTTTTTTCAGTACATTATACAGTAAAGTGAATGGTGTCAAGAACTTGTCTTGCAAATATCCAGCCTCCATATGGACATGTGGAAGGAAAAATAAAAAAGTTATGGCTCTTGGTTGAAGAGGAGGAAAAAAACGGAAGCACAAAAAAATGAAACATGGTCTGAGCTGTGAGGGGGTTAATTGGCCGGTAATGGAGGAATCGGGAGGATCTGACTTTCGTACAGTCGGCGTTGATCTATTCCAGTCTATACAGTGAGATGACAATACAGCCCTGATCACACCGAGGTTTGCAATTTGCAATTCAGCTTCATTATCATGCAAAGTTGTGGAAAATCTGCAATCCGCTGTGCAAACAGAGACACGGAAAAATCCACTTCGGCGCTCCGTGCTGCTCAACACAATGGACAATGGATAATAGGAGTACAGATGCTGGAAATGGCGCGGAGGGACGTAATGTACAGCTGGCGTCTCCCCGCACGGTAATAACATATTATTAGTGCGCGGAATGACACCATGATATCACATAGGATCCGGGAGGGGGGGTATATGCTTTTAGCGCTAAATAAAAGGAAAAAATGCGGCTATTTCAGATTAGCTATAAATGGATGTCGCTATAAAGTCTAGACAATTAGACAATCCTCTCTGAACTAAACTCCATTTACCGTACACTCAGGAGGTCGACACTGATGAAGGGCGAAACACATCTGAGTGGACACCTAAACCAGGTAAAGCATGCCGACAGCGACAAAGGTGCCCCCTAATTATGGTGGGCGCCTCAGAGGACGACTATCAAAAGCGCTATACAGAGACTAAGAACGATAATGCCGCCATACAGTGACCGTATAGTGGTAGATACCGGTCCTGCAGACTATGAGCGCAGTATAGCCATATGTACAGACTCTAAGCTGACGTCCTTTCACTTTACAGGCGACATCCTTTTACTTTTCAGGTTATGCCCTTTTACTTTTCGGCGGCCGTCACACTAGCAGTATTTGGTCAGTATTTTACATCAGTATTTGTAGCCAAAACCAAGAGTGGAACAAATAGAGGAAAAATATAATAGAAACATCTGCTCCACTTCTGCATTTATCACCCACTCCTGGTTTTGGCTTAAAAATACTGATGTAAAATACTGACCAAATACTGCTAGTGTGACGGCAGCCTTCAGGTGATGTCCTTTCACTTTTCAGGTGACGCCCTTTCACTTTTCCTGTATTTTACGTTTGGCCCAGACCATCATGATGACTTCTTCTAGCCATGACTTGTCTGCATAGCTTAGAACAAAGACATATTCCAATTCTCTCATTCCAAGCGCTATAACCTCCCCATCCTGCTGTCACTCCCATTTCTGTGTCTGCTTTGAGTGCCCTCTACACTGAGTGCCTCCTTATAAAGTAATAATATCCTGAGTGCCCCTTATACAATAATAGCCCCTGAGTGCCCCTTATAAAATAATAATATCCTGAGTGCCCCGTTATAAAATAATAATACCCTGAGTGCCCCCTTATAAAGTAATAATAGCCTGAGTGCCTCCTTATAAAATAACAGTACCCGAGTGCCCCCTTACAAAGTAATAATATCCTGAGTGCCCCCTTATACAATAATAGTACCTGAGTGCCTCCTTATACAATAATAGTACCTGAGTGCCCCCTTACAAAGTAATAATATCCTGAGTGGCCCCTTATAAAGTAATAATACTAGGAACGGGGCTAGGATTAGTGTTACGGATAGGTTAGAAATAGGGCTAGGGCTAGAGTAATAACATTGTTACATCTTAAGAAGATGAGATGAAAAGATAAAAAAAAACCAATGTAACATAGTATAGCTTTTCAATACAATGCACATGGGGGATAAAGGATCCAATAGTGGACTGATAGAAGGGAGTGCTACGGGTCCTTAATTTAGGTGGTACCTGTCTTGCCCCAAGAGCTGGAAGCGCAGCTACCTGGATGGTATAAAGGGGTTTTTACTGTCTGTTCAGTGTTTGCGAGAATGTACAATGTATTTTTGGGCGGCGCGGCACCTATTTACTGCGTGCGCCGTCTGGGGGATTTCTTTACTGGACACAATAGAAATAATTCCTATAATCTGCAGCTGATCACAGACATTTCTCCAAAACGCCTTTGACGCGGTAATTACATGTTTACCGGGCACCTCTGCTGTCTGTCTATATATACTCCTATCTTCCATTCATCTGAAGCAGACGGAAAATGTGACGGTTTCTCGCTGCAGGTCACAGCTTTTGGATTTTCTCCCCTTGATTCAACAGAGACAAAAAAAACAGAATAAAACTGTAAGAAAAAAGAGCAAATGTGCAACTTGTTTGGTCGTGCCGGATAGAAGCAGCGTAAGAAAAGCAGAAAGTGGAATCAAAGCTGAATGTTAGGAGGCTGCGGCCTGAGAAGAGACAAAATAAAGGAAAGAAATGGAAATTTAGTGAATCTAAAATAGAGTGGAAAAATAAAAATGTACAAATATCTGAAGAATTACCTCTTGTGAACAGCAGGGGGCAGTGTTGAACCTATACATTTTGCATATCACCAACCGCAGTAGAAGGTCTGTCTATCGATAGATATTATAGCTATTGTCTATGTATGTATATATTTATTTTATTTTACTCATTTATATGGCACCATTAATTCCACAGCACTTTACAGACATCATCGCTGTCCCCGATGGGGCTCACAATCTAGATTCCCTATCAGTATGTCTTTGGAATGAGGGAGGAAACCAGAGAACCCAGAGGAAACCCACGCAAACACGGGGAGAACATACAAACTCCTTGCAGAAGTTGTCCTTGGTGGGATTTGAACCCAGGACCCCAGCGCTGACCACTGCGCCAATATCCATTTACTATCTGTTATCTATCTAGATTTATCTGTCTCATATCTATCAGCATTCTCTATGTATGAATCGATCTCTTTATTCATTTACCTGACTTATTATATGTGTCCCCCCACAGTCTCCCGCTCTCTCCATGGAAAGGTTCACTTGCTCTTGAGCAGAAATGTTGACACCTCTTCACATAAGTCAATCAATACGTCTGTTTTTGGGATGGAACTTTCTTTCTTTTCACTCCTTTCTCTTAATTCTCTCTCCTCTTCCTTCTTTCTCTCTCCCCCTCCATTTTTCTCTCTTACTTCTCTTTCTCTACTCTCTCCCCTTCCTATATCTCTCCCTCTCACTGGTCGCTCTCTTCTCTGTTATCTCTCGGCTCTCTCCCACTTTTATCTCCCTTTCTTCTCTTTCTCTCTGACTTCTCTTCTTTGTCTTTTCCTCTCACTTGTCGCCTTCTTCTCTGTTATCTCACTTTTCTTACTTCCCTTTATTTTATCTGTCTTCTCTCTCTCTCCCTATAACTTGTCACTCGCTTCTCTTCTCTCTCCTCTCTCACTCATCGCTCTCTTCTCTCTCCTCGTTCCTTGAGGGAGGCTCACGGATTACAGGAGGAGCTGAGGGAGGCTCACGAATTATATAGGAGGATCTGAGGGAGGCTCACGGATTACAGGAGGAGCTGAGGGAGGCTCACGAATTATAGGAGGATCTGAGAGAGGCTCACGGATTACAGGAGGAGGTGAGGGAGGCTCACGGATTACAGGAGGAGATGAGGGAGGCTCTCGGATTAGAGGAGGAGCTGAGGGAGGCTCACGGATTACAGGAGATGAGAGAGGCTCACGGATTACAAGAGGAGATGAGGGAGGCTCACGGATTACAGGAGGAGGTGAGGGAGGCTCACGGATTACAGGAGGAGCTGAGGGAGGCTGTCGGATTACAGGAGGAGGTGAGGGAGGCTCACGGATTACAGGAGGAGGTGAGGGGGGCTCACGGATTACAGGAGGAGATGAGGGGGGCTCTCGGATTACAGGAGGAGCTGAGGGAGGCTCACGGATTACAGGAGAAGATGAGGGACGCTCACGGATTACAGGAGGAGCTGAGGAAGGCTGTCGGATTACAGGAGGAGGTGAGGGAGGCTCACGGATTACAGGAGGAGGTGAGGGAGGCTCACGGATTACAGGAGGAGGTGAGGGGGGCTCACGGATTACAGGAGGAGCTGAGGGAGGCTGTCGGATTACAGGAGGAGGTGAGGGAGGCTCACGGATTACAGGAGGAGGTGAGGGGGGCTCACGGATTACAGGAGGAGGTGAGGGAGGCTCACGGATTACAGGAGGAGATGAGGGAGGCTCACAGATTACAGGAGGAGGTGAGGGAGGCTCTCGGATTACAGGAGGAGCTGAGGGAGGCTCACGGATTACAGGAGGAGGTGAGGGAGGCTCACGGATTGCAGGAGGAGGTGAGGGAGGCTCACGGATTGCAGGAGGAGATGAGGAAGGCTCACGGATTACAGGAGGAGCTGAGGAAGGCTCACGGATTACAGGAGGAGCTGAGGGAGGCTCACGGATTGCAGGAGGAGATGAGGAAGGCTCACGGATTACAGGAGGAGATGAGGGAGGCTCTCGGATTACAGGAGGAGGTGAGGTAGGCTCACGGATTACAGGAGGAGATGAGGAAGGCTCACGGATTACAGGAGGAGATGAGGGAGGCTCTCGGATTACAGGAGGAGATGAGGGAGGCTCTCGGATTACAGGAGGAGCTGAGGGAGGCTCACGGATTGCAGGAGGAGATGAGGAAGGCTCACGGATTACAGGAGGAGATGAGGGAGGCTCTCGGATTACAGGAGGAGATGAGGGAGGCTCTCGGATTACAGGAGGAGGTGAGGGAGGCTCACGGATTACAGGAGGAGGTGAGGGAGGCTCACGGATTACAGGAGGAGGTGAGGGAGGCTCACGGATTACAGGAGGAGGTGAGGGAGGCTCACGGATTACAGGAGGAGGTGAGGGAGGCTCACGGATTACAGGAGGAGGTGAGGGAGGCTCACGGATTACAGGAGGAGATGAGGGAGGCTCACGGATTACAGGAGGAGGTGAGGGAGGCTCACGGATTACAGGAGGAGGTGAAAAGGTAGAGAAAACATCTGCCCGGCATATTTACATAACCCCGCCCCTGCAGTATTCTCATAGGCTGATATGTTTACTTTCCCTAGGGTTGCCAATATTGATTGGTTATCGCATTTGTCAGTCAGTGCTGCGCCACGCCCTCTTTGTAGAGCTGGTACCGGCGCCTCAGAGAGGTGAGAGGAAGCGGCGACGGCGGCGGTAACATCCCGGGAGCAGCAGCGGCACCGAGGACACGGGGGTTGTACATCAGTGCGGGGGTGGCAGGACACGGAGGGAGGTCAGTGTGGACCTGGGGAGGAGGTAACGCAGGTGGTCTCAGTGCCGGGGCTCAGTGCAGCCTATAGAAGCCGCTGCCAGTGTGCACACAGCCCTGCAGTGACGTTAGGGGGTCATCTTATTAGACCTTGATATTATGGTGCCGAGCACATTACTGTCTGAGGTTGGGTGCACGCCCTGTTATATTTAGGGTGCCTTTATATTAGATGGAAGGTGAACGTTATATTACACCTAGAACATT
This sequence comes from Ranitomeya variabilis, assembly GCF_051348905.1. Taxonomy (NCBI): domain Eukaryota; kingdom Metazoa; phylum Chordata; class Amphibia; order Anura; family Dendrobatidae; genus Ranitomeya; species Ranitomeya variabilis. Next base: position 22,360,034 of record NC_135238.1, read on the forward strand.
CACCTTTTATAAATGTAGGGAAACATCCCCATTAGACTCTGCGTTTGGGGTGCAGCTTCTGTAGAACCCATTGCTTTAAAGTGCACCCTGCATTACCTACATTACACTTTAGGGTGACACCAGAAGGTTAGGGTGCCGCCTTTGTACCCCTGTCGCACTGGGGTGCACGCAATATTACATTTAGGGTGCAAACCATAACATTAGTAGATTAGGGAACTGATACATTAGGGGGCTCTGTGTATTACAGGCTGCAACCCCTATTACATTAGGGTGCAACCCCTTGTACTGGGGCATAGACCTTATTAGAGGGAGAGTCTATAGCTACCTGTTGCATTAGAGTGCCCCCTATAGCATGCCATCCTGTTAGGGAGCCCCATAGTGTGCCACCCACATAGACTATTATATTGGGGTGTCCCCGATAGCGTGCTATTATATTAGGGCTCCCCCGATAGCGTGCTATTATATTGGGGTGCCCCCGATAGCGTGCTATTATATTAGGGCTCCCCCGATAGAGTGCTCGCTTCATTTAGCTGCTTTGCACTATTAGATTAGGGGGCATCCTGTGTTTTGCAGGGGATCATGTAACTTCGGGGAGAGTTCCCCAGATACGGAGAGCGCAGCATTGAGAGACAAGGTGAAAAGAGACATCTAGGGAGTGCAGAATAAGGGAGCGGAGCAGCGGGCGACAGATTGCTAATATCAAAGAGACATCAGCTGTCAGCGCAGAGAGCGCGGTGAGTGACAGGCGACGAGGAAGGGGGGCAGCAGGAACCGCTGAGGTTAGACAGCAGTGTACACCGGAGCCGGCGAGGAGAGGAACTGGAGAATCAAGCAATCGAGCCCTGGAGGGTTAATTTTTGGCTGAGTCTTGACCCCTGTGACTAGTGAGCGTCATACAATCTCTTACAATTGTGGACACCCGCAGAGACTGCGACTTGGATGTTAGGGGTTGTTGTCTCGTAATCCTCAACATCCCCCAAGACACTAAACGAAGCGCAGTGTGAAAACCTGCCACCTTCTGGGCGACTCTGGCTGTGAGTGACCCCTAAGACAGTGACTCCGACCGGCCGCATCATGTCCAGGAAGAAGAGTCAGAAGAGTAAAGGGAGCAGCTCTCCGGCCACCTGTAGCGTCCCACCTACCAAGGAGAATGGCAAGGCGGCCGCCGAGACCCAAAGCAATGGCATGGCCATGTCCGGGCGCCCGTCCCTCAGCAACAGCGGAGAGTTCTATGACATCGCCTTTAAGGTGAGACCCTTCTATAGGTTCCCTGGGTTGTATCGGTGGAGGTCTCCCACATGGAGGAGGCAGAGACCGATCCCAGAAATGTAGGATATGTGGGAAATATTTACCTAGAAATGCAGAACAGTATGATCTATCCATCCATCATAAAGGAGCTTCCGTCATCTCCACATACTCATCTTCCTTCATCCTTGTGGTTCCCATTATCTATCACCTACCTGGTACATACGAGATCTCTGCCTATTATAGGGCTGTCAGATCCAGTGTAACGCCGGCCGCCGGGAGTGTCACCAGTGATCAGATACATGCCACTCATGGCATCAGTGTCTGCTGGGGGGTGACGGCGTCCGACGGTCACACTGGGTGCTGTGAGGGCCACGTAGTGTCAGTGATTGTTCCATGACCGTATGACAGCAATTCACCAGAATAAGGAGAAGGAAGGATCTGCGAGCTCCATGTCCGGTAATAATATCTACAGATGTTTACAAGGGTCTGAAGACATAGACGGATATTACAGGAATAGCCCAAATATTGGTCCAGGGACTAAGATCATCAGGATCATAATCACTGCAAAACAGCCCAGAGTATATTATATATAATTATTACTCTACAGGTAGAATGTATTATCTAACTTTCCAATTTCTTTCTTTCCAATTTCTTTCTTTCTCTCTCTTTCCCTGTCCTTCATATTCCTTTCCTTTTTTATCTATCTATCTATCTATCTATCTATCTGTCTGTCTGTCTGTCTGTCTGTCTGTCTGTCTATCTATCTATCTATCCTGACCAGCACCTCCTAAGTGTGAACATGTGCAAGCTGCCAGACTTCATTATATAGAAAAAAGAAAGCACAGCAGCACTATGTATAAGTTTAGGTCATGTGAAAACACAGAAAAACTTTAAAAACATATAATCTAGATTTTACTACTCCAAAAAATGTTTTTAACTTTTTTTTTTAGACTTACGGAAATGAATGAAAATAAAGGTTCTTAGTGCATAAATTGGCCAATTCATGTATGCCCATCAACCACGGCAAGGTGACCTCCCTCTGATGGGTCCCTGCTCTACTGTCCATCCATCGTATTTTGGTGGATGGTTCTGGTAGAGTATCTATATCCTTTAGACACGCATGTTTGTAATCGAGTGTCGTTAAACCCCCAATGTCCTGTTTGCCTTCTCTAGCCTTTTGTGTTGCGCTGCCTATACCTGTAACTGACTGTGTAATGAGCTAACTGAGAATCTATCATTGCGCTCACCATGACGATCTGGCAGTGAGTTTGTATCTCTATTATCTGTCTTTTTTGAGCTCTTCCCAAGCTGGCAGCCTGTATTGGAGGTGTTATTGGTTGTCACCCACCTTTCCCAGACCTGTGTGGCTAGACGAGCTTTATCGCCTGGGACAGAAGAATTTTTCTACAATGGATGTTGCAGTAAATGTAATTCAAAGAAAAAAATGTTACTTGTTAGTCCTCATTCACACAATTTGGATTTCAGGGTTCTGTACCAAATTCACAGACATTTCTGACGTTAAATGAGCATTGTACTAATTTGGACGTTTTCCACATACCATACTTATATTTTCTGCAGCTGTAATTTTTCAATAACTTCCTGCTCTGCAAATCTGACATTTCTACACCCAATTCGCATTGGGCTTTGCCATAAAAATCTGATAGATGGGGGTCCTCTGTTTACCCTGCTCTGTCTTGTAACGCCGGTCCAGAGAAGCGGCTGCACATGCGCAACACTTACTAAGTCTATCTTAATCCATTTTTGACAGGACATGCCATAAAAATCCTAAAGAAGTGGCTCCAACCCCTAAGACCCCTATTTCCTTGAGATTGGGGCTCTGTCTTGTGACTCAGGGCATGGAGAAGTGGCCGTGGTGTATGTGCCACGCTTTCTATTCACCTCTATGGGATTGATGAAAATTGCCAAGCAATTGTGCTCGAGTCTGCTAAACCCATTTCAGATAAGACATGCTATAGAAATCCTAAAGAAGAGGGTCCAACCTCTGGGACCCCCATGCTCCTTGAGAATGGGGCTCTGTCTTGTGAGAAGTGGCTGCGCATTCGCGATTCTATTCACTTCTATGGTATGTATGAAAATTAACAAGCGATTGTGCGCAAGTCTGTCTAAATCCTTTTCGGACAGGACATGCCATAAGTATCCTAAATAAGTGGGTCCAACCTTGTGGCTCATCTCGAGGCACGGGAATGGAAAAGTGGCTGCGCATGCGTGATGCTTTCTATTCACTTCTATGGGATTGCCGAAAATTGCCAAGCAATTGTGCTCACTTATCGAATAGAGAGTGCCAACTCTGCACCGCAGATCCGGAGTGTCTAAACCCAATTTCGAACACGACATGCAATAAAAAAACCTAAAGAAGTGGGTCCAACTTCTGGGACCCCTGTCTTACTTGAGACGGGGGCTTTATCTTGTGACGCCGGGAGCAGAGAACGTCCCACTTGCTATTCACTTCTATGGGGTTTATGAAAAGTGCCAAGCAATGGTGCTGAATTAGTGACTAGAGATGGGCGCGTGCGAAGCCATTTCGACATTCATAGGAGCTCCGAGACAGTGGTTTGGGTTCCCCTAATACTCCTTTAAGGGTCTCGAACATTTTGCAGAAGAAAAGCAGTGTTTTTTTATTGCATCAGGTGCAATCGGTGGGATCCTCTGGATCGATGAATTACGCCTTGACGCCGCCTGTACGGGTCTGACACTGCCGGCACTTACCGACCTCATGGCGCCTCCCCATCAGAATCAGCCGTGAAGCTTTCGGAGCTGAAGTGGGGTCCGCAGATTCTGTTTTTATCCTGTGGAGGGAGTTTACATCATATACATTTGTCAGAGATGGAGAGAATTATCGCGCCATCACGAAAAGCTTTTCTGGAACATTAAACGCTGTTGGGATTCAAGAATAAGAGAGACAGACGCTTCCCCGGAATACAAAATACATTTCCTTCCCAAAAAAATACATGGATGTCAGACGTAATTATTATTTTTTTTTTTAGAAAAATCTCATTATTTTATTTTCAGGCTGGAAGCATTTGCAGCCCCTGGAGGGGAAGTGGGAACAGCCGTCTGTAAAATATGTTACTGGTCCCAGTGGCGAGGAAGACCGGGAGAGAAACAAAAATAAAAGTTATGTTGTATTTTTAATGGAAATTCTTACAAAGTTTTGCGCTGAATTGGAAAGATGAGTTACAGAGCGGTTAATATTTTATCATAAGGATAATTTGGAGTCACAGGAGAGAAATGAAAGAATCCCCTCCTTTCTTTAAAAACGGAGATAAAGCGGGGCGACAACTAGCACGGCTCCCATAGAGGTCGTCTCCTAACGTTTTCCTGTGCCCCCCGTAACTTGAAGTTCTTGCTGCGCGGCTCCCATCGGACTTGTGACATGCGGCTCGGGGACTTTTGGCCGTTCCTCACACACCTCTAACGAATACACTTCTGATACATCCCTCACTTCTATAGTGGCAACTATATTGTTCCATAGCTGTCCCAGATATCGTATGTGCCGTCTCTCTCGGAACGTCGCAGAAAAAAGGAACACGTCCTAAACCCCGGAAGAGTTGGCAAATCTCGTAAACACTGGCAACAATTTACTTCTTATTAAAAATCTCGGTTCTCAAGAATGGAAGGAGTTATTATTTTTCATGTTTATTGCTCATTGCTTAGATTAACAGCCTCCTCGGGGATAGCCTTTCTCCTAGACAAGGAACACAGCGCTTACAAGATTTTTTTTTTGAATGTAGCTTGTAAGTTCTGCGCCCCTTGGCTAAGAGAGCGGCTACTGTTAAGGTGGCCAATAACCCAAGCGACAAGCAGCAAATGGCGACCTGAACAGTAGCCTCTCTCCTAGGCAAGGAGTGCAGCACTTACAAGCTCAGTGTAGAAGAGCAGCCAATCCGGCCAACTTCAGAGCAGCACTTACAAGTTCTTTAAAGAAGAACTTGTAAGCGCTGCACTCCTTTCCTAGGAGAAAAGCCACTGTTAAAGTGGCTGATTACTGCTTATTGCTTGGGATATTGGCCACCTTAACAGTAGCCTCTCTCCTAGGCAAGATCGCAGCGCTTACAAGCTCTTCTTTAAAAAAACTTGTAAGTGTTGCTCTGAAGTTTGGCGGATTGGTTTCTCTTCTATACTGAGTATGTAATGGCTTTGCTCCTTACCTAGGAGAGAGGCTACTGTTGAGGTGGCCGACAGCCTAAGCGGCCAACTTAGTGTCAGCCTCTCTCCTAGGCAAGGGTTACAGCGCTTACAAATTCTTCTTTAAAGAACTTGTAAGTGCTGCTCTGAACTTGGCCGGATTAGTTGCTCTTTTATACAGAGCTTGTAAGCGCTCCACCCCTTGCCTAGAAGAGAGACTATACTGAGGTGGCCAATAGCTTAATCAACAAACAGTAATCTGCAATCTTAGTGGCAGCCTCTCTCCAAGGCAAGGAGCGCAGCGCTTGCAAGCTCTTTTTAAAAGAACTTATAAGTGGTGCTCTGAAGTTAGCCGGATTAGGAGGACGGGTTTAGTGCCCGTGTGGTCCTCTGATGCTGTAGCAATGGACAGCACGACGATGACCCTGGTCCAAAGGGTCAATCAAGGAGGAGTGTGCTCCGCTCCCTGGAACACAGGACGCCTAGAAGCTTGGACCTTAAGGCAGAAGATGAGACAACCCCTTTTAATTTTTCTCCTGCTGGTGGTTTCTAATCATTCTCTCTGGACTGACTTGCTGCGAAGCATGCGCTCATACACCGGCACAGCCGCCCCAAACTATCAGATGTACTGTAAAATAAAATAATGCCCCTGTGGATATTCCCCTGGCTGTTGAGCGACCCGCATTACTCTTTTTATTTCCTCGCTCCCGGCTCTGAGTCTTGATTGGCCGCTCTCTAATCCCGGGTTATTATAGCCGCGGTGTAGCTGTGTCCGGGGCAGCATATAATAGATCTGCACTTGTAATTCAGAGCTAAGTTCACCACCTGTAATTTTTTTCTGAAGCCCTTAATAGCGGCTCCCGAGACGCCACGTTCACGGCTTTAGAAAAAAATTGAGTTTTTCCGCGGCTCACGTTGTGTAGCCTGCTGAGGAGGTTCTGCCTTTCATGCCCGTGCTCTTTTCCTGTCTTATAAGTTCTGTAACTTTTTCGTTTTTCCATCTTGCTGTATTTTTTTCTCTATTGCTCACATTTTTTTGTTGGCATCTTATGTTTTTTTTTATACCATTTTTAGGTATCTGTCCTGTCTTGATCACTTTTTATTGCATTGTTTGGTGGGAGGTGCGGTGACAAAAAAAAAACGGTAATTTTGTTGCAGCATTTGCAAATGGGGTAAATAATTTTATTTTTGATAGATCAGACTTTTGCAGAACAACAATACTGAACTATTTTTTTTATTTGTATTTTATTTTTGAGGTGTCTGTTTTGCATTCTTGTGTTTTTTTTTTTTTACTTATGTTTTACTTTTGGGGTGATATTTGAATTTTTATGTTTGTTTGTTTTTTTTGTATATTTTTCCAAACTTTTTTTTTTTTTAACTTATTATTACCTTCCTTGGTCTCTATTGGAGACATGAACCTGCGATTGTTTGATTGCTTGGTCCAATACTAGAGCATGACCTAGCTTGTGGCTCGACTTCATAGGTGTACCAAGATGGGGGCCAATAGCAGTAGGTCCCCCCGCTGCCAAAGCTGCGCCCCTGAGATGACATCGCCTAGGGAAGGGGTGCAATGGGAGCCAGAATGGAATCCTTAAAGGGATCCTGACAGCTGAATTTATGGCTCAGTCCCTGGCGACTATGAGACTATCCTTTTTCTCTAAAATCCTGCTGCGTCAGGTTCCCTTTAAAGATTGACAGCGACATTAATGGCAGCAATGTGAGTCGGCTGTATAACACAGCTAGGACCTGGAGTGCGTGGAGCTAGTGGTGCCGACTATTATGTCCTATGGTGGGAAACAATAGCTCGGGACCACCATAGGACATTGGTCTTCATTCTGGCTCATAGAGGGGCGTCCATACCTGATTAGATTGGGTTTGGAAGAAGAAAGACCCCCGGCCGGATTGGGGAGGGCTATTTTGACTTTCCTGTGGCTTCTTTTGTAATTGATACATTGTATCGATACGTTCTGAAAGGTTTAACAATGTTGCCATTTTATCCAGAATATTTACAACAGTTATTGCTGAACTGGGAAAAATAAGGAGGAAATTGCAGACAAAAATCTGACGTTTTCTCTTTAGCGTTCTCCATTTCTGCGATAATTTGCCTCTGAATATTCCAGACGAGCGCTCATTTCACTCTCCGTCTCCCCCGATATCTCTCTCTCTCCACTTTAAATGCGGCTGTGATCTTTCATCTCCCCTCAGTCGTTCACTTCAGGACGTGATTGGATGTCGGTAATTACAACGACCTGGGTTTAATTATCGTTACGTTCGCTACATCCAGCCCCGAGGATGAGAACATTGACTGTGGATCACAATTATCTCCTTTTTGATGGGGATTCCGCATTTTTTTTTTAATGAGAAATGCTGAAAAACGACGGTTTTGTATATAATGTACGTTATTAAAGGGATTGTCCAGGACCAAGATCCTGATGACTTTTCCTTAAGATTGGCGTCTCCGCTCTTGTTCACTTCAGTGGCAGCTGCAGTACCCGAGAACGACCACTACACAGTGTATGGCACTGTGCAGTTCTGGATAGGTCATCAATATCTTAGGCTGGTTTCACACTTGCGTTTTTGTCTGCAGCGTTTTTTGCACAAAAAACGCATGCGTTTTTTCCCCCTATATTTAACATTGAAAACGCATGCGTTTTTTTTGTACGCGTTTGGTCGCGTTTTCAAACGCATGCGTTTTTTTTCTGCATGCGTTCTTTTTCAAAAATGCAACCTGTAGTATTTTTTTGCGCGGTTTTTTTGCCGCGAAAAAACGCATGCGTTTTTTCGCGGCAAAAAAATGCATTGCTGTCTATGTAAACGCATGCGTTTTTAAGCACATGCGTTTGTTTGCGTTAAAAACGCATGCGTTTTTATAGAAAAAACCCAGAAAACAGACTGAAAAGCCACCCACCACCATCAAGGTGATAAAGGGATCCAAACCCTAACCCTAAGGGTATGTTTCCACGGTCAGGAAACGCTGCTTTTTTGACGCTGCGCAGAGCTGCAGCGTCAAAGAAGCAGCGTCCAGATGTTCCAGCATAGTGGAGGGGATTTTATGAAATCCCGTCTCCACTATGCGTGGAAACCCGCACGCGGCGGCCCTGCGACTACGGACATGCTGCGCGTCTTTTCAGATCGCAGCATGTCCGTTCACCTTGCGGGGACGCAAGGCATATCACAGGGCGCTATGGGAGAGAGCGATCATCCCGGATGTGAAGAGTTAACACATCCGGCATGATCGCGTCCCAGAAAGGGGGCGGGGCTTAGCGCCGAGCGGCTTCGCCGCTGCGGCGATACCGCCGGCCATCCTGACAGTGGAAACATACCCTAACTCTACCCCTAACCTCACCCCTAACCGTTTAATGAACATTTTCTGACAGTCATAGTGCCACGTATTTAAGTGCCACGTATCACTTATTTCAGTGCCACGTATTTCAGTGCCAAGTATTTCAGTGCCACGTATTTCAGTGCCACGTACCACGTATTCAGTGCCACGTACCACGTATTCAGTGCCACGTACCACGTATTTCAGTGCCACGTACCACGTATTCAGTGCCACGTACCACGTATTTCAGTGCCACGTACCACGTATTTCAGTGCCACGTATTTCAGTGCCACGTATCACGTATTGAGTGCCACGTATTTCAGTGCCACGTACCACGTATTCAGTGCCACGTACCACGTATTCAGTGCCACGTACCACGTATTTCAGTGCCACGTACCACGTATTTCAGTGCCACGTATTCAGTGCCACGTATTTCAGTGCCACGTACCACGTATTCAGTGCCACGTACCACGTATTCAGTGCCACGTACCACGTATTTCAGTGCCACGTACCACGTATTTCAGTGCCACGTACCACGTATTTCAGTGCCACGTATTTCAGTGCCACGTATCACGTATTCAGTGCCACGTATTTCAGTGCCACGTACCACGTATTCAGTGCCACGTACCACGTATTCAGTGCCACGTACCACGTATTTCAGTGCCACGTACCACGTATTTCAGGGCCACGTATTTCAGTGCCACGTATCACGTATTTCAGTGCCACGTATTTCAGTGCCACGTATTTCAGTGCCACGTATTTCAGTGCCACGTATTTCAGTGCCACGTATTTCAGTTACGTTTAGGGGATAGGGGTAGGGTTAGGGTTAGGGTGACCAGGACATTCTTCTAATAAAAAGCTACCCCTAACCCTAACCCTAGCTAATTCTACTATTAGTGGATTTTCTAGTTGATTTTTTCATGGGGAAAAAAAAAACAAAAAAAACGCATGCGTCTAAAAAGCGCGGCATTTTGCCGCGATTACATGCGTTTTTTCACCACATGCGTTTTTTCAAAAACGCATGCAGATCAAAACGCAAGTGTGAAACCAGCCTTAGACCTGGACAACCCCTTTAAGAGTCCTGGACATCAGGACTATTATTATTTGGCCACTAGATAATTATAATTAAGAGTGAATTTTATTCATTAATCACATAGTGACCTCTAGCCCACTAGGGACAATATTTTTCAACTCGCTAGACCAGCTTGCATAATATCTATTGAGGTTTCCATCCAGATGTATTATTTATTAAATCTAGTAAAACTATCGAAAATATTTTTTTAGCAGATCACAGAACCACCATAGGATATTATGCCATAACTCACTAGACCACCAAAAAAAATGGCATTAACTCAATAGACCACCTAAGTGCACTAGACCAACAAAGATGTTATAGTATAACCCACTAGACCACCAGGGTTATTCTTTATAAATCAATTAAATCACCAGTGTTATTTTTACGAATCCACTAGACCACCCGGAATATTCTTTATTAATCCACTAGACCACCAGGGTTACTCTTTATTAATCCATTAAATCACGAGTTATTTGTACGAATCCACTAGACAACCAGGAATATCCACTGGACCACCAGGGTTATTCTTTATCAGTCCAGTGGATCACCAGGGCCATTATTTATCAATCCACTAGACTACATAAGTGGGGGAAAGATAACCCACTAGCCCAACAAAAATGGTGTAGCATAACCCAATACACTACCAAGGTTATTATTTATCAATTCACTAGACCACTAGGACTGTATTAGTCCACTAAACAACCAGGGTTATTCTTTATTAATCCACCAAACCACAAAGGTTACTCTTTATTAATCCACTAAACCTCCAGGGCCATTATTTATCAATCCACCAGACTGCCTAAGTTGGCAAACAATAACCCACTACCCCAAGTATGCTCTAACATAATCCAATAGACCACCAAGATTGCTATTTATCAATCCACTAGACCACCAGGGATATTATTTATCAGTATGACTAATGACGTACTTAACACAAGAAACGCATCAGTTGTTTCTAAAGTACGGGAATACTTTTTTTTAATGTATCCAAAATACAGATTTATTATTTTACTAGTAGAAGTGCCGATTTTTCTTACTTCAAATATAGTATCCGTTGACCCACAAGGTCACCAGGGATATTATTTATTAAGCCATTTGTCTATTATTTGTATTTGGTGGCAGAAGGCTCCACCTTTAGGATCTGGTGGTTCATCCAGACATGACTTTTGCTAAATTCCCAATCATCGTGTTGCACATCTGTCATTTGCTCCCAAGACGCGTTGTAAATGGCTGGAACACTTCATTGGTATGAGATCGTGTTTTATAGGAGTCCTCGTCTGAAGGACTCACTATTTATTCTGAAGACCGTCCGTTTCAGACACAGTTGCAGCCGTGCATCGATTAATTTACCAGAGCAAATTAATGAGGTCAAGTGCATCTTTCCTCCAATATGTCTGCATGAGAAATGGAGGAAAACGCTTGTTGTAGGAGCTCAGCATTGGGCGTATGGATCCATGACAGATGAGTCAGTGCCAATCACTTATGACTGATGAGCACAAGATCATTGCCACTGAGATGCCATTTTGCTTCACTTACCATTTTGCACCTATACAGTATTGTTTAGCTCGTATATATACTGTATGTATATTTATATACATAATATATGTATAATATAGTGATAGGTGGGAAGTTACATGGACAGTCGTGCAATTTTGACATTTAAAGGGATAAGTCACTATCTCATAAATAGTATTTTCCCAGATAGAGCTGCATACATAGAAATTAGCTCTGTAAATTAAGCCCTTTAACATGAACCTAAAACTCATTAGGTGGTGAATTTGAAATGCAAAAAATATAGTGTTACAGGAATTAATCGATTTGCTGCATCTTATTTCTAATTGGGAGAAAGGACCTGAAAGTCCTAGTGGTAGGATCATACTTATGGCTCAGCTGGTGATGTGGACTGGCTAAGCCATAGGTATGGATGAACAGATCGGACTGGAGACAGTGGTGCAGTGAGATGCTACCAGTTAAAGAGGCAGCGTGGCCCGGCGCTGGAGCAAGTACAGGTAAGTAACATCACCTCCTCTGTGGACGGGATGAGTTGAGATCCATGGACAGCCCCTTTAAATCGATGAGCCCAGTGCTGCTGTAGTGTTACCTTCTGAGCCATCACGCTTCTGCAATTGACTCCTAGTAGCGCCAGAGATAAGTGTTATTTGTATGTCCTCAGATCTATATTGTTTGGTGACACATTTGGAGGAGTTAATCTCGCGGTTCTCACTGATTGACAGAGCTCCTTACTTGTTAAATATCCTCCGCATGCAGGAATAGGGGCGGCAGAGCCGTAACACGCCTGAGTCATCCCACTGATGGTGCCGGCTCCTCTCGCTTCCTGACACATGGAGCTCTGAGTTCTCAGAATCTGCATCTTAAAGACTATGGACACATTTAACATGGAGACATAATATTTCTAGATGTTAGTGGTGACCCTGAGTTAAAAGTAAAGTTGCACCAAGTTTCAGGCAGCCCCTTTCCTTCCGGACCCCTTGATGTGCAGTTTTCCAATTGACCATAGTATCTGACTTTTGTCACGTGGGGTGGTACTATGTGCTTTCCTCCTTATCTACACTCCTAGACACAGTGCAGCCTGTGTAATCTGCCCTCCCTGAAGACTCTGATGCTTTTCTTCTCTCTACACTCTCTGATCTGCCTAGCACTGAAGGAATGGAGAGAAAAGTAGAGAGAGCCATCAGCAGCCAGGTGGAGTGTCAGAAGCAGCAGCACAGCCAGTTATGTACAAATGCTTCACAGGCTTTTCCTTTCCTCATTTAGGCTGACAAATTCTGATTTTTGAGGAGCGTGTGTGATTTCCCCCAGCCCTGCAGAGTCTTATATATGTGCTGGCCTCTCTCTATACATAGATGAAAAGCCTGCATGACTCTCCCCTCACTCCCTGCACTGTCTTTTGTGTGCTTTCCTCCTAATCGACACTCATACATACAGGGCATTCTGAATTATCTTCCCTCCCTGAAGAGATACAAGCTTTTCCTCCCTCTGCACATTCTGTTCTGCCTAACACTGAAGGGAGGGAGAGTGAAGTAGAACAAGACCTCAGCAGCCAGAAGGAGTATCATAAGCAGCGGCACAGCCAGTTATGTACAGGGTCTGCACAGGCTTCTCCTTCTTTACTCATTTAGGTTGACACAGATACCGAAGAGTGTGCGATTCCTCCTGCAGAGTATGATGCAGATGCTGTCCTCTTAAATACACCATCTGTGGGACTCTCCCCTCCCTCCTTGCACTGTCTTGTGTGTGCTTTTCTCCTTATCTACACTCATAGATACAGTACAGACTGTGTGATCTGCCCTCCATGAAGACTATGATGCTTTTCTTCCTTCCGTACACTCTGATCTGCCTAAAACTGAAGGAAGGAAGACTAGAGGGAGCCAGCAGAATCAGAGATGTACAGGTGCTGAGGTGCTGCACAGACTTTTTTGCTCACTTAAGGTTGGCACTGATACTGAGGAGTGTGAAATTCCCCTCTCCCTGCAGAGTCTGATTTAGATGCTTTCCTCTGTAGATAAATACACAGCCTATGTGACTCTCCTTCCTCCTCGCACTGTCTTGTGTGTGCTCTCCTCCTTATCTACCCTCATAGATACAGTGCAGCCTGAATGATCTTCTCTATCTAAAGACTTTGGTGCTTTTCTTCCCACTGCAAATCCTGTTCCACCTAACACTGAATGGAGCCAGCAGCAGCCAGGAGGAGTGTCAGGAGCAACAGCACAGCCAGTTATGTACAGGTGCTACACAGACTTCTTCATCTTTGCCCAATTGGGCAGTCATAACACTGATTCTTTCGGAGTGTGTCATTTCCGCTTCCTCCTCTTGCACAGACGGCTATAAGTGCTTTCCTTTCTATGTACATAAACACAGAGCCTTTCCTATTTAGACTGTCTTGTGTGTGCTTTCTTCCCTATCTACAGTCGTTGATACAGTTTATAGTGTATGATCTGCCTTCCCTGAAGACTTGTTTGCTTTCCTCCTGTGCCTAAAACAGAAAAAAAAGTGAAAGTAGAGAGACCAGTGTGATCTACATCAGGAGCAGCAGCACAGCCAGTTATGTGCCGGTGCTGCACAGACTCTACAACAAATCAATAACTAGGACTGCAGAGAACATTTGCATTTAGGGAGCAAATGAATAGTAAAAAAAACCCCATCTAAGCAAAGTATTAATTCAAGACTATTGGATGCTTAAGTCTAGGTCGCTCCGCTCACAATGTCAGATTCCCTTTAAATGCTTTAATTTCTTGGACCAAAGGGAACAGAAACTCCTACTCACTTTATATTGACCTTCAGAAAGGCGGCCGGCTTGTGTGTCTCCTCCGAGAATCGCTCGCTCTGTTTCTCCGCTCGCTGCTGACTTGTAACGGAGTGATCGCTCATCTCTCCTTTAAGGCCGGTTTCACACGTCAGTGGCTCCGGTACGTGAGGTGACAGTTTCCTCCCGTACCGGAGACACTGACACACGTAGACCCATAAAAATCAATGCATCTGTTCAGATGTCATTGATTTTGTGCGGACCGTGTGCGGACCGTGTCTCCGTGTGCCAAACACGGAGACATGTCAGTGTTCGTGGGAGCGCACGGATTACACGGACCCAATAGAGTCAATGGGTCCGTGTAAAACACGGACCTCACACGGACATTCTCCGTCTGGGGTCCGTGTGGCGTGCCGGAGACAGCGCTACAGTAAGCGCTGTCCCCCCCACATGGTGCTGAAGCCGCCATTCATATGTTCCCTGTAGCACCGTTTGCTACAGAGAAAATATGAATGATAGTGTTTAAACTAAAGATCCATGTGTCCGCCGCCCCCCCACCCCCTGTGCGCCCCCCCCCGCTGGTCAGAAAATACTTATCCGGATCCCCCGTCGGCTGTCGCTCCTTCCTGGTCTGGCCGCGCCTCCTACTGTATGCGGCCGATTACACTCATGAATATGTGGCTCCACCTCCAATAGGGGCGGAGCCGCCTATTCATGAGTGTAAATGAGCGGCCCCACGTGACCGCATACAGTAAGCCGCGGCCAGACCAGGAAGGAGCGACTGCCGACGGGGGATCCGGGTGAGTATTTTCTGACCAGCGGGGGGGGGGCGCACAGGGGGTGGGGGGGCGGCGGACACATGGATCTTTATTTTAAACACTATTCTTCATATTTTCCCTGCAGCAAACGTTGCTGCAGGGATGATATGAATCGCAGCTTCAGCACCATGCAGAGTGGGTACCACACGCTCCGTGTGGTACCCACTCGCCATACGGGCGGCACACGTGTGCCGCAGGTATGGCCTCCGTGAGTTCCCAGGCACACGGACACGGATAACTCCGGTACCGATTTATTCCGGTACCGGAATTATCTGGACGTGTGGGACAGCCCTTAGGGCTGTCCCACACGTCCAGATAATTCCGGTACCGGAATAAATCGGTACCGGAGTTATCCGTGTCCGTGTGCCTGGGAACTCACAGAGGCCATACCTGCGGCACACGTGTGCCGCCCGTATGGCGAGTGGGTACCACACGGAGCGTGTGGTACCCACTCTGCATGGTGCTGAAGCTGCGATTCATATCATCCCTGCAGCAACGTTTGCTGCAGGGAAAATATGAAGAATAGTGTTTAAAATAAAGATCCATGTGTCCGCCGCCCCCCCACCCCCTGTGCGCCCCCCCCGCTGGTCAGAAAATACTCACCCGGATCCCCCGTCGGCAGTCGCTCCTTCCTGGTCTGGCCGCAGCTTACTGTATGCGGTCACGTGGGGCCGCTCATTTACACTCATGAATAGGCGGCTCCGCCCCTATTGGAGGTGGAGCCACATATTCATGAGTGTAATCGGCCGCATACAGTAGAGAAGCCGCGGCCAGACCAGGAAGGAGCGACTGCCGACGGGGGATCCGGGTGAGTATTTGCTGACCAGCGGGGGGGGCGCACAGGGGGTGGGGGGGCGGCGGACACATGGATCTTTATTTTAAACACTATCATTCATATTTTCTCTGTAGCAAACGGTGCTACAGGGAAGATATGAATACCGGCTTCAGCACCATGTGGGGGGGACAGCGCTTACTGTAGCGCTGTCTCCGGCACGCCACACGGACCCCAGACGGAGAATGTCCGTGTGAGGTGCGTGTTTTACACGGACCCATTGACTCTATTGGGTCCGTGTAATCCGTGCGCTCCCACGAACACTGACATGTCTCCGTGTTTGGCACACGGAGACACGGTCCGCACACGGTCCGCACAAAATCAATGACATCTGCACAGATGCATTGATTTTTATGGGTCTACGTGTGTCAGTGTCTCCGGTACGGGAGGAAACTGTCACCTCACGTACCGGAGCCACTGACGTGTGAAACCGGCCTTAGGAAGCAACACTGATTGACAATCAATTTCACATGCTGTTGTGCAAATGGAATAGACAACAGATGGAAATTATTGGCAATTATCAAGACACCCTCAATAAAGGAGTGGTTCTGCAGGTGGGGACCACAGACCACATCTCAGTACCAATGCTTTCTGGCTGATGCTTTGGTCACTTTTGAATGTTGGTTGTGCTTTCACACTTGTGGTAGCATGAGACGGACTCTACAACCCGCACAAGTGGCTCAGGTAGTGCAGCTCATCCAGGATGGCACATCAATGCGAGCTGTGGCAAAAAGGTTTGCTGTGTCTGTCAGCGTAGTGTCCAGAGGCTGGAGGTGCTACCAGGAGACAGGTCAGTACACCAGGAGACGTGGAGGGGGCTGTAGGAGGGCAACAACCTAGCAGCAGGACCGCTACCTCAGCCTTTGTGCAAGGAGGAACAGGAGGAGCCCTGCCAGAGCCCTGCAAAATGACCTCCAGCAGGCCACAAATGTGCATGTGTCTGCACAAAGGGTTAGAAACTGACTCCATGAGGATGGTCTGAGGGCCCGACGTCCACAGATGGGGTTGTGCTCACAGCCCAACACCGTGCAGGACGCTTGGCATTTGCCACAGAACACCAGGATTGGCAAATTCTCCACTGGCGCCCTGTGCTCTTCACAGATGAGAGTAGGTTCACACTGAGCACATGTGATAGACGTGATAGTCTGGAGATGCCGTGGAGAGCGATCTGCTGCCTGCAACATCCTTCAGCATGACCGGTTTTGCAGGGGGTCAGTAATGGTGTGGGGTGGCATTTCTTTGGAGAGCCGCACAGCCCTCCATGTGCTCGCCAGAGGTAGCCTGACTGCCATTAGGTACCGAGATGAGGTCCTCAGACCCCTTGTGAGACCATATGCTGGTGCGGTTGGCCCTGGATTCCTCCTAATGCAGGACAATGCCAGACCTCATGTGGCTGGAGACTGTCAGCAGTTCCTGCACGATGATGGCATTGAAGCTATGGACTGGCCCGCCCGTTCCCCAGACTTGAATCCGATTGAACACGTCAGGGACATCATGTCTCCCTCCATCCACCAACGTCACGTTGCACCACAGCCTGCACAGGAGTTGGCGGATGCTTTAGTCCAGGTCTGGGAGGAGATCCCTCAGGAGACCATCCACCGCCTCATCAGGAGCATGCCCAGGTGTTGTAGGGAGGTCATACAGGCATGTTGAGGCCACACACACTACTGAGCATCATTTCCTTGTCATGAGGCATTTCCACTGAAGTTGGATCAGCCTGTAATTTGATTTTCCACTTTAATTTTGAGCATCATTCCAACTACAGACCTCCGTGGGATATTCATTTTGATTTACATTGATAATTGTTATGTTTTATTGTTCTGAACGCATTCCACTATGGAATGAATAAAAATTAGCAACTGGAATATTTCATTCAGTGATATCTAGGATGTGGGATTTTAGTGTTCCCTTTATTTTTTGGAGCAGTGTATATTTCCAAGAGGAATAACAAAGGATGAACACAACATAGACTGGTGTTAAATGCTACAGAGAATTGTCTTAGACTCTTGACAACTCAAGTTGGACTGTGTCAGAGTGTGTAATTTATTAGGGGAATAGGAATAGCCGATAGTTTTATTTCCAGGAGGAACAGCAGAAGAATAGAGCAACTTAGAGTTGTAGTAGATCCTTCATAATTGTTTTGACACGGACAACGCTAGTTGGGCTGTGTCAGAGTGTGTAAAGACAAGCTGTATTGACTAAGGGAATAGGAATACCCGATTGTGAATTTCTACATTTCCAGGAGGAATAACAGAGGAATAGAACAATGTAGACTTGTAGTAGATGCTCCAGAATAGTTTTTGACACCGGTAGGTTTAGTTGGACTGTGTCAGAGGAGGATAAGGACGAGATCTAGTAATGTAGTAACATCTATTTGTTATGAATTTCCAGGAGGTACAACAGAGGACCAGCACAACATACATCTGTAGATGCTCCATTTTTTTTTTAATTTTTTTTTTTAATGAAAAATATAAGTGATTTCTGAACACAGATGATATACTGGGCGATGATCTAAAGCCAGAAGATGTCACGGAAGAACCATAAATCACCCCATAATAGCGTATGACAAGCAGTAATTCTGGGAGTTGTAGTTCCACAATAGCTGGAGAACTTCAGGTTGTGCAGCACTGACATAAATGGGGCCAATGTGGACACCGGAGGCGGCTCGTCGTACGCAGTCACTTCTTTCTCTTTGGTGACTCACAGCCATAATTAGTTCTAATGAGTCAAGACTTCTCAGCGTCTTCCTTGAAGACATCGATAAATCGACAACTTTTCTACATCACATTGTGCCAAATACAAGAACGTGTTCACACCGTCATACCCCAGGGTATGGGGTACACTGTGCTGTAACCCCATCATTTTCAGGGCTGAGTTCTCATGTCCTGGGGGTCAGAAATCACTTTATACGATGAGAAATCCCTTTAAATTTGTTCTTTCCCTTTAAAAAAATAGATAATTCTTCTTAAAATTCTGCATTGTGGTGTTCTTCTTTTATTCCTCCTGGAAATGTATTACAAACCTTATTAATTTAGTGTGTCCCTTACAGATGCCTTCCTTGCCGAAGTCTGTGCTAACACTCAGGTTTTTTTTTATTATTTATTAAAAATATTTAATTTATTACAATATATTTTGTTCATTTGCAGGAGGAATAACAGGGGAACGTAAACCCCCCCAATAGTTATAAGAAAAAAAAACAATTTAGAATCGTTATTACTAATACAGATGTAAATAAAGTTAATCTTAGTTGACATCCCCTTTAAGGGCCCTAAAAATTAGATTTAGTGGGAGTTGGGGCATCTGAAATCCCAGAATTATATTCTAAACCGGATGTGGATGATGAGAGTTGTAGTTTTGCAAAAGCGTCAAGGTTGGGGACCATTGCACTGGACTAGCAAAGCGCAAGACAGGAAGAGTTGTCATAGGGATTTCTGATCAGTCAGCGCTCAGCGGCCGCAGTTTATTTCCTTACAGATGGTTATTTCTAATGATCCTTGACTAAAACATAATAATGCGGCGGAGTTTGCTGAGGCAGGTCCCAGAAGGACGGCGGACGAGGCGCCGGCTCTGATATGATTCATTTGCATGCGGTAAAAAAATATGAGGCATCTCCCAATGAGCGCGGCGGTGAAATTAGCTTTTTTTTTTCCTGTGGTTTACACTTAAATGTCAAGAGACAGGGGGTGTTTAATTTGTGGTTAACCACTGATGGTACCAGACGCTCCGAGATCAGACAAGTCGCACACCCCCCGCACTTTTTAATACATCTTTATAGGCAGCAGTTTTACTGAGCTCCAAATCCTCTGCATAAAATTTGGACTACCTGCCACCACCACTAGAGGGAGCTCACTGCACACTGGTTTATGATTGAGTTGTATGGGTATAGAGTATGCAGTGAGCTCCCTCTAGTGGTGGCTGCAGGTATTCAGCATGTTTGTTGTTGTGGAGGGCTAGGAAAGGGTTAAAAAATAGTTTTCTCACCAGTCACTTGTAGTTCCCCCTCTGCAGCGCCTCTTCAGGGAAAATGAAATATTACACAGGGTCCATTCAAATCAATTGTCTATCTGTATAATGCAGGACAAAAACCTAAAGAGATGAACTGGAATATAAGATGGTATGCATGCAGCATGTAGGCGCATGTTCACACTGGTCACTACGATATTCTACAGTGACGTGCTTGTCGTTCTAGGTGATGCTGGTGGGAGATTCAGGAGTGGGGAAGACTTGCCTGCTCGTCAGATTTAAGGATGGAGCGTTCCTGGCTGGCAGCTTCATCTCCACTGTTGGGATTGACTTTCGGGTAAGTGCTTGTTTGCTTTGATTTTTGATTACTGCTTGCAAAAAAAAAAATGGAGAAGGGGAAGTTAAAAAGGAGAACTTGCACATTTCTGGATTTCGTCAGTCACCACTAGGGGGAGCTCACTGCATATTGTTTAGTTATTGAGCTCACTGTATAAACAGTATGCAGTGGGCTCCCCCTAGTGGTGGCTGCAGGAAGATGAATGTTAGCATTTGGCTCTGTTTTTGTAGGATCTACCCTACCCTTTCACCATCTTGAAATATAAAAACCACTGGATTATTGTTGTTGCGTGCCTCCAGTTTTCACATTCATTTGTATCCACTTTTTTTTTTTTTTTTTAAATGGGGCCTTCTGGATGACAATTTTAGATTATCTATGGGCAGATGTCCATTTCTCATGATTTTATTGACGTTTGAGTTTCTGTCAGACATCCACTAGAGGGAGCTCAGGAGCTGACTGAATACTAAATATAATAAAACAATATACAGTGAGCTCCCTCTAGTGGTGGCTGCCAGCAACCAGAATTTTATCTTTTTATTCTAAAATCTCTGGGCCGATGTCTGTTTCTCATGATTTTATTGGCGAGTGAGTTTCCTGTAGACATCTTGGAGGGGCCCTTTAAACACGTCGTCAGGGACTGAACCATTGATCCCCACTGAGGTATCAGTGGGGGTCTGACAACCCACGCATCAACATATATCCTCTTCGGCAGCAGCCAGGCGTCATTGATGTATGGGGTGCAGCACAGCAGCCCCGTTCGTGACCACTTCTGAGTCCTTCTGTTTATGGACCCATTCAGATTTGAGCTGATTGGGGGGAGTGTCGAGTGTCGGACCCCCGCTGTTCTCATATTGGTGACCATTAATTGTTCGGTTTTGGACATTTCCTTTAATTACATGGTAAAAGTGAATCTTCAGTTGTCTCCTGTTCTTTGGGCAGAAACATGGCCTCTGCGAGCTGCTGCAAGCTCTGTGAACGACATTTTGTGAACAGTACGATTGTCCATGAGATATCAGGATCTGTTTTCTAGTTGTTTTTTTTTTCTTTTTTTACCAGAATTAATTTGTGACATATCTCTACAAATCATGTTCTGATTTACTGATACCGAGCTCCAAATACCCTGCATGGATGTAGAGCTACATTAAAAGCATCTGATTTCCTTCAGCCACCACTAGAGGGAGCTCACTGAAGACATGTGTGTGAACTCCCTCTGGTGGTGACTTTTATAATTTCCCTTTTTTAGCTTTTCTATATCACTAGCACTCTGTTTCCCAATTTTACCAAATATGACAAATAAAAATAATAAAGAATACCAGTTTAGCAGATGTAATGTATTAAAAAAAATGTCTTAGGGATGTTTGGTGAACCCTTGATGTAAACCTGTGTTGTGTCTGTGCTGATGACGGACACCATGTATTTATATGGTCTCGGTACGATAATGAAGTTGTCGGGGTGAGTTCCCAGTGACTTGCACTGCCGGCTCAGAGCTGTACAACCCAACAAGCCAGTCCTGCTGATGAAACGCTTTCTGCTAAGTCATACAGGGAGCTCCATGCTTTGTGTTTACATGTACGCCCGAGGCGACGCTTTATCAGCCGCGGATGACATACGATCAGCAGCCGCGCTGATGAATAAAATATTCCGTCTGTCAGGAGAAATGGCATCAAGTGTCAGAATCAGCGCCGGCAGAATCAGCGCCTGCAGACTATTCCTCCATAATCTGCACCGTCTGTTGCTGGGGCAGTGGTCTTCCTGGCTGGGGAAGACGTCTTCTCTGTCAGGATATTGGTCTCCTTCGCTGGTGTAGTGGCCTCCTTTGGGGCAGCAGTCTTCTACGCTGGGGAAATGGATTTCTTGTTTGGGCCAGTGCTCTCTTCAGGTTAGCCATTGATCTTCTCTGTTGGAGCTCTTGACCGGGACAATGGTCTTTTCACCTGGGTATGTGGTATCCTTGCCTGGGACTGTGGCGTCCTTGCCTGGGACTGTTGCCTCCTTGGTTGGAGCTGTTGCCTCCTTGGTTGGAGCTGTTGCCTCCTTGGTTGGGGCTGTTGCCTCCTTGGTTGGGGCTGTTGCCTCCTTGGTACTTTGGTTGGGGCCGTTGTCTCCTTGGTTTGTGCTGTTATCTCCTTGGTCGGTTGGTTGGGGCTGTTATCTCCTTGGTTGGGGCTGTTGTCTCCTTGGTTGGGGCTGTTGTCTCCTTGGTTGGGGCTGTTGTCTCCTTGGTTGGGGCTGTTGTCTCCTTGGTTGGGGCTGTTGTCTCCTTGGTTGGGGCTGTTGCCTCCTTGGTTGGGGCTGTTATCTCCTTGGTCAGTTGGTTGGGGCTGTTGCCCCTTTGGTTGGGGCTGCTGTCTCCTTGCCTGGGGCTGATGTCTCCTTGGTTGGAGCTGCTGTCTGCCACCCTGGTGGTCACTTTTGGGGGTATTTTCTGTAGTTGTTCTTTTTTACACAATCAAGGAGAGTTTTAATTTACCGTACATAATTTAGTAATTTCTACTTATTATCTACTAGGTAATTAGAGTCCGGGGGCCAGGAGTATGGTGACCATTACAGAGAAGGGCCACTAATTCCTCTGATGGTTAAAGAGCCTGATCACGTTCTAATATCCAATATTACTAATAACCTGTGATCGATGTATATAATGAGGTAATCAATCACTCATCTGCATTAATAAAGGTGTTCCCGCCATCATCAATATAAAATTAATCTTGCCAGGTGCGACTAGAAGCTCAAGGGTCCTCGGGTCCTCCATAAATGATGGCTGTACTACTGGCAGACATACACATCAGTATAAACACACATATTACACCGTATCTTTCGGAGTATAAGATTCACTACAGATTTTTATATTAGAAAGTTGTAAAAACATATTTCCAACTATATAAAACCTCTGTCATTGTAAAGACTTCAGTGGGTTAATATCACTAGTTTTTATGTAGTAGAGTAGAATATGGCGGTAATAGATATATTGTTAGTGTTTCTCTATATCACATGGATTATACATATAGTCTTACAGCAAACACATTATCACACTCTGCAGTGCACACATAGACACAGCACGGCTTCATACACAGTACATGCACACAGCTACCACATGCACACACAGCTCTGCTACATGCACACGACTGTTCTACATACATAACTCTACTACATACACACACAATTCTGCTTCATGCACACAGCTCTCTTACTTACACACACTTAAAAGGCTCCCCGACATTTACAAACCTCTCTCCTACATATGCACACAGCTCTGCTACATACACAGTTCTGCTATATACATATGTGTGTGTGTGTCTGTATATAAACAAGTACTCACTAAATTAGAATATCATCAAAAAGTTAATTTATTTCAGTTCTTCAATACAAAAAGTGAAACTCATGTATTATATAGAAAACCTACAAGAAACAAAATGAGCAAAAATCCTGCTGATGACACTTGGGGTACAGGATAATGACACTGACACTTGGGGTACAGGATAATGACGCTGACACTCGGGGTACAGGATAATGACGCTGACACTCGGGGTACAGGATAATGACACTGACACTCGGGGTGCAGGATAATGACACTGACACTCGGGGTGCAGGATAATGACGCTGACACTCGGGGTGCAGGATAATGACGCTGACACTCGGAGTACAGGATAGTGACACTGACACTGGGGGTACAGGATAATGACACTGACACTGGGGGTACAGGATAATGACACTGACACTGGGGGTACAGGATAATGACGCTGACACTCGGGGTGCAGGATAATGACACTGACACTCGGGGTGCAGGATAATGACGCTGACACTCGGGGTACAGGATAATGACTCTGACACTCGGGGTGCAGGATAATGACGCTGACACTCGGGGTACAGGATAATGACACTGACACTCGGGGTACAGGATAATGACACTGACACCCGGGGTACAGGATAATGACTCTGACACTCGGGGTGCAGGATAATGACGCTGACACTCGGGGTACAGGATAATGACGCTGACACTCGGGGTGCAGGATAATGACACTGACACTCGGGGTGCAGGATAATGACGCTGACACTCGGGGTGCAGGATAATGACGCTGACACTCGGAGTACAGGATAATGACACTGATACTCGGGGTGCAGGATAATGACTCTGACACTCGGGGTGCAGGATAATGACACTGACACTCGGGGTGCAGGATAATGACGCTGACACTCGGGGTACAGGATAATGACTCTGACACTCGGGGTACAGGATAATGACGCTGACACTCGGGGTGCAGGATAATGACGCTGACACTCGGGGTACAGGATAATGACTCTGACACTCGGGGTGCAGGATAATGACACTGACACTCGGGGTGCAGGATAATGACGCTGACACTCGGGGTACAGGATAATGACACTGACACTCGGGGTGCAGGATAATGACGCTGACACTCGGAGTACAGGATAATGACACTGACACTGGGGGTACAGGATAATGACACTGACACTCGGAGTACAGGATAATGACACTGATACTCGGGGTGCAGGATAATGACGCTGACACTCGGGGTGCAGGATAATGACACTGACACTTGGGGTACAGGATAATGACGCTGACACTCGGGGTGCAGGATAATGACGCTGACACTCGGAGTACAGGATAATGACACTGATACTCGGGGTGCAGGATAATGACACTGACACTGGGGGTACAGGATAATGACTCTGACACTCGGGGTACAGGATAATGACACTGACACTGGGGTACAGGATAATGACACTGACACTGGGGGTACAGGATAATGACACTGACACTGGGGTACAGGATAATGACACTGACACTGGGGGTACAGGATAATGACACTGACACTGGGGTACAGGATAATGACGCTGACACTGGGGGTACAGGATAATGACACTGATACTGGGGGTACAGGATAATGACACTGACACTCGGGGTACAGGATAATGACACTGACACTGGGGGTACAGGATAATGACTCTGACACTGGGGTACAGGATAATGACACTGACACTGGGGGTACAGGATAATGACGCTGACACTCGGGGTACAGGATAATGACACTGACACTCGGGGTACAGGATAATGACGCTGACACTCGGGGTACAGGATAATGACACTGACACTGGGGGTACAGGATAATGACACTGACACTCGGGGTACAGGATGATGACGCTGACACTTGTGTTATGTTTCAGCTCCTGGGAATTCGGTCCTGTACCTGTAATCTTCCCTTACATAGGACTGCATATTTACCTTATAGAACCGATGATGGTGGATTCTTCTTGTCTCTTTCGCTGGAGGTCATTGGTCTAAATAATTGTATTTCTTGTAAACCTTCAGCATTCGGCCGGGCAGATATTCAATATTTTCTCATCACACTGAGTTCTTGCTGCTCACAATCTGCTTTCTAGACAGCAGAGGTCAATGGTGACTTTTGGTGAAATGTATAAAGTCTCGGACTCCTAAATAACTGGATATCTGTATCTGAATCTTCTCATCCTTGCTGCCAGTGTGTGCTTGGGGGGCTTTTACCCCCATGAATCTACACCTTTTTGTGCAAGCGACAGGACAGGTCTGTGTGACTGTACATCATTCGGTAGCACAATCAAAAACGACATGTATGACTTGTCTGCAGGGATGTGCACGAGCACTGGGGTGACCGATGGCAAGAGTGGGGGTGTCATAGTCTCTTCAATGAGTAGAACAGTACTGAGCATGTGCGACCATTGCTGCCCTCACTGTAGGAGTGGTGGTCGCACATGCTCACTACCAACACCGAGGGCACAATGGAGTATTTTTTTCGTGCTAGAAAGAATAAAACTACAGCCTTTCTGTATTTTGGATTTGTCCATGATTGAGAAACTTGCATTTCATTAGATCAATGAATCTAGTTAGTATTGTAGCAACTGTCAGGCCAGATGTGTGAGTGAATAGTAAGTCCCCCTTGGTCTCTTCCCAGCTGATTGCTTTGCCAGGCAGATCCGTCGTACATTGTGGATTCTTTCAGACAAGAGACATTTTTCTGCCTCCGCTTGGCACCATGGACAGCTCCCCCGAGACCCTTCCTCTCCTTCATCATTACCAGCCTCAGATTAGGTTTTTATACACATCATTTGTATCAATTAACAGTGTAATTACTTCTCAGTCCTGCATGTGTCAGAGGAGGATGTGCTGCGGGATCAGAGGCGCTTCTCCAAGTGCGGAGCTCAGATGGGAGATTATTTCTTCTTTCTTTCTTGGGTTTCAAGACTTGAATTGTATAAAACAATGGAGAAGGAAGACGATCAAACTTCGGCTGTGATCACACTGCGCTTGTGCACACACCCAGCGGATCCATAGGGCACCGCGGACCCAATGCATGCCAACAGCTTGTCCAACAGGAAAAAACGTAAGGAGCTGTCCCTGCAAAGCAAGCTGGAGCAGAGGCAATCCAGTGCGTGCAAAGACGGAGCAAGTGCAACAGAATGCATTAGTAAGGAGGAGCAGAGATAAATATGTGCACGAGAGGTCGGTACTAATGCACATGGGGACTGCCATGATAATGGAGTGCAGAGATAACGGGGCATCTATTATAGGATGTACAGAGAGTGCAGAGGTAACAGGACATCTGTTATAGTATGTAGAGAGAGTGCAGAGGTAACAGGACATCTGTTACAGGATGTAGAGAGAGTGCAGAGGTAACAGGACATCTGTTATAGTATGTAGAGAGAGTGCAGAGGTAACGGGGCATCTATTACAGGATGTAGAGAGAGTGCAGAGGTAACGGGACATCTGTTACAGGATGTAGAGAGAGTGCAGAGGTAACGGGACATCTCTTACAGGATGTAGAGAGAGTGCAGAGGTAACGGGGCATCTGTTACAGGATGTAGAGAGAGTGCAGAGGTAACGGGACATCTGTTACAGGATGTAGAGAGAGTGCAGAGGTAACGGGACATCTGTTACAGGATGTAGAGAGAGTGCAGAGGTAACGGGACATCTGTTACAGGATGTAGAGAGAGTGCAGATGTAACGGGACATCTCTTACAGGATGTAGAGAGTGCAGAGGTAACGGGACATCTGTTACCGGATGTAGAGAGAGTGCAGAGGTAACGGGACATCTGTTATAGGATCTAAAGAGGGTGCAGAGATAACGGGACATCTCTTACAGGATGTAGAGAGAGTGCAGAGGTAACGAGACATCTGTTACAGGATGTAGAGAGAGTGCAGAGGTAACGGGACATCTGCTACAGGATGTACAGAGAGTGCAGAGGTAACGGGGCATCTGTTACAGGATGTAGAGAGTGCAGAGGTAACAGGACATCTGTTACAGGATGTAGAGAGAGTGCAGAGGTAACGGGACATCTGTTATAGGATGTAGAGAGAGTGCAGAGGTAACAGGACTTCTCTTACAGGATGTAGAGAGTGCAGAGGTAACGGGGCATCTATTACGGGATGTAGAGAGAGAGTGCAGAGGTAACGGGACATCTCTTACACTTACAGGATGTAGAGAGAGTGCAGAGGTAACAGGACATCTGTTATAGGATGTAGAGAGAGTGCAGAGGTAGCGGGACATCTGTTACAGGATGCAGAGAGAGTGCAGAGGTAACGGGACATCTGTTACAGGATGTAGAGAGAGTGCAGAGGTAACGGGACATCTATTACAGGATGTAGAGAGAGTGCAGAGGTAACGGGACATCTGTTACAGGATGTAGAGAGAGTGCAGAGGTAACGGGACATCTGTTACAGGATGTAGAGAGAGTGCAGAGGTAACGGGGCATCTGTTATAGGATGTAGAGAGAGTGCAGAGGTAACGGGACATCTGTTACAGGATGTAGAGAGAGTGCAGAGGTAACGGGGCATCTGTTACAGGATGTAGAAAGAGTGTAGAGGTAATGAGACATCTGTTACAGGATGTAGAGAGTGCAGAGGTAACGGGACATCTGTTACAGGATGTACAGAGAGTGCAGAGGTAACGGGGCATCTGTTACAGGATGTAGAGAGAGTGCAGAGGTAACGGGGCATCTGTTACAGGATGTAGAGAGAGTGTAGCGGTAATGAGACATCTGTTACAGGATGTAGAGAGAGTGCAGAGGTAACGGGACATCTGTTACAGGATGTAGAGAGCGTGCAGAGATAACGGGACATCTGTTACAGGATGTAGAGAGAGTGTAGAGGTAATGAGACATCTGTTACAGGATGTAGAGAGAGTACAGAGGTAACGGGACATCTGTTACAGGATGTAGAGAGCGTACAGAGATAACGGGACATCTGTTACAGGATGTAGAGAGAGTGCAGAGGTAACGGGACATGTTGTGAATTCCGCTCTTGGGCTCCCTCCGGTGGTTGTAAGTGGTACGGCTGCACCTTTGGATCTCAGCAGTCATCAGGTGCTTTCACTTACTACCAATTCTGACTGGGCTATTTATTCTGGCTAGATCCTTTAGTCAGTGCCAGTTGTCCATTGTTTCTTGGAGGATTCACATCTTTGGTTGGTTTCTCCTGCTAGACTGTCCAAGTCATCAAAGATAAGTCCTGGCTTTGTTTTTGCAGTCCACTTGCTGTGGACCTTATAGCTCAGTGCATTTCTATGTTTTTTCTTGTCCAGCTTTGCTTGTGTAAGGATTTATTCAGCCAAGCTGGAAGCTCTGGAGATGCAGAGTTACCCTCCATGCCTTTAGTTAGGTGTGGAGATTTTTGTATTCTCTGTGGTGGATTTTTGTAGCATTTTAATACTGACCGCACAGTACTCTGTCCTGTCCTTTCTTTTTAGCTAGCGTGGCCTCCTTTGCTAAATTCTGTTTTCAGTCTGCGTATGTAATTTCCCTCTCCTCTCACAGTCAATATTTGTGGGGGGCTGTCTATCTTTTGGGGATTTTCTCTGAGGCAAGATAGTTTTCCCATTTCTTTCTTTAGGGGTAATTAGTCCTCAGGCTGTGACGAGGTGTCTAGGGAGTGACAGGAACATCCCACGGCTACTTCTAGTTGCGGTGTTAAGTTCAGGGTCTGCGGTCAGTATAGAGGCCACCTTCTCCAGAGCTCGTCCATGCTGCTCCTAGGCCACCAGATCATAACAGGGACATCTGTTACAGGATGTAGAGAGAGTGTAGAGGTAATGAGACATCTGTTACAGGATGTAGAGAGGGTGCAGAGCTAACGGGACATCTGTTACAGGATGTAGAGAGAGTGCAGAGGTAACGGGACATCTGTTACAGGATGCAGAGAGAGTACAGAGGTAACGAGACATCTGTTACAGGATGTAGAGAGAGTGCAGAGGTAACGGGACATATCTTACAGGATGTAGAGAGAGTGCAGAGGTAACGGGACATCTCTTACAGGATGTAGAGAGAGTGCAGAGGTAACGGGACATCTGTTACAGGATGTAGAGAGAGTGCAGAGGTAACGGGACATCTGTTACAGGATGCAGAGAGAGTACAGAGGTAACGGGACATCTGTTACAGGATGTAGAGAGAGTGCAGAGGTAACGGGACATCTGTTACAGGATGCAGAGAGAGTACAGAGGTAACGGGACATCTGTTACAGGATGTAGAGAGAGTGCAGAGGTAACGGGACATCTGTTACAGGATGCAGAGAGAGTACAGAGGTAACGAGACATCTGTTACAGGATGTAGAGAGAGTGCAGAGGTAACGGGACATCTCTTACAGGATGTAGAGAGAGTGCAGAGGTAACGGGACATCTCTTACAGGATGTAGAGAGAGTGCAGAGGTAACGGGACATCTGTTACAGGATGCAGAGAGAGTACAGAGGTAACGGGACATCTGTTACAGGATGTAGAGAGAGTGCAGAGGTAACGGGACATCTGTTACAGGATGCAGAGAGAGTACAGAGGTAACGGGACATCTGTTACAGGATGTAGAGAGAGTGCAGAGGTAACGGGACATCTGTTACAGGATGCAGAGAGAGTACAGAGGTAACGAGACATCTGTTACAGGATGTAGAGAGAGTGCAGAGGTAACGGGACATCTCTTACAGGATGTAGAGAGAGTGCAGAGGTAACGGGACATCTCTTACAGGATGTAGAGAGAGTGCATGTACAGTATAGGACATTAGTAATAGTGTTCACTGTGCACATAGCCTTGGAGTAATAAAGTGCAGATACAGAGTGTTTTGGCGCAGTGTAATGCAGATATCGAGAGAGCAGGTGCAATACCGTGCAGCAGGTGCAGAAATATAATGCATAAAGTGTATAGTAAGAGAAAGTAGAAATAGTGTGTGAAGGAGTAATGTAACAATCGTAATAGTGTGCAAATAGTATAAGAGCAATAAAGTGCATAAGTGATAGACTGTCAGAGTAACAGAGTGCATCAATAGTAGAGAGCTGTTATAGAGAGTATTGGCGGAATAGTGTACATCACTAATAATGTGTAGGAGTATTAGAGTACAACAGTAATAGAGTGCTGCCATGCAGAATGTAGGAGTAATAGGGTGCTGGCAATAATGGAGTGCCGTCATAGAGGGTATAAGAGTAATAGGGTGTGGATGTATGAGCAGGTCCTGCTGGACCCTATAACCTGGCAGGATGAGGGGCGCACCACATGTACCACATTGCATTATGGCATCCGTGTATGAGCGGCATCTCGCCGTCTTCTCACCTATAACCGAGGTCTCATTTCTTGCCGGTCCTAAATCTCCTAATGTGCTCATAGTTCACAATCCACTGTAAGGAACGGCAGAATCCCCTGGAGCCGCGCTCATAAATCCCACGATTGATTGCAGACACTCTTCCCAAATAGCCATCAGCTCGGTAATGGATGAGGAACCTGTGAAATGTCTCTATCTGGGAAATATGTCTGCAGTAAATCCTTCATTTTATGGCCACCGTTACTGAGGCTGTTGACCTTTTATTTACCGCCTGCTGCAAGTTCTGGATCGCTGACTCCTTGCAGGGAAACTTTGCAGCATCTCGCTTGATGACTGTTATCATTTCTGGGGTCAGTCTTAATAGTTCATGGTTTTCTGAGCTTCCCAAAAAGCTGCAGTGGCCACTGGAGGGATTTTATACTCTACTCACATCCAAAGCTGCATACACACTGCAAAGATGTAGAAAAAGCTGCAAGACGCATTCTCATGACACGGTTGGCAACTAGGGGAAATTTTCATTGCAGCTTTGAATGTGATTGGAGTATAAGTGACAGAATCTTAGATAAAGTAAGTAACTCTGCAAAGTTGCAAAATGTAATATGTAGATGAATATCTCCATCATGGCTGATTGCGCGCAGATGATGCACATCATCCTCCATGTACACCCGCTTCCGAGAGCGTTGCCCCCCTGAGCCACAGACGACAATCACACAGCGGTTAATCAGCGCTCACAAGTCTTCCCCAATCAGCGAAAACTGAAGAAAGAGACAAGAAAAACCCTCCAGACTTCACAAAGCATCCTTATAATGCCGCCATCTCACAACAGATACTGCCAGCCGTTAATTAATATTATCATTCCCATATTAAACTTTGTATTTGAGCAAAAAAAGAAAAAGAAATACCGCTGTCACATACGAGATAAATGAGGCGTTTAGGGATGGTGAGAAATTGGTAAGCCACATGATTACTAATCACAAGCCAAAACTCTTTATTCAAAGGTAATTACTAAATAATGGATAGATGTGCCGCTCCGCAGCTGAATGGCCGCAACGAGAGGGATTTTAATGGAAATTAGGCTTAGCAGTTTCCCAAATATGTCAGAGACAGATAAGACCGGCTGCATTCAGATGATTCCCGCCTAATCACTGACAAAAAGGAGAAAAGAAGCAGATGATTAAAGTGATAACATCTAAGCTGATAAAATGGGGTGCAGTACCCCCTCCAGCCTGCGGAGGAGCTGTGACACAAAGGAAAGCTAAATTATACCTGAACTACGTCATAACTTCAGTTAAATCAAAAGTTATCATGAAGTTTTGCATCCTACCAGTCCTTAAAATTTTCAACATGTCTGGTTGGATTATGCGTCATTTCCAGCCTTCCGGCTTTTCAGTTTTTGTATATATACAGCTCTGGCAAAAATTAAGAGACCACTGCAAAATGTTCAGTTTGTCTGATTTTTCTCTTTATAGGTATATTTTTGAGTAAAATGTAAATTGTTCTTTTATTCTATAAACTTCTGACAACATGTCTCCGAAGTTCTAAGCAATACATTTTGTATTCTTTTTTTTTCTGAAAAGGACAAATGGTCAAAATTAAAAAACAAACAAACAAAAAACAAACATTACTTTCAGACTTCAAATAATGCAAAGGAAACAAGTTCATACTCATTTTAACTCAGGAAGAGTTCAGAAATCAATGTTTTGTGGAATAACCATGATTTTTAATCACAGCTTTCATGCGTCTTGGCATGCTTTCCACCAGTCTTTCTCACTGCTTCTCGCGCAAAAATGTAAGCAGTTCTTCTTTGTTTGATGGCTTGTGACTATCCATCATCCTCTTCATTACATTCTAGAGGTTTTCAATGGGGTTCAGGTCTGGAGATTGGGCTGCCCAATCTCCAGGGTTTTCATGTGGTTGTCTCTTAATTTTTGCCAGAGCTGTAGATATACAGTGCCTACAAGTAGTATTCAACCCCCTGCAGATTTAGCAGGTTTAATAAGATGCAAATAAGTTAGAGCCTTCAAACTTCAAACAAGAGCAGGATTTATTAACAGATGCATAAATCTTACAAACCAAAAAGTTTTGTTGCTCAGTTAAATTTTTATAAATTTTAAACATAAAAGTGTGGGTCAATTATTATTCAACCCCTAGGTTTAATATTTTGTGGAATAACCTTTGTTTGCAATTACAGCTAATAATCGTCTTTTATAAGACCTGATCAGGCCGGCACATGTCTCTGGAGTTATCTTGGCCCACTCCTCCATGCAGATCTTCTCCAAGTTATCTGGGTTCTTTGGGTGTCTCATGTGGACTTTAATCTTGAGCTCCTTCCACAAGTTTTCAATTGGGTTAAGGTCAGGAGACTGACTAGGCCACTGCAACACCTTGATTTTTTGCCTCTTGAACCAGGCCTTGGTTTTCTTGGCTGTGTGCTTTGGGTCGTTGTCTTGTTGGAAGATGAAATGACGACCCATCTTAAGATCCTTGATGGAGGAGCGGAGGTTCTTGGCCAAAATCTCCAGGTAGGCCGTGCTATCCATCTTCCCATGGATGCGGACCAGATGGCCAGGCCCCTTGGCTGAGAAACAGCCCCACAGCATGATGCTGCCACCACCATGCTTGACTGTAGGGATGGTATTCTTGGGGTCGTATGCAGTGCCATCCAGTCTCCAAACGTCACGTGTGTGGTTGGCACCAAAGATCTCGATCTTGGTCTCATCAGACCAGAGAACCTTGAACCAGTCAGTCTCAGATTCCTCCAAGTGATCATGAGCAAACTGTAGACGAGCCTTGACATGACGCTTTGAAAGTAAAGGTACCTTACGGGCTCATCTGGAACGGAGACCATTGCGGTGGAGTACGTTACTTATGGTATTGACTGAAACCAATGTCCCCACTGCCATGAGATCTTCCCGGAGCTCCTTCCTTGTTGTCCTTGGGTTAGCCTTGACTCTTCGGACAAGCCTGGCCTCGGCACGGGAGGAAACTTTCAAAGGCTGTCCAGGCCGTGGAAGGCTAACAGTAGTTCCATAAGCCTTCCACTTCCGGATGATGCTCCCAACAGTGGAGACAGGTAGGCCCAGCTCCTTGGAAAGGGTTTTGTACCCCTTGCCAGCCTTGTGACCCTCCACGATCTTGTCTCTGATGGCCTTGGAATGCTCCTTTGTCTTTCCCATGTTGACCATGTATGAGTGCTGTTCACAAGTTTGGGGAGGGTCTTAAATAGTCAGAAAAGGCTGGAAAAAAGAGATAATTAACCCAAACATGTGAAGCTCATTGTTCTTTGTGCCTGAACTACTTCTTAATACTTTAGGGGAACCAAACAGAATTCTGGTGGGTTGAGGGGTTGAATAATAAATGACCCTCTGAAAAAACTTTTCACAATTTAAAAAAAATAAATAAACAAAGAAATAACATTCTTTTTTGCTGCAGTGCATTTCACACTTCCAGGCTGATCTACAGTCCAAATGTCACAATGCCAAGTTAATTCCAAATGTGTAAACCTGCTAAATCTGCAGGGGGTTGAATACTACTTGTAGGCACTGTATATACCGTATATTCTGCTCTGATTACGGTATATTTTATTATCAATGTACCTTTTTCTCACATCCTTACTACTCCCAAGCAAATACCCAGGGAAGTCCTTACTATTGGTAGGCGTCATACAAGTCATGTGTTCATGTAGACGTTCTATTGTGCAGGATTGACGTCACCTAGTTGGTGGTTAGACATGTTATACCGCCATCTAGTACCGGCTCGTGGGATCTGTGCACCGTGGCGGTCTACCTGTTGCGATGACCTCCCGGTAGAGGACAGCTTTGACAGAAAACTAATGTCATTTCATCTATCTCATACGTGTCATCTACCAATCGCGCAGACGCCAACAACGATCAAACGTCGTCTCATTGAGTCTTGTAAAGTCCACAATCGAGCCGGGAGGACAACTCGCCATCTCGTTTAGATAACACGCGTCTTAATTAAACTTCCAGTTGTTTCTTAATACAAGATTTCATATTTCACGGATAAGTAACCGTACATGGGATCGACACTTTACAGTGAGAAAAAAAATTTGATTTTTCTTACGGAGGTGGGAAGTCGCCTTGTAAATTTGAAGGCAAATTAGGAAACTTTACTCATTATGAAAGAAAAGAAAAAATCTTGCCTTTTTTTTTCCTTGGTCGAATAGGTTTTGGAGACGTTAGTGGTAGCTAATCAAATATCGGGATTCTACGCTTTTGGGTTCAAATCTTTCTCGTAAGTTGTCACTTTGTCTTCTTCTGGCCGCGTCCTCTACGTTTGTCTAGCACAATAGCGTTTACTTCTAGTGTCAATTTTGGTAAAAAAAATTTTTTTTAGAAATTCAGTAAAAAAAAAAGTTGAAAATTAAAACAAAAAGATGAGTAAAGCAAAATACTCTATCTGTCTATTAAGGAAATTAGAAGCACAGAAATTTTTAGTAACACGCGTCCGTCCTCCACCCGGCTGCCCTAAATCGTCATTCGGGAAGGATTTCGGCAGAATGAAGACTTTTTGGGGGGGATCACCTGACCGAACTCATCTCCTTAATTATTTCTGCTGGGTAATTTGCACATAACAAGCCCCAGACCCGACTCGGCAGAAGCCTCCGTTGTGTTTATTGATTCTGAAAATTTACATATCCGCCGTGATTAACGAGCGAAAAGGAATGAAATAATCGTTCTCCGGCAAAGAAACTCTTCCAGGCAGGGAACTATTAGCACTCGAGAAATGGCCGGCTGTGAGATCAGATTATTTTTCATGATAACCATCTTGATTAAAGTGATTAGTTAAACTTTCTCGAGTTCTTTAAGTGAAGTTAGTGGGCGCCACCACAGGCGATTTCATCAGCGAAGGAAATTAAAATCAAGCCGGGGTTGGAAAACCCACAATAGGTGAAAAGTTGATGATCGCTGGGGTTCCACTACTGCTTTTAGCGTGAAGTTATCTCCGGCGGTCCCATAGACAGTAAATGGACCAGTTGTGTGCATACGCAGCCATTGCTCCGTCCTAACAGGACACCTGTTTTGGGATTTTTTCTTACTTCTCATGGGTCCGAAATATTTTCTCTAGAGGACCGTTGTAACAAAAGAGATGGGCAACCCAAATGGAAAAAGGAAGAACATGTGCTATTCTCTGCAGCTCTTATCTCTGGACCTGACTGGAAAACTCAAACACTTTTTTATTTGTATATTTTCTTTATATTTTCCTGGCATATAATACAGATCAGTCAGCATTAACAAGCAGCCGCCATCGGTGTCTGGACCAGACACAGAATGTCCCCCCTAGGAGTCATTGCTTCTACTGCATCGTTGTACTGATAATATACAGGGAGCCGTACCCTGCCCAGTTTGGTTTTGTGATTTATGCTGCCACCAAAATCACATCAGGTCCCATGACAGGTTTCTATTGTACTGTAAAATCCCTTCAGTCTCAGGAGCCTGATAAGAAGTGTATCTCCGAAACTGCACAGAGCCGCTCAATGTATAAAGCAATGAGGAAAATATACCGTAGCCTTCTAAATAGCAAAAGAAGAATGACGGGATTGTTCTGTGGACAGTCGTGATGTGGCTTCTAATATATCTCCTATAATACTGCCCCCTATGTACAAGAATATAACTACTATAATACTGTCCCCTATGTACAAGAATATAACTACTATAATACTGCCCCTATGTACAAGAATATAACTACTATAATACTGCCCCTATGTACAAGAATATAACTACTATAATACTGCTCCTATGTACAAGAATATAACTACTATAATACTGCTCCTATGTGCAAGAATATAACTACTATAATACTGCCTCCTATGTACAAGAATATAACTACTGTAATACTGCCCCTATGTACAAGAATATAACTACTATACTACTGCCCCTATGTACAAGAATATAACTCCTATAATACTGCCCCCTATGTACAAGAATATAACTACTATAATACTGCCCCCTATGTACAAGAATATAACTACTATAATACTGCTCCCTATGTACAAGAATATAACTACTATAATACTGCTCCTATGTACAAGAATATAACTATTATAATACTGTCCCCTGTGTACAAGAATATAACTATTATAATACTGCCCCTGTGTACAAGAATATAACTACTATAATATTGGTCCCTATGTACAAGAATATAACTTCTATAATACTGCCCCTATGTACAAGAATATAACTACTATAATACTGCCCCCTATGTACAAGAATATAACTACTATAATACTGCCCCTATGTACAAGAATATAACTACTATAATACTGCCCCGATGTACAAGAATATAACTTCTATAATACTGCCCCTATGTACAAGAATATAACTACTATAATACTGTCCCCTATGTACAAGGATATAACTGCTATAATACTGCTCCTATATACAAGAATATAACTACTATAATACTGCCCCTATGTACAAGAATATAACTACTATAATACTGCCCCTATGTACAAGAATATAACTACTATAATACTGCTCCTATGTACAAGAATATAACTACTATAATACTGCTCCTATGTACAAGAATATAACTACTATAATACTGCTCCTATGTACAAGGATATAACTGCTATAATACTGCCACTATGTACAAGAATATAACTACTATAATACTGCTCCTATGTACAAGAATATAACTACTATAATACTGCCCCCTATGTACAAGAATATAACTACTATAATACTGCCCCTATGTACAAGAATACAACTGCTATAATGCTGCCCCCTTACAGGACATATTTTGATGCCTCTGTAACCAGGTTATTCTAACAAGGTACCCCGTTAGATAGCGGTGATAATAATGTTGGACATTTGACCATCATAACTTTACTAGAAATGTGATGTTTTATAATTAATGTCCTGCTGGATTTTTGCTTTCCGATTTGTTACTTTCCTCAGGAAATTGCAATCAAAGTGTTGAAGATTAATTTGTTCACTTACATCTGAATTACGTTTCCGATGATAAAAAGCTGATGTAGTCGAAATACCGCAGGGTTTCTCTGTAATTATCACCACCCTGAATTTTTTATGAGTGCCCCTTTATTCAAGCAGCTCCATGACGAGCCTAACAAAAGGCGAACAGGAAATTTGTCACAAAATCCCTAAATATATCAGACTTTAATAAAAGTATTTTTTGGTAGACCTTTTATTCTACCGCCCTATGGCAGCCAAATTGGATGTCACCCAACTTTTCCCAATATCGCAATTAAATGGTTAAATAGTAGACTCCTTGGTGATGTTTGTAGTCTTAGCAGCTTGTGGTCTTTAATGAGGATTTTAGAGCATAATTAGATCTCAGAAGATCTTCGGATGATTATTTTAAAATAAGCTCAAGACTGAAAATTAAAATTGCAAACTCCAATGCGCCATATGGCGAAAAACCCCGTGCAAGCATTGTGTGGGCTCTCATTTAACTGTGGGCATACGTTTCATGTTGTTTCAGGAAGTCTACCTTCAAAATAAGACAAAAAAATCCATAAAAACATCCAGCAATTATTAATATGTTAATTTAAAGAGAATTATTTAAAAAAATTCTGTGTTAAACCTGTTGCCAATTAAACTGATGGGAGCCCCTGGGGTGGTTCTGTGGCCCATTGATGGCCACTTAAAGTATACCACTCCTTTTAGTAAAATTTGTAGTAAAGGATTGTCTAGCTTCCCTTACTAGACGGCCATATTTCATGGTGCGTATATGAACCATGTTACCTCCCCACCTGAACTTCCTGCCCTATATGTGTCTAAGAGACGATAAGTTTGGGTCCGGTCACTATTTGTTGGAGTTGGAACATCCAGACTCATCATAATACTTCATAATACCTCTCAATTGTGCTTTCTGTAGCTAATCCTCTGTGAGATAAACCCTTCAGCAGCATACATCTCCCTGTACTTACACTAGACAGGCCTCTGTGACGTAAACCCTTTAGCACAACACATCTCGTTGTCCTTACGCTCGACAGGCCTCTGTGACGTAAACCCTTCAGCAGCACACATCTCTCTGTCCTTACACTAGATAAGCCTCTGTGACATAAACCCTTCGACATAGAGACCCGTGGAAGCGCAGAGACAGCGCGAAACGGCCGTCGTCCTCACACTGCTCACAAGAGCTCCTTGTTCATCTCCCGGCCATGATATTTTAATGGATATCTAATAAAGTCAAGTTTCGGATTGGTGAGTGCCCTCCTCTCTTTTTCTTTTGCTACAAGATAAACCCTTCAGCAGCACACATCTCACTGTACTTACACTAGACAGGCCTCTATGATGTAAACCCCTCAGCAGCACTTATCTGTCTGTACTTAGACTAGACAGGTCTCTGTGATGAAAACCCTTCAGCAGCACGCATCTCTCTGTACTTACACTAGACAGGCCTGTATGACGTAAACGCTTCAGCAGCACTCATCTGTCTGTACTTAGACTAGACAGGTCTCTGTGATGAAAACCCTTCAGCAGCACGCATCTCTCTGTACTTACGCTAGACAGGCCTCTGTGACATAAACCCTTCAGCACTACGCAACTCTCTGTACTTACACTAGGCAGGCTTCTGTGACATAAACCCTTCAGCAGCACGCATCTCTCTGTCCTTACACTAGACAGGCCTCTGTGACATAAACCCTTCAGCACTATGCATCTCTCTGTCCTTACACTAGACAGGCCTCTGTGACATAAACCCTTCAGCACTACGCAACTCTCTGTACTTACACTAGGCAGGCTTCTGTGACATAAACCCTTCAGCAGCACACATCTCTCTGTCCTTACACTAGACAGGCCTCTGTGACATAAACCCTTCAGCAGCACGCATATCTCTGTACTTACACTAGACAAATCAAAATGCCACTTGAGTACCCAGGGTTTTAAGATGAGTGTGAAAAAAACTCAATGCTTTCCCTTGCACTTATTCCCTAATAGTGCCCCCATCTTTTCGCGGAGTTGGCACCCTAATAATGCACACAAGTTAGTGCTCACCGTCGTTGCTCCCTGGTTCGCCCTAGTTGGCCCTAGGTACTAGTCACCGCTCACAGAAAGTGATACTCAGACGAGCCCGCAGCACGGGGACGCCGGCCCGCACCTTATAAAAATGCAAGTGCACAGCTCGTCATCTATTCATATCGATGTCCCGCTCGGGTCCCATTACTTCAGCAAAGAGAAAATTGATCTTAGTCTGTGTTCTGGTGCGCGCTCATTAGACATAAAAACATTGCGTTCTCACGGCACCGCCGCGTCTCCAGGGACCGCGCGCAGCAATGTGTCTTGTGGGGGAAATAAGAAAAAAATCCACTGGTTCTTAAACTCCGTCGTCTCATCGGACTCAGGCTCAGCACTTATAGGTGAATAGAGAGAAGTGATTCTGGAGTGTGTGCTGCCGCTCATACTGTTTCTCTCGTATCGGCGCGGAGGCCGGCGCCAGCTGTGCTCAATGGCCCCCAATGATTCCAGGCCTGCGGAGAATAAGCCTCATGTTTAAAGATGAAGGGTTTGTGTTTCGCCGATATCTCCATTGTATATTATCACGAGGATTGAATGGGAAATGGGAATTTTCATCTCTGGCCTCGGCGTCACCTACATCCAGTCATACCGGCATCCATTTTCTATACTGTCACATCCATTTTGCCCGTAACCTTGTCTGCGAAGGTTAATGGCCGATAACTAGCGCCATTACCTGAGGCCAGTGGGAACTGAAGAAAGATCTATGGAGGAAGATTCCTAGCGGAGAAAGGAGGAGGGTAATGGAGGAAATTATCCGGATACTCGTCTCCATCTTCATCATCATCTCCATCATCATCATCAAACTAGTGGGAGTCTTAATTGAATCTTTCCATTCATTTACTGGATTATTGAGATCTGCAGTGCAAGCACCTATAGAGCAGCCATTTATCTATCTATCTGGAATAGAAGATCGGACCAGCACACTA
Organism: Ranitomeya variabilis; assembly: GCF_051348905.1. Classification (NCBI taxonomy): domain Eukaryota; kingdom Metazoa; phylum Chordata; class Amphibia; order Anura; family Dendrobatidae; genus Ranitomeya; species Ranitomeya variabilis. Next base: position 22,400,535 of record NC_135238.1, read on the forward strand.
TATACTAAATATGATGGGTGCAAGGACTGCCATGCAAATTATCTGCAATTTGCAAAAATACATAAAAATAGAGAAAGCATGCAACACTGGACTTCTACAGATAGATAATAAAAAATGGCAGCACTCCCATATCAAAAAGATGGACAGTTTACATGGGCTTGGAAAAAAAAACAATTTTTCACCTTTTTGCACTGTGAGTCTGCCATTTTTAATCTATCTATCTATCTATCATCTACCTATCTATTTATCTATTATATATCATCTATCTATCTATTATCTATAATCTATCTGTTATCTATCATCTACCTATCTATTATCTATCTATTATCTATCATCTATCTACTGTATCTATCATCTATCTATTATCTATCTATATATTATCTATCTTTCTATTATCTATCTGTTTATCTTTCTTATGTACCTAACTACTATCCATCTATGTATATATCCTATATACCGCCCTCTCCTGTCTCTATGAATGGTGCCTCGTCTTCATCTCCGACATGGCTTCTGTAGAAGTATGGGAACGCCGTGGAAGGTCTGAACCGCTCCTCCTCTGCCATCCCATTGCCAGCAGGTGGTAACTGGTGCTGTGCCCATTCTGCGACATAGAAAAGCAGAGGAGTTGTGGTTCAGACTTCTCATCTCATGTTAGAAATACAAGTTGTGGCCAAAAGTATTGACACCCCTGCAATTCTGTCAGATAATACTCAGTTTCTTCCTGAAAATGACTGCAAACACAAATTCTTTGGTATTATTATCTTCATTTAATTTGTCTTAAATGAAAAACCACAAAAGAGAATGAAGCAAAAAGCAAAACATTGATCATTTCGCACAAAACTCCAAAAATGGGCCAGACAAAAGTATTGGCACCCTCAGCCTAATACTTGGTTGCACAACCTTTAGCCAAAATAACTGCGACCAACCGCTTCCAGTAACTATCAATGAGTTTCTTACAATGCTCTGCTGGAATTTTAGACCATTCTTCTTTGGCAAACTGCTCCAGGTCCCTGATATTTGAAGGGTGCCTTCTCCAAACTGCCATTTTTAGATCTCTCCACAGGTGTTCTATGGGATTCAGGTCTGGACTCATTACTGGCCACCTTAGAAGTCTCCAGTGCTTTCTCTCAAACCATTTTCTAGTGCTTTTTGAAGTGTGTTTTGGGTCATTGTCCTGCGGGAAGACCCATGACCTCTGAGGGAGACCCAGCTTTCTCACATTGGGCCCTACATTATGCTGCAAAATTTGTTGGTAGTCTTCAGACTTCATAATGCCATGCACACGGTCAAGCAGTCCAGTGCCAGAGGCAGCAAAGCAACCCCAAAACATCAGGGAACCTCCACCATGTTTGACTGTAGGGACCGTGTTCTTTTCTTTGAATGCCTCTTTTTTTCTCCTGTAAACTCTATGTTGATGCCTTTGCCCAAAAAGCTCTACTTTTGTCTCATCTGACCAGAGAACATTCTTCCAAAACGTTTTAGGCTTTTTCAGGTAAGTTTTGGCAAACTCCAGCCTGGCTTTTTTATGTCTCGGGGTAAGAAGTGGGGTCTTCCTGGGTCTCCTACCATACAGTCCCTTTTCATTCAGACGCCGACGGATAGTACGGGTTGACACTGTTGTACCCTCGGACTGCAGGGCAGCTTGAACTTGTTTGGATGTTAGTCGAGGTTCTTTATCCAACATCCGCACAGTCTTGCGTTGAAATCTCTTGTCAATTTTTCTTTTCCGTCCACATCTAGGGAGGTTAGCCACAGTGCCATGGGCTTTACACTTCTTGATGACACTGCGCACGGTAGACACAGGAACATTCAGGTCTTTGGAGATGGACTTGTAGCCTTGAGGTTGCTCATGCTTCCTCACAATTTGGTTTCTCAAGTCCTCAGACAGTTCTTTGGTCTTCTTTCTTTTCTCCATGCTCAATGTGGGACACACAAGGACACAGGACAGAGGTTGAGTCAACTTTAATCCATGTCACCTGGCTGCAAGTGTGATTTAGTTATTGTCAACACCTGTTAGGTGCCACAGGTAAGTTACAGGTGCTGTTAATTACACTAATTAGAGAAGCATCACATATTTCGAACAGTGCCAATACTTTTGTCCACCCCTTTTTTATGTTTGGTGTGGAATTATATCCAATTTGGCTTTAGGACAATTCTTTTTGTGTTTTTTTTCATTTAAGACAAATTAAATGAAGATAATAATACTAAAGAATTTGTGTTTGCAATCATTTTCAGGAAGAAACTGAGTATTATCTGACAGAATTGCAGGGGTGTCAATACTTTTGGCCACAACTGTAAATATGGAGATAGATATAGGAGCAGTAGAAAGGAACATCTATAGTCACATTTCGTTTGGGGTGGAGGATCATTTGTTTCCATGCAACCGCAATTGCCTCTATTTACCTGGCATAGAAAGGGCGATGATGTGTCTGGGAAAACAGAGAACTCTCAGAATCAGTGGTGGTCCTAGAGGTCGGACACCAACTACGTGATGATCAGGTCATGGAATCACTTTATAAAATTGCGGTGCACAGCAGCATGGAAGGAGCTCCCCCTAGTGGTGGCTACAGTGACATAATTTATAGGGTCACACTTCCTCTTTAATAACTGCCCTGCTTGTTCAACACTAAATGCCCACGTTTTATTTTCCTTTCTTAAACTTTTTTTTCCATCTACTCCATTTTTAATGTTGGAGTCCACGTCTTTCCATCGCTGTCGTCTTCTGCAGATTTTCCTTATGCTAAACTTGCAATATTAATGTACGACGTGTGAGAAATGTGTCCTAATGGACTCTACCCTGCCCTGTATATAAGAATACCAGCGCATGATTAGTCATCAGCACACTATATCCCGGCCAGAGGCTTAGTGCGCCAGCTGCCGCTTCATTCATTTATTGCTTAATTAGTTTGCTTTCTTCATCCAACACAAACTCTTCTTGTATCAGTCACTATCAATGTGAGAAGGGACTTCAAATACACAACCTGCACATAATGGCCACTTAAAGTGTGCCTGCACTTTATCACACAACCTGTAGAAAAACATTATTTTTCTCTCATCGTCCCTCAAGGTAAATCTGGTTTTGCTACACATGCCAGCCCAATATGTCTTAGAACTGCCCTGATTCTCAAGGTCTAACTTGTACTTTATTCTCTTTCTCTATTCTGCCAGCGCTATAAGCACTAGAACTTTCTTTCCCCATCTTCACAAAATGCATTGATCCTGCCATTGCCCAATGACTTGCCTGCCCTGAACTGATATTTCTGTTATTCAGTTTGATAGAAAGGAGCACAATATCAGAAAAACTAAGCCCCACTTTATGTTGCAAAATAAAGACCCACCCTCACTTCCTGTAGAGATAAAGACCTACCACTACTTCCTGTAAATGGACACGCCTCTACTTCCTGTAAAGAGAAAAACTCACCCCATTTACTGTAGAAAGTCAAATATCTTACCCATTTGAACCAGATAAAGACCTCCCCACTTTCTACAGAGAAGCAAAGCACTTCCTGAAGAGCTACAAACACCCTCCCCCATTTCCTGTAGCGATATAAAGACTGTCCTCCACTTCCTGTAGAGCTACAAAGATCCATCTTGACATCCTTTAGAGCTACAAAGACCTGCCCCAACTTCCTGTACAGAGACAGACCTGCCCCAACTTCCTGTACAGAGACAGACCTGCCCCAACTTCCTGTACAGAGACAGACCTGCCGCAAATTCCTGCATAGAAACAAAGACTTGCTTCATGTAGAGAGGCTAAGACTCGCCTCCACTTCCTGTTGAGAGATAAAGACCCACCATCCACTTCCCATAGAGTTAGAAATACCCACCACCCACTTTATGTAGAGCTACAAAGACCCACCCCCACTTTCTGTAGAGAGACAATGACCTGCTCCCATTTCCTGTAGAGAGACAAAGACCCATCTCCACTTCCTGTAGAGGTACAAAGACACACAACTTCCAGTAGCGCTACAAAGACTCGACCCTACTTCCTGTAGCGCTATAAAGACTCGCTCCACTTCCTGTATAGAGACAAAGACGTGCCCCCACTTTCTATAGAGAGACAAAGACTTGTATCCACTTCTTGTAGAATGACAAAGGCCCACCCCATTTCCTGTAAAGAGACAAAGACCCACCTCACTTTCTGCAAAAGACAAAGACGCACCTCCACTTCCTGTAGAGAGACAAAGACCCGCCTCCACTTCCTGTAGAGAGACAAAGACCCGCCTCCACTTCCTGTAAAGAGATAAAGACCTGCCTCCACTTCCTGTAGAGAGACAAAGACCCGCCTCCACTTCCTGTAAAGAGACAAAGACCCGCCTCCACTTCCTGTAAAGAGATAAAGACCCGCCTCCACTTCCTGTAGAGAGACAAAGACCCGCCTCCACTTCCTGTAGAGAGACAAAGACCCGCCTCCACTTCCTGTAAAGTGAGACCTGCTGACTGTTGCTTTAAAGTGATTTTTTCCTGGAGTTAGACAACTTTTTGCGTAAAATCATTACTCTTATCATCTACCAAATGAGATCGAGTTGTGTGAAAGAACAGGGGCCATTTAAACTTGAAAACCGAGCACAATCTCCACTTCCAGCCCCGGGTTCTACTCTATAGTGTCCAACAAGCTGAGATTTGTGTTGCTCTTTGCACAATTCTTGCAATGAACAGATGTTTTAGCTGTTCTTGAAGCACTTGAATGATGAGACGTTACATCACTGGTAAATTAGCAAATTAGGAACCCTTCAGGGCCAGTGAGTCCATTGTAGAGCCTGATCTGGAGCAGCTTGGCTGGGACCTTACAAGAGCCGGCCACCTTGACTGTGTGTATGCAGTGATGCTCTGACTATAAAATCCTCATATCCCAAATATATTGAGAAGGGTTGACCCAACATTTTTGTTAACATCCTTCATTAGTGTTACTATGTTACTCCCTGCGGTTCTTCATCAATGTGAAGGCTGGGTAGTAAAATAGGAGGATGATAAAAATAATGATGCCTTCTGAGAAGACCACGAATAGCGAGGAATAATAACAAGTTCATCCCTGACCTTCTCTTTTAAGACACTCGTTCTCGTTATGGAGATCCAGATATAGAGTCAATGCTCCCTGGGAAATTAACATGCAAATTAGCATTTCCTCAAGGGTTGGACTCCTCTTTTCAGAGAAACTGCATCATTAGCAAGTGGGATGGAAGGGTCATGTGAGTGGGGTCTACTCACAGCATCCAAAAGAAGATCAATCTGCAGATGGGTCCCTTGTACTTGACGGAGAAGGTTTGGCTTGAAAAGAATCCTTTTGTTCTCCGTACTGTCCATAATATATATTTTTTTTAAGCCCCCCATCTATAAAGAGTCTCAGAAGACACCAGACGTTATTCTGTTTCTTGCAGGACTTTCATCGATTTATATTTACGTCACACACCCATATGTGAGGAGAAAAGTAAAGTCTGATCCATGCCAAGCTTGACTCATCATGATTATCTATGGCGATGCGGAGCACTTCCGTCCAGGGTCACCTATTAATAATCCCGTATAATACTTGCCTTCGATTGTGAGAACTTTGAAGAGTAATTCTGTTTTTAGTTCCCCGGCGTATTACTCAGTGCGGGATTTACTGATGTAAATGAGACTTCATGTATTCCTGTTATATTATGTGTCAGGGTATACCAGCCGAAGGAAAGATCTGTGGTGCCAGCTGCTACCTGAACATGGAAGTACCATAGAAACAAAGTTTATAGTTAATTCTAGTAATATATAGTAGAAACCACACTTATTAAATATCTTTCTATGTTTCTCATTTATCCACTCCATATATGTCTCTCAATCAGTCAAAGCTCTGTCTAACTTCTATATATTATTATTATTATTATTATTAATAATAATAATAATAATAATAATAATAATAATTACTATAGTGCCATTTATTCCATTTTACATGTGGAGAATTTGTATGCTATTTATTTCATATCTATTGAGATGAGGTGGGTTCTTTAAGCCATAGGTCAGGGTGAGCAACACGGACTGGAGGCAATGCTGCATCAGAATTAGTATTGATGGTCGGCTTGTGGATCTGTATGTTCCAAGAGAGCAGAAGGGCAGAGCAATTAAGCTGGATGCATCAGATGAAGCAGAGGCAGTTGTGCAGATACGTGCAGAAACAGTAGATGTGTAGACAACCCGAAATTTTCCGCACACAATTGGATGATAACCGAGACTACAGTATGCAGTCAGGATGTTGCAGCAGACAGATGGTTAATAGCAGGGATGTGCAGTATGCAATCAGGAGCTTGCAGCAGACAGATGGTTAATAGCAGGGAGATACAGTATGCAGTCAGGAGCTTGCAGCAGGTGGTTAATTAGAGGGACTTACAGTATGCAATCAGGAACTTGCAGCAAACAGATGGTTAATAGCAGTGACGTACAGTATGCAATCAGGAGCTTGCAGCAGACAGATGGTTAATAGCAGGGAGATACAGTATGCAGTCAGGAGCTTGCAGCAGATGGTTAATTAGAGGGACTTACAGTTTGCAATCAGGAACTTGCAGCAAACAGATGGTAAATAGTGAAGTACAGTATGCAATCAGGAAGTTGCAAAAGACAAATGGTTATTATCAGTATCAGAGATGTACAAGTATGCAATCAGGAGCTTGCATCAGACAGATGGTTAATAGCAGGGACATTTGCAATTAGGAACTTGCAGCAGACAAATGTTTATAGCAGAGAGGCATGCTAACTGGGAGGGAGCAAGTCATAGGGGAAAGAAGCAAGGCCCAGTACCTGAGGCGGGACATATGAATAAAATCTGTCTATATATCTCTCATTTTCTATACCTCATATCTGTTAACCTATCTATTTGGCTATCTTTAAAAAAAAAACAAAAAAAAAAACAAGCAACACTAGAACCAAAGAATTATGGGTGCAAAGCCCTGAATATTTTCCTGAGATCCTTCTATAGAAACTCCAAAAAAAAGTTTATTCTATCATTCCCCGCTCTTCCAGTTTCCAACTTAGAATTAGCCAGTATTTTCATACTTTTTCTTTTATTCCAGAGGTGTCAGCACCTTGAAGAATGAAGAATCAGAGCGTTATTTAGCATTGATGTAAACAAAATGTTCCCGATAATCCATTATCTTATTGTTACAAACAATGAATCATAAATTATTGATAGCGAGCAGGAAAACAATCCGCAGCCCTTGAACCATCCTGGTATTAACACAACTCGTGGTATTTATTCATCACCTGCAGTGACTATGAGAAACGTAAGGAAACTGCAAACTGGCATCTGGTTATGGAGGGATAGTCTTTGTTGCTAAGATTTTAGGGGGTTGACTACAATAGATAACCGTTTTTTGTATGAGCTCCCCAAAAATGCTGTTAACAGGGCACCTTCCTGTTGGGACCTTAAAAGATCAGCTGTGATCTGTGCAGGACCTCCATGAGAAGCATTAAGTTTCCCTGCAGTGCCTCCACAGGTGAAAGGAAGCATTACACAGTTCTGTGTAATACATGGAAGTGCCAGGTTGATCAAGTCATAAAATGGTGTAAATATGCATCTCTATTGTTTGTTTTCTAAGTGTTCCAAAGATAATTCTGACACTGTATTGGGCAGTGTATCTGTATGACCATAAATCACACTGTCTTCTCAATCCATTATCCGATTATATGGGTTAAAAGTTTACCAGTGTCCACTGAACCCATAAAAATACAAGTGTTGGCACCTTTAAGGGCTCAACTCATGAAGACAAGCCTATATGCCCCCAGCATGGAAGATGTTCCCTCTGCTCAGGCCGCCCTCTTTTATCCAGCACAGAGACCACTCTGGCGATGTTCATCCATCCTCATATGAAAAGGATAGCCGTTTCCTTAGCTGGCCATGGGTTACTCTAGCAAAACTATGGAAGCAGAATATGGGGCAATCTGCTGATCATTCCAGCTGTCACTTTTTGAGAGGGGTTACCTTTAATGAGATGCCCCTCTTAAAGACAATATTTCACTGGATTCTTGAATTTCAGCTGAGTCCCTCTTTCAATTGTCGCTACTCCACTGATTCTGGAACAGTTTTTTTTTTTTTTTTCTTGTGCTTCTCTGTTCCAAAGTTATGCTCCCTGGTAATAACGGTTCAAATTCTCCCTTCACCCAACTGGGCGTATACCACCCAGCTTCTATATGGGTGTGGCCATGTTATGATTGGCCAAAGTCAAAGGAGAAGAAGATGAAAACGCCCACAGAGAAGTTTTCTTTAGTGGACGTCAGTTGAAGAAATAATTTGCATATGGGGCATAACTTTAGAACAGAAGGGCACAGAAAAAAAAAAGAAAACTGTTCCAGAAAAAGTGGAACATCGACTATTGGAGGAAGGACTCTGATTAAATTAAAAACATCCAGTGAATGCTCCTCTCTAGAGTTGCGTAAGCTCTTTTGGTCTCTTCGGATTGGCCTAAAAAGTTAGGGTTACTAATATTAGCCAATCCCACTCTTAGGATATTTTAAATCCCACCCCTTTTTTTTCCTGGGACCACCTCCAAGGACTCTTGTATTTATGGAAATGAACATAAACCCTGCCCCTTTGTTTGTGCAATAGTCCAGCAAAAATCTGGACTGTTGATACAACATGAGAATGAAATCAGTGAGAATATTGGGGATTATTTGATGGGTGCCTTTACTTTAGGGGGCGCCATATGCTCTGAAATTAAAGGGCATCTCCAGAAATCCTTCTTCATTACTGGAGGATCGACTTCTTCCCTTTTACTAGGTAAGAAGTGCATTTCCTTATTTTTCTTCATATTTTCTTCTATATGGTACATTGATGACCCACGACCTCCCTTCGCTGCGTTGGCGTCTCTTGGGCACAGATTTACAGTAGTCACTACCCCGGCGATTATTAGACTTACGACCTGAGTGTCAGCCAAGCGATTTCTATCCCTCACTTTGCCGTGATTTGTAAAGCGAGGCTCTACAAGAGCAGATTGTTTTTTGGGCAGAAGGAACTTGCTCGTGATCCCTGGCGCTGTGCACACCAGGCAGTTCTGTAAATCTGCAGACTATAAAATGAAGGGCAAGACAATAAAGAGAATTACTGTGCCACATTTCTTCCCCATGTGGAAGGAGACAATAGGCAGCACTGATATATGTAATAACTCCATGTAAACACCAGCGCCTGGGAGATAAATACCTATAATGAAGTTTTTTAAAGAACACCAATCACTTCCCTGGAATATGTAATCTTTTTTTTTTCATAGAATAAATTATGGTGATTCCATTTTTATTTTTCTAATAGAGTTGCAAATCTCCAGTATTGATGGGAGTTTAGTAATAAAATCTTGGCTACCTGTGGATACCACTAGTGGGAGCTCACTACATACTGTTCACCCATAGAACGCAATAATAATGCTGCGTAAGCCGTGTGCTCCCTCTAGTGATGGCTGCAGGCAATTAGAAATGTAACAATGCAATTAAGGTATATATATAAAGAATTTATATAAGAAACATTTACATATCCTATTAGGAAATTTTGAGTTCTTCACTCTGGGCGTCCATCGATAAACCATATTACAAAGTGGCCATAAACAGCGTCACTCTCTGGAGGATCTGACCTCTCCACTTCCTGTCCATCAGACCTATCAATAACAGTTAGAAGCTCCACTCTGTCCTCACTGTCACAAGTTCTCTCAGCCTAAGTAAAGAGCTGTCAAAGGACACCGGGGACAAAATTGTAGACCTGCACAAGGCTTGGATGGGCTACAGGACAATAGGCAAGCAGCTTGGGGAGAGGGCAACAACTGTTGTCACAATTGTTAGAAAATGGAAGAAACACAAGATGACTGTCAGTCTTCCTCGGTCTGGGGCTCCATGCAAGATCTCACCTTGAGGCGTAAGGATGATTCTGAGAAACTACCGTATGTTAATTTTTTCTTGATTTTTAGATGGTTAAAATGAGGGCAGCCATTTTGTCCTCAGCACCCCTCATGTTCCCATGGTAACAGTAAATTGTCCGGGTCGCTCTAGCACCCTTTTGACAGATTGCTTCTTAGATTGCCCTGACAGAACGCTTGTTTGAAGGAACAATAACCTATTTCCACAATCCCCATGGCGCCACGTAAAGAAGAAAAATTGTTTCTTCCATCTACATTGATCAAATCATGTTTCCTTCCCATAAAGCCTCATCGTACCACCGCGTTGTCCCTGAACCTGCGTTTTGTTATTTCTGAAGGCTATGCCGACCTCAGAGATCACCTATAGAGAATAATATATGGTAACCATGTGTGAAGTTGACATTTTCTAGCCTGCGGACCTACAATTTGTAGAAATCCGACAGAAAATGGCCTCAGTTTTTCAATTATCCTATGTTATTTTAACCGTTGGTGCCCATTATATTCGGGGTTCCTCATAGTAACCAATCAGATTGCAGCTGTTATTTGTCCATTCCAGGGTGCAAAATAAAAGAACAGATTTGATTGGTTGTTTTGGGCACATATGCAGACATATTGTCCCTCGCAGGTTTCCATAATACCCGTTAGGGTACCGTCACACATTGAAATTTCCATCGCTTCGACGTTACGATTCGTGACGTTCTAGCGATATCGTTACGATATCGCAGTGTCTGACACGCTACTGCGATCAGACACCCTGCTGAGAATCGTACGTCGTAGCAGATCGTTTGGAACTTTCTTTCGTCGCTTGATCACCCGCTGACATCGCTGGATCGTTGTGTGTGACAGCGATCCAGCGATGTCTTCGCTTGTAACCAGGGTAAACATCGGGTAACTAAGCGAGGGCCGCGCTTAGTAACCCGATGTTTACCCTGGTTACAAGCGTAAACGTAAAAAAACAAACCGTACATACTCACCCGTCGGTGTCCTTCAGGTCCCTTGCCGTCTGCTTCCTGCTCTGAGTGCCGGCCGGAAAGTGAGAGCAGAGCGCAGCGGTGCTGCGATCTGCTCTCACTGTACGGCTGCACTCAGAGCAGGAAGCAGACGGCAAGGGACCTGAAGGACACCGACGGGTGAGTATGTACTGTTTGTTTTTTTACGTTTGCGCTGGTAACCAGGGTAAACATCGGGTTACTAAGCGCGGCCCTGCGCTTAGTTACCCGATGTTTACCCTGGTTACCCGGGGACTTCGGCATCGCTCCAGCGCCGTGATTGCAACGTGTGACCGCAGTCTACGACGCTGGAGCGATGCTTATACGACGCTTCGACGTCACGAATCGTGCCGTCGCAGCGATGAAAATTTCAATGTGTGACGGTACCCTTAATGTGGATAGAAAGAGATTTCATTCACTTGTCGCATTTTTGTTTTTACTTGGATGGTAGACAATTGTGAACGGGCTCGCTCTTTTCTTAACCATCAGAGTCTCATCAGTGTCACTGGGGATCCTAGAGGTCGGTCTCTCACCAGTTATTTTTTGTCTATGTATACCCATTTAAAGGGGAGCCATGACCAGGTCAAAAGAAGCCAGTTTTTGATCTTATTTTATCTGCGCTTCTCCCCTGAGTATTCTGCTGTTTGTCTTTTTTAAATCCGCCATATGGTTCCAGAGATATGGTCCTTTTTATTTTGTGATATTTTTTTATGGGCTTTACAATGGGCGTGGCTCACAGGGTAATAATAATAAAAAGGTTCACATCTTTGGAACCATATGACGGATTTCAGAAAAACAAAAAACATAATACTCAGAGGAGTGGCAGTAATAAAATAATACCAAAAATTTACCACTTTTGTCCCGGAGAAAGTTCCTCTTTAAGTAGTTACTTTGCATACCTATATTTTCTATCTTTATCCACATTTTCTTTTTGTCTCTATCGCACGTTGCGGCTGACTTCTGTACATTTTCCTTCATTTTTCTGTCATCTGATAAGAGCTTTGATGTTTTTCTTGTGATTTGGGAAATTAGCGTCTGATATCAGTCTGGCGCTTTTATCCCTTCCCTCAGAATTATGATGACTCCTTTTTTCCATTATCAAGAGCTATATTTTTTTTTTTTGTACTTCTTGATGCCTGCTGTCACCAGGCTTCTAAAATTAATAAGCCTGCGCCTCGTGACACCACTTCTCTGTATAAATAGGTGCGACGCTGATTCTAAATAATTTATCGTGCCGGAGACGTCGAAAGTTTTCTGAGAGGGTGAGCTGTGACTTATAAGCAACACGGCTGGCGAGAAGCGTGGAATGACTCCGGAGATAACACAAACTAATGTCTGTAATCAGGATACTATCGAGACCCTGCGGCACAAAAACCCTCGATTCCTTTCTGATGTGAAAAGCCAAGGCAGATGTGTTCACAGCTCATAAAAAGTGAGGAAAAGGTCAAATTTTACATATATATAGAAAATCAAACATGGAGGGGAGAGGAACATTAGGGAGAGGAGATGCAGGAATTACCGCGTCAATTTTTCTATGACCTGAACTATAATCTAGTGCCCCCACCCTAATATTGAAATCTCTGTTCGTTTTGCATTTCCAGATTGGAAAGGGTGGCACTTACAAATTTCCCAAAATTTGGAATTATCCTTCAACTTGTGGTTCTTCAACAGTAGCAGAACTAAAACTCCTAGCAAGGTCTCATGGCTTTCAATTTTTCCTTCTCGTCGTCCAATAGCTCTCATTTTTTTTATTTTTAGGTCCTTGTCAAGTTTCAAGTTCTTGTTGTTTTATTTTTGGCATTACGAGCTATAGTTTTAATTTTTTCCTTTTTGGGGTATATTCATTTTTTATTTTTTTTTTACAAACAATTGCTATTCCATTTCGATTCCCATTTTCTTCTTTTGGCGCTTTCTGTGCTGGATAAATATAATATTTTATTAGTTCAGGTCTACAGGAGAAGAAGCCATTTTTAGAGGGGGTCTTGTGAGGGGAATCCTCCCTTATGACAGTTATGTATTCTCCTGATTGGACAAACCCCATCAACTGTCCATAAATTATTACATCAACCATTAGAGTTGTAACCAAAAGTCTCATCATCAAGCTTTACTTATATACTGTAATAATGACATTATGATGTTTTCTTATGGCAGCCATTTTAGCAAGCTCATAACAGGAAGTGCGGCCATATTGATTGTCACTTGTCACCTTTCTCTTTGCCTATTGCAAATTGTGCCTGTGAAGGGAATGAGAGTTAATTATCAGTTGCTGCGTAGCTAAGTCAAAGGGAAAAACCATGATGGCTACACTTCCTGCTTTTTTTCTTTTCAAAATGTCTGCCACGGCTCCTATAGAAAAATGCCCATAACTCTTTTATAAAAACAAATATAATGACCAAACTTTGACTGCTGTTCTAACTTATAACTAATGTATAATTTACTAATTCATGGGCAATTTAATAATTTGGGCGAAAAACCCCCTTTAAATTTTCTGTATGCACAATTAGTAGCATTTTCGGACTGGATTACTGTACACCATCATTACAAAATTACTCAGTCTGGGTAGAAACTGGGGTCAGTGGTCTTTTTCTTATCTGACTGTCAGAATACTAGGAGTATTAGTTATTACTTCTCGCTCCCTGCTCTACACAACAAAACCTGTCGACAGCTATGGAATCAATAACGACTAAATATAGATGAAGCGGGGTGACTGAATAATTTCTTACCATCACATCTCGGCGCGGCTTCGATCCTGAGCAGCGGGGCTCGAAACGATGTTGGTGAGATGTATTGATAACACATTCATGGGTGTTTTCTGCATCAGTCATTTCTGCTAACGGCTCCCGAGTGCTTCTTCTGCCTTCCAGATAAATGCTGGTCAGAACAAGACTCCTGTGATGGATAATGTCAATTATTAGTCACTGAGTGCTTATAAAAGTCTAGTTAAATGGAAATGATTCCAGCGGCTGTAGTCCAAATAATGAATGGCAGATTTTAAATATTCAGACTCTGAGCCAAATTTTCGACCTCAATGAGATTGGATTTTATTAAAGTTGATGAAAACGTTCAGGCACGGGTGTTCAGACATATTGACACCCTCATAAGGAGACATCACTGGGATCCGTGACATCACATGGGACATATTAAGGGTGTATGATGCATTTAATGAAAGTACTGAACAGTGGAAACCTCTACACTATACTGTATATATCGTCTTCATTCAGTCCTTAATGCTACCACATACCAACAAATAATCAAACCAAGGAAGATCTCTGTCGTTACCTGTGTAAGTATTTTATAGGCAAGTTGTTCTAAGACTCGCATCATAGCAATTTTGTGTGTATCAATCAGTTATTGCTATGTGTCCTATGTTTAATTTTCTACCCCTACATTTTATTTTAAGAGAAAAAAATCTAGATAGATTGTATGGATCCTGGGTTACATCCTGTATTACACTCCAGAGCTGCACTCACTATTCTGCTGGTACAGTCACTGTGTACATACATTACATTACATTACTGATCCTGTACTGATCCTGAGTTACATCCCGTATTATACTCCAGAGCTGCACTCACTATTCTGCTGGTGCAGTCACTGTGTACATACATTACATTACTGATCCTGAGCTACATCCTGTATTTTACCCCAGAGCTGCACTCACTATTCTGCTGGTACAGTCACTGTGTATATATATTACATTACTGATCCCGAGTTACATCCTGTATTACACTCCAGAGCTGCATTCACTATTCTGCTGGTGCAGTCACTGTGTACATACATTACTGATCCTGAGTTACATCCTGTATTATACTCCAGAGCTGCACTCACTATTCTGCTGGTGCAGTCACTGTGTACATACATTACATTACTGATCCTGTACTGATCCTGAGTTACATCCTGTATTTTACCCCAGAGCTGCACTCACTATTCTGCTGGTACAGTCACTGTGTATATATATATTACATTACTGATCCCGAGTTACATCCTGTATTACACTCCAGAGCTGCATTCACTATTCTGCTGGTGCAGCCACTGTGTACATACATTACTGATCCTGAGTTACATCCTGTATTATACCCCAAAGCTGCACTCACTATTCTGCTGGTGCAGTCACTGTGTACATACATTACATTACTGATCCTGAGTTACATCCTGTATTATACCCCAGAGCTGCACTCACTATTCTGCTGGTGCAGTCACTGTGTACATACATTACATTACTGATCGATCCCGAGTTACAGCCTGTATTATACCCCAGAGCTGCACTCACTATTCTGCTGGTGCAGTCACTGTGTACTGTAAGATTGTGCTTACCATGGGTCTTGGGGGGCACTCGCTTGGCAGCAGGATAAACACTTCAGGCATGATATCTCACACAGTCTTATTTGGTTTATTATACATCATAAACCACATGACGTACAGTCCATTGCGTTACATTTCATGAACTTATCACGACCCCCAGTCTGTTCATGCAGCAGATAGGCTTCTCTGCCGTATATTATCATCCCCTTATCTGGGGTTACCTTTCAGGAGTTCCACTTCTCACGCTGACTCCTCGTCAGTCCCAGGTCCTCAACACAGACCGTCCAGGTCCACGGTCTCTAGGTGCTTCCAAGACGTCTCACTCCCAGGAGACTCCAACACTGACCGTCCCGGACCTGCAGCACACAGGCCACTCAGGTCCACACTCTGAGATCATACAGGGACGCTCTGTAGTGTCCCGCCTGGACACATGGAAGTCTATCCATCCTGACAGACTCACAGACACTCACTCCCATATGCTAAACACCTCCTTTAGGTAGCCTGTAACCACACCCACAGGTGAGGTAACATCACATGCACTGGTCATATGATCATGACATCACTGCAGGTCCTCAAACTCCTGCAGGGAAAAAGGTACAGTGAGCGCCCCCACTCAGAGGTGAGGTATGTAGGTAGCCAGACCCTCCCATCTCTCATAGCTACCCGGACCCAGGTGCACTAAGTGACATCTTCAGTGCTTACGTGCTCTAAAGACAAGATACTCCGGGTTGCATCGCAGGGAGCATCCATCCCTGTGACACATACCTCCCATTAACCACAATGCCGGACACTGTCTCACTATCACATCCATGCACACAACTGCCACGCACTCTCAAGGCCTCAATACGCCTCCGTGTGCATACTGGGGAGACCATGCAGCGCCCCCTACCTGTTACAGGGGTCACTGCATCACAGTACATACATTACATTACTGATCCGGAGTTACATCCTGTATTATACCCCAGAGCTGCACTCACTATTCTGCTGGTGCAGTCACTGTGTACATACATTACATTACTGATCCGGAGTTACATCCTGTATTTTACTCCAGAGCTGCACTCACTATTCTGCTGGTACAGTCACTGTGTACATACATTACAGTACTGATCATGAATTGCATTCTGTATTATAATCCAGAGCTGAACTCATTATTCTGCTGGTGCAGTCACTGTGTACATACATTACAGTACTGATCATGAATTGCATTCTGTATTATAATCCAGAGCTGAACTCATTATTCTGCTGGGGCAGTCACTGTGTACATACATTACAGTACTGATCATGAATTGCATTCTGTATTATAATCCAGAGCTGAACTCATTATTCTGCTGGGGCAGTCACTGTGTACATACATTACAGTACTGATCATGAATTGCATTCTGTATTATAATCCAGAGCTGAACTCATTATTCATGGCTTACAGCGCCCCCTCCCCTCATACACCAGTAGTTCCTCGGGAGATTCTGAATTACAGTCTCTGGCTGAGCGGAAAGAAAGAATCATTATTTCCAGGTCCAATTGCCAGGATCAGATTTTTGGACCACACAAGCTCCATTAATTAGTCAACAAATTGAGAATCCACAGATGGTCCCAGACTAGCTCCATGTGTTCTAATTCCAAGCCTAATTATAATAGGGGATTTGGGGATCAATAAAATTAACTCATTGCCATATACAGTTGTATCATAATATTGTGTCGTGTATTGATCCAATTATCAGCTCGTATAGTGCTGCAGCCTTAGGAGCATCGGGGGTTTCCTGGACTTTCTGACACTCCTCTCAAGGCACGTGTGGACTCTAAAAAAACATGTACATATCCTATTAGGAAATTCTGAGTTCTTCACTTGGGGCGTCCATCGATAAACCATATTACAAAGTGGCCACAAAGAGCGTCTCTCTAACCTCTCCACTTCCTGTCCATCAGACCTATCAATCACAGTTAGAAGCTCCACTCTGTCCCCAGTGTCACAAGTTCTCTCAGCCTCATTATAATGTTTGATTCTGTCTTGTCTTCCAAACCTCAAATCCAAACCCTTACCCTCCTACCCCCTCCTCAATTCCACAACATTTTTCAAATCTGTGCTTCACTTAACTTGATATCAACAAAAGTGCTGGTAGAAGCCCCTATCCTTTCCCACTTAGATTACTGCAACATCCTTGTCTGTGGCCTCCCATGTAACAGTATAGTGGCCCTCCAGTCTATCCTCAACTCTGCTGCCGGGTTAATCCATGGCTACCCTCATTACCTCGTTACTTGTTTGCCTTTCTTCTCTCTCAGATTCTTCATCAGCTATTTAATATCTAGTCCAAAATATTAATAATGATTTTAAAGGTAATGCATAACCTATCCCCTCTATCAATCTCCAATCTAATCTCCTGATAGCTTCCCACATGAAATCCCCAGATCACAATGGACCCCGAAACATGTTTTGTCTATTTCCCCTATACCTCTTCACACACAATCTTAGGTCCATACCCTGTCCCCTCCATACATCACTGATCTAATGTCCTGATATTACTCACAGGTATTCTCCAGTTTACAACTTGTTGTGGGGAGATATGGGAAGATTAGAGGGGTTAGGTAATGGTCTGGAGATTACATGTGGGGAGATATTGAAAGAATAGTGGTCTCAGGTAATGATCTGGAGTTTACATGTGGGGAGATATGGGAAGATTAGCGGGGACAGGTAATAATCTCGCGATTACATGTGGAGAGATATGGGAAGATTAGTGGGGACAGGTAATGGTCTGGAGACTACATGTGAGTTATTATCTGCGTTCTGACCTATCATATGTTTGTAGTAATCGCAATGTCTCCTATGTTATATATAAAGCAATGTCTGAGTGTCTCCTATGTGATGTATATACCGCAGTCTCAATGTATTGAATATGATGTATATACATCAGTCTCAGTGTCTCTTATATGACATATATACAGTCGTCTGTGTCTCCTGTGTGCTGTATAAGCAGCAGTTTCAGTGTCGCGTATATGATGTATATACAGCAGTCTCAGTGTGTTTTATGTGATGTTTACAGCAGTCTCTGCATCCTATGTGGTGTATAAAGCAGTCTCCTATGTGATATATATATAGCAGTATTGGTGTCTCCTATGTGATGTATACAGGAGAGACTCAGTGTCTTCTATGAGATGTATATAGAGTAATCTCAATGTTTCCTATGTGATGTATACAGCAATCTAAGTATATCATATATGATGTATCTAAATCACTTGGTGTATTCTATGTGATGTCTACAGAAGTCTGGTTTTCTCCTATGTTATATATACAGCAGTCTCAGTGTATCCTAAATACAGCATCTCTGTATCACATGTGATGTATATACAGAAGTCTCTGTCTCCTATGTGATTTATACAGTAGTCTCAGAGTCTCCTATGTGATGTACACAGCAGTCTTGGTGTCTCCTATGTGATGGAAATAGGAGAGTCTCAGTGTCTCCCATATAATGTATGTAGACTAATCTCAGTATTTCCTACGTGTTGTATACAACAGTCTTAGTGTCTCCTGTGTGATATATTCAGCAGTCTTAGGGTATTCTATATGATGTATAAACAGCACTATTGGTATATCCAATGTGATTTATATACAGCATTTTTTTTGTATCCCATGTGATGTATATAGAGCAGTCTGTCTCCTGTGTGATGTATATACAGCAGTCTCGATGTATATTATGTGATGTATACACAGCAGTCTCAGTGTCTCCTATGTGATGTATATACAACAGTCTATGTCTCATATGTGATGTATTTAGACCTGTCTCTGTGTCCTTTGTGATGTGTATATATAGCAATCTCTGTCTCTTATGTGATGTATATAGAGCAGTCTCAGTGTCTCCTATGTGATTTATAAAGAGCAGTCTCAGTGTCTCCTATGTGATGTATATACAGCAGTCTGTGTCTCATATGTGATGTATATACAGCAGACCTCTCACTGCTTGAGCTCTATAATTGTTATGTGAGCAGTGATGAATTTCGCACTGTGTGGAAACCTATGGTGTAATTTACATCTGTGTTCAGAACAACTTACTGCTGTGAGTTCTTTACAAAACTTATCGCAAAGAGTTGCCTGAGCTGCAAACAATCCCAAACCTGTAAAAGCAGTTGCAAGTAGCAACATCATCCACACCACCTAACATCATCGCACCAAAGAGAAACTGCTCCAGCCAGAACTTTAGGGCCAAGTTTATTAAATGTTTGACAAATGTTGCAGGATCATTTTTAAGTTGCATGGCCCCAGAATTGTGTTATAAATGGCAGAAACAACGCTCGCAGCTCTGCAGGTTCCAGCTGATTGCTGAAGATCACATCCACAGAACTCAGTTTCTCATAAAGTCGTTAAAGAGGCGGAATATATTTTTTTTTTACATTTTACCGAAGATTGACGACGATGAGGTTTTTTTTCAGAGAAAATTATTTTTAAGTGTTTTAAAAAGAAAAAAAGACAGAAAATACCTCTAGACAATTATCAGTTTCAACCTAAAGCATGAGTTTTGTAAAATCCGGTGCAAAGTTTACACCTGTTACACCGCTTTCGGTAATTTCATCCACTTTTCCAAGTTACACCACTGCTATGGAAGACTCCATCTCACAGCTATAATGTGACATTATTTGGGGAAGCTGCCAGCCGGTCGCATGGAGCAATTTTCGGAAAGCTAAGTAATAATTTGTTATGGTGTTTGGCAACCACTTAGTGGAAACTAGAAAATCAACTCGTTTTTTTAACAAATGAAGCGGCGCTAATGTCCCCCCGGCCGTTGAATCCCGTGCGGAGAAGCAATGTAACGCGTCTCATTGTTTTTTCTTTAGAGCGCTGAACCGCCAAAGCCTCAAGCTAGAATTATTCCAGTGTTGGACAAAGGACATCGTTGGTCACAGCCGGGTTTTTGTTCGTTCAAGTCAGCGGCTTCTGAATCCCGACTGGTACACAAATATCTAAAGGCAACAAACGTAAAAGCAATTCCAAAGCCAAACAGTGTAATGCATACAAATGACCACCAAAAAAGAAGAAAAAAAAAACGGAGGCGAACTGGTGGCATACATATGCAGGAGGCGTACTTGTGCACCTGTGCCACGACATGTGTTCCAGAACAGAATGGGATTTCATGTCTATTGTTGCGGGGTTTTTTACACTTAATTTTCTGGGAGAATGCAAACTAGGAGACTGAATCCAAAGTTGGGAGACGTAACCTGCCGGTATAGTAGAGGGGTATCATTGGATTAGGATCCAACTGCCGCGATCCACACTGATCCTAAAATGTAAAGGGCTGCAGCAGTGATTCACCATTGTTGCCCCTTTATTCTTTTCCTGCATAGCAGTGCCCATGCCACTGTTTAATTTTATGGGGTACGCTGCATGGTAAGTGGCAGGGAAAAAACTAAAAAGTTCAATAAGGTGCAGAAGGATGCAGTCTATGGAAAGACCTCTCATTGAGGAGGAGGATCCCCCCCCAAATCTTCTCCAAACTCAAAAGTAATAAGAAGGGTGATGATTGATGGTCTACTTAAAACTAAGTTTTGGGAGGGACCTTCTAATTCACTAGGACACCCCAGCGTCCTTCAAGGATTCAAACCAAGTATGATTCCCTCCTAAGAAAAAAAAAAAGGAGCAGGGTGATGGGAGACCTAATCGGAAATACAAGCCCCCCTATAATTCCAAGGGTGACATCCCATCAGAACACTGCACTTTGTTCTTCCCACAGATTTTCACTAATTCTAGCGATAGGCTTTCACTGTTTTTGAGATTGGATAAGGACAGTCCACCTGTTGCACTCCAATGGCTAAAGGCAGTACTACTGGTAAATTCTAGTCCATAATTCCTTGCCCGGGTATCGCATACACAGGTATGGCCAGATAACATCTATCAGGTATGAAAAATGATGAAAATTACAAATTGTTTGTCAATATAGATCTGGAGCACACGAAATGCTAGACTGTGCAAACTCATTCCTACGGCAGTAAATGGCAAAGATTATGTGCAGGCTAAAGAGTTACAGGAAGAACTTGGTTGCCAGCAGCACATATGACCTTTGTGGATGGCTAAGATGGCTCTGAAATGGCTGAGAAGATCATAAGAATTCAGAATTTCCAATAAAAATTGGTGACCAAAGACATCTCTTCATAACCTCCAGTATGGCTGACTATGATTTAAGCCACAGTGAGAAGAGCTGCTCTGGAGCACAAAGTGCTGCTCAATCAAGTAAAGTAAATGGACATTAAAATATTAATATTCAAGTGGAAATGTAGGAGAGGGGGAAATATTGAAGAAAGGTCAAGAAGGAAGTGCTCACCTAACCCTAAACATCATCCAGCACAAGGTCAGCACTTAGGAAGGAAAAACAACCTTGCAAATGACTGTAAAGTGCTCCGACCTTGGACAGAGTCTCTAAAAGAAGCCCCTCGTCCATTAAACTCTGCACTTACAACTCCGGTCATCTCTCCGTCTGGATATTTAGACTCTTCCTCGCCATCCGTTTTGCCGTCTTTACATCATTTTGCTTCTTTTCCATTATGGCAGGAAAATCATAACAAAAGTCTTCTCAAACAATGAAAACCAGGCGAAAAAAGTTGTATCCACCTCGCGGATTATAGTTTGCAGGTTCTTGTGACGACTGAAATAGAAAATTGGCTTAGAAGGGTTGTCCACCTTTTTTTAGCATGACTGTGTGTATTTGGGGTTCAATATAATTTTTACAATTGGTTTTCATAATAAATGTTGTACCTTTAGTCTCCTGAAGCCTAAATGTTCCACTGTCTGTTACTGTAGAATGAATTAACTGAGAATCCGTCAGTGAACTCCTTCTGGCAGCCTGACAGCAGCATCTGTATTTTCCTGAGCTTTATTCAGCTGATGTATTACCATAGAGCACATCAAAGTTAATGTACAGAAAATACAAAGTCTGTAAAAACCTAACTGGTGCAAAATATTTAGTGAAACCGAATTGTAAAATTAACTTTTAGCCCCCAAATATAAGTAGGAAAACTAAAATGTTCACTTAAACTATCTGTAATAGCAAAAGCTGACAGATAAAGGCATGATGTATGTACACAGTGACTGCACCAGCAGAATAGTGAGTGCAGCTCTGGGGTATAATACAGGATGTAACTCAGGATCAGTAATGTAATGTATGTACACAGTGACTGCACCAGCAGAATAGTGAGTGCAGCTCTGAGTATAATACAGGATGTAACTCAGGATCAGTAATGTAATGTATGTACACAGTGACTGCACCAGCAGAATAGTGAGTGCAGCTCTGGGGTATAATTGTTGTGAATTCTGTTTTTGGGCTCCCTCTGGTGGTTACTGGTGGTACTGGCTGACTTTTGTCTTGTGTTTCCAGTGCACCTGTTCCCATCAGGAAACTGGGAGTTTCCTATTTAGTCTGGCTTCTCAGTCATTCTAGTGCCGGCAATCAATGTTACCAGAGCACCTCTGTTGCTTGCTACCTGCTCCAAGTCTGCAATTCAGCTAAGTTGGATCTTTGGCATTTTTTGTGTTTGTTTGTCCAGCATGCATTTATATTTCTCTTGCTGCTGGAAGCTCTAGTGATCTGAAATTACTACTCCGGTGTCATGAGTTGATAACGGAGTTAAAGTAATTTTAGGATGGCTGTTTAGGGTTTTGAGGTGACCGCGAAGTCCTCTTTTGTATTTTCTGCTATCTAGTCAGAGGGCCTCTCTTTGCTGAATCTATATTCATACTGCGTACGTGTTTTCCTCTTACCTAACCGTTATTATATGTGGGGGGCTACTATCACTTTTGGGGTTTCCCTGGAGGCAAGCCAGGTCTGTGTATTCCTCTACTAGGGGTAGCTAGATCTCCGGCTGGTGCGAGGTGTCTAGGGATAATCGTAGGCACACCCCCTGGCTACTATTAGTTGCGTGTTAGGTTCAGCGTCGCGGTCATCTGAGATTCCATCTTCCTAGAGCTAGTCCGTTTTTGCCTGAGTCCCTGCCATTGGGAACCATGACAGTATTGCCGGCCCGAATGTATTAAAGGTATTGGCTGAAGAAAGAGAGAAAAAAGAAGTTTCTGACACTTTTTTTTTTTTTTTACTCAGAAGTTCTGTCTAGCCATAATTGCAATCTGCTGCTTTTTTCTCTCCTTTTAACCCCTGAATGGCTCAGATCTCAGCTGTTAAGAAATGGATATCCAGAGTTTAGCTACAAACCTGAATACTCTTGCTTCTAAGGTACAAAATATCCAAGACTATGTTATACATGCTCCTATGTCTGAACCCAAGATTCCTATACCTGAGTTCTTTTCTGGAGATAGATCTCGTTTTTTGAATTTTAAGCACAATTGTAAATTGTATCTTTCTCTGAGATCTCGCTCCGCTGGAGACCCCGCTCAGCAGGTTAAAATTGTTATTTCCTTGTTGCGGGGTGACCCCCAGAATTGGGCATTTGCATTGGCACCAGGGGATCCTGCGCTGCTCAATGTGGATGCGTTTTTTCTGGCACTGGGGTTGCTCTATGAGGAACCTAATTTGGAGATTCAGGCTGAAAAGGCCTTGATAGCCCTCTCTCAAGGGCATGATGAAGCTGAAATATATTGTCAAAAATTTCGAAAATGGTCTGTGCTTACTCAGTGGAATGAGTGCGCCCTGGCGGCGAATTTCAGAGAAGGTCTCTCTGACGCCGTTAAAGATGTCATGGTGGGGTTTCCTACGCCCACAGGTCTGAATGAATCCATGACTATGGCTATTCAGATTGATCGGCGTTTACGGGAGCGCAAACCTGTGCACCATTTGGCGGTGTCTTCTGAGCAGGCACCGGAGAATATGCAGTGTGATAGAATTCTGTCCAGAAGTGAACGGCAGAATTATAGGCGTAAAAATGGGTTGTGCTTCTACTGTGGTGATTCTGCTCATGTTATATCAGCATGCTCTAAACGCACAAAAAAGGTTGATAAGTCTTTGGCAATTGGCACTTTACAGTCTAAGTTTATTTTGTCTGTAACTTTGATCTGTTCATTATCATCTATTACTGTGGATGCCTATGTGGATTCTGGCGCTTCCTTGAGTCTTATGGATTGGTCCTTTGCCAGACGCTGTGGGTTTAGCCTAGAGCCTTTGGAAGTTCCTATCCCTCTGAAGGGTATCGACTCCACACCATTGGCTAGGAATAAACCACAATACTGGACACAAGTGACTATGTGTATGACTCCTGACCATCGGGAGGTGATTCGCTTCCTTGTGTTGCATAACTTGCATGATGTCTTAGTGCTTGGATTGCCATGGTTGCAAACTCATAATCCAGTCCTTGACTGGAAAACAATGTCTGTGTTAAGCTGGGGATGTCAGGGGGCTCATGGGGAAGTACCTTTGGTTTCCATTGCTTCATCTACTCCCTCTGAAATTCCGGCATTTTTGTCTGACTATTGTGATGTTTTTGAGGAGCCTAAACTTAGTTCTCTCCCCCCTCACAGGGATTGTGATTGTGATTGTGCTATAGACTTGATTCCGGGCAGCAAGTTTCCCAAGGGTCGTTTGTTCAATCTGTCTGTGCCTGAGTATGCTGCTATACGAGAGTATATTAAGGAGTCCTTGGAAAAGGGACATATCCGTCCATCCTCATCCCCTTTAGGAGCAGGTTTTTTTTTCGTGGGTAAAAAAGATGGCTCCCTGAGGCCCTGTATTGATTATCGCCTGTTGAATAAGATTACAGTCAAATACCAGTATCCTTTGTGTTATGGTTCTCAATGGCAAGAGAACATAGCCCAGCAAACATAAGAACTAGCTCTTGGAAGGATGGAAACTAAACTGACCATGAACTAAACCTGCCGCACAACTAACAGTAGCCGGGTAGCGTAGCCTGCGTTTTATCCCTAGACGCCCAGCGCCGGCCGGAGGACTAACTAATCCTGGCAGAGGAAAATATAGTCCTGGCTCACCTCTAGAGAAATTTCCCCGAAAGGCAGACAGAGGCCCCCACAAATATTGGCGGTGATTTTAGATGAAATGACAAACGTAGTATGAAAATAGGTTTAGCAAAATTGAGGTCCGCTTACTAGATAGCAGGAAGACAGAAAGGGCACTTTCATGGTCAGCTGAAAACCCTATCAAAACATCATCCTGAAATTACTTTAAGACTCTAGTATTAACTCATAACATCAGAGTGGCAATTTCAGATCACAAGAGCTTTCCAGACACAGAAACGAAACTACAGCTGTGAACTGGAACAAAATGCAAAAACAAACAAGGACTAAAGTCCAACTTAGCTGGGAGTTGTCTAGCAGCAGGAACATGCACAGAAAGGCTTCTGATTACAATGTTGACCGGCATGGAAGTGACAGAGGAGCAAGGCTAAATAGCGACTCCCACATCCTGATGGAAACAGGTGAACAGAGAGGATGATGCACACCAGTTCAATTCCACCAGTGGCCACCGGGGGAGCCCAAAATCCAATTTCACAACACCTTTGCCACTATTGACTGATTTATTTGCTCGTATTAAAGGGGCAAAGTGGTTCTCTAAGATTGATCTTCGGGGTGCGTATAATTTGGTGCGGATTAAGCAGGGAGATGAGTGGAAAACTGCATTTAATACGCCCGAGGGCCATTTTGAGTATTTGGTAATGCCTTTTGGTCTTTCTAATGCTCCTTCAGTCTTTCAGTCCTTTATGCACGATATTTTCCGTAAATACCTGGATAAATTTATGATTGTGTATTTGGATGATATTTTGATTTTTTCGGATGACTGGGAGTCGCATGTTCAACAGGTTAGGAAGGTTTTTCAGGTTTTGCGGGCCAATTCTTTGTTTGTAAAGGGTTCAAAGTGTATTTTTGGGGTTCAGAAGATCTCCTTTTTGGGGTATATTTTTTCCCCTTCTTCTGTTGAGATGGATCCTGTCAAGGTTCGGGCTATTTGTGATTGGACGCAGCCTACTTCCCTGAAGAGTCTTCAGAAGTTCTTGGGCTTTGCTAATTTCTATCGTCGATTTATAACTGGGTTTTCAAGTGTTGCTAAACCTCTGACTGATTTGACTAAGAAGGGTGCTGATGTTGCCAATTGGTCCTCTGCGGCTGTGGAGGCCTTTCGGGAGCTTAAGCGCCGCTTTTCTTCCGCCCCTGTGTTGCGCTAGCCTGATGTTTCGCTCCCTTTTCAGGTCGAGGTTGATGCCTCCGAGATTGGAGCGGGGGCGGTTTTGTCGCAGAGAAGTCCCGATTGCTCAGTGATGAGACCATGTGCATTCTTCTCTCGAAAGTTTTCGCCCGCCGAGCGAAATTATGATGTCGGTAATCGGGAGCTCTTGGCTATGAAGTGGGCATTTGAGGAGTGGCGTCATTGGCTTGAGGGTGCTAGACATCAGGTGGTGGTCTTGACTGATCACAAGAATCTGATTTACCTTGAGTCTGCCAGGCGTCTGAATCCTAGACAGGCGCGCTGGTCGTTGTTTTTCTCCCGGTTTAATTTTGTGGTTTCATACTTGCCGGGTTCAAAAAATGTGAAGGCAGATGCCCTTTCTAGGAGTTTTGAGCCTGACTCCTCTGGTGATTCTGAGCCTATGGGTATCCTTAAGGATGGGGTGATTTTGTCTGCTGTCTCCCCAGACTTGCGACGTGCTTTGCAGGAGTTTCAGACTGATAGGCCTGATCGTTGTCCGCCTGGGAGACTGTTTGTTCCAGATGAGTGGACCAGTAGAGTCATCTCGGAGGTTCATTCTTCTGTGTTGGCAGGTCACCCTGGAATTTTTGGTACCAGAGATTTGGTGGCCAGGTCCTTCTGGTGGCCTTCCCTGTCTCGGGATGTGCGTACCTTTGTACAGTCTTGTGATGTTTGTGCTCGGGCCAAGCCTTGCTGTTCTCGGGCTAGTGGATTGTTGTTGTCCTTGCCTATTCCGAAGAGGCCGTGGACGCACATCTCTATGGACTTTATCTCGGACCTCCCGGTTTCTCAGAAAATGTCCGTCATTTGGGTGGTGTGTGACCGTTTTTCTAAGATGGTTCATTTGGTACCCTTGCCCAAATTGCCTTCTTCTTCTGAGTTGGTTCCTTTATTTTTTCAGAATGTGGTTCGTTTACATGGTATCCCGGAAAACATCGTTTCTGACAGGGGGTCTCAATTTGTGTCTAGGTTCTGGCAAGCGTTCTGTGCCAGGATGGGCATTGATTTGTCTTTTTCGTCTGCATTCCATCCTCAGACTAATGGCCAGACGGAGCGAACTAATCAGACCTTGGAGACTTATTTGAGGTGTTTTGTGTCTGCTGATCAGGATGATTGGGTCGCCTTTTTGCCGTTGGCAGAGTTTGCCCTCAATAATCGGGCCAGTTCTGCCACTCTGGTTTCTCCTTTCTTTTGCAATTCAGGGTTTCACCCTCGTTTTTCATCTGGCCAGGTGGAATCTTCGGATTGCCCTGGAGTGGACACGGTGGTGGATAGACTGCACCGGATTTGGAGTCATGTGGTGGACAATTTGAAGTTGTCTCAGGAGAAGACTCAGCAGTTTGCTAATCGTCATCGTCGTGTGGGTCATCATCTCCGTGTTGGGGACTTGGTGTGGTTATCTTCTCGTTTTGTCCCTATGAAGGTCTCTTCTAAGTTTAAACCTCGGTTCATAGGTCCTTATAAGATTTTGGAGATTCTTAATCCTGTATCTTTTCGTTTGGACCTACCAGCATCTTTCACCATTCATAATGTCTTCCATCGGTCGTTGTTGCGGAGGTACGAGGTACCGGTTGTTCCTTCTGTTGAGCCTCCTGCTCCTGTGTTGGTGGAGGGTGAATTGGAGTATGTTGTGGAGAAGATTTTGGACTCTTGCGTTTCCAGACGGAGACTTCAATATTTGGTTAAATGGAAGGGATACGGTCAGGAGGATAATTCTTGGGTGACTGCCTCCGATGTTCATGCCTCTGATTTGGTTCGCGCCTTTCATAGGGCGCATCCAGATCGCCCTGGTGGTTCTCATGAGGGTTCGGTGCCCCCTCCTTAAGGGGGGGGGTACTGTTGTGAATTCTGTTTTTGGGCTCCCTCTGGTGGTTACTGGTGGTACTGGCTGACTTTTGTCTTGTGTTTCCAGTGCACCTGTTCCCATCAGGAAACTGGGAGTTTCCTATTTAGTCTGGCTTCTCAGTCATTCTAGTGCCGGCAATCAATGTTACCAGAGCACCTCTGTTGCTTGCTACCTGCTCCAAGTCTGCAATTCAGCTAAGTTGGATCTTTGGCATTTTTTGTGTTTGTTTGTCCAGCATGCATTTATATTTCTCTTGCTGCTGGAAGCTCTAGTGATCTGAAATTACTACTCCGGTGTCATGAGTTGATAACGGAGTTAAAGTAATTTCAGGATGGCTGTTTAGGGTTTTGAAGTGACCGCGAAGTCCTCTTTTGTATTTTCTGCTATCTAGTCAGAGGGCCTCTCTTTGCTGAATCTATATTCATACTGCGTACGTGTTTTCCTCTTACCTAACCGTTATTATATGTGGGGGGCTACTATCACTTTTGGGGTTTCCCTGGAGGCAAGCCAGGTCTGTGTATTCCTCTACTAGGGGTAGTTAGATCTCCGGCTGGTGCAAGGTGTCTAGGGATAATCGTAGGCACACCCCCTGGCTACTATTAGTTGCATGTTAGGTTCAGCGTCGCGGTCATCTGAGATTCCATCTTCCTAGAGCTAGTCCGTTTTTGCCTGAGTCCCTGCCATTGGGAACCATGACATATAATACAGGATGTAACTCAGGATCAGTTATGTAATGTATGTACACAGTGACTGCACCAGCAGAATAGTGAGTGCAGCTCTAGGGTATAATACAGGATGTAACTCAGGATCAGTAATGTAATGTGTGTACACAGTGACTGCACCAGCAGAATAGTGAGTGCAGCTCTGGAGTATAATACAGGATGTAACTCAGGATCAGTAATGTAATGTGTGTACACAGTGACTGCACCAGCAGAATAGTGAGTGCAGCTCTAGGGTATAATACAGGATGTAACTCAGGATCAGTAATGTAATGTATGTACACAGTGACTGCACCAGCAGAATAGTGAGTGCAGCTCTGGGGTATAATACAGGGTGTAACTCAGGATCAGTAATGTAATGTATGTACACAGTGACTGCACCAGCAGAATAGTGAGTGCAGCTCTGGGGTATAATACAGGATGTAACTCAGGATCAGTAATGTAATGTATGTACACAGTGACTGCACCAGCAGAATAGTGAGTGCAGCTCTGGGGTATAATACAGGATGTAACTCAGGATCAGTAATGTAATGTATGTACACAGTGACTGCACCAGCAGAATAGTGAGTGCAGCTCTAGGGTATAATACAGGATGTAACTCAGGATCAGTAATGTAATGTATGTACACAGTGACTGCACCAGCAGAATAGTGAGTGCAGCTCTGGGGTATAATACAGGATATAACTCAGGATCAGTAATGTAATGTATGTACACAGTGACTGCACCAGCAGACTAGTGAGTGCAGCTCTGGGGTATAATACAGGATGTAACTCAGGATCAGTAATGTAATGTATGTACACAGTGACTGCACCAGCAGAATAGTGAGTGCAGCTCTAGGGTATAATACAGGATGTAACTCAGGATCAGTAATGTAATGTATGTACACAGTGACTGCACCAGCAGAATAGTGAGTGCAGCTCTGGGGTATAATACAGGATGTAAGTCAGGATCAGTAATGTAATGTATGTACACAGTGACTGCACCAGCAGAATAGTGAGTGCAGCTCTGGGGTATAATAAAGGATGTAACTCAGGATCAGTAATGTAATGTATGTACACAGGAATGATTGCAGATACCTTTTCTTTCCTGTTAGTAAATTATTGCCTGCAGGTAGACATAAGTTTGAAACAATCTACATTTTGTCATCAGGCTTCTTCCATTGATTTTGGTGTCAGTTTTGGTATTTTTTATTTTGCAATCTTTCAACCTTGTTGCATAATGAAGAATTGCTGTATGTTGACTGGGAATATGTTAGTGTTACATAAATAATGGTAAAGTAGTATAATAACCCTTCCCACGCAGCCGGCACCGCACAATGCTGCGCAGCACCCGCCATTGAATCAGCCTATGAAAACGCTCATAGTGCGGCCTTGAAAGAAGGCTGAAAGCGCTCAGTATATGGCTGCCAAGGACAGAACAAATCTCCTCCCGGCTTCTCTGCACTCCTGAATATCTCGCATCCGCCTTCTCTTTATAGTCATTGACCTGACACTTTTTTGTATTTTCTATTGTTCTAAATTCTCAATATCTGCGTTAACCCTTAAATAGGGTGAAATGATAGGGCCTGACTTAGTGTAATGCCAGTGGCTTATTTATTAAATCAACCGCCATCAATGGCAACCTGTCAGGTTCTCAAAGCGCAGGTTGGCAGCAGTGTCCTGACTGGTTCGTACGGTAATTGTTCTGCCTTCATTTTATAATTTCAAGTTTTGGGTAAAGTTAGTTGTCAGCTAATCTGGCCGAGATAAACGTGGCTGACTCCTAGAATGGACGTTCTGCTAGTAAAGGTATTACCTCCATATTGTTGGGCTCTTGTTATGTGGTCTCTGTAAGGCAGTATTATGCTGGCACTGTATGGTATAATTTTTTATATCTTTACCTCTTCTACTGTAGATTAGGAAACCTTTTCTTTTTTCATCTGCTGCATTTCCTGAAAAATTAACTACATGTACATACATTACATTACTGATCCTGAGTTACACCCTGTATTATACCCCAGAGCTGCACTCACTATTCTGCTGGTGCAGTCACTGTGTACATACATTACTGATCCTGAGTTACACCCTGTATTATACCCCAGAGCTGCACTCACTATACTGCTGGTACAGTCACTGTGTACATACATTACATTACTGATCCTGAGTTACATCCTGTATTATACCCCAGAGCTGCACTCACTATTCTGCTGGTGCACTCACTGTGTACAAACATTACATTACTGATCCTGAGTTACATCCTGTATTATACCCCAGAGCTGCACTCACTATTCTGCTGGTGCAGTCACTGTGTACATACATTACATTACTGATCCTGAGTTACATCCTGTATTATACCTCAGAGCTGCACTCACTATTCTGCTGGTGCAGTCACTGTGTACATACATTACATTACTGATCCCGAGTTACATCCTGTATTATACCCCAGAGCTGCACTCACTATTCTGCTGGTGCAGTCACTGTGTACATACATTACATTACTGATCCTGAGTTACATTGTGTATTATACTCCAGAGCTGCACTCACTATTCTGCTGGTGCAGTCACTGTGTACATACATTACATTACTGATCCTGAGTTACAGCCTGTATTATACTCCAGAGCTGCACTCACTATTCTGCTGGTGCAGTCACTGTGTACATACATTACATTACATTACTGATCCTGAGTTACACCCTGTATTATACCCCAGAGCTGCACTCACTATTCTGCTGGTGCAGTCACTGTGTACATACATTACTGGTCCTGTACTGATCCTCAGTTACATCTTACCATGGTACTGTGCCATCTACCGCGATCCACCTGCGTGGCCTTGACACTGAACAGGTTAAAGTTCCCTTGATTCTTTGCAGATCCTTACTTATGTGCCAGTCATTGTCTCACTAACCCCTCATCTCTGTATTTGCAGAGTTGCTTGCGTACGTGTTTCCATGACAACCACTTTGCTTTCTTCTCCACCCCCCCCTTCCCCCTCCTCCCTTCCCATCTTTCCCTTTAATACATCCCAGTAAAGAGCTTTAATACTGCTGCTGAAAGCTTGTAAACATGCACTATCCAACTAGTCACTGGAGCCAGGGATGACAGCCTGTTATCCGGAGTCTTCAGGCCGACAAAAGCTGCTAAATGTATTCTGGAGAGCGGCTATAAACAGAGCGCGCCGCCATTTATAGTACTGACCGCACAAAACAACTGCTCATAAATAGTCAAAGATTGTGGATTTAGGGCAAAAAGTTATCAGCTAAAAGAATCCTCTATGACATTCTAATTCAGAACCTGAGAAACATTTATGGTGACATCAAGTTCTATTTTTCAGAAAATATTATTTGGCCGGGGTAGACTATTCCTGGGTGGATGTATGAACTACGTTTAGAAAGATTAGGAAATGGTTACAAGTAGAGGGAGCATTGAAAGATCCAAAGGGCCATGCCATGCCTGAACAGATCGTTGGGCAATTTCTCTGGTACCTTTTTCGGTCACTTTCCCTTCACTTCGACTTGTAGCTTGGATCTAGTTTGCTACTCTATCCCTATGTCTGGCCAATGTAGGGTGACTTGTTGTACACCCGATTTGGCACCTAGAACTTAGGGCGAATTATCTAAAATTTGCACATGCACATTCAATAAAAGTCATCAGAAATGGACAATTTCGACAATCGTGAATAATTGTCGGCCATTTTGGTGAATCAATTGTACTTTTCGAAATATTCAAAGTCTTTCAACATACCGGTCATGTTGGATTTTTTTTGGGATGAGGTGATGATAACCAAAATTATCCCAGATGTATTTTGGGCCATCGATGAACAATGGTTCATCTATCCAGTAATTATGTGTCGGACTATTTTTATTTGGGGGCTCGATCACTGATCATTGGAAAGGTTGTGAAATCGAAACCATTGGTGTCTCTGTTAGGAACTACTGGATTCAAGTGGTCAAGTCCCAATATATGTCACGTACAAACCCAAGGGGTGCATGACATATCTCTTGGGGGTTCTTCCAGTAGCTTTCGAGGTACTTTAAGTGCTTGAGTTAGAAACGTTGGTCTTGACGAATGTTACTATGGATCATTTCGTCGCGACTCACAGACCGTACTAATCAACCTTATTTCAGAAGATTTGGCTGTGACCAGTTCTGATTGGATTTTGATTATTATCCATCTGACTGAAGTTTGTATCCAGCTTTGATTGTGATTCCCGATCCTGATATCATCTTCAAACTCCGATCATCTTCTTAACTTCCATCTTTGATTTTGCCTTCTCAGTTACAGTTGACTGCTGGGTGTCCAACTATTGAGGCTCCCACAAATATCCAGAACAAAGAATGAAGTCGAGGTTGATCATGCGTACTTCATTCTTAATAGGACCACCGGAAATTGCCAAACTCTCTGCCGGCTGGTCTTCGTCACTCCCATTAATGAGCAAACAGCAATTCGCCCATGATCCAACGCTGCCTTTTTCACACAGGGTTCTTCAGAACCCCAATTTCTGGGGTTGGTGGCAGATCTAGTGATCAAGACGTTTTCATCTATCACATGCATAGGGAGTATCTTCCAAACTTGAGAAGACCCCTTTGAGTTTGGCAAGTTGGTTACTGCCAATATGTCCACCTGATTCTCCCCCAACAAATGATACAAGGTAGTTTGAATTAAACTCAGATCCTTTTGATCTCTGTCGAGATAAGCCTCTGCCAGATAAATATCTGTCGGCAATTTTTCTCCCCTCTCCCCATTGAAAGCACAAGAGCAATCTATGAATTGCTAAGCGTTCATAGATCATTAGTCGTTCAGACCCTCTTTGGTCATGTACAAGAGAAGAAGCTGCTCCGTAATGATCAGTAACCACCGGAGACTTTTCTATTTCTCTACTTTTTTTGTGATGATTTAAATTGTAGCCTGAAGATTTAGCTTGTGATCGCTGCAAAAGACATCATAGGTGCTTGACATCAAAGCATTAAATCGCCATCAAGCACCCCCCGTCTCCATCAAAGCCATCACACTCTGCTAGTTATATACCTTGTGCCAGCAAAAAACTTTGATGAATCATTTGCTGTATATAAAATAAATCAGAATATCAGAAAATAGCCTCCTATTTATAGCAAGAATGAACCAAGGGAAAGTCTACAGTGAAGGATCAGCGATTCGAGTATCTCAGATTGCGGCGGTAACAATGGCCTAATTATTTATTGGCATCTGTGGCACGAAATAACAAGCCGGAGAGGAGTCCAACAAAAGACGACAGAACCCAATGCCAGCTTTTTGGGGTTTTTTTATATGAAAAGTTAATTAACAGGATGAAAAAATACTGTGAACTTCCTTTTCTTTGCTTAACCAGTGAAAAGATATATATATATATATAT
This sequence comes from Ranitomeya variabilis, assembly GCF_051348905.1. Classification (NCBI taxonomy): domain Eukaryota; kingdom Metazoa; phylum Chordata; class Amphibia; order Anura; family Dendrobatidae; genus Ranitomeya; species Ranitomeya variabilis. Next base: position 22,434,714 of record NC_135238.1, read on the forward strand.
ATATATATATATATATATATATATATATATATATATATATATACAGTACAAAGCAAAAGTTTGGACACACCTTCTCATTTAAAGATTTTTCTGTATTTTCATGACTATGAAAATTGTACATTCACACTGAAGGCATCAAAACTATGAATTAACACATGTGGAATTCTATCCATAACAAAAAAGTGTGAAACAACTGAAATTATATCTTATATTCTAGGTTCTTCAACGTAGCCACCCTTTGGTTTGATGACTGCTTGGCATTCTCTTGATGAGCTTCAAGAATAAGTCACCGGGAATGGTTTTCACTTCACAGGTGTACCCTGTCAGGTTTAATAAGTGGGATTTCTTGCCTTATAAATGGGGTTGGGACCATCAGTTGTGTTGAGCAGAAGTCTGGTGGATACACGGCTGATAGTCCTACTGAATAGACTGTTAGAATTTGTATTATGGCAAGAAAAAACAAGTGGCCATCATTACTTTAAGAAATGAAGATCAGTCAGTCCGAAAAATTGGGAAAACTTTGAAAGTGTCCCCAAGTGCAGTTGAAAAAACCATGATGAGCTACAAAGAGACTGGCTCACATGAGGACCGCTGTTATGGACCTGGTGGTTAGGAGCACCCGGAATGACCTGATGGTTAAACTAGAAATCGGGACAAGCTCTGGGGAAGTGGAAACTCTACTGACCGCAAACCCTACTCCTATCACACACACTAGAAATAGCCGTGGAGCGTTCCTAACTCTCCCTAGACTCCTCTTCACAGCCTAAGAGCTAACTACCCCTAAAGATAGAAATAAAAGCCTACCTTGCCTCAGAGAAATTCCCCAAAGGAAAAGGCAGCCCCCCACAAATATTGACGGTGAGTTAAGAGGAAAGTCACAAACATAGGAATGAAACAGGTTTTAGCAAAGGAGGCCAAATCTTACTAAATAGTCAGAGGATAGGAAAGGGAACTTTGCGGTCAGTACAAAAAACTACAAAAACCACGCAGAGTGTGCAAAAAGACCTCCACACCGACTCACGGTGTGGAGGTGCAACTCTGCACCCCCAGAGCTTCCAGCTAGCAAGGAAATATCATGATAGCAAGCTGGACTAGAACTTAGCATGTACTAAGAAATATATTCAGAAAGCAATGAACAACAAATGAACTAGCAGGAACTTAGCTTCTGCTGAAGTAGACAGGTCATCAGAGAAATCCAAGAGAGATCTGAACCAGTACTGAGACAATGACAGCTGGCATGAAGTAATGATCTGAGTGGAGTTAAATAGGGAATTCAGCAGAGCAATAAAGGAGGCCAGCTGAGAAGCCAACCTCAAGGACCAGCAGTTCCACTCAAAGCCACCAGAGGGTGTCCAAGGACAGAACTTACCAAAGTACCATTCATGACCACAGGAGGGAGCCCGAGAACGGAATTCACAACAGTACCCCCCCTTGAGGAGGGGTCACCGAACCCTCACCAGAGCCCCCAGGCCGATCAGGACGAGCCAAATGAAAGGCACGAAATAAATCGGCAGCATGGACATCAGAGGCAACAACCCAGGAATTATCCTCCTGACCATAACCCTTCCATTTAACCAGGTACTGAAGCTTCAGTCTCGAAATACGAGAATCCAAAATCTTCTCCACCACATACTCCAACTCCCCCTCGACCAACACCGGAGCAGGAGGATCAACGGAAGGAACCATAGGCGCCACATATCTCCGCAACAACGACCTATTGGATTATGGATGGCAAAAGAAGCTGGAAGGACCAAACGAAATGACACAGGATTGAGAATTTCAGAAATCTTATAAGGACCAATGAAACGAGGCTTAAACTTAGGAGAAGAAACCTTCATAGGAACATGACGAGAAGACAACCAAACCAAATCATCCCCAACACGAAGTCGGGGACCAACACAGCGACGGCGGTTAGCGAAACGTTGAGCCTTCTCCTGGGACAACGTCAAATTGTCCACTACGTGAGTCCAAATTTGCTGCAACCTGTCCACCACAGAATCCACACCAGGACAGTCTGAAGGCTCAACCTGCCCTGACGAAGAACGAGGATGAAAACCAGAATTACAAAAAAAAGCCGAAACCAAAGTAGCCGAACTAGCCCGATTATTAAGGGCGAACTCAGCCAATGGCAAGAAGGTCACCCAATCATCCTGATCAGCAGAAACAAAGCATCTCAGATAGGTTTCCAAGGTCTGATTGGTTCGTTCGGTTTGGCCATTTGTCTGAGGGTGGAAAGCCGAAGAAAAAGACAAATCAATGCCCATCTTAGCACAAAAGGACCGCCAAAACCTAGAAACAAACTGGGAACCTCTGTCCGACACAATGTTCTCCGGAATGCCATGCAAACGAACCACATGCTGAAAAAATAATGGAACCAAATCAGAGGAAGAAGGTAATTTAGGCAAGGGTACCAAATGGACCATCTTAGAAAAGCGATCACAAACCACCCAGATGACAGACATCCTTTGAGAGACAGGAAGATCAGAAATAAAATCCATGGAAATATGCGTCCAGGGCCTCTTCGGGACCGGCAAAGGCAAAAGTAACCCACTGGCACGAGAATAGCAATGTTTGGCCCGAGCACAAGTCCCACAGGACTGCACAAAAGAACGCACATCCCGTGACAAGGAAGGCCACCAAAAGGACCTAGCCACCAAATCTCTGGTACCAAAAATCCCAGGATGACCAGCCAACACCGAACAATGAACCTCAGAAATAACTCTACTAGTCCATCTATCAGGGACAAACAGTTTCTCCGCTGGACAACGGTCAGGTCTATCAGCCTGAAACTCCTGCAGCGCCCGCCGCAAATCAGGGGAGATGGCAGACAGAATCACCCCCTCTTTGATAATACCAGCCGGCTCAGGGACTCCCGGAGAATCAGGCACAAAACTCCTAGAAAGGGCATCAGCCTTCACATTCTTAGAACCCGGAAGGTATGAGACCACAAAATCGAAACGGGAGAAAAACCGCGACCATCGAGCCTGTCTAGGATTCAACCGCTTGGCAGACTCGAGATAAGTCAGATTCTTGTGATCCGTCAAGACCACCTCGCGATGTTTGGCTCCCTCAAGCCAATGTCGCCACTCCTCGAATGCCCACTTCATAGCCAACAACTCCCGATTGCCAAGATCATAATTACGCTCAGCAGGCGAAAACTTTCTAGAAAAGAAAGCACAAGGCTTCATCACAGAGCCATCAGAACTTCTTTGAGACAAAACAGCCATTGCTCCAATCTCAGAAGCATCAACCTCGACCTGAAAAGGGAGCAAAACATCTGGCTGACGCAACACAGGGGCCGAAGAAAAATGACGTTTCAGCTCCTGAAACGCCTCAACGGCCGCAGAAGACCAATTCACCACATCAGCACCTTTCTTGGTCAAATCAGTCAAAGGCTTAACCACACTAGAAAAATTAGCGATGAAGCGACGATAAAAATTAGCAAAGCCCAGGAATTTCTGAAGACTCTTCACAGATGTAGGTTGAGTCCAATGATAAATGGCCTGAACTTTAACAGGGTCCATCTCGATAGTAGAAGGGGAAAAAATGAAGCCCAAAAAGGAAACCTTCTGAACTCCGAAGAGACATTTAGACCCCTTCACAAACAAGGAATTAGCACGAAGGACAAGGAATACCATCCTGACCTTCACATGAGACTCCCAATCATCCGAAAAGACTAAAATATCATCCAAATATACAATCATGAATCTATCCAGATACTTTCGGAAGATGTCGTGCATAAAGGACTGAAACACAGATGGAGCATTAGAAAGCCCGAATGGCATCACCAGGTACTCAAAATGGCCCTCGGGCGTATTAAATGCTGTTTTCCATTCATCGCCCTGTTTAATACGCACAAGATTATACGCCCCTCGAAGGTCAATCTTGGTGAACCAACTAGCCCCCTTAATCCGAGCAAACAAATCAGACAGTAGAGGCAAAGGGTACTGAAATTTGACCGTGATTTTATTGAGAAGGCGGAAATCTATACAGGGTCTCAGAGAACCATCCTTCTTGGCCACAAAAAAGAACCCTGCTCCCAACGGTGACGAAGACGGGCGAACATGCCCTTTCTCCAAGGACTCCTTTATATAACTCCGCATAGCGGCATGTTCTGGCACAGATAAATTGAAAAGTCGGCCCTTAGGGAACTTACTACCAGGAATCAAATTAATAGCACAATCACAATCCCTATGAGGAGGTAGGGCACTGGATTTGGGCTCATCAAATACATCCCGGTAATCCGACAAAAACTCAGGGACTTCAGAAGGAGTGGAAGAAGAAATTGACATCAAAGGAACATCACCATGTACCCCTTGACAACCCCAACTAGACACAGACATTGATTTCCAATCCAATACTGGATTATGAACCTGTAGCCATGGCAAACCCAACACGACAACATCATGCAAATTATACAACACCAAAAAGCGAATATCTTCCTGATGTGCAGGAGCCATGCACATGGTCAACTGAGTCCAGTACTGAGGTTTATTCTTGGCCAATTGCGTAGCATCAATTCCCCTTAATGGAATAGGATACTGCAAAGGCTCCAAGGAAAAACCACAGCGCCTGGCAAACTCCAAGTCCAAGTCCATCAAGTTCAGGGCAGAGCCCGAATCCACAAATGCCATAACAGAGTAGGACGACAAAGAGCAAATCAGAGTAACAGATAAGAGAAATTTAGGCTGTACAGTACTAATGGTGACAGACCTAGCGAACCGCTTAGTGCGCTTAGGACAATCAAAGATAGCATGAGTGGAGTCACCACAGTAAAAACACAGCCCATTCTGACGTCTGTATTCTTGCTGTTCAGTTCTGGTCAAAGTCCTATCACATTGCATAAGTTCAGGCCTCTGCTCAGAGGACACTGCCAAATGGTGCACAACTTTACGCTCGCGTAAACGCCGATCAATCTGAATGGCCAAGGACATTGACTCATTCAGACCAGCAGGCTTGGGGAACCCCACCATAACATCCTTAAGGGCTTCAGAAAGACCCTTTCTGAAAATTGCTGCCAGGGCACACTCATTCCATTGAGTAAGCACAGACCACTTTCTAAACTCCTGGCAATATACCTCCACTTCATCCTGACCCTGGCACAGAGCCAGCAAGATTTTGTCTGCCTGATCCACTGAATTTGGTTCATCATATAGCAATCCAAGCGCCAGAAAAAACGCATCTACATTAAGCAATGCAGGATCTCCTGGCGCAAGTGAGAATGCCCAGTCTTGAGGGTTGCCACGCAACAAAGAAATAATAATCTTTACTTGCTGAATGGGGTCACCAGAGGTGCGGGGTTTCAGAGCAAGAAACAGTCTACAATTATTTTTGAAATTCAGAAACTTAGATCTATCCCCAGAAAACAAATCAGGAATTGGAATTCTAGGCTCTAACATCGGATTCTGAACTACATAATTTTGAATACTTTGTACCCTTGCAGTGAGTTGATCCACACAAGAGGACAGACCTTGAATATCCATATCTACACCTGAGTCCTGAACCACCCAGAGGTTAAGGGGAAAAGAAAGACAAAACACACTGCAAAGAAAAAAAAATGGCTCAGAACTTCTCTTATCCCTCTTCTGAGATGCATTAACACTTTGTGGGCCAGCTGTACTGTTATGGACCTGGTGGTTAGGAGCACCCGGAATGACCTGATGGTTAAACTAGAAATCGGGACAAGCTCTGGGGAAGTGGGAACTCTACTGACCGCAAACCCTACTGCTATCACACACACTAGACGCCTCTTCACAGCCTAAGAGCTAACTACCCCTAAAGATAGAAATAAAAGCCTACCTTGCCTCAGAGAAATTTCCCAAAGGAAAAGGCAGCCCCCCACAAATATTGACGGTGAGTTAAGAGGAAAGTCACAAACATAGGAATGAAACAGGTTTTAGCAAAGGAGGCCAAATCTTACTAAATAGTCAGAGGATAGGAAAGGGAACTTTGCGGTCAGTACAAAAAACTACAAAAACCACGCAGAGTGTGCAAAAAGACCTCCACACCGACTCACGGTGTGGAGGTGCAACTCTGCACCCCCAGAGCTTCCAGCTAGCAAGGAAATATCATGATAGCAAGCTGGACTAGAACTTAGCATGTACTAAGAAATATATTCAGAAAGCAATGAACAACAAATGAACTAGCAGGAACTTAGCTTCTGCTGAAGTAGACAGGTCATCAGAGAAATCCAAGAGAGATCTGAACCAGTACTGAGACATTGACAGCTGGCATGAAGTAACGATCTGAGTGGAGTTAAATAGGCAATTCAGCAGAGCAATAAACGAGGCCAGCTGAGAAGCCAACCTCAAGGACCAGCAGTTCCACTCAAAGCCACCAGAGGGTGTCCAAGGACAGAAGTCACCAAAGTACCATTCATGACCACAGGAGGGAGCCCGAGAACGGAATTCACAACAGACAGCCCCAGGAAAGGAAGACCAAGAGTCACCTCTGCTTCTGAGGATAAGTTTATCCGAGTCACCAGATTCAGAAATCGCAGGTTAACAGCAGCTCAGATTAGAGACCAGGTCAACGCCACACAGAATTCTAGCAGCAGACACATCTCTACAACAACTGTTAAGAGGAGACTTTGTGCAGCAGGCCTTCATGGTAAAATAGCTGCTAGAAAACCACTGCTAAGGACAGGCAATATGCAGAGGAGGCTTGTTTGGGCTAAAGAACACAAGGAATGGACATTAGACCAGTGGAAATCTGTGCTTTGGTCTGATGAGTCCCAATTTGAGATCTTTGGTTCCAACCACCGTGTCTGTGCGATGCAGAAAAGGTGAACGGATGGACTCTACATGCCTGGTTCCCACCGTGAAGCATGGAGGAGGAGGTGTGATGGTGTGCGGGTGCTTTGCTGGTGACACTGTTGGGGATTTATTCAAAATTGAAGGCATACAGAACCAGCATGGCTACCACAGCATCTTGCAGCGGCATGCTGTTCCGTCCGGTTTGCATTTAGTTGGACCATCATTTATTTTTCAACAGGACAATGACCCGAAACACACCTCCAGGCTGTATAAGGGCTATTTGGCCAAGAGGGAGAGTGATGGGGTGCTACGCCAGTTGACCTGGCCTCCACAGTCACCAGATCTGAACCAAATCGAGATGGTTTGGGGTGAGCTGGACCGCAGAGTGAAGGCAAAAGGGCCAACAAGTGCTAAGCATCTCTGGGAACTCCTTCAAGATTGTTGGAACACCATTCCCGGTGACTACCTCTTGAAGCTCATCAAGAGAATGCCAAGAGTGTGCAAAGCAGTCATCAAAGCAAAAGGTGGCTACTTTGAAGAACCTAGAATATAAGACATAATTTCAGTTGTTTCACACTTTTTTGTTAAGTATATAATTCCACATGTGTTAATTCATAGTTTCGATGCCTTCAGTGTGAATGTACAATTTTCATAGTCATGAAAATACAGAAAAATCTTTAAATGAGAAAGTGTGTCCAAACTTTTGGTCTGTACTTTTTATATATAGCTCATAGACATTTACTATTCACTAATTAAATCTGTCTTATGTGTGTCATTTCCATAGTCTTGTACATAGGAGCAGTATTATAGTAGTTATATTCTTGTACATAGGGGCAGTATTATAGTAGTTATATTCTTGTACATAGGGGCAGTATTCTAGTAGTTATATTCTTGTACATTGGAGCAGTATTCTAGTAGTTATATTCTTGTACATAGGAGCAGTATTATAGTAGTTATATTCTTGTACATAGGGGCAGTATTATAGTAGTTATATTCCTGTACATATGAGCAGTATTATAGTAGTTATATTCTTGTACATAGGAGCAGTATTACAGTAGTTATATTCTTGTACATAGGAGCAGTATTATAGTAGTTATATTCTTGTACATAGGAGCAGTATTATAGTAGTTATATTCTTGTACATAGGGGCAGTATTATAGTAGTTATATTCTTGTACATAGGAGCAGTATTATAGCAGTTATATTCTTGTACATAGGAGCAGTATTATAGTAGGGTATATTCTTGTTCATAAGGGCAGTATTATAGTAGTTATATTCTTGTACATAGGGGCAGTAGTATAGTAGTTATATTCTTGTACATAGGGGACAGTATTATAGCACCGGTAGTTATATTCTTGTACATAGGGGCAGTATTATAGTAGTTATATTCTTGTACATTGTACATAGGAGCAGTATTATAGTAGTTATATTCTTGTACATATGAGCAGTATTATAGTAGTTATATTCTTGTACATAGGGGCAGTATTATAGTAGTTATATTCTTGTACATAGGAGCAGTATTATAGTAGTTATATTCGTGTACATAGGGGGCAGTATTATAGTAGTTATATTCTTGTACATTGGGGACAGCATTATAGTAGTTATATTCTTGTACATAGGGGGCAGTATTATAGTAGTTATATTCTTGTACATAGGGGCAGTATTATAGTAGTTATATTCTTGTACATAGGGGCAGTATTATAGTAGTAATATTCTTGTACATAGGGGCAGTATTATAGCAGTTATATTCTTGTATATAGGGGGCAGTATTATAGTAGTTATATTCTTGTACATAGGAGCAGTATTATAGTAGTTATATTCTTGTACATAGGGGCAGTATTATAGCAGTTATATTCTTGTACATAGGGGCAGTATTATAGTTATATTCTTGTACATAGGAGCAGTATTATAGTAGTTATATTCTTGTACATAGGGGGCAGTATTATAGTAGTTATATTCTTGTACATAGGAGCAGTATTATAGTAGTTATATTCTTGTACATAGGGCAGTATTATAGTAGTTATATTCTTGTATGTATGGGGCAGTATTATAGTAGTTATATTCTTGTACATAGGGCAGTATTATAGTAGTTATATTCTTGTATATATGGGGCAGTATTATAGTAGTTATATTCTTGTATATATGGGGCAGTATTGTGGTAGTTATATTCTTGTATATAGGAGCAGTATTATAGTAGTTATATTCTTGTACATAGGGTGCAGTATTGTAGTTATATTCTTGTACATAGGGGGCAGTATTGTAGTTATATTCTTGTACATAGGAACAGTATTATAGTAGTTATATTCTTGTACATAGGTGCAGTATTATAGTAGTTATATTCTTGTACATAGGGGCAGTAGTATAGTAGTTATATTCTTGTACATAGGAACAGTATTATAGTAGTTATATTCTTGTACATAGGGGCAGTAGTATAGTAGTTATATTCTTGTACATAGGAACAGTATTATAGTAGTTATATTCTTGTACATAGGGGCAGTATTATAGTAGTTATATTCTTGTACATAGGGGCAGTATTATAGTAGGTGTATTCTTGTATATAGGGGGCAGTATTGTAGTAGTTATATTCATGTACATAGGAGCAGTATTATAGTAGTTATATTCTTGTACATGGGAACAGTATTATAGTAGTTATATTCTTGTACATAGGGGCAGTATTATAGTAGGTGTATTCTTGTATATAGGGGGCAGTATTGTAGTAGTTATATTCATGTACATAGGAGGAGTATTATAGTAGTTATATTCATGTACATAGGAGCAGTATTATAGTAGTTATATTCTTGTACATAGGAACAGTATTATAGTAGTTATATTCTTGTACATAGGGGGCAGTATTATAGTAGGTGTATTCTTGTATATAGGGATCAGTATTATAGTAGTTATATTCTTGTATATAGGGGCAGTATTATAGTAGTTATAATCTTGTACATAGGGGGCAGTATTAGAGTAGTTATATTCTTGTACATAGGGGGCAGTATTATAGTATTTATATTCTTGTACATAGGAACAGTATTATAGTAGTTATATTCTTGAACATAAAGGAAAAAAAAACAAAAAAAAAAACAACAAGGCGCCCCCAATGTGTCACACTGTATATGAAAGAATACAGTCCTTAGTAGGGAATGTGCTCACCTATTGAAGTTGTGAACCTAGGTCACAACTCCCATGCAGGCATAACCGTAGCAGCAGGTCTCCACGAAAATCCAAAAGGATGTTGAGGGTAGTAGTTTTAGGCAAACTGAAGACCGCGCACACGAGGTAGATTCTAGGATGTTTATTGAAGCCTACGCGTTTCAAGAGCTTTCTTGCTCTCTTCTTCAGGATGCCCTGTACATAGGAACAGTATTATAGTAGTTATATTCTTGTACATAGGAACAGTATTATAGTAGTTATATTCTTGTACATAGGGGCAGTATTATAGTAGTTATATTCTTGTACATAGGAACAGTATTATAGTAGTTATATTCTTGTACATAGGAACAGTATTATAGTAGTTATATTCTTGTACATAGGGGCAGTATTATAGTAGGTGTATTCTTGTATATAGGGGGCAGTATTGTAGTTATATTCTTGCACATAGGGGCAGTATTATAGTAGCTATATTCAAGATAAGTGATGTATGTACACATTGATGCCATCAGTAGAACAGTGAGTGCAGCTCTGAGGTATATTACAGGTTGTATCTGCTTTTTCTTTGTACATTGCAGTCCTCAGTCTGACGTCCAGCTTCATGGAGGATCTCATCTTGTAGAGATGCTTGGATGTGGGTTTTCTGCTGGTGAGGTCGAGCTTTTAATCTTTTCAGAAGCCGGATGGAAGCTGGCGACTGTGATGAGCTCCCCATAGGAAACTTGTTGATCCGCCATCCTGGATCCTATTTGCAGGGGAGAGAATTAGCCAAGAATACAGCGGCCGCTCACGGTGGTAGAGATGGCAGGAGAGTATTGTGCACACATGGCAAATCCTACATAGTCATCTGCCAGGAATGGACGACTCCACCAGAATAATACATGTGCTATAAATACTGCATATGTGTATAATCAGGAGTGCAGTGCGATAAATCATACATACAAGTGTTTTAGTTATATCAATAATGTAAGAAGTTACAGCCTTGCATTATAATAAATAATCAACCTCAAGTATGATGTGAATTATTCAGAGTCCGCCGAGATCCTGCAGGAATTGAGGTTGGGCAGGTTCCTTGCACCTCTCGCTGGTGAGTGATGAGTGGTACCCGGGCACCTGGTTTCATCCAAGGGTCTCATTGTCCGACTGTAATATTGATCGAGGCGAAACCATCTTGGGGTCTCTACTCTATGAAACTGCTGCAAAAAGTGGTTCTATGGGTACATAAGAATGGAGCAGTCAGGCACCGCTTTCTTTACCTGAGTGGCTTAATTCTGAGAAGGTGCGGAAGTTAAAGAGGTTTACCCCTCTGTACGTTTATAGCATAGCAATATGTGAGATCGGCGGCGATCCGTTGGGGGATCTATTAGCCGTGCTTGGCGTCACTCCTTCTTCAGTCATGGGCTCCCATGTCTCCTGACCAATGCCTATCCGTCATGAAGCCTGGGAAAGATGCAGGTAATTAATTAGCTCTGTACCTTTTTTAGTAGTACTATACTATCCTTAAAGGGAGTCTCTCTGCTCAAACTGACAATATATATTAAGTGTGTAGCCTTGTAGGGAACACAGCCCCTATAAATATTGCACCTTTAGGATTCTAATCGCTGCCTCCGTTTTGCAAAAACTAAGGTTCAATCAAATATTCAAATTAGAGTACGTGATGCACCCTGAATGTGGCCAAGAGGTTCAGTGCACAGCTCCACCCACTAGTTTTGCATAACCCCGCCCCCTCACTGGTGTTTGACAGCACTGTCTGCAGAGAAAGCTCAGACAAGTAAGACCTGTCAATCACCAGTGAGGGAGACGGGATCATGTAATACTAGTGGGTGGAGCTTTGCACTGAGCCTCTTGGCCACACTCGGGGTACACCGAGCACCCTAATTAGCATATTTTATTAAACCTATTTTTTTTTGCAGAACAAAGTCAGCCATTAGAGAACTTAACATGCAATATTCCTAGGGTCTGTATCCCTTACAAGGCTACGGGGTTAGTTCATATTGCCAGTTTGGACTCCCTTTACATCACCATACCAGTAATGGCTTTCTAAAGATTTTCCACATTGAAATAGGTCTTAGAAGAAAAAGGGAAAAAAAAATAAAGTAGTGTGGTTCTGTAAAGAGTCAAGGGGGCGGTCACTGTCTCCTCCAGAGTCAAGTAGTCCTGGTGTTATATGGCAGCGCCGGAGGCATTCAGCATAAGCGGAGTGAAGCAAGGAGTACGGGCTTCTACTTCAAGAGCAGGCGCTCTGTTAATGAGGTGTCAGATAAAAAGGGAACATCGTCTTCAGTGTTATATCGAGCTTCAATAATGTCCATTGTAGAATATATACGTTTTTCCCTGTCTGGAAGCAATAAACGGGATGAACCCCTCAATTACTGGGTCTATCGGGAGCGTGACCCCAGCGGTCTGAGCAGCTTCTCTCCTGCCAGGAATAAATTTAGATTATTTCCTCCCAGTACAAGATTGATGAGGAATTAGCGCTCTTCTCTTGTCGCTCCTCATTTGTCTCTACTCTGATTCTTTTTGCCCTAATCACTTGTGATTTCTCATTGCTCGGGGTACTTATTGATTTTTCACTGCTCTGTGATCCTTCCCAATTTGTGCATTTGGACATAAAAGTCAAAGATTAAGTTCGCTGACCGCACATATAATTTCTGAATGGAAATGACCATCCTTTCCGCTTCATGTTCTGAACTTCCGTGGGGGCCGCATCTATTTATACATTTATCATATATCGCGTGGATATGGCATTAAGTATAAAATGTGGCAACACCTTTTTTTGAGAATCAAAAATTGGTGACTAGAATCTTCTTCTTTAAGCCATGCCGACTTCATGAATGAACGATCTGTAGAAATATTGATCTTGTGGAAGCCTAGATGGGTCCATCAGGGTTTTCTTCACTGTCATCGGGTTGCCGGTCTTCCTCTTCGCCTTGTTCCTTCTATTCTTCCAACCATTATGTCCTTTCTCTAGTGATTGCTCTCTTCATATGATGTGTCCATAGTAAGCAAGTCATAGTGTGGTGATCCTTGCTTCCAATGACATGTCTGGCTGGACTAATTTCCAAATTCCCATAGTATTGATAACATCCTTCTCCAGCACCACATTTCGAAGGTGTCCATTCTTCTTCTGTCTTGTTTCTTTATCGTCCAAGTTTTGCATCGAATGTTACTTCAGAAAAGACCAGACTATGTGCGAGCCATGTCTTCATCACCAGTGAAATGTTCCTCGGTTTGAAGACCTTGTCCGGTGACTTCATTATTAATTTGCCCATAGCTATTATCATATTGACTTACGGTGTCCTTGCTGCAACTTGAATGATCATCGATCCGAGTAGGTCCATGTCCTTTCCAACTTTCAGTTCGTTGCTGTCCATCTCAATTGTGTCCTGGTCGTACCTGGCATTAGTCAATATCTTTGTCTTCTTTGTGTTGATTACCAGTCCCATGTTTGAGCATTCCATCTTGACCCTCCATAATAAGTTCTTCATTCCATCTTGACCCTCCAGAATAAGCTCTTCATTCCATCTACACTTGTTGCTTTCAGTAATGTGTCATCTGCGTATTTAATATTGTTGATGATTCGTCCAGCAATTTTGATTCCTTCTTCTTTTTCGGCAAGTCTTCCTGAAAATAGCTTCTGCATATAAATTGAAGAGTAATGGTGACTGGATGCAGCCTTGTCTGACTCCTCAGTCTACTTTGAACTATTCCGTGTCACCATGTTCCTTACGGGCTGTTGCTTCTTGGTCGATGTAAAGGTTCCTAATGAGGCTGATCAGATGGTTCGGCACATCCATATCCTTCATGGTATTCCACTGTTTCTTGTGATCAACACAATTGAAAGCTGTAGTCGATTAAGTAAAAACAGATCTCCTTGTTGTGTTCTTTGGCCTTTTCCATTATTTATCTAATGTTCGCAATCGCATCTCTTGTCCTTGTTCTGAATGCAAAGTGGGGTCTCAATCACTAAGCAGAGAGGGGAGACATGATTCCATGTCGCAAAGAGGCAACTGATCACTAATCACAAAGTTTCAACTTGATCACTAATCACAAAGTGTCAACTGATCACAGAGCGGTTACTCAATCACTTGTTCAAAGTGTAGAATCGAACACTTGTCACAAGGACTCAATTCAATCACTGATCACAAAGTGGTGAATCAATCAACTTTCTCAGGGCCTCAGCTCCATAACTGATTATGATAGTGACGACTCTTATCACAGATCAAAAAGGGACAACTCGATCACTGATCAGAGTGGTGACTTGATCACTTGGCACAAGGTCTAGATTCGATTACTGATTATGAAAGTGACGACGATCTCTGATCACAAAGTGACAAATTCGATCACTTGTCACAAGGTCCCGACTCGATCACTGATAATAAAAAAACTCGATCACTTGTCACAAAGTTGAGACTTGATCGCAGATCACAAGGTCGTGACTCGATCACTGATCACAAAGTTGCAATATTTTTGGTTTTGGTGTTAATAGTCCAGAAATCTCAACTATTTTTAAGTTTTATAGCAAAGTTTAGACCTTTTTTTTCACAAGACCATTTTAAGTTTTTTGTGTCGGATTTTAGAGGAAAAGCTATTCACAGATATAAGTGGATTATACAGACATGTAACGTGGGCAGTAAGTTCTGGGGTCATTTCTTGTTACTTTAATTTTTGGTGGAATGTCCCTTTAAAAAAAATAAATAAATAAACCTTTTGTTCTGCAAATGTCTGCAGGCTTCTCCAGCAGACATCCTTTAGAAATATGCATAGCTTGTTGTATCAGCCTGATCTAAAATTGATGTCTCAGCCCCGGTTTACCATAACTTCGCAGTAAACTTACTCCGACACACTTCCAAATTGCATTATCCTTCGCTCTGTCTTTGCAAACCCACTTATTGGCGCTGATTTGTGTACGTGGGAATCAGATAGTGGCGCGGTACAGAGCAATAATTGGGTTACCTGCGCCTATTGTGACATAAAGTAACCCTTGACTGCCTGGGGACTCGCTCAGCTTGGAGCTTTTAATGCAGAGGCTGCGCAGAAGGAAAAATTAGGAATTGATTAGTTGTTCAATTAAGAATCGAATAATTAAATCCTCTGCACACGAGCGCTCGGCTGTCGGCCGGCGAGCTGAGCAATGAGAAAAATATGACTCTATTAGATGAGGACATTGCTATAAATTAAAGCAATACATAACTCCCAGCTCAGGCTGCCACCATATGTAATAGCGGGGCACACTGGCGTGAATACCTGCACCCCCACTGGCTTTAATTATCGCCTTTCCTAGTGATGGAAGTCTACTGCCGCTTTGGGCATTAACCATTTAAGTGAAGGAAATATAAAATAATGGACTGCAGGTAATAGACTAGTATTGAAAAAAATAGGATCGTAATTTAAGGGGTTGTCCAGTGAAGACCTCCCAGGTATATGTGCTTTCTAAGAGGGGAATCGATATCATAAGGAGGTCCGCTACTTTGTAAAAGCGACTCCTGTCCTGGAGGACTCACGTCGTCTTTGGATTGCAAACTTATAGTGCAATGTCCACATTTCCAGGAGGATTAATCAGTTCATTATGCACAAGAAAATTTGTGGACTTCTGCTTTCAGGAAGGCTTTGCACTCACACTTCTGTTTAGTAAGGGGGTCCTTAATTATTTTTGGAGAGTGTCTTGGATGTTCCAAGAGAATTGGCAAGTAACCAGAAGTAGGACTTAGGGAAACTAGCTGTGTCCCATTGAGCTGATTTTTTTGCAAGGGGTTATTTTTAAATGGTTGTTTTCATGTTCTTCTGCCTCCTGCTTGTTGGGAGGCGGTGCACTCCTGATGATTGACAGTTCGGAGATATATCATGGTTGTACTCTCCTAAACTGTGCACTCTCCGATGCAACAAGAAGAGGCAGCTTTACCTTTGTGGAACTGGATGAGTGCACAGAAATTGTCCAGATTCGACCAGCTTTTACTGTAGAACAGGCACTGCGCTCCCCTAGCAGCATGGATGCACTGCTGGCCTGAACTGTGCAGTCTGCGATGCAACAAGCAGAGGCAGCGTTACCTCTGCAGTATAGGAGTAGCACAGGGATACTGAGGCTGGACAGAGCCACAGCTTTAGAGGCAGCGTTACCTCTGCAGTATCGGAGTAGCACTGTGATACTGTGGCTGACCAGATCCAGAGCTTTAGAGGCAGCTTTACCTCTGCAGTATCGGGGAAGGACAGGGATACTGAGGCTGGCCGGATCCAGAGCTTTAGAGGCAGCGTTACCCCTGCAGTATCGGGAAGGACAGGGATACTGAGGCTGGCCGGATCCTGAGCTTTAGAGACACGTTACCTCTGCAGTAACGGAGTAGGACAGGGATACTGAGGCTGACCGGATCCAGAGCATTAGAGGCAGCTTTACCCCTCCAGTATCGGAGTAGGACAGGGATACTGAGGCTGACCGGATCCAGAGCTTTAGAGGCAGCTTTACTCCTCCAGTATCAAAGTAGGACAGGGATACTGAGGCTGACCGGATCCAGAGCTTTAGAGGCAGCTTTACCTCTGCAGTATCGGAGTAGGACAGGGATACTGAGGCTGACCGGATCCTGAGCTTTAGAGTCAGCTTTACCTCTACAGTGTCGGAGTAGGACAGGGATACTGAGGCTGACCGGATCCTGAGCTTTAGAGGCAGCGTTTCCTCTGTAGTATTGGAGTAGGACAGGGATATTGAGGCTCGCTGGATCCAGAGCTTTAGAGGCAGCGTTACCTCTGCAGCATCGGGGAAGGACAGGGATACTGAGGCTGGCCGGATCCAGAGCTTTAGAGGCAGCGTTTACTCTGCAGTATCAGGGAATGACAGGGATACTGAGGCTGACCGGATCCAGAGCTTTAGAGGCAGCGTTACCTCTGCAGTATTGGAGTAGGACAGGGATACTGAGGCTGACCGGATCCTGAGCTTTAGAGTCAGCTTTACCTCTGCAGTATCGGAGTAGCACTGTGATACTGTGGCTGACCAGATCCAGAGCTTTAGAGGCAGCGTTTCCTCTGCAGTATCAGGGAATGACAGGGATACTGAGGCTGGCCAGATCCAGAGCTTTAGAGGCAGCGTTTCCTCTGCAGTATCAGGGAATGACAGGGATACTGAGGCTGACTGGATCCAGAGCTTTAGAGGCAGCGTTTCCTCTGCAGTATCAGGGAATGACAGGGATACTGAGGCTGACCGGATCCAGAGCTTTAGAGGCAGCGTTACCTCTGCAGTATCGGGGAAGGACAGAGATACTGAGGCTGACCGGATCCTGAGCTTTAGAGGCAGCGTTACCTCTGTAGTAACGGAGTAGGACAGGGATACTGAGGCTGGCCGGATCCAGAGCTTTAGAGGCAGCTTTATCTCTGCAGTATCGGAGTAGGACAGGGATACTGAGGCTGACCGGATCCCGAGCTTTAGAGGCAGCGTTTCCTCTGTAGTATTGGAGTAGGACAGGGATATTGAGGCTCGCTGGATCCAGAGTTTTAGAGGCAGCGTTACCTCTGCAGTATCGAGGAAGGACAAGAATACTGAGGCTGATCAGATCCAGAGCTTTAGAGGCAGCGTTTCCTCTACAGTGTCGGAGTAGGACAGGGATACTGAGGCTGACCGGATCCAGAGCTTTAGAGGCAGCGTTACCTCTGCAGTATTGTAGTAGGACAGGGATACTGAGGCTGACCGGATACAGAGCTTTAGAGGCAGCGATACCTCTGCAGTATCAGGGAATGACAGGGATACTGAGGCTGACCGGATACAGAGCTTTAGAGGCAGCTTTTCCTCTGCAGTATCGGAGTAGCACAGGGATACTGAGGCTGGCCGGATCCAGAGCTTTAGAGGCAGCTTTTCCTCTGCAGTATCGGGGAAGGACAGGGATACTGAGGCTGGCCGGATCCAGAGCTTTAGAGCAGCACTGCGCTCCTTCCCTAGGTGACTGACCACTTCTGATAATCTGCCGAGGTGGCCGGTAAGATAGGCAATAGGAAGTAAACTGTGACATTAAAAATTCTTCCATCTCTGAGATTTTTAAGATGAAATTAATTGAAAAGTTGCTTGTTTTAACAATAATTTTGCCCATTTAGGAAGTTGCAACAAGCCTGTTAATGAGATAACACCATTAAAGGAGTTTTGCTATCTCGCCAGGTTACGCCATCACTTTATGATTGAGATCCCAATAGGTCCGGAGGATGACGGGGCTGCAGCGCGAGTGCAGTTGTAACCCGTTCACTTTAGCGCTGCCCTATACGGTTGCATTTCTGTGAGTCGGCCAGAAGAGTCCCTGCACAAGGAAAACTCCATCCCCCTCACCAGCACTGTTTTTCGGATCTGTGGAGATTCCGGCATAGATGTGAAGTTTCTCAATAGGCCATCACTTAATAATATTCTTTATAATATACCTGAGTGCTGATCGGTGTAGCAAAGAGCTTGTAAGCACTGTGCTCCTTGCCTAGAAGACCGGCCGCCTCTGATAGAATACAGAGGTGGCTGATAACCAAGTAAGCACTGTGCTCCTTGCCTAGAAGACCGGCCGCCTCTGATAGAATACAGAGGTGGCTGATAACCAAGGCAACAAACGCTAAACTGCAGAATGAAACAATCTTGTAATTTCTTAAGAACCTATAGGATTTCTTATAAGAGGTCAATTGTAAAAGTTGTTTGTTTTCACAAGCACTTTGCAATTGTATCCATGTAAGAATATTGGACAACCCCTGAAAAGAGTAATGCAAAGACTGGAACATTTTTTGGAGACTGAACGTTTTAGTATTTTTTTGGAGGGATTAATCTTATAACATTATTCACATGAAATGAAGTTCAGTTATGCTGTAATTTCTTGTGTGATGAATGGTAAGTGATTTAATCTCGTGGCTCAGGATATTGTGCTGGGCGCCGCGGTCATACTTCAAAAGTCGGTGAAAGAAGGACATTTTGACATGAGCCTAAAATCACTGGGATTTAACAAGGACAGAATAGTTTTGTTGCTAGGAGCCCTAAAGTGCTGCAAAAATCAGAAAAAAACAATCATTGCTTTTGTAATCCTTGTTATATGGCAGAATTAAAGGGGTTATCCAACACCTATCACTTCCACATTGAGGGTGGCCATTTGCCAGGTACCGACAGGTATCATGTATGTGTCCTCTTATAATTGATAGGACAGGGGCGCAATACCCGGTGACCATGCACGGGACTTGGCAAGCAGCCGACGGACGCTGTGCCTCTCATCTCCTGATGCAGAAGAGACTCTGAATAATGATGTATAGATGTATAAGGGCCTTAAGTGTCCAGTTTATGGTCTTATTTTATTCCTGCTGCCCCTAATTACTCAGTTTTTTGTCTTTTTAAAATCCGCCTTATAGTTCCTGAGATATTTTCCTCTTTAGTTAATGCTACATTTTATGGTCATTACCAAAGTGCAGTACTAACAGGTTAATTATGCAAAGCAGCCAAAAAACAACAACACCCCTATTAACTTCTATGGGAATTACAGGAGCACGCTTTGCAAGGCCACCATCATTCTCCACCCGATCCGGCATTTCCTTTTTTTCCCTAGAGGGCCTGTCACCAGGTCAAAAAAGAAGCGTTTTTGCTACTATTATTAATTTCACAGTGTTCCCCTAAGTTTTCCAGTTTTTGTTTTTTGTAAATCTGCCATACGGTTCCAGAAATATGGGCCTTTTTATTGAGTGATAACTGTTCTGGTCTTTACTGAGGGGGCGTGTCTCACTGGATCCTCAGGGGCGTGTCTTCAGGCCATTCTGCATTATTACCATGTAAACCACGCCCCCCAAGACAAAGGCCATAAAAATTAGCCCAAATTAAAAGGGTCATATCTCTGGAACCGTATTACGGATTTACATGGAATAAAAACTGGAAAACTCAGGAGAACAGCGGGAATAAAATAACATCAAAAACTGGCCACATCCTCTTCCTTATTGGATGGGTTCCGAAATACTCTTTGGCTTTTCATTACGGCACCTTCAAAAATACCCTTGGCACCGACCTAATGAAGATAAGAAGTTACGAGTATGCGATCAACATCATTGAGAGGAATCAATGATCACATTCCAAAATTATTAATGATGCAGTTGGGGGAGCAAAGGTTGGATGTGTGATGGGTCCTGTTTCTGCATCTGATTAAGGGATCTTGACTGGGGTTATTTCACGTGAGCACATGACAAAGAAAACATTACATTTAGCCAGGATATATTGACGATCTATCGTGTGCACATGTCAATCAATAACTGAATCATCCATGACTACACCTGTGCTCGGGCGGCCGTATCTTTAATGCACACGAGCCTGCGAAGGGAAGTCAAAGATTAGACGCTGTTTTGATGGTTTGGTCGTCATGGTAACTAATGAATAGCAGGTGTTTTATCAGAAGAAGGGGTTAATCGTCACGATGCGTGAATATTTGAAGAGATGGAGATAGCGGCGAGCTGTCGATGCTCCTGACAAATGGACGTGTTGTGTCTTCTCAGCCCAAGCCACTAGTAATGACCGACACCGCCGCTCTAATGGTTGTAGGGAAGCGTCACAAGTGACAGTAAGGTGCTGAAATCTATTCTATTTTATCAGCCATTTCAGGCTGGGGTTCTGCTTCAAAGGGATTACTGAAGTTTAGGAAAATCCGTTTCCTCAGATTTGTACATTTTCTCACGTATCTCCAGCTGTGAGACCCTTCAGGTGCACGTTACCTACCTGAGAATAATATTAGCAGCTGAGGACGTTTATGCTGGCGATTCAGCTGGAGGAGAGGTAGAAAAGTTTAGATACAGCACCACTGATGACGTTCATGCTGCTGATTTGGTTGATGGAGGTGTTAAATACCGCACCATCGATGACCTCCATGGTGACAATTCAGCTGGAGGAAGGGTAAAAAGGTTTAGATACTGCACCATCGATGACCTCCATGCTGACAATTCAGCTGGAGGAAGTGTAGAAAGGTTTAGATACTGCACCATCGATGACCTCCATGGTGACAATTCAGCTAGAGGAAGGGTAGAAAGGTTTAGATACTGCACCCTCGATGACCTCCATGGTGACAATTCAGCTAGAGGAAGCGTAGAAAGGTTTAGATACTGCACCATCGATGACCTCCATGCTGACAATTCAGCTGGAGGAAGGGTAGAAAGGTTTAGTTACTGCACCATCGATGACCTCCATGCTGACAATTCAGCTGGAGGAAGGGTAGAAAGGTTTAGTTACTGCACCATCGATGACCTCCATGGTGACAATTCAGCTAGAGGAAGCGTAGAAAGGTTTAGATACTGCACCATCGATGACCTCCATGCTGACAATTAAGCTGGAGGAAGGGTACAAAGGATTAGATTCCACACCATCGATGACCTCAATGCTGACAATTCAGCTGGAGGAAGGGTAGAAAGGTTTAGATACCGCACCATCGATGACCTCCATGGTGACAATTCAGCTAGAGGAAGGGTAGAAAGAATTAGATACCGCATCATCGATGACCTCCATGCTGACAATTAAGCTGGAGGAAGGGTACAAAGGATTAGATTCCACACCATCGATGACCTCAATGCTGACAATTCAGCTGGAGGAAGGGTAGAAAGGTTTAGTTACTGCACCATCGATGACCTCCATGCTGACAATTCAGCTGGAGGAAGGGTAGAAAGGTTTAGTTACTGCACCATCGATTACCTCCATGGTGACAATTCAGCTAGAGGAAGCGTAGAAAGGTTTAGATACTGCACCATCGATGACCTCCATGCTGACAATTCAGCTGGAGGAAGGGTGGAAAGGTTTAGATACCGCACCATCGATGACCTCCATGGTGACAATTCAGCTAGAGGAAGGGTAGAAAGAATTAGATACCGCACATCGATGACCTCCATGCTGACAATTAAGCTGGAGGAAGGGTACAAAGGATTAGATTCCACACCATCGATGACCTCAATGCTGACAATTCAGCTGGAGGAAGGGTAGAAAGGTTTAGATACCGCACCATCGATGACCTCCATGGTGACAATTCAGCTAGAGGAAGGGTAGAAAGAATTAGATACCGCATCATCGATGACCTCCATGCTGACAATTAAGCTGGAGGAAGGGTACAAAGGATTAGATTCCACACCATCGATGACCTCAGTGCTGACAATTCAGCTGGAGGAAGGGTAGAAAGGTTTAGATACCGCACCATCGATGACCTTCGTACTGACAATTCATCTGTAGGAAGGGTAGAAAGGTTTAGATACCGCGCCATCAATGCAATTCATGCTGCCAGTCCGGCTGGAGAAGTAGGTAATTTTTATACCGCACCATCCAGGACATTCACGTTACCAATTCGGCTAGACCAGAGAAAGAAAAGTTTAGATTCCAACCATCGAGTGGAGAAGTTTAGTCACTGGACTGTTGATGATGTTCATTCTGCCAGTTCAGCTGTTCAATGAGTATAATATCAGGAATCGATGACATCCACGCTGCTGATTTTGCTGGAGATGGGTAGAAAATTTTGATACCGCACCATCAATGACCTTCATGCTGCCAATTCGGCTGAAGGAGGGGAAGAAAAGTCTAGATACAACCCCACTGATGACTTCCATAGTGCCGATTTGGTTGAAGAAAGGGTAGAAAAGTTTAGCGCCTGGGAATTGATGACTTTGATGCCAGCGGTTCAGCTGGTGGAGAGGTACAAAGTTTAGATACAGCGCCATTGACTGAAGGAGTAGCAGAAACGTTTAGTCACCACACCATCGATAATCTTCATCTCCAAGTCAGCTGTTGAAGTGGTACAAAACTTTAGATACTGCACCACTGATAACATCGATGCTGCAGATACAGTTGATGGAGCGGTAGAAAAGTTTAGATACTGCACCCTTGATGACATTCATTCTACCGGTTTGGTTGAAAGAACGGTAGAAAAGTTTAGCTCCTGGGAATCAAAGACATTCACGCTGGCGATTTTGCTGGAGAAGTAGGGAGTTTAGATACCGCACCGTCTATGACATTCATGCTGCCTATTCGACTGGAGCAAGGAATGGAAAGTTTAGATACCGCACAATCGATCAGAGGAGAAGCAGAAAAGTTTTGATACAGCACCATCGATGACTTTAATGCTGCCAATTCAGCTGGAGGAGGGGTAGAAACTGAAGCGTTGATGACGGCCATGCTGCCGATTTGGCTGGAGGAGGGGCAGAAAGTTTACATGTTGCACCATCGACTGGAGGAGGGGAAGAAAAGTTTAGATACAACACCACTGATGACATCCATGCTGAAGATTTGGTTGATGTACGGATAGAAAAGTTTCTACCCCACCTGAGAAAGGAGGTGTAGATACTGCACCACTGGTGGCTACTGATTTGGCTGGGGTTGAGTAGAAAGTGTAGATACCGCACCTTCGCTGAAAATCATGCTGTTAATTCAGCTGATAAAGTGGTAGGAAAGTTTGGATAGGGGCCAAGGACATCATGTATAAATGGGCAGGACGCGTCAGCTCTTTAGTAACATGACTGAATTCACTTGTGTTTTTCCTGCCGCTCTACATGAAGAAGGTTTTTCTCTTCCATCATGATTTTCAGTAGGCAGCGGGTTAACATCTGTCACTATATTCCCGGTTGAGAAAAGATTATCATGTAGCAGCTCTGTCAGAATCCAGCAAGTTTTTTTTTCTTTATTTTTTGACAGCTCCATTGTTCAACACCTACAGCACAACGACACAATGTAAGTTAAATACAGCTCACCTCCATGACTACACCCAGGGAGTAATTAACAGCTCTCAGCTTATCTGTCAAGTGCTCGGGCGCAGGAGGAGACCATAGTCAAGCCAATTTTACTTTTTTGTTCTAAAAAGCCAAGAGGCAAATGTTCCATACATCATCTCAAGAGCGCGAGAGCAGAAGATTCCAGCGAAGAAGGGAGAAAAGAGAAAACTTTAAGGAATTCTCAGGTGCTGCAGAATTATTGGCCTATCCATCAATATCGGATTGGTGTTGGTCTGACTTGTGGTTTCCCACAGATCAGGGAACAATTCTCCTCCAAGCGCTTTGCTCCTTTTTCGTTCATGACGTTGAATAGTAACTGTGCCCGGTATTGACCTTCAGCCCCATTGACCTAAATTGGACAAGTTCACTATTAAAATAATGGCACTATGCCTTGTAAACAAAGAAGGAGATGCAGAATCCCACAAACCCTTCAGTCACCTGATCAGAAGAGGTGCCAAAAGTTGGATCATCACCGATCCGATATAGTTGACTTTTCCTAAGGATGCAGTCATCAGTTGTGACGAGCTTGAAGACCTTTAGGGCGCCCAAACGTTAGATGTAAGATATTCCAACTCACTAGTTTGTGTGAGACCAGCAGAATAATGTTTATGGTGGTGTCTCTTCAAGAAGTCATTAGAAAGAAAGATCAAACATGTTCAAATCCATTGTTTGTCCCATAGATGAGCCTCTGTCCTTGGCGGCACCATTGATGACCTTCATCCTACTAATTTGGCTGAAAGATGGGACAAAAGGTAAAAACTAGAGTTGATCAAAATGATTTGTAGAACTATGGTCCAACAACGTTGTCCATTTTCTGTAGCCACCAGAGCAGAGCCATGTGGACCTCCTTCTACCTATCAGAATCGCCTCTTCTGATTACTAGCCATGGCACAACATCACACATGCCAATCTTTTTGTAGAACTCTAGTGACAACTGTTGACCCCTAAGCATGAAATAAGCTCTTCATGGTTGTCACCCTGTCATAAGAGGTGGAACAGAGGTCACATCGTAGCAGAAGACCCCTCCATGGCAGAAGAGGAGTGGATGCTACCACCAACAAACACCATCATGGTCATGAGTTTTTTGGGAAGTGGCTTATTGGCTAGGATCCATCAGTACCTGGGGGCAAATCTCTAAAAATCACAGTGGAGTAAATCTCAAGTCCCCAAAATTTGTAATGGTGGTCTGGTGTATCCACGAAAGAGGTCATTCACTGTCCAATATGAGATTTTCATAAAAGCTCAATTGTTCTTCAGTTGTTTCATACGAAGGCACCTTTGGGTGCTCCAATGGTTCTACCGGGAGCTATCAGGTGGCCACTAAAGATATATTTGAACTAGAAGAGGATGTGAAAGTCATTTTTATGGTCTGATGGATGTCACATTGGGGTCTTCACTGGGTCTCGACATCCTATTTCACGCCAATACTAGTTGTGAATTGGTGCCCGTGTGTGAAGCGCACATTTTTGGAAGTCTTTATTTTCTACTTTTTTTTCTCATGCCGCTCGAAATAAAACCTTGAAAAGCTTCTTGCAGCTCTTCCCTCTCACTCAGCACCTCCAGCGCCGAACAAAGAGTCTGACTTAAACGAGGCATTGGCACATAACTCCATTTGCACTTGTGTGTCGGAGAGCAATTTTTCAGCAAAGGCTGACTCTGGGGAGAGCTTAACCCCTTCCCTAACGGTGCGGCATGAAATGTGTTGCCTGAGGCAGAAAGATGGCGCAACTATTAAATATTCTGTACTATACGCCAAGTTAATGTCCTGTTTAATGACTTTCTGCTCAGGTTAGGCAGTGATGCCCAGTGATTACAGAACTAATTGGCTTTATTAATCCATTAGTTCTCGCTATACCTTGTGTCACAGGGTCCTTCTCCAGTATCATACAATCAACAGAGCAAGAGAATAGTGAGCAACTCCAAGACCTTTATTTAGGCAAAAATACAAAAGGTCCATATACAATCCACCACACGAAGGATAAAATAGTCCGGAATCCGAATGTAGTTCAGTGAGAGGATAAAAGTTCAACAATCCAGCAGAGGATAGCATAGTCCATATACTCTTCCTTCTCTCTGAGTTGCTGTGAACACATCAACATTCCACACAGGACTGATCTATGTCTCACCTCCCTGATATTTTAAGTCTCCCTCCTCATTCACAGGTCAGGAGGGGGAAGGTCTCAGGGGCTCATTGTTTCAACAAGCTAGGTCAACATGTCATTAGCATATTATCAAACCATACAGTGCTGTGGGGGCTGATATCAGATGGCAGCAACAGCCATTCATTGATTAGCAAATAACTCCTTCTACAAGAGAACACCATGAAAATAAGTAAAATAGAAATATACACAAAAGTGATACCCACATAGCATATCACACCATCACAACCTCTCCCCCCTCATAATAAATGAGCACGCTATGAGGTCTACACAGACCTCTGGCCTGCTCACTTTAGTCCACATTGCTCAATAGTTTAGAGTTCCTTGTACAGTGGCTGCAATAATCATGAGCACTTGTCCATATATTTCCAGGTCCTGGCTTTATGGTCATACCAGGCTTTTTGACTGGACTGGGCCGTTCGCTGATGTTCATTACCTAGGTAGCTAGCTGGGCGAGACAGTCTCTGAACTCTAGAACGTAGGGAATGATGGGCGTTCCGGTATCTGCGATATCTCCCTCCAATTGTTCTTTCAGAAGAGTGAGAGGCTCACGGACCTTCAGCTCCCACAAAATGACTTTGTTACTCCCCAATGTCATTTCTGAGGAGGATATCTGCAGGAAGTCCTCCCATAACTCCAATCCAACACAGTTTTTCTCCAAAACCATAATCCAAATGCACCAAAGCTCGCTGTATGTATTTGCGGACACCCCCCGCCAGGACAATGGGAATTCCCGGGCCCTGGTGAATTGCCTCGGGTTGAACCACACGGGGGTCAGCGATAGTCAGGAATGCCCCCGTGTCTCTAAATCCAGACACTTTGTATCCATCAATTAAGACATCCTGCAGGTGGCAATGCCGTTGCTCTGTATTTCTGATGGACAAAGGCTAGATTCCATACACTCCAGGAGGGGTATCTATGGTGCCGTGGTCGGTGGTCCACTCTGGTGGGGGTGGTGGTAGCTCTTCCTCAGGTGGGATGGAGTGCACAAGATGTACTGGACGAGGTGGGGCTCCCTCCGAATCCTTGAGGGACAGCCAGACTGCAAATGTCCAGGTTGCCTACACCCATAACATCTCCTCTCTGTGAAACCCCAAGGTCGTGGTCGGAACTGTTGGGGCCCAGGATTGTGAGGTGTGATTGTCATCGGCTTGCGACTAGGTGGAAGAGCAGATATAATCGGAGGGGGACGGGGTGCGGGAGAAGGCCGTGGTTCATTGTCCAGCAGCGTCCTCCATTACGGTCAGATAGTAAGGGCTTCATCGGCCAGGGCTGCAGCTCTATCCATGGTGCACGGCGTGCGCTCCCGGACCCATTCCCGTACCTCTGCGGGGCACTTGGCAAGAAATTGTTCTATAAGGAACGCCTGTATAACATCTTCCACAGTAAAGGCGTTTTCTGCTTCCAGCCATCTCCGTCATGCCTGGGACATCTTATGTGCATACATCCTAAACGATCCCCCCGTAGTGCATGGGAGGTCTCAGAACTTGGCCCTATATGAGTCTGGGGTGATAGCATGGTAATCCAGGATAGTCTGCTTTACAATGTTATAATCCTGGTTCCGCTGTGAGTCAATGTTTCGGTAAGCCTCCGCCAGGCTACCGTTCAGGAGTCCCACTAGCAAACGCATCCAGCCAGAGTGGGGCACCTCCATCACAACACACTGCTGCTCAAAGTCCTTGAAGAACCCCTCCATATCTCCGGAAGCCTCATCAAATGGCTTAAACTCTGTCCGGGTGATCCATACAGGCTCCAAGATTGTTGGGTTACTCCCTCTTTCAAGCTCCATTGCTTCTTGTCTCCGCAGTGCCCGGCGGGCAGCCTCCTCCTTGTACTCCTGAGAGACGCCTGGACCCAGAACCGCCATCTCTTCTTCGTACCACTTCACCCACTGGCTTTTTGGGGTGGTGGTCCTCGTCTCCAGTGCTCGTCCTTCAGACATATGGGAGGAGGTGGTCTGGCTAGCACCCACCAGTAGGTAAATTATGGCCTCTTTAGTCAGTCCCTGGTAGTTCAGGCCCAGGTCTCTGGCTCTGTCCTGTAAACTGGATACAGTCCAATTTCTGTACTCACTCTGTGTGTGGTTCTCCATTAGGTTACACTCTGTTGATCCCACCGCTGCCACCAGTTGTCACGGGGTCGTTCTCCGGAATCACACAATCAACAGAGCAAGAGAATAGTGAGCAACTCCAAGACCTTTATTTAGGCAAAAATACGAAAGGTCCATATACGATCCACTACACAAAGGATAAGATAGTCCAGAACACGAATGCAGTTCAGTAACAGGATAAAAGTCCAACAATCCAGCAGACAGAGGATAGCATAGTCCATATACTCTTCTTTCTCTCTGAGGTACTGTGAACACATCATCATTCCACACAGGACTGATCTGTGTCTCACCTCCCTGATATTTTAAGTCTACCTCCTCATTCACAGGTCAGGAGGGGGAAGGTCTCAGGGGCTCATTGTTTCAATAAGCTAGGTCAACATGTCATTAGCATATTAGCAAACAATACAGAACTGTGGGGGCTGATATCAGATGGCAGCAACAGCCATTCATCAATTAGCAAATAACTCCTTCTACAAGAGAACACCATGAAAATAAGTAAAATAGAAATTTACACAAAAATGATACCCACATAGCATATCGCACCATCACACCTTGTGCTGTCCATTGCTCTCTGTTGTGCACTATGTGCTCTCTATATTGTGTACTGTAATTTGCTCTCTATGACTGTACTGTATTGTGCACTCTACGCTGTGTTCCATATTATACATTCTCAATATTGTGTACAGTATTGTGTGCTCTACACTGCGTACTGTAGTGTTCGCTCTTTTTGCTGTGTACTGTACTGTGCGCTCTCTGTACTGTGCACACTCTATACTGTGTACTGTGCGCTCTCTGTACTGTACTATGCACTCTCTGTACTGTGTACTATACTATGCGCTCTGTACTGTACTGTGCGCTCTCTGTACTGTGCACACTCTATACTGTGTACTGTGCGCTCTCTGTACTGTACTATGCACTCTCTGTACTGTGTACTATACTATGCGCTCTCTACTGTACTGTGCACTCTCTGTACTGTACTATGCACTCTCTGTACTGTGAACTGTGCACTCTCTGTACTGTGCTATGCACTCTGTACTGTGTACATACTATGCACTCTGTACTGTACTGTGCTCTCTCTGTACTGTGTACTGTATTGTGTGTATTGTATACAGTTGTGTGCACTCTCTGTACTGTACTTTGCGCTCTCTGTTCTGTACTGTTCTGTTTTCTCTCTGTACTGTGTACTATACTGTGCGCTCTCTGTACTGTGTACTGTACTGTGTGCTCTCTGTATTGTGTACTGTTCTGTTTTCTCTCTGTACTGTGTACTATACTATGCGCTCTCTGTACTGTGTATTGTACTGTGTGCTCTCTGTACTGTGTACTGTTCTGTTTTCTCTCTGTACTGTGTACTATACTATGCGCTCTCTGTACTGTGTATTGTACTGTGTGCTCTATGTACTGTGTACTGTTCTGTTTTCTCTCTGTACTGTGTACTATACTATGCGCTCTCTGTACTGTGTACTGTACTGTGTGCTCTCTGTACTGTGTACTGTTCTGTTCTATCTCTGTACTGTGTACTATACTGTGCGCTCTCTGTACTGTGTACTGTACTGTGTGCTCTCTGTACTGTGTACTGTTCTGTTTTCTCTCTGTACTGTGTACTATACTATGCACTCTCTGTACTGTGTACTGTACTGTGTGCTCTCTGTACTGTGTACTGTTCTGTTTTCTCTCTGTACTGTGTACTATACTATGCGCTCTGTACTGTGTACTGTTCTGTTTTCTCTCTGTACTGTGTACTATACTATGCGCTCTCTGTACTGTGTATTGTACTGTGTGCTCTATGTACTGTGTACTGTTCTGTTTTCTCTCTGTACTGTGTACTATACTATGCGCTCTCTGTACTGTGTACTGTACTGTGTGCTCTCTGTACTGTGTACTGTTCTGTTTTCTCTCGGTACTGTGTACTATACTATGCGCTCTCTGTACTGTGTATTGTACTGTGTGCTCTATGTACTGTGTACTGTTCTGTTTTCTCTCTGTACTGTGTACTATACTATGCGCTCTCTGTACTGTGTACTGTACTGTGTGCTCTCTGTACTGTGTACTGTTCTGTTTTCTCTCTGTACTGTGTACTATACTGTGCGCTCTCTGTACTGTGTACTGTACTGTGTGCTCTCTGTACTGTGTACTGTTCTGTTTTCTCTCTGTACTGTGTACTATACTATGCGCTTACTGTACTGTGTTCTGTACTGTGTGCTCTCTATACTGTGTACTGTTCTGTTTTCTCTCTGTACTGTGTACTATACTGTGCACTCTCTGTACTGTGTTCTGTACTGTGTGCTCTCTGTACTGTGTACTGTTCTGTTTTCTCTCTGTACTGTGTACTATACTATGCGCTCACTGTACTGTGTATTGGACTGTGTGCTCTATGTACTGTGTACTGTTCTGTTTTCTCTCTGTACTGTGTACTATACTATGCGCTCTCTGTACTGTGTACTGTTCTGTTTTCTCTCTGTACTGTGTACTATACTGTGCGCTCTCTGTACTGTGTACTGTACTGTGTGCTCTCTGTACTGTGTACTGTTCTGTTTTCTCTCTGTACTGTGTACTATACTATGCGCTCTCTGTACTGTGTACTATACTATGCGCTCACTGTACTGTGTATTGGACTGTGTGCTCTATGTACTGTGTACTGTTCTGTTTTCTCTCTGTACTGTGTACTATACTATGCGCTCTCTGTACTGTGTACTGTACTGTGTGCTCTCTGTACTGTGTACTGTTCTGTTTTCTCTCTGTACTGTGTACTATACTATGCGCTCTCTGTACTGTGTACTGTACTGTGTGCTCTCTGTACTGTGTACTGTTCTGTTTTCTCTCTGTACTGTGTACTATACTATGCGCTCTCTGTACTGTGTACTGTACTGTGTGCTCTCTGTACTGTGTACTGTTCTGTTTTCTCTCTGTACTGTGTACTATACTATGCGCTCTCTGTACTGTGTATTGTACTGTGTGCTCTATGTACTGTGTACTGTTCTGTTTTCTCTCTGTACTGTGTACTATACTATGCGCTCTCTGTACTGTGTACTATACTATGCGCTCTCTGTACTGTGTACTGTACTGTGCGCTCTCTGTACTGTACGCTCTCTGTATTGTGTGTATTGTATACAGTTGTATGCACTCTCTGCACTATACAGTATTTGCTA
Source organism: Ranitomeya variabilis (assembly GCF_051348905.1). Taxonomy (NCBI): domain Eukaryota; kingdom Metazoa; phylum Chordata; class Amphibia; order Anura; family Dendrobatidae; genus Ranitomeya; species Ranitomeya variabilis. The sequence continues at coordinate 22,465,743 of NC_135238.1, forward strand.
TTTTGCGCCCCCCACACTGTACAGGAAGCGGAGCTCAGACTACCACAGGCTCCAATAGACAATGTAGCTAAAAAAAGACAAGCGAGAAAGCAGGACCCAGGCATGCTGAAATACAGAAGTACAGAAATACTGGAGGCTGCCCATGATCCTATCACAGCACCATCCATTAATTACCGTTATGCAGGTTCTACCCTGCGGCCGGGATATTTCCCGTACAATGAGGTCGTGTATGCCTGTATATTACCCTTCTAATATATAATTGCCTAGAATACTACTTCCTGCAATTTGTGCCAACTTCCGTGGCTTTGTCCGGCGCTAATGTCCAGAGATAATGTCCGGAGCTAATGTCCGGAGCTAATGTCCGGAGCTAATGTCCAGAGCTAATGTCCGGAGCTAATGTCCGGAGATTAATTGCCTAGAATACTACTTCCTGCAATTTGTGCCAACTTCCGTGGCTTTGTCCGGAGCTAATGTCCGGAGATAAGTGACGTCACCAGTGTCCTACACCCAGGCAGAGCACAGTGGCCCCAGGCAGCATATGGGGCCCAAGGCAGCATATGGGGCCCCAGGCAGAGCACAGTGGCCCCAGGCAGAGCACAGTGGCCCCAAGCAGAGCACAGGGGCCCCAGGCAGCATATGGGGCCCCAGGCAGAGCACAGTGGTCCCAGGCAGAGCACAGGGGCCCCAGGCAGCATATGGGGCCCCAGGCAGAGCACAGTGGCCCCAGGCAGAACATGGGGCCCCAGGCAGAGCACAGGGGCTCCGTGTGCCCCAGGCAGAACATGGGGCCCCAGGCAGAGCACAGGGGCCCCAGGCAGAGCACAGGGGCCCCAGGCAGCATATGGGGCCCCAGGCAGAGCACAGTGGCCCCAGGCAGAGCACAGGGGCCCCAGGCAGCATATGGGGCCCCAGGCAGAGCACAGGGGCCCCAGGCAGCATATGGGGCCCCAGGCAGAGCACAGGGGCCCCAGGCAGCATATGGGGCCCCAGGCAGAGCACAGCGATATTTTGGACCACTGTGCGGTGTTTCAGACCCCCTGTGTGATGTCTGGGGCCCCGTTCTTAAGTATATTAAAGATTAAAGTAACGTATATTAAAGTATATTATAGATCAAATTTGACACGTTTATGAGCACCATTGAGTGATATGCTCAAGAATGACATAATTTTTCAACATTTTATGGTTTCAAACTGTAAACACTCAGAGTTTTTTTTACTTCAACCAGAAAACCTTAACGGTTCATAAAAAACTTGACTGTTCAGGATATGATAAAAGTCATAGTATTCTGAATCTTTAACTTATAAAGATACCTTTACATGGGGTGATTATTGGTTCCAGAGAGGCTTTCGGCCGATAATTGTACACATGGCTGGTGACAGGACAATACAATATAAACGTTCAAAGGTAAACACTGATAACATTAAAATCTAATATATAATTGCCTAGAATACTACTTCCGGCAATTTGTGCCAACTTCCGTGGCTTTGTCCGGAGATAATGTCCGGGGATAAGTGACGTCACCAGCGTCCTACACCCGCTCAGGGTGGACAAAGATATATGCCTTCGTGGTGCGCGGCACTTTTCTGATTGGTTGCCGCCTGCCGCGAGCGACCAATCAGAAACGTGCCGTACTGTGACACACTCCGCCCGCCATTTTGGTGTGATTTTTGAATTTTTACCTCACAGCAAGTTTGTACTGCGTGGAGGCGGTCCCAGTGACGTCGCTCTTCAAGCTCCTGCCGAATTTCGTCAAAAAAATGATAATACCATTTACCAAAACTATATATATTTAGTTGTGAAGTGGTTCAGTGACATTTTCACACCAATTTTGAACTTTTGTTTGGTGTTTTCTCCATATACTGCCTATTATTCACTGACTGTTATACTGAGAGACTGCCGTTTATTAACCTCTTCTTTGCCACACTGGGTATATTGTTCTATTATTTGCCACATAAGGACATTGTCCATTATTGCCCAGCAATTTCTCTGCAATATAAACTGCCTATTTATTAATATCTGCATTCCTGCAAAGAACTATTGCCTATCATTAACTGGCTATTTTCCTACTACCTGACACTGCCTCTTATTAACCTGTTGTTTGCCACCACCACGTTTAAAGCTGTTTAGCTTAGCCAACATGAGCTCTAATAGTAAGGATACTAATGACACACAGCCCAAAGCTGCTGATGGCGCACGTAAGATTAGGTCTGATATAAAGTATACTAATAATGCAGAGCAAAAAGACGCCGATGCCGCACGTAAGCGCAAACAGCGTGCTAACAAGAGTACAGAGGATAGATGCAAGCGCCTGGACACTGTTAAGTATACTAATGACACAGAGCCCAAAGCTGCTGATGGCGCACGTAAGATCAGGTCTGATATAAAGTATGGTAATGATGCAGAGCGAAAAGCCGCCGATGCCGCACGTAAGCGCAAACTGCGTGTTAACAAGAGTACAGAGGATAGATGCAAGTGCCTGGATACTGTTAAGTATACTAATGACACAGAGTCCAAAGCTGCTGATGGCGCACGTAAGATCAGGTCTGATATAAAGTATGGTAATGATGCAGAGCGAAAAGCCGCCGATGCCGCACGTAAGCGCAAACAGCGTGTTAACAAGAGTACAGAGGATAGATGCAAGCGCGTGGATACTGTTAAGTATACTAATGACACAGAGTCCAAAGCTGCTGATGGCGCACGTAAGATCAGGTCTGATATAAAGTATGGTAATGATGCAAAGCGAAAAGCCGCCGATGCCGCACGTAAGCGCAAACAGCGTGCTAACAAGAGTACAGAGGATAGATGCAAGCGCCTGGACACTGTTAAGTATACTAATGACACAGAGCCCAAAGCTGCTGATGGCGCACGTAACATCAGGTCTGATAATAAGTATACCAATGACGCACAGCGAAAAGACACCGATGCCGCACGTAAGCGCAAACAGCGTGCTAACAAGAGTACAGAGGATAGATGCAAGCGCCTGGACACTGTTAAGTATACTAATGACACAGAGCCCAAAGCTGCTGATGGCGCACGTAACATCAGGTCTGATAATAAGTATACCAATGACGCACAGCGAAAAGACACCGATGCCGCACGTAAGCGCAAACAGCGTGCTAACAAGAGTACAGAGGATAGATGCAAGCGCCTGGACACTGTTAAGTATACTAATGACACAGAGCCCAAAGCTGCTGATGGCGCATGTAACATCAGGTCTGATAATAAGTATACCAATGACGCAGAGCGAAAAGCCGCCGATGCCGCACGTAAGCGCAAACAGCGTGCTAACGAGACTACAGAGGACAGACACAAGCGCCTGGACACTGTTAATGCTGCTTGCAATAAACGCATTACTAATGAGTCTTTTGAGGACAAAACTAATCGATTAAGTAATAAAGCTGCTGCTGCACGCTCTCAACGTTGCAAACATAATATTTCCACGTCCTCAGTTATAGATTCTGCCCACAATACAGCTTCTTTGTCTCCATTCATAGAATGTGTGCAGCCTGAAGCTCCTTTAACCGTTGGTAAATCTGCACGTAAGCGCAAACACTGTCCTACTTACACTCCAAATGATAAACGCCGTCGCCTGTACACCGTTAAGTCTGCTTATAAGACATGCTTCACACCTGACTCTTCTAAGGCAACAAACAAACCATTACCAAATGCAGCTGGTGCACGCCGTGAACGGCGCAAAAAAACCGCTTGCACCTCCATATTAATAAACCCTGACCACGATACACCTTCCAACTCCTCAGTGATTGAATCTGTGGACAGTGAAGATCCTCTACCAGGTCCACGTTTTATATATGTTGGCTTACAGAAACATTCCAATGCTCCGTTACCACAACCTGTACCTCAACATCCTACAGGTTTTACTAATGATGACAGTACCATAGTAGAACACTCCTGTGGTCCTATGAACTATTTATGTGAACATTGTCAAGCATTACATTTTAATGCTGAGATACCAGCAGATAAAAATTTTAGTCTGTGTTGTCACAAGAGTAAAGTGCATATACCTATACCCCAATATCCCGAGGTCTTTAAACGATTGTTGACAGGGGAGAGTGAGTTCAGTAAGAATCTCATGGAAAATATTCGTAGTATTAACAGCTCATTTGCTTTCGCCTCCATGGGTGCCAATATATCCCCTCCACCTGGACATGGCCCTTACTGTTTCCGTATACATGGACAAATATATCATCGTACTGGAACCCTACATCCCAGTGATGATCAAGTTCCAGCTTATGCCCAACTGTATATTTTGGATACCGCTACCGCGAATGAACAACGTTTAAACTGTGAACAAAATCAAAAATGTCATCCCACTTTGATGAGTATAATTGCTCTTCAGTTAGACAATGTGAATCCCTTTGTTGCTGCCTACAAAATGTTACGAGATGTGGAACATGAAGAACATCTTAAAGCTGAAGCTAATGGCACTCTCATGCCAAATATCATCATGGCCCTTAAACAAGATCGGAATCAAGACCCTCGCCGATATAATAATCCAACTGTCAATGAAGTTGCTGTCGTATTTGAAAATGACAATGGAGAGCCACCATTTAATCGTGATATTTTAATACATTTACAACCGGACCCGAAAAATCCTTTGGCGCCAAGAACACAACAGGTCAGCATTCTACACAGTAATTTAGATGCTTTACTCTATCCTTTATTTTTCCCTTACGGAGACCAGGGCTGGCATGATGGCCTCAAGCAACAAGGGCAAAGTCCACGCAGAGTTACACAACTGCAATATTACTGCTATGTGCTGTCTGTCCGTAATCAGTTTAATCCACTCCTGAATGGTGGCAAACTCACTCAGCAGTACTTAGTGGATGCTTATGTGAAAATCGAGGCAAATCGCCTAAATTATATCCGTCAACACCAAAAGGATTTGAAAGTAGAGGATTATTGTGTACTCCAGGAACATCTCCAGAAAAAATCCATTGAGAAGGGCATCCCCATTGGAAAAACGGTCATTTTACCATCTTCGTTTGAAGGCAGTCCCAGGAATATGCAGCAGCGGTACCAGGATGCCATGGCTATTGTGACTAAATATGGTCGTCCTGATCTATTCATCACCATGACCTGTAATCCGAAATGGAATGAGATTACTGAGAATTTGGAACCTTGGCAGCGTGTGGAACATAGACCTGATTTGGTGGCACGTGTTTTCAAAATAAAACTGGAAGCACTCTTAAAAGACATTAACAACGGATTATTTGGGAAAGTTTGCGCTATGGTTCATGTAATTGAATTTCAAAAACGTGGCCTTCCACACGCTCACATTTTGATTATTATGGACAGCAACTCCAAATTAAGGACTGAGGAGGACATAGACAATACAGTGTGGGCTGAAATTCCCAATCCTACCCACTACCCTCACCTCCATAAAATTGTTCTCCAACATATGATTCATGGTCCGTGTGGAGAACACAACCCAAATTCTCCCTGTATGGATCTGGGGAAGTGTACAAAAGGTTTCCCTAAAGATTTGCAACAAAGAACCATCATAGCTAAGGACGCCTATCCTACTTATCGCAGACACTTTGGCCCATCTTTTCAACACCATTCTAACATGATTGACAGTTCGTGGGTGGTTCCATATAATCCGTTCCTGCTATTAAAATACAAGTGCCATATAAATGTCGAAGTTTGTGGTTCCATTCAGGCTGTGAAATATTTATTTAAATACGTCTACAAAGGACATGATAAAGCCAATCTTGAAATCTGCCAGACTAACATCCAACATGATGAAACACACCAATTCATGGATTCAAGATATGTCAGTGCACCAGAGGCAGCTTGGCGAATATTCTCATATCCAATGCATAAACAATCTCATAGCATCATTCGCCTTGCTGTACATCTACCGCATTCTCAGCCACTCTATTTTCATGAGGATGACTCTATTGGAAACATCAAACAAAAGCTCCATCAAAATTCTACACTTATGGCCTACTTCAAGCTTAATCAGAACGACCATCATGCTCATATTTATTTATACCGTGAAATTCCCGAAAACTATGTTTGGAAAGAAGGTTCTTGGGAAGTTAGAAAGCGAGCAGGTGGTTCTGTGATTGGACGAATGTATACTGTCAGTGTGAAAGACCAAGAACGCTACTATTTAAGATTGTTATTGTTACATGTGAAAGGTGCAACCAGTTTTGACAGCATAAAAACTGTACACGGAGTCACACATGAAACCTTTAAAGATGCGGCATTAGCTCTTGGCTTACTATTTGATGATAGGCTGTGGAGAAATACATTACTTGATGCCAGTATTCTCAACATGCCAGCACAGCTACGTGACATGTTTGCCTACATTTGTATTTTTGGTCCTCCAGCTAAACCTCGGGACTTATGGGATGAATTTAAGGAACACTTTGTAGAAGACTACTGCCATGCATACCACTCCGACACTCTGGAGTGTGTCAATTGTGAAGGCTATGCTATGACAGATGTCCAACATGTTCTTAAAGCTCATGGCAAAACTTATACTGATTTTAATTTGCCACGTCCAGTCAAGAAACAACACCTCCTCCCACAGTATGATAAAGATGATGAGTTATCAGCAGCTGCTGAAATGAAAGCTACTCTAAATGAGGACCAACTTTTTGCTTTTGATGCTATCACTCAAGCTTTAGAAGACACTAATTCTACAGCAAAGTGTTTTTTCCTTGATGGTCCTGGTGGCAGCGGAAAAACGTACCTATATCATCTACTCCTACATCAGCTAAGAGGACAAGGAGACATTGTGTCACCTGCTGCCACTACTGGAATTGCCGCCAACTTGCTACAAGGTGGACGAACCATTCATTCTCTTTATGGGATTCCAATTCCTGTGAATGAAACATCTGTTTCCAGGATTAAGAATGATACCGATGCAGCAAAAGATTTGCACAGCACTAAACTTTTTATTATTGATGAGTGCACAATGCTATCCAAATATGCATTGCATGTCATTGATAGAGTTTTACCTGATGTCATGACAACAAATGTAGCTCACAAAGAAAAAACACCGTTTGGAGGTAAAGTGATTGTTTTTGGAGGCGACTTTAGACAATGTCTTCCTGTCATCCCTCATGGGACAAGAACTGATGTTGTAGAGAGCTGTATAAAATATTCACAACACTGGCAACATTTTACTCGCCTGCCACTTATTAACAACATGCGCTCCATTGATCCTCACTACAGCAGTTGGTTGCTTCAACTGGGAAATGGTGAACTATCTAATGAACATAATCTTGGAGATGATGTAATTGAAATTCCTCCAGACATGGTATGCACTGGCTGTTTAATAATTGAAATTTTTGGAGATAATCTTTGTATTGATGTGAATGACACCGAAAGCATAAATACAGCTGCATCTCATGCAATTTTATGTCCAAAAAATGAGGACGTTGAGAAAGTCAATTCCCAAGTCATGGATTTATTGATAGGTGACTATACTGAATATATCAGTGATGATTCCATCGATCCTGATGAAGCTGATGACCTCGATCAATACCCACTTGAGTTTTTGAATTCACTAACACCAACTGGAATGCCTTCACATCGGCTGAAACTTAAAATTGGCACCATTGTCATGTTATTACGTAATCTGAACACGAACAAAGGTCTCTGCAATGGTACGCGGCTCATTGTCACTGCCTTACATGCCAATATCATACTGGCTAAAGTAATTAGTGGGTCAGCAGCAGGAAATGTGGTATTCATTCCACGAATTGATTTGTGTCCATCAGAGACTGGATTACCTTTTAAATTAAGACGGAGACAATTTCCCATCAAGCCCGCATTTGCAATGACCATAAATAAATCTCAAGGCCAGACCCTCCATCGAGTTGGCATTTATCTACCAGAACCTGCTTTTGCCCATGGTCAATTGTATGTTGCTTTTTCCAGGGTGAAGCAATGTAGCAATGTGAGGGTTAAAGTGGTTAATACACCACTTCAAGGACAATTATTGGCTGATAGTACTAAAGTCTTCACACGTAATATTGTGTAGAAAAATATTTTAGTTTAAAGTTACTTTTCTTTTTTTTCATTATTCAGTTTTTCTAATAACATAGACAGCAATAGGTAAATTCTATGTATAGAGAGAAGGAAAAAAAACAAAAACAAAAAAAAATTAGTGTAGCCATAGACATATAGATTTTAAGTACTTATGTAGGAAATACAGTATGCGCCAGTATGTGTACTAAGAGCTTTTCCACATAATAATGAAATATTTTAAAATGTCATAGAACATACCAATATACATAGTTATTGATACATATTATTTATTATTTACATTATTGTTCTTAAGCAAAGAACCGTTGTTGTTGCATTTGCCACAACACGCAAAGTTGTTGTCTGATGTCTTTCATCCCTCTCCTCATAAGCATGTTCATGGATCCTGTGTAACTGTACCTTAAATAACAAGAATTGTCAAGAGCTGGTGAGTGCAGCCATTTTTTGTTCTTTCTTACTATTATTTATTAATTGTATTATTCTTACATTTGAATAAATAAAGTATATATGGATTCTAGACTCCCGATTCTTTAGAATCGGGCTGCCATCTAGTATTATATAATTATCAACCCTAAATAAACTCCTCCGGTGTCCGATATTTGCATTTTTATTTCTCTCGTCTTTTTAGTAGTAAATCTGTGCGGTTGGTAATTTTCCTCCCGCTGTTACAGCGCTGCCTCTGCTCATTAAAGGCCTCGGTGCCATGAGGTGGGGATTAGCAGCGGGCGCCTGAAGTCGGGTTTCTGCCTCTTGACTTCTTTTCTGTAGGATTAGCATGTGTCACAGCGAGCGGACGTTCAGTACAGACGGGAATATGTGAGGATGCAATGAGATCACACCTCAAGGGGTTTCCATGTTCACAAAATCACAGTCTCCAGGTGCAGTTTGTTTAAAAAAAACAAAAAAACCTCCTTTACTCACCCTCCCCAGGTCCAACACAGAGTCCTGGTCTCTGTTATGGTCTACTTTACTTATGTCATGTCGATGGCGCTGCAGTCAATCAGTGGTTTTGAGCGTCTGGTGCCATGAACTCGTCAGAGCCGCTAAGCTCACTGATTGGCATAACGCTCTGGACCCAGAGAGGGTGAGTAAAGTACATGAAACCTTAACACCCCATTAATTATGGTTTACATGGGTAAACATTGAATGTTCAATGCATAAAGGGGGATGATCTGGTGTCTGACACTTCTGGGGTTTGCTTATCTCCAGGGAGAAGAAAAGGATCGAGCGTTTCAATGCAACTTTTCGATTCAACATCGTCTGTCAGGAGAGAATCTGGAGCCCACCCATACACATTAGATGGGGGTCCGGTCTTGCCGGTTGACTTGCTGCCCATCTGTTGGCTAAAGTATATACACAGCCTGTGACACGCTGCCCATACTATAAAGGTGCAGGGTTAATGCAACCTCTTCCCCAAAAGTGGGCGAGCCCGGTTAGGGTCCTTCCCAGGAGGAACTGGGGGAGGGCAGGAGGCGGAACCAGTTAATGCCAGTTTGGAATGTCCCATTCTGAAAAGGGAAGGGTTTATGTACGCACCACCCAAAAGTGGGTTGTCCCAACCAATATTCCAAAAATCCTACAGTCTGAGCATCTAATCCACAGCAGTGCAGAAAGGGTTAATGCAGGCCATGGATTGGTCGCTCCTGTCTAATTCACAATTGTGTTCGGAATAATTGACTTTTTGTCTAATGTCTGGATCCATAAAGAGTCCCGACTCCTTGCTGATGGCAGCGCGCCCGGAGCTATGTCTGATGACTGATCCCGATGTATTTATGGATCCTAATGTTGCTATTATCAATCTTATTTATTAAAACCCCGGACGCGGCGCGTAATGCAACATGACGCTTATCTCCTTGATGGACCGTGACATTTCTGCTGTTATTAGATTTCTATGTAAGCGAGACGTCCACCATAATCATTTTCGAAATAAACATTTTGCAACCCCACCTGTCGATTCAGGTGACTGTTCGGGATAAGCTGCCGTGTGTGCATATGACGAATAACACTACTTCTGGCCATTATATTACTTGTATCCTGCATTTTTCAGTTTTCTCTGAGCTGGTGGGTGGATGCTAGCTGCTATGATGTCTCCCAAACACAGCACACACCGACATGAAGGACTCTTGCTCTTCTATCTCCATGTCCAGAAGCAGCAGAAGCATGGGGGACATCATGCAGCTGAGCTGTGTAGCTGTGAATCCAGCTGTGGAGTGATATACACTTACTAGAAGTCAGCAGCACCAGGCATGTGTGTGTCTCTGCTTTTCTTTCTCATTCGGCTCTTCCTCTCCATTTCATAGATTTTAATAGGCAGCCGTAATCTGATCTCTCAGTGATCCGTCAGTCTGTCTCGTCTTGGTGAAAATGGATTTTAGCAGCTTTTTAGTGTGGGTGGTAAGTTTACATAGTGGGGGAGTCGAAGAAGTGGCTCATAAGTGGAGAAAGAAGAATACTTCCCTGATAAGATATACTACAAAGTTTCTTACATTCACTTGTCCTATTAATTTTTACAGAGTTTGATGAAATCACAGTGATAGAGATGATCAAAAATATTCGCAGGATCCTGGTCCAGCGGCCATGTCAGTAGTCAGATCATTTGGTTTATCTCTAGACAGTGACCATTTATAGAGATTGTCCAACATGGCCAATTCCTGTTTCTTTAAAAGGGCCCATAACAGTAAGTAAAAGGAGTAGTCCGAACGCTTCAAATAATGTCAGTACGCTAATGTGCCTGTCATCCATCACCTTACGATCAAAGGTGGTCCAACCTCTAGGACCCCCTCGATCCCGAGAATAAAGAGGATACAGCATCGTTACGTGACGCGTCCTGCACATCAGCACTCAGGTAACTGCAGCCGACCCCATTTATTTGAACCTTTTTTACTGTGGTTCACCACAAGGATTAATCGGGACATTGAGAATAAAAAATTAGAACCAGGGCTGCACATAGAAATAAAGAAATGTAAAAATATTCTGCGGGGTACCAGCACGTAGGCGCAGGCCCAAAGGGCATACATCCCAACTTTTAAAGACGGGTGAGGGACATGCATTGTGACAAATACACAGTGATAGTGCCCCTACTGAAGCCCCTTTAGTGTTCTCACCCAGTACAGTGCCCCTTTCACAGCCCCCATACAGTATAATGTCCCTGAAATCACCTCTTTACACAGCAAAATATTCCCACACAATTTGGTCCTACAGAACCCCACACACACTATATTAGGACCCTGCACTGACCTCAGCAAAGTATAATACCCCCACAGTGCCCCTAACATAGTATAATACCCCCACAGTGCCCCTGACATTGTATGATACCTCCACAGTGCCCCTAACATAGTATGATACCCCCACAGTGCCCCTAACATAGTATGATACCTCCACAGTGCCCCTAACATAGTATAATACCCCCACAGTGCCCCTGACATTGTATGATACCTCCACAGTGCCCCTAACATAGTATAATACCCCCACAGTGCCCCTAACATAGTATAATACCCCCACAGCGCCCCTGACATTGTATGATACCTCCACAGTGCCCCTAACATAGTATGATACCCCCACAGTGCCCCTAACATAGTATGATACCTCCACAGTGCCCCTAACATAGTATAATACCCCCACAGTGCCCCTGACATTGTATGATACCTCCACAGTGCCCCTAACATAGTATGATACCTCCACAGTGCCCCTAACATAGTATAATACCCCCACAGTGCCCCTGACATTGTATGATGCCCACACAGTGCCCCTAACATAGTATGATACCTCCACAGTGCCCCTAACATAGTATGATATCCCCACAGTGCCCCTGACATAGTATGATACCTCCACAGTGCCCCTAACATAGTATGATACCCCCACAGTGCCCCTGACATTGTATGATACCCCCACAGTGCCCCTGACATTGTATGATACCTCCACAGTGCCCCTAACATAGTATGATACCTCCACAGTGCCCCTAACATAGTATAATACCCCCACAGTGCCCCTGACATTGTATGATGCCCACACAGTGCCCCTAACATAGTATGATACCCCCACAGTGCCCCTGACATTGTATGATACCCCCACAGTGCCCCTGACATAGTATGATACCTCCACAGTGCCCCTAACATAGTATGATACCCCCACAGTGCCCCTGACATTGTATGATACCCCCACAGTGCCCCTGACATAGTATGATACCTCCACAGTGCCCCTAACATAGTATGATATCCCCACAGTGCCCCTGACATAGTATGATACCTCCACAATGCCCCTGACATATGATACCCCCTTAGTGCCCCTAACATAGTATGATACCCCCACAGTGCCCCTAACATAGTATGATACCCACACAGTGCCCCTAACATAGTATAATAGCCCCATAGTGCCCCTAACATAGTATGATACCCCCATAGTGCCCCTAACATAGCATAGTATGATACCCTCACAGTGCCCTTAACATAGTAGCATGTCCTCATAGTGCCCCTAACATAGTATACCCCCACAGTGCCCCTAATATAGTATAGTATGATACCCCACAATGCCCTTAACATAGTATAGTATGATACCCTCACCGTGTCCCTAACATAATATGATACCCCCATAGTGCCCCTAACATAGTATGATACCCACACAGTGCCCCTAACATAGCAGAGTATGATACCCTCACAGTGCCCTTAACATAGTAGCATGTCCTCATAGTGCCCCTAACATAGTATGATACCCCCACAGTGCCCCTAATATAGTATAGTATGATACCCCCACAGTGCCCCTGACATAGTATGATACCCCCTTATTACCCTAACATAGTATGATACCCCCATAATGCCCCTAACATAGTATAGTATGATACTCTCACAGTGCCCTTAACATAGAAGCATGTCCTCATAATGCCCCTAACATAGTATGATACCCCCACAATGCCCCTAACATAGTATAGTATGATACCCTCACAGTGCCCTTAACATAGTAGCATGTCCTCATTGTGCCCCTAACATAGTATGATACCCTCAGTGCCTCTGACATAGTATCATACTCCCTTAGTGCCCCTAACATAGTATAGTAGGATACCCCCACAGTGCCCCTAACATAGTATGTTGCCCCCATAGTGCCCTTAACATAGTATAATGCCCTAACACTGCCCCCACACAGTATGCATGGTGCACCACATCCCCCACACATATTATAATGACCCCACAGTATGATGCCACCAATAACCCCCCATGGTATGATGCCCTCACAGTGCCCTAACATAGTATGATACTTCCACAGTGCCACAAACATAGTATGGTGCCCTCACAGTACCCTACGTGCCCCACACAATTTATTAGGACCCCACAGAGTGATGTGACCGATCCCCGCCCCCCACAGCGTGATGCCCTCACCGTTTTTCTCCACACAAAGCGTTGCCCCACATTGTCCTTCCCAATACTGACAAAATAATAATGTAAAAAACCCTACTCTCCTCGCCCCGTTCCCCCGATGCGCTGCTCCGCTCTGTGCACTGGGCGGACTGAGGCTCCACGCAGCAGGCGTGATCTGTGATCTCATCGCACCTGCTGTGCCGAGTGTGGGCTGTACAGGCTGATTGGTGGAGCAGAGACCTGACGGCTCCCTGCTCCACCATTACAGTATATCCATCCAGAGGACGCAGGTACAGAAGAAATCGAGATGTTAGGAGAAGGATGGATGACGCGGTGCTGTCCGGCACGAGGCACCCCACAACTCCCCGACCCCATATCGGTCGCATGGTACGCCTCGGATTAAAATAATATTAATAGAAAAAAAAAGCTTAATATTCTGCATCACTTTGATTATTATCCAGAATCCATCCACCCTGTAATGCAGAGCTGCGGCGCTCAGACGACTGGAGATATCATTAACCCCGCGTGGGACTTAAATCCTCCTCATATTGTAATGCCCATTATTGGGAGATGCAGGGCAGCTCGGCATTAATACGCGCTTGTTTACTGTAATGGAGGACTTGTCAGGATGATAGATGGCGGCACACTGCGGTCTGTAATATAACGACGCACGGTTCTGCCGCCGTTCCCTCGCTCCTCTCCACACTTCTGTTATGGCACGAAAAGTTCATTCCGTTTGTTTCAAGGTGACGGAGGAGGAAGTTTAAGCTATGTGCACACGTTCAGGATTTATTGCAGAAAATTCCTGAGAAAAACCTGAAATTTTCTGCAAAAAATCTGCATGCGGTTTTTTCGTGTTTTTACCGCGTTTTTGGTGCGGTTTTTTTTTTTAGGATTTTTCCAGACATTTCCCAATGCGTTATATAGTGGGAAATCCGCAAAAAAAACCCGCAAAATTAATGAACATGCTGTGTTTTTTACCGCGATGCGTTTTTTTCGCGGAAAAAAAAACGCATCATGTGCACAAAAAATGCGGAATTCATTCTAAATGATGGGATGCATAATGTATGCTGTTTGTTTGCGGTTTTATAGTGTTTTTATAGCGAAAAAAACACAAAAAATCAGCAACGTGTGCACACAGCCTTACTCTGCCTGGAAGTATTGTAATGCTACCATCTGCGAGACCACCATTGTAGGAAGTCCCATAGTGATGAATGAAGCAATGGGTGGTCCTAGGGCTTTTTCCCATTATTCTGCCTCCTGTTTTTTTAACCCTTGGTACCTGGTTTTGCAGATCGTCGCTGTGACGTAACGACGCGTTTACTGCAGAGGGATAAAACACGGATTAGAAAAAGAGAAAATCCAGATTAGCAGCCGATACCCGGATTTAAAGGTGGGGGGGAGTGGGTGAGTAATAAATGTATGGGGGTCCGATCAATGGGAACCGGAGTGTGCCGTTCCGGTTCCCATTGAATAATGGGAATAAGCCCTAGGACCACCTACACTGCGGTCTGAATCTGGTTATGTCAGCTGTGTATGGCAGCATTACCTTAGCACTATGTATTGGTATGGGGATGTTTGCCCTTTGTATAGTAGCATTAACGTGGCACTATATAGTTTTATGTTGATATGTGCACTCTATATGGCACTATTATGTCACATCTATGTGGCAGTATTATCTTGGCACTGTATATTGGTTTAGTGATATTATGTAGGCAGTATTATATGAGTTGTATATGGTGGTATCAGGTGGGCTGTATATGACAGTATTATCTTGGCTCTCAGTAGTATGGTGATATTCTGTGTTTTGTATATGGTAGTATTATTTTGGCTTTATATAACAGTACTAGATTGTGGCCCGATTCTAACGCATCGGGTATTCTAGAATATGCATGTCCACGTAGTATATGGACAATGATGATTCCAGAATTCGCGGCAGACTGTGCCCGTCGCTGATTGGACGAGGCAACCTTTATGACATCATCGCCATGGCAACCATTATGACATCTACGTCGATACTGTGCCCGTCGCTGATTGGTCGAGGCGAATTCGCGGCAGACTGTGCCCGTCGCTGATTGGTCGAGGCAACCTTTATGACATCATCGTCGCCATGCTGTGCCCGTCGCTGATTGGTCGAGGCCTGGCGGCCTCGACCAATCAGAGACGCGGGATTTCCAGGACAGACAGACAGACAGACAGACATATAGAATATGCATGTCCCCGTAGTATGTGATTCGCGGCAGACTGTGCCCGTCGCTGATTGGTCGAGGCAACCTTTATGACATCATCATCGCCATGGCAACCATTATGACATCTATGTCGATACTGTGCCCGTCGCTGATTGGTCGAAGCCTGGCGGCCTCGACCAATCAGAGACGCGGGATTTCCAGGACAGACAGACAGAAAGACAGACAGAAAGACAGACAGACAGACAGACAGATGGAAAAACCCTTAGACAATTATATATATAGATAGATTATGTGAGATGTATGTGACAGTATTATCTTGGCACTATTTATTATGGCAGTATTATGTGGGCCGTATATAGTAGTATTCTTCTGGCAGTAAATTATAGTACGGTGATATTCTGTGTGTTGTATATGGCAGTATTATGTGGGCTGTATATGTTAGCATTATCTTGGTACTATGTAGTGGTATGGAGATATTTGGCATTTATATAGCAGCATTACCATGGTGGTATGTTAATCTGTGCACTCTATTATTTATCTATTAGTATTATCTTGGCACTATATATTGGTTTAGTGATATTATGTAGTCTGTATATGGCAGTATTATGCGAGCTGCATATGGTGGTATTATGTGGGCAATATATGGCTGTATTATCTTGGCACTATATATTAGTTTAGTGATATTATGTAGTCTGTATATGGCAGTATTATGCGAGCTGCATATGGTGGTATTATGTGGGCAATATATGGCTGTACTATCTTGGCACTATATATTAGTTTAGTGATACTAGATGTGCTGCGCATGGCAGCATTATTTTGGCAGTATTATCTTGACACTATATAGTGCTATGGTGATACATACACTGTATATGTCTGTATGGGGAATGCATATGGGAGTATTATTTTGGTACTGGATAGCAGAATGGTGATATTATGTGGGCTGCATAAAGCAGGATTATGTGAGCTGTGTATTTCAGTATTATCTTTCCATTATATGGCGGTTTGGTGATATTACGTGTGCTGTATATTGCTGTATTATCTTAGGACTTTATAGTGGTATGGCAGTATTATGTTGGCTATATTTAGACTGTTTTTGACAGTATTAACATGACAGTATACAGTGGTATGGTGATTTTATGTGTGATGAATGGCAGTATTATCTAGACACTATAGTGGAAAGATGATATGTGGGCTTCGTGTGGCAGTATTATTTGGACACTAAATAGTAGGATGATACTATTTTATCTGTATATGGTAGGATTAAGTGGGCTGTATATGACAATATTATATGGCATGTATATGGCAGTATTCTCATAACACTATATAGTGGTATGGTGATGTTATGTGTAGCAGCTTTATCTTGGCACATGGCAGTATTATCTGTGCACTATATAGTGGTATGGTGATATTTGGCTGTACATGGCAGTATTATCTGTTCAGTATGTTTTGGGCTGTATATGCCAATATTATGTTTACACTATATATTGATATTTTGATATTATGTGTGGACTGAAATGTTAAGAAAAGCACCATAAAATTACACGGGCGCAATTTATTTTCTTCCCCAGGGCTCTATCTTCTATAGACCGTGGACTGCAGCAGTGAGGAGATAAATACGTGTTTTTCTTGTTTCTTCCCTCCCTGCCATAAGCAGGTGTAATATATGCACACGTTGCAGATTTGACTGTGGAATTTTCTGTGCAGATTCTGCATTCCTTGGCAGAAAACGCAGGTCAGAAATCTGCGCCTTTTTTGGTATGTGCACACGTTGCAGATTTTTGTGCGGATTTCTTCCTTTTTAGATTTCTATTATGGAATGGGTGCAGAAACGCAGCAGATCTGCACAAAGAATTGACATGGTCCTTTTTTTGAATCTGCTGCGTTTTCCGTGCAGATTTTTCCGCACCATTAGCACAGCATTTTTTTTTTGCCATTGATTTACATTGTGCTATAAATCACTTGCAGATCTGCAGCGTTTCTGCACGGAATAAAAAGCTGCAGATCTGCAGGAAATCTGCAACGTGTGTACATACCCTAATAGTCTGCACTCCTCATTTCAGAGGAGTCTTGTTTTTTGAGCGAGGGACCTTGAGCCAAAGGTAAAGCAGCAGCCGAGCTTTTAGCGAGCGTCCATTGTGTAGCTGGTGCTGCGGCGTCCACGCGTTTTCACCTACAGCTCTATTGTCTCATTTCCAAGCAGTCCCATCTCTGTGAATGAGGTTCAGGGACGTCCACGGAGCGTGATTGTAGAGCAATCAGCTAAGGGCGTACTCCGAACACTTGTGTCAGCAGAGGCGGCATTATTCAGATGTGTCAGGCATTGTACCGGTGCTCGAGTACTCAGACACAAAGGGACGTATTCAGGACATAAACACGACGCTGCGGCGGCTTTCATTTTTCTAGATGTCTCAAGGACTATTTAGATGTCATTCATTTCCTAAGAAACCCGTACAATGCCATAATTCTTCTAAACTGGTAAATCGCCCACTTCAGTGAACACTGGTCACAATGTTGCACTGATTCAGTACATATCTTTAAAGGGGTGAAAGCTCCATTTTCCTGGCATAGAACGTGAAACCATCTTAAAGGGCTATTCCCATCTTCATGGATGGGTATTTTGTTGGATAGTGCATGTAAAAACAAGCACTTTTGCAATTTACTCCTTATTAAACTTTGCAGCCGTTCTTGAGATATTAACTTTTTTTTGTTGTTTACAGCTTGTTGCCTAGGAGACCGACCAATGCTGCTAGTTTATCTCTAGTTTTCAGTTGTCTCTTAGCTACTGGGTATAGACTCTTGCTTCGCTGATGCACAACACACAAACCTGAAGAATTCTTGTTCTCCTGTCCATTATGTAGCATATGTTCAGAAGCTCAGCTGCATGGAGGACATTATACGGAAATACTGAGCTTTGTAACTATGCTTGCAGCTCTAGGGTAAAGAGATATAACACCCACTAGAAAGCAGCAACAGCATGAAGGACATTATATAGTATTGTAGCTGTGAACTCAGATCTGTGGTGAGGTGGACGCTTACTAGAAAGTAGCACTACAATAGAGGACATTATATGGCAATACTAAGCAGTGTAAGTGTGCTTGCAGCTCTAGTGTATAGAAATATAACACCTACTAGAAAGTAGTAGCAGCAGTGAGAACATTATATAGCAGTGTAGCTCTGAATTCAGCTCTGGGGCCAGATAAACACTTAGTAGAAAGCAGCAACATGAAGGAAATTATATAGCAGCACTGAGCATTGCAGCTGTGAATCCAGCTTTGTGGTTAGATAACCATTAACTAGAAAGCAGCACTACATTATTCAGCAGTACAAAGCATTGTAACTATGAATTCAGCTTTACAATGATATTGGATGTTTTGGCACCTGCTAGCACTGTATGTGCTGTCATTGACAGGTTGTCTGCAGTCATGCATTTCTCTGACGGAATAAGGTGAAGGTAGAATTCACTCTAAAGATATTTTCATCAATTACATGTAAAGCTACATAAAGCCGTTGTCATAGCCTCCTTACACCCATAAAGAAATCGTTGTGCTTGCAAAATTGTGCAGCCATTTTTCTTCTGACAATTTACCTGTTAATTGTAGCCGCAGGCCCAAAGTAGTCAATGAAGAATGTATTCTCCAGTATCGACCTCACAGCGTAATGAATAACCCTCTGCAGCAAATCCCGGCCAGCCATTGTGTGACTGCACAGACAGCAGAGATAGTGATGAATTCCACCTACGGAAGAGATGCACAATGAAGCTCACTTCTAATGTGCCCACTCGGGGATTATAGCCCCCGCACTGATATACAGTGGTGTGAAAAAGTGTTTGCCCCCTTCCTGATCTCCTATTCTTTTGCATGTTTCTCACACTTTAATGTTTGACTAGGCCACTCCAAAGTCTTAATTTTGTTTCTCTTAAGCCATTCAGAGTTGGACTTGCTGGTGTGTTTTGGATCATTGTCCTGCAGCATAACCCAAGTGTGCTTCAGCTTGAGGGTTCAGAACAGATGGCCGGACGTTCTCCTTCAGGATTTTTTGGTAGACAGCAGAATTCATGGTTCCATTTACCATAGCAAGTCATCCAGGTACTGAAAGAGCAAACAGCCCCAGACGATCACTCTACCACCACCATATTTTACTGTTGGTATGATGTTCCTTTTCTGAAATGCTGTGTTACATCTATGCCAAATGTAATGGGACATACACCTTCCAAAAAGTTCAACTTTTGTCTCATCAGTCCACAGAGTATTCTACCAAAAGTCTTGGGGATCTTCAAAATCTTTTCTCAAAATTGAGATGATCTTTTATGTTCTTATTGCTCTTATTGCCCAGTCTCTTTCTTATGGTGGAGTCATGAACACTGACCTTAACTGAGGCAAGTGAGGCCTTCAGTTCTTTGGATGTTGTTGTGGGGTCTTTTGTGACCTCTTGGATGAGTCATTCCTGTGTTCTTGGGGTACTTTTGGTCGGCCGGACACTCCTGGGAAGGGTAACCACTGCTCCATGCTTTCGCCATTTGTGGATATTAGCTCTCACTGTTGTCAACTGGAGTCCCAAAACTTTAGAAATGGCTTTATAACCTTTTCCAGACTGATGTATCTCAATTTGTTTCTCATTTGTTCCAAAATTTCTTTGAATCACTGCATGATGTCTAGCGTTTGAGGATCTTTTGGTCTACGTCACTTTTGTCAGGCAGGTTCTATTTAAGTGATTTCTTGATTGAGAACAGGTGTGGCAGTAATCAGGCCTGGGTGTGGCTAGGGAATGTGAACTCAGCTGCCCAAAGATGTGATAACCCACAGTTAATTTATGTTTTAAGGGGGGCAATTACTTTTTCACACAGTGCCCTGTAGGTTTGGATTTCTTTTTTCCTTAATAATAAAGACCTTCATTTAAAAACTGCATTTTGTGTTACTTGTGTTATCTTTGTCTAATATTTACATTTGTTTGGTGATCTGAAATATTTAAGTGTGACAAACATGCAAAAGAATAAGAAATCAGGAAGGGGCAAACACTGTTTCACCCAACTGTATCACTAAGTGCTGAGCCAAAACATATTATAATGGACCTGTCTGCCACCTGCCTGCAGTCATCATTTAGGCAGTACCACGCTCCCTCATCATAAACAATTGCTTCTGTCTTAAGAATTTCTCTTGTGCTGCACCTGTACTCTGGAATAGTTTCACAGACTGATATTAAAATCGCTGCACAATTAATTTGTCTGCAATATTTGTGTGTCAAGATCTCTTCTTGCTGTCAGAAAAAAATAATATTGACATCTAGGTTATAACTAGGGATACAGTGACTGAACTAGCAAAACAGTGAGTGCAGCTCTGGAGTATAATACAGGATACGTAATGTATGTTCACAGTGACCGTACCAGCAGAATAGTGAGTGCAGCTCCGGGGTATAATACAGGATGTAACTCAGGATCAGTAATGTAATGTATTTACACAGTGACTGCACCAGCAGAATAGTGAGTGCAGCTCTGGAGTATAATACAGGATGTAACTCAGGATCAGTAATGTAATGTATGTACACAGTGACCTCACCAGCAGAATACTGAGTGCAGCTCTGGGGTATAATACAGGATGTAACTCAGGATCAGTAATGTAATGTATGTACAGTGACTGCACCAGCAGAATAGTGAGTGCAGCTCAGGGATATAATACAGGATGTAACTCAGGATCAGTAATGTAATGTATGTACACAGTGACTGCACCAGCAGAATAGTGAGTGCAGCTCTGGGGTATAATACAGGATGTAACTCAGGATCAGTAATGTAATGTATGTACAGTGACTGCACCAGCAGAATAGTGAGTGCAGCTCTGGGGTATAATACAGGATGTAACTCAGGATCAGTAATGTAATGTATGTACACAGTGACTGCACCAGCAGAATACTGAGTGCAGCTCTGGGGTATAATACAGGATGTAACTCAGGATCAGTAATGTATGTACACAGTGACTGCACCAGCAGAATAGTGAGCGCAGCTCTGGAGTATAATACAGGATGTAACTCAGGATCAGCACAGGATCAGTAATGTAATGTATGTACACAGTGACTGAACTAGCAAAACAGTAAGTGCAGCTCCAGGGTATAATACAGGATACGTAATGTATGTACACAGTGACTGCACCAGCAGAATAGTGAGTGCAGCTCTGCAGTATAATACAGGATGTAACTCAGGATCAGTAATGTAATGTATGTACATAGTGACTGCACCAGCAGAATAGTGAGTGCGGCTCTGGAGTATAATACAGGATGTAGATCAGGATCAGTAATGTAATGTATGTACACAGTGATTGCACCAGCAGAATAGTGAGTGCGGCTCTGGGGTATAATACAGGATGTAGCTCAGGATCAGTAATGTAATGTATGTACACAGTGACTGCACCAGCAGAATAGTGAGTGCGGCTCTGGAGTATAATACAGGATGTAACTCAGGATCAGTAATGTAATGTATGTACACAGTGACTGCACCAGCAGAATAGTGAGTGCAGCTCTGGGGTATAATACAGGATGTAACTCAGGATCAGTAATGTAATGTATGTACACAGTGACTGCACCAGCAGAATAGTGAGTGCAGCTCTGGGGTATAATACAGGATGTAACTCAGGATCAGTAATGTAATGTATGTACATAGTGACTGCACCAGCAGAATAGTGAGTGCAGCTCTGGGGTATAATACGGGATGTATTTAGGATCAGTAATGTCATGTATGTACACAGTGACTCCACTTCAGTAGAATTTCTATACGCTGTATACATGCAGCCGATAGTTCAGTACCAGAATACTCGGTGACATTGTGGAATCATTGAAAGATCTTCAAAAGGGCAGTGAGAGAGGGGAAGACATTCACAAAGGGAAGTAATTCTGAGCATTCTTCTCTTATCTCCTGTACTTCTATTATCTGGAGTCATCTGACTAATAGAAGCACGTTTGTAATAGAAAATTAGGGAATTTACTGTGCTTTTTCTTTGTTTTTCTCTCGTTTTGTGTGTGATATGCGAAGAAAAGAACACGTAGGACAAAATCTGACCTGTGATCTTATTCTACCACCAATAACCAATGTCACATTTTAAATTACAACAGTGATCATGTGCCATTCATCAATCAATTGACCGCTGCAGCTAATCACTGGCATTAGCGGTGATGACATCATATATGTTAAGTGATCACTGCAGGTAGTCAGCAAGAATTGTGGGGGACCACCAGAAATGTGTCATTGGAGCTTTGGGGACTAAAAAAGGGAGTACAGGGTTGTTGTTTTGTATAATTTGTTTTTTGTTTTTTTTTTTAAATTCAGGAAATCCATATGTAGATGAGTACTAGTACACTGACTCAGACCTTATTAGTTCTACTAAAATAAGCATGTGCAGGAAGAGGTGAGCTGTGATATCACCTATTGTGAATGGTGGATCCTGTGTTATCTACTGTATATAGAGGTGTTATCAGTCACTGTACAGGAGGAGGTGAGCTGTGATATCACCTATTGTGAATGGTGGATCCTGTGTTATCTACTGTATATAGAGGTGTTATCAGTCATTGTACAGGAGGAGGAGGTGAGCTGTGACATCCCCTATTGTGAATGGTGGATCCTGTGTTATCTACTGTATATAGAGGTGTTATCAGTCATTGTACAGGAGGAGGTGAGCTGTGATATCACCTATTGTGAATGGTGGATCCTGTGTTATCTACTGTATATAGAGGTGTTATCAGTCATTGTACAGGAGGAGGAGGTGAGCTGTGACATCACCTATTGTGAATGGTGGATCCTGTGTTATCTACTGTATATAGAGATGTTATCAGTCATTGTACAGGAGGAGGAGGTGAGCTGTGACATCCCCTATTGTGAATGGAGGATCCTGTGTTATCTACTGTATATAGAGGTGTTATCAGTCATTGTACAGGAGGAGGAGGTGAGCTGTGACATCACCTATTGTGAATGGTGGATCCTGTGTTATCTACTGTATATAGAGGTGTTATCAGTCGTTGTACAGGAGGAGGAGGTGAGCTGTGACATCACCTATTGTGAATGGTGGATCCTGTGTTGTCTACTGTATATAGAGGTGTCATCAGTCATTGTACAGGAGGAGGAGGTGAGCTGTGACATCACCTATTGTGTATGGTGGATCCTGTGTTATCTACTGTATATAGAGGTGTTATCAGTCATTGTACAGGAGGAGGAGGTGAGCTGTGACATCAACTATTGTGAATTGTGGATCCTGTGTTATCTACTGTATATAGAGGTGTTATCAGTCATTGTACAGGAGGAGGAGGAGGTGAGCTGTGACATCACCTATTGTGAATTGTGGATCCTGTGTTATCTACTCGTATATAGAGGTGTTATCAGTCATTGTACAGGAGGAGGAGGTGAGCTGTGACATCACCTATTGTGAATGGTGGATCCTGTGTTATCTACTGTATATAGAGGTGTTATCAGTCATTGTACAGGAGGAGGAGGAGGTGAGCTGTGACATCACCTATTGTGAATTGTGGATCCTGTGTTATCTACTCGTATATAGAGGTGTTATCAGTCATTGTACAGGAGGAGGAGGTGAGCTGTGACATCACCTATTGTGAATTGTGGATCCTGTGTTATCTACTGTATATAGAGGGGTTATCAGTCATTGTACAGGAGGAGGAGGTGAGCTGTGACATCACCTATTGTGACTTATAAAAAAAAAATACACTGACAAAAAAAAAACAGCAATAAAAAACTGATTTAAGCAGTAGGTCATTTTCTGGTGATAAATTCCCTTTAATTATATTTTAATAATTTTCTCTTGTCGTGTTTCACAGCCGTCTGCACACCTAAATTATGGTAGGAAATCCAAATTGCAACTGCAATTTCCATTTTTGTTGTTGTTTTTTTTAAGCGCCATTAAGGGAGATGCTTAGAAATTGTTCTCTGGAACATTTCATCATTTACATATAAATGAAGAGGCGTGTGATCTTATTTCCATCTAATTCTTCATCTCGACCCCGTGTCAGGGATGAGTAATAACGGAATTATTAGAGCGATACATTATAACACAGAAGGCAGCACAATTATTACTTTGTCACGAAGGTGATGGGACAAGATACAATTTGTTGAAAATTTGCTCCACCCCGGTGATGTCACAGTGGTATTGTATGGTCACTTGTAGAATTTGCTTATTACAGCATTGTTTTGGACTATGAGACATACTTTTTACCAAGAAAAAAATCTTGAGTTGTCGGTGTATGAAGAAAAATTGTGTGTATGTAGCAGAGCTCTGTGTTTCAGTGTATATAATGCAACTGCATGTGTATGTAGCAGAGATGTGTGTGTATGTAGGAAATCTGTGTTTGTACGTAGCAGAGCTGAGTATGTAGCAGAGTTGTGTGTGTATATAGCAGAGCTGAGTATGTAGCAGAGTTGTGTGTTTATGTAGCAGAGCTGTGTGGGTATTTAAGAAAGCTGCATGCTTGTAGCAGAGCTGTGTATGTAGGTAAACTGTATGTAGCAGAACTGTGTGTATGTAAGACAGCTTTTTGTGTATGTAGCAGTGCTATGTATGTTACAGAGCGGTGTGTGTATGCAACAGAGTTTTTTGTTTGCTACATACACACAGCTCTGATATATATATATATACACAATGTTGTGTATGCATGTAGCAGAGCTGTGCTTGTATTTAGGATAACTGTGTGTATGCAACAGAACTGTATATGTATATAAGAATGCTGTGTGTATGTAAGAATGCTGTCTGTATGTAAGAAAGCTGTGTGTGTGTATGTAGCAAAGCTCTGTGTGTATGTAGCAAAGCTGTGTGTGTATGTAGCAAAGCTCTGTGTGTATGTAGCAAAGCTCTGTGTGTATGTAGCAGAGCTGTGTGTAAGTATGTACAGCAAAGCTGACTATGCATGTACTGTGCGTGCAGCCATGTTGTCTATGTGTTTGCTGCAGAGAGTGTACCTAATGTGTGCGCTAACACTATATGTGTATAATATATGTGCTGCAGAGAAACACTAACAATAGATCTATTACCTCCGTATTCTACCTTGATGCATTAAATTTAGAGATATTGACCCTTGCCCTTCTTTACACTGACAAGGAATATGTTTTCCCATTTTCTGTTGTTGAAATCTGGGGTGCATGTTATAGTGTGACACATACGCCCCTCGAATTACTCTCTGGTGACTACGGGTTTAGTACATAGAACTGCAGATTGTATCAGTGGTCAGTGAAAGTTGTTTCTGCTGATGAAGGGACTGCTCCTCTGAGCTGCACAGATGTTCCCAAATCTAGCAAAATGGAGGCTGCATTCGCACACTTTGGCCAAATTGTACTTTTGTAAAAAAAAAAACAACAAAAAAAAAAACACGACTTTAGCTTCGTTCGAGGAGGGGAAGAAAGCAAACCCTTTCTAAAGGGGATGTCCTATTTTATAAACAAAGAAGTTTATTTATTGTCTAATGGAACTGTGGCGTAGCATGGGATGTCCGCGCCTGAGGCAAGGCGAGTTTTACGCCCCCTGGTCCATGGAGAGTTCACATTTTCTGAGTCTCTTCCATCAGTCCAGTTTTGATCCCTGTAATCTTCCCTAGCTCCTGTATTGTAGGTTAAGAAGATACTCCTGTGATTATTGTTTGAGCTTTGACCCCAAAATCCAACTTAAAATAAAAAAGAAGTTATGCATGGTTGTATTTTGTTGGACTTTGTTTTATTACATTTTCGTGTTTTCTTGTCACTTTTTTTTTACTGTAAACCTAATCTTAACCCTAAACTTTGTCCTAACCTTAACCCTACTTCTAAAATTGACCAGAGTCCAAACCCTGTCCTATCCGAAACCTAGCCCTAAACATATTCTTATGCTTAATCATAGCCCTAACCCTTGTCCTAACCTTTATCTTATCCCTACCCCCACTTCTAGCCGTAAACTGAGTAATAATCCTAGTCCTATTCCTAACTTTAATCTTAACCCTATTCCTAACCCTATTCTTAATCCTAACACTAACTTTAGTCCTACCCTTAATCATAGCCCTAACCCTTGTCCTAACCCTAACCTTTATCTTATCCCTACCCCCACTTCTAGCCGTAAACTGAGTAATAATCCTAGTCCTATTCCTAACTTTAATCTTAACCCTATTCCTAACCCTATTCTTAATCCTAACACTAACTTTAGTCCTACCCTTAATCATAGCCCTAACCCTTGTCCTAACCCTAACCTTTATCTTATCCCTACCCCCACTTCTAGCCGTAAACTGAGTAATAATCCTAGTCCTATTCCTAACTTTAATCTTAACCCTATTCCTAACCCTATTCTTAATCCTAACACTAATTTTAGTCCTACCCTTAATCATAGCCCTAACCCTTGTCCTAACCCTAACCTTTATCTTATCCCTACCCCCACTTCTAGCCATAGACTGAGTAATAATCCTATTCCTATTCCTAACTTTAATCTTAACCCTAGTCCTAGCCCTAGCCCTATTCATAGTCCTAGCATTTACCCTAGTCCTACCTTAAATCATAGCCCTAACCCTTATTCTATCCCTAACCTTTCTTATACCTACCCCAACTTCTAACTGTAAATTGAGTAATAGTCCAAGTCCTATTCCTAACCTTGATCTTATCCCTATTTCTAGCCCTAACCTTAGTCCTAACCATATTCTTAGTCCTAGCACTAACCCTAATCCTACCCTTAATCACAGCAAAAACCCTATATTTGTCCTATCGTTACCCCTACACTTCTAACCATAAACTAATACCATAGTCCTAATCTTAATGTTACCCCATTCCTATCCCTAGTCCTAGCCTTAACCCTAGCCCTATCACTAGCTTTAGTCCTAACATTAATCATAGCCCTAACCCTAGTCCTGACCCTATCCTTACCCCTACTTCTAACCATAAACTGAGTAATAACCCTTGTCCTATTCCTACCATTAATCCTAACCCAATTCCTAGCCCCCTAACCCTATCCTACGTCCTAGCCCTAACTCTAGTCCTAACCGTAGGAGATCTCTTTCTATCTTTTTCCTGGAAAAAAAAAGGAAAAATGGAAAAGGCGCAGTTTTTGCCACTTTCAGTCAGGGTGAAATCCACGCCAAAATTTGCATAAAACACATGTGAATTTTGCTGTGGAGTGGAAGAAAATTCACAGCCAAATCTACAATGGATAATGTCTGGTCTGGACCTAGTTCTGGGGTCTTGGTGACCCACTGTAGAGGCTTTGGACCCTCTGGGGCAGGTTTTCAGCCTCGTGAATGTTTCCATTCATTGACAGTAAACAGAGCTCTTGAAAGTATTGAGGATGTGAAAGTTTAATAGACACTTGATGAAATTTTCCGCAATATTGCGCCCGGTTCTGGAAGATTACGAGAGACAAATGAGTGCAGGGTGAGGATAGTCGGCGGCAGCCGCTCAGCTCCCGATGGCGGTGCGGTATCTGTATGATACTAGTTATATCAGCGCCTGATGATGGGGAATGTGACTTGTATAATATTGTTTGCCTGTGAATTATTTATTTTCCCTGGGGGAGAAGACGTCGCTGCGAGAACAAATCACCTGCATGCGGATAAACAATTTACCAGCAGAGTTATCAGAGGGGCCTCTGGGGCATAGATGAAGTAATAAGGGAAGGAGCTGCTGCCGTACCTTTATTATATGGATATTTATGGCCAAGCTCATTAGTGGAAAACTCCCGGACGGCATTTTATCATTTTCAATATATTCTTTCATCCACGAAATAACAGGTCACCTTTCTGTCCCCATGATCACACTTCCTGTGTCCTGACGTGTCAGTGTTATCATGGGGGCATTTGCTGTCAGAGCAGCTCATCAGATTCCGTCTATTTACAGGAGTGGGGTTTTTATCTTTACCTTTTTTTTGGCGCGATTTTCTGTATTCGGATTCTGCAAGTAACACAACATAAAGGTATCTTGTATAAATTTTTACAATAGAATTTTATTAAAAAATTCTACATCTTTTGACTTCTTACAAGATTTTTATTTCCCTGCCGGATCAATTTTGATGTGGTCTGAGAGGAGCTCAGAAAAATAGACGAGTTAACAATTTACACTGCCATAGCGAGTTCACTGATAGATTCTCAGTTTGCTCATTCTGCAACCAGAAATTGGTAGTACAATCAGAAGCTATAAAAAAATCCAATTTTAATGAAACCCAAAAAGCAAAAATTATTTTCAGTCCCCATTTTAGCCCCCCCCAAAAAAAGTTGGACAAACCCTTTTAAAGGGATTGTCCTATAACCAACAATCTTCGCCCCTCTTCAGGATAGATGATAAATCTATAATTTTTTGAGGTTCAGCTGCTGAGATTCCAACTGATTCTGGGTATGGGGGGAATCCAAAGTCCCCTGTGGGAATGGAGTGGTACTGAGCATGTGCGACCACCACTCCTGTATACAGTGATGGAGCAGTGGTCGCACATGCTCAGTACCTGCCTAATTAAAAGAACACAAAATTGTATTTTTTTTTTTTATTGAAACTATTTGCAAAGTGTATACAGAGCTGGACATTGCCTTTAAATGGCACATTTTAAACAATTACCGATATGTCAGAAGCCTCCGCTGACTCCAATACCTTGGGTGCTCAGAGTTGGACACTAAATTATGAACATATGCAAATCCGGCTTCATTAAGTCGTTAGCTACTAGGGGTATAAATATGGCATCCCAGACGATTAATGCCGCCATGGAGGACTCAATGGATAAATCCAGTTAACGAGACACTTTCTTATGTTCCTCCGCAGATACGGCTCTCTGCCAGCGCCTTCTGGCTCGTAGCTTACATTAACCACTGCGCTGCTGGACGGAGGTAGAGAAGATAGCAGGAGTGGGGCCTGTAGATATTACCTAGAAATTGTAGAATATCATAGAAAACTGCTCAAATAGCAAACACTCCATTATAGGGAAACATTTCCTTGAAATATTGCTGCCATATGTGGGCCAGTTACAGGCTTCCTACTATAGTCCAGTTTAGAAAAACATTTTTTCATAATGGGGGGGTCCCTTATTCATAATTTGGCCAGAATGGTTATAATGAACCAACACAGGCATGCCATTCATCTGAATATTGGGTGGGTGTAATACTTCATTTCACCTGCGGAGGAGCTGCAGGGAAATAGAACACTCACTGCCAGCAAGGAGGACACTTTGTGATCAGCTTATTGATTAATAGCGGAATAGTCCTGTAAAGTTGGAAGACTAAAAAAAAGAAGAAAGGGGTAACCCTTTTGAGAATATGCCAGATCCATGAGGAAGGGTGGCGCTGTTCCTTTAATAATATGCAATTATATTGACACTCTTTCTCCGGAGTGGTGGAGCAGCAACGACTATAAGTCTTGGATGAGGATGAGCCGGCGGTCTTGTTGCTGACCCCGTTTGGAGGGGTCTGGGCTCCGGGCACGTGGCATGATGGAGGACGAGGCGTCCGTAATGAATACCATCGTTTAGGCTGAGTGATTTGTACAGTGATATTGGCCGGGATCGCTCCCTGGCCTCAGGCCCAGTCGTGTCTCTCCACGGCTTTTCATGTAAGCCTATCACGAAAACAAATGCCGTCTGTCACCGGGCACAACAACGCGACAAGTATTTGACAATGGCGCTGAACTTTTACTGCAGCACTGCTCATCATGTGGAGAACCAGCACGTCTGATGAATATGAACGGAAATCGGCAAAACACCCAGGAATCGTCAAAACACCCAGGAATCGGCAAAACACCCAGGAATCGTCAAAACACCCAGGAATCGTCAAAACACCCAGGAATCGTCAAAACACCCAGGAATCGGCAAAACACCCAGGAATCGGCAAAACACACAGGAATCGGTGAAACGCCCAGGAATCGGCAAAACACCCAGGAATCGGCAAAACACCCAGGAATCGGCAAAACGCCCAGGAATCGGCAAAACGCCCAGGAATCGGCGAAACACCCAGTAATCAATGAAACACCCAGGAATCGGCAAAACGCCCAGGAATCGGCAAAACACCCAGGAATCGGCAAAACACACAGGAATCGGTGAAACGCCCAGTAATCGGCGAAACGCCCAGGAATCGGCAAAACGCCCAGGAATCGGCAAAACACACAGGAATCGGTGAAACGCCGAGTAATCGGCGAAACACACAGGAATCGGCAAAACACCCAGTAATCAATGAAACACCCAGGAATCGGCAAAACACCCAGGAATCGGCAAAACACCCAGTAATCAACGAAACACCCAGGAATCGACAAAACGCCCAGGAATCGGCGAAACACACAGGAATCTGCAAAACACACAGGAATCGGTGAAACGCCCAGTAATCGGCGAAACACGCAGGAATCAGCAAAACACACAGGAATCAGCGAAACGCCCAGTAATCGGCGAAACACAGGAATCGGCAAAACACCCAGGAATCGGCAAAACACCCAGGAATCGGCGAAACACCCACCAGGTTGGAGGAAATTTGGAACTTGTAAACAGCCAAGGTCGCCTTTCTTTTATTTTTGCAAGGTTTTCATTATGGTTTTTGGTTTTTTGTTTTTTACTTTTTCTGGCACCAACTCTTTTTTTTTTTTTTTTTATGATTTTTTTTTTACTATTTTTCTTTCTCCTTAGGACTCAAAAAGATTTCCACAAACCAAATGAAAAACATAGAAATTCCTGACATTTCTTTTTTTACAAGGAGAAAAAAAATACATGCCGATCCAGTGTCAGGATAATTTTACTACTGAAATTAATAACTAGTGTTACAGCTATATAGGTCGTGGTATAACGAGAAAAATGACACCTCTTTTGTAGTAATCCGACGTGCCAGGACTGAGATATTGAGCTTTGAAGCCACATGCAAATTAGGCTGAAAGGGTATAGGGGCGTGCCAAATGACTCTTCAATTCATACGCCCACAGTGCACTTTCAGGCTAATTTGCATGTGGCTTCAAAGCTTGATATCTCAGCCCTGGATCATCGGATTACTACAAAACAGGTATCATTTTTCTCGTCGTACCAAGACCTATACAGTAGTAAATTGAGAAGGCAAAAGGGTAAAGTCCTTTCAGATATACTGGTAAGTTGAAACAGCAATAAACTGGTCCCCAAATCTGGAGAGGAAACCTTTTTATCACCAGGTGCTGATGTTGGGTTCCCAGGACTTAGCATTATCTTCTGGATCTGGTGGTCCATGTGGCTAGATGCCACCATGCGGAAACAGAAGGGTCACGGCTGGAGAAGCAGAAGGCGAGCACCAGGACGTCCCGGGCGTAGATTCCATCGCTGGACCTTTGGAACAGTCCCTCCATATAGCAGCGGCTTGTGCTTCAGTAATAAGTTCCCATGAAAGCTCGGTCCTGTCCTCGCTCCCCGAGGAGTAGCCGTCCATTAATAGATGGAGAGGTTTCCAGCCTGTGATTACCCTGATCCGTAATTGACAGACGACTGCTCGAACGTAGCCTTTTACCGGCTGATTGATAGCTATACGACTGCCATTTCGGAGTGCAGCTCTTGTGTTTTCCCGGCAGCTTAATCCATAATAATGGTTTAGCTGATAAACAGATCAACCGGATTTAGTCGTCTCACTGCTTTTTCGCTCTCATTTTGTGTCTCGTGCTGATTCTTGCTACTCGGCCTCCCTTCATTTATCCAACTTAATGCACGGCATCCTACCGGCTCGGAAGCCATGATTGCTTGCCACTTTACCCCCCAGCTACAGTGCAGATTTCCAGGGGGCTCTGAGCTTTACTGAACTATTCTAAGAAAATTACACTCCTGAGAACCATGTGGAGAAGAAGATTGACTACTCAACGCCAATATCAATGCGATGCCTTGATACGTGAAACTCTGACTCCATAAAAAAACACTTATACCAAATCTCATTGACTTCTATCACCCAGAACTGCGATACCAGACTCAACCAGTGGAGAGGTGTGGCGCTCTTGTGCAATCGGGATGATTTTATTCCTAAAACTAGCTATATGGTTGTGTAGATCCTAGCGCAACAAGAAAAATGACACCTTTCTTGTAGTGATCTGATGTGTCAGTGCTGAGAAATCGAGCTGTGAAGCCATATCCAAATTAGCCAGGAAGTGCAATGGGGGCGTGTCAAACGAAGAAGGATGACGCCCCCATTACACTTCCAGGATCATCTGCATGTGGTTTCAAAGCTCGATTTCTCAGCACTGACAAATCGGATTCCTACAAGAAAGGTGTCGTTTTTCTTCTTGTACAATGACCCACACAGCCATTCCGCTAGTTTTTGGAAAAAGTCATCCTGCAGGTTTGCTTTAAAACAGGAGTTCAAATGGGTATTCCCACCTAAAATAATAATGACCTATCCACAGGACATCTCACCTCTGGGACCTTCCTCTCTAGGAAGGAATCACATTGCCTGAAAGATACCATTGACCCCCACATTCAGTCGGATTATTTGTAGATTATTCCATGATTACTTTGACTTCGCAGAGATACTCATCCCTGATGGTTGCACATAAGCGTGGAGGCACAGCGCTTGAACAGATGGAACAGATGGAACTTACAAGGGCAGAAGACTCAGAAATTGTGATATTGAAGTCTTTACAGCGAGTCTTTACAATCTTGTCCCCAGACAGCCATAAAGTTTAACAAGCAAGTTATGTTTGGACTCTAGTGCTCTTCACTTTCTGTTATGTTTCCCTTTAAGAGTCATGGTTTCAGTCCTATGGCAGCTCAGTGGCTGACAATTGGCCGGGCTTAGATAATAGGATCTGGGCCTCTTAACTTTTGCTGAGTGCAGCCTTTCCCAGGACATGACAAATGAGGCAAAATGCTGCAGATTGCAGTATGTACTTCCTTTTTATGCCTGGAACAGCTGTGATCAAGGAAAGTGTGGACCGAAAGCACAATTCTGGGGTATTGGAGCCCCCTAAGAGAAATAGCCGCTTATTCTATAGCATTAGATCATAAGATTGAACCTTGGATAAAAAGACAGATTTCTGTTAAATATTAGGAAATGTTATTTCTCTGTGACTGCGCTGATAATGAGGTCTGTCGCTCCACTGATAATAGGGTACATGGCTGCACTGATAATAGGGTACATGGCTGCACTGATAATAGGGTACAAGGCTGCACTGATAATAGGGTACAAGGCTGCACTGATAATAGGGTACATGGCTGCACTGATAACAGGGTACATGGCTGCACTGATAATAGGGTACATGGCTGCACTGATAATAGGGTACATGGCTGCACTGATAATAGGGTACATGGCTGCACTGATAATAGGGTACATGGCTGCACTGATAATAGGGTGCATGGCTGCACTGATAATAGGGTACATGGCTGCACTGATAATAGGATACATGGCTGCACTGATAATAGGGTACATGGCTGCACTGATAATAGGGTACATGGCTGCACTGATAATAGGGTACATGGCTGCACTGATAATAGGGTACATGGCTGCACTGATAATAGGGTACATGGCTGCACTGATAATAGGGTACATGGCTGCACTGATAATAGGGTACATGGCTGCACTGATAATAGGGTACATGGCTGCACTGATAACAGGGTGTGTATGGCCCTGATAATAGGGTACATGGCTGCACTGATAATAGGGTACATGGCTGCACTGATAATAGGGTACATGGCTGCACTGATAATAGGGTACATGGCTGCACTGATAATAGGGTACATGGCTGCACTGATAATAGGGTGCATGGCTGCACTGATAATAGGGTACATGGCTGCACTGATAATAGGGTACATGGCTGCACTGATAATAGGGTACATGGCTGCACTGATAATAGGGTACATGGCTGCACTGATAATAGGGTACATGGCTGCACTGATAATAGGGTGCATGGCTGCACTGATAATAGGGTACATGGCTGCACTGATAATAGGGTACATGGCTGCACTGATAATAGGATACATGGCTCCACTGATAATAGGGTACATGGCTGCACTGATAATAGGGTACATGGCTGCACTGATAATAGGGTACATGGCTGCACTGATAATAGGGTACATGGCTGCACTGATAATAGGGTGCATGGCTGCACTGATAATAGGGTACATGGCTGCACTGATAATAGGGTACATGGCTGCACTGATAATAGGATACATGGCTCCACTGATAATAGGGTACATGGCTGCACTGATAATAGGGTACATGGCTGCACTGATAATAGGGTACATGGCTGCACTGATAATAGGGTACATGGCTGCACTGATAATAGGGTACATGGCTGCACTGATAATAGGGTGCATGGCTGCACTGATAATAGGGTACATGGCTGCACTGATAATAGGGTACATGGCTGCACTGATAATAGGGTGCATGGCTGCACTGATAATAGGGTACATGGCTGCACTGATAATAGGGTACATGGCTGCACTGATAATAGGGTACATGGCTGCACTGATAATAGGGTACATGGCTGCACTGATAATAGGGTGCATGGCTGCACTGATAATAGGGTACATGGCTGCACTGATAATAGGGTACATGGCTGCACTGATAATAGGATACATGGCTCCACTGATAATAGGGTACATGGCTGCACTGATAATAGGGTGCATGGCTGCACTGATAATAGGGTACATGGCTGCACTGATAATAGGGTACATGGCTGCACTGATAATAGGGTACATGGCTGCACTGATAATAGGGTACATGGCTGCACTCATAATAGGGTACATGGCTGCACTGATAATAGGGTACATGGCTGCACTGATAATAGGGTACATGGCTGCACTGATAATAGGGTACATGGCTGCACTGATAATAGGGTACATGGCTGCACTGATAATAGGGTACATGGCTGCACTGATAATAGGGTACATGGCTGCACTGATAATAGGGTACATGGCTGCACTGATAATAGGGTACATGGCTGCACTGATAATAGGGTACATGGCTGCACTCATAATAGGGTACATGGCTCCACTGATAATAGGGTATATTGCTGCACTGATAATAGGGTGCATGGCTGCACTGATAATAGGGTGTGTTACTGCACTGATAATAGGGTACATGGCTGCACTGATAATAGAGTACATGGCTGCACTGATAATAGGGTACATGGCTGCACTGATAATAGGGTACATGGCTGCACTGATAATAGGGTACATGGCTGCACTGATAATAGGGTACATGGCTGCACTGATAATAGGGTACATGGCTGCACTGATAATAGGGTACATGGCTGCACTGATAATAGGGTGTGTTACTGCACTGATAATAGGGTACATGGCTGCACTGATAATAGAATACATGGCTGCACTGATAACAGGGTACATGGCTGCACTGATAATAGGGTGTGTATGGCCCTGATAATAGGGTACATGGCTGCACTGATAATAGGGTACATGGCTGCACTGATAATAGGGTACATGGCTGCACTGATAATAGGGTGCATGGCTGCACTGATAATAGGGTACATGGCTGCACTGATAACAGGGTGTGTATGGCCCTGATAATAGGGTACATGGCTGCACTGATAACAGGGTGTGTATGGCCCTGATAATAGGGTACATGGCTGCACTGATAATAGGGTACATGGCTGCACTGATAATAGGGTACATGGCTGCACTGATAATAGGGTACATGGCTGCACTGATAATAGGGTACATGGCTGCACTCATAATAGGGTACATGGCTGCACTGATAATAGGGTACATGGCTGCACTGATAATAGGGTGCATGGCTGCACTGATAATAGGGTGTGTTACTGCACTGATAATAGGGTACATGGCTGCACTGATAATAGGGTACATGGCTGCACTGATAATAGGGTGCATGGCTGCACTGATAATAGGGTACATGGCTGCACTGATAATAGGGTGTGTTACTGCACTGATAATAGGGTACATGGCTGCACTGATAACAGGGTGTGTATGGCCCTGATAATAGGGTACATGGCTGCACTGATAATAGGGTACATGGCTGCACTGATAATAGGGTACATGGCTGCACTGATAATAGGGTACATGGCTGCACTGATAATAGGGTACATGGCTGCACTCATAATAGGGTACATGGCTGCACTGATAATAGGGTACATGGCTGCACTGATAATAGGGTGCATGGCTGCACTGATAATAGGGTGTGTTACTGCACTGATAATAGGGTACATGGCTGCACTGATAATAGGGTACATGGCTGCACTGATAATAGGGTGCATGGCTGCACTGATAATAGGGTACATGGCTGCACTGATAATAGGGTACATGGCTGCACTGATAATAGGGTACATGGCTGCACTCATAATAGGGTACATGGCTGCACTGATAATAGGGTACATGGCTGCACTGATAATAGGGTACATGGCTGCACTGATAATAGGGTACATGGCTGCACTCATAATAGGGTACATGGCTGCACTGATAATAGGGTACATGGCTGCACTGATAATAGGGTACATGGCTGCACTGATAATAGGGTACATGGCTGCACTGATAATAGGGTACATGGCTGCACTGATAATAGGGTACATGGCTGCACTGATAATAGGGTACATGGCTGCACTGATAATAGGGTACATGGCTGCACTGATAATAGAGTACATGGCTGCACTGATAATAGGGTACATGGCTGCACTGATAATAGGGTACATGGCTGCACTGATAATAGGGTACATGGCTGCACTGATAATAGAGTACATGGCTGCACTGATAATAGGGTACATGGCTGCACTGATAATAGGGTACATGGCTGCACTGATAATAGGGTACATGGCTGCACTGATAATAGGGTACATGGCTGCACTGATAATAGGGTACATGGCTGCACTGATAATAGGGTGCATGGCTGCACTGATAATAGGGTACATGGCTGCACTGATAATAGGGTACATGGCTGCACTGATAATAGGGTGCATGGCTGCACTGATAATAGGGTACATGGCTGCACTGATAACAGGGTGTGTATGGCCCTGATAATAGGGTACATGGCTGCACTGATAATAGGGTACATGGCTGCACTGATAATAGGGTACATGGCTGCACTGATAATAGGGTACATGGCTGCACTGATAACAAGGTACATGGCTGCACTGATAATAGGGTACATGGCTGCACTGATAATAGGGTACATGGCTGCACTGATAATAGGGTACATGGCTGCACTGATAATAGGGTGCATGGCTGCACTGATAATAGGGTACATGGCTGCACTGATAACAGGGTGTGTATGGCCCTGATAATAGGGTACATGGCTGCACTGATAATAGGGTACATGGCTGCACTGATAATAGGGTACATGGCTGCACTGATAATAGGGTACATGGCTGCACTGATAATAGGGTACATGGCTGCACTGATAATAGGGTGCATGGCTGCACTGATAATAGGGTACATGGCTGCA
The DNA here is from genome assembly GCF_051348905.1 of Ranitomeya variabilis. Classification (NCBI taxonomy): domain Eukaryota; kingdom Metazoa; phylum Chordata; class Amphibia; order Anura; family Dendrobatidae; genus Ranitomeya; species Ranitomeya variabilis. Next base: position 22,503,601 of record NC_135238.1, read on the forward strand.
CTGATAACAGGGTGTGTATGGCCCTGATAATAGGGTACATGGCTGCACTGATAATAGGGTACATGGCTGCACTGATAATAGGGTACATGGCTGCACTGATAACAGGGTACATGGCTGCACTGATAACAGGGTACATGGCTGCACTGATAATAGGGTACATGGCTGCACTGATAATAGGGTACATGGCTGCACTGATAATAGGGTACATGGCTGCACTCATAATAGGGTACATGGCTGCACTCATAATAGGGTACATGGCTGCACTCATAATAGGGTACATGGCTGCACTGATAATAGGGTACATGGCTGCACTGATAATAGGGTACATGGCTGCACTCATAATAGGCTACATGGCTGCACTGATAATAGGGTGTGTTACTGCACTGATAATAGGGTACATGGCTGCACTGATAATAGGGTACATGGCTGCACTGATAATAGGGTACATGGCTGCACTGATAATAGGGTACATGGCTGCACTGATAATAGGGTACATGGCTGCACTGATAATAGAGTACATGGCTGCACTGATAATAGGGTACATGGCTGCACTGATAATAGGGTACATGGCTGCACTGATAATAGGGTACATGGCTGCACTGATAATAGAGTACATGGCTGCACTGATAATAGGGTACATGGCTGCACTGATAATAGGGTACATGGCTGCACTGATAATAGGGTACATGGCTGCACTCATAATAGGGTACATGGCTGCACTGATAATAGGGTACGTGGCTGCACTCATAATAGGGTACGTGGCTGCACTCATAATAGGGTACATGGCTGCACTCATAATAGGGTACATGGCTGCACTCATAATAGGGTACATGGCTGCACTGATAATAGGGTACATGGCTGCACTGATAATAGGGTGTATTACTGCACTGATAATAGGGTACATGGCTGCACTGATAATAGGGTACATGGCTGCACTGATAATAGGGTACATGGCTGCACTGATAATAGGGTACATGGCTGCACTGATAATAGGGTACGTGGCTGCACTGATAATAGGGTACGTGGCTGCACTGATAATAGGGTACGTGGCTGCACTCATAATAGGGTACGTGGCTGCACTGATAATAGGGTACATGGCTGCACTGATAATAGGGTGTATTACTGCACTGATAATAGGGTACATGGCTGCACTGATAATAGGGTACATGGCTGCACTGATAATAGGGTACATGGCTGCACTCATAATAGGGTACATGGCTGCACTGATAATAGGGTACATGGCTGCACTCATAATAGGGTACATGGCTGCACTCATAATAGGGTACATGGCTGCACTCATAATAGGGTACATGGCTGCTCTGATAACAGGGTGTGTATGGCCCTGATAATAGGGTACATGGCTGCACTGATAATAGGGTGTGTATGGCACTGATAATAGGGTACATAGCTGCACTGATAATAGGGTACATGGCTGCACTGATAATAGGGTACATGGCTGCACTGATAATAGGGTACATGGCTGCACTGATAATAGGGTGTATTACTGCACTGATAATAGGGTACATGGCTGCACTGATAATAGGGTACATGGCTGCACTGATAATAGGGTACATGGCTGCACTCATAATAGGGTACATGGCTGCACTGATAATAGGGTACATGGCTGCACTCATAATAGGGTACATGGCTGCACTCATAATAGGGTACATGGCTGCACTCATAATAGGGTACATGGCTGCTCTGATAACAGGGTGTGTATGGCCCTGATAATAGGGTACATGGCTGCACTGATAATAGGGTGTGTATGGCACTGATAATAGGGTACATAGCTGCACTGATAATAGGGTACATGGCTGCACTGATAATAGGGTACATGGCTGCACTCATAATAGGGTACATGGCTCCACTGATAATAGGGTACATGGCTGCACTGATAATAGGGTACATGGCTGCACTGATAATAGGGTACATGGCTGCACTGATAATAGGGTACATGGCTGCACTGATAATAGGGTACATGGCTGCACTGATAATAGGGTACATGGCTGCACTGATAATAGGGTACATGGCTGCACTGATAATAGGGTACATGGCTGCACTGATAATAGGGTACATGGCTGCACTCATAATAGGGTACATGGCTGCACTGATAATAGGGTACGTGGCTGCACTCATAATAGGGTACGTGGCTGCACTCATAATAGGGTACATGGCTGCACTCATAATAGGGTACATGGCTGCACTCATAATAGGGTACATGGCTGCACTGATAATAGGGTACATGGCTGCACTGATAATAGGGTGTATTACTGCACTGATAATAGGGTACATGGCTGCACTGATAATAGGGTACATGGCTGCACTGATAATAGGGTACATGGCTGCACTGATAATAGGGTACATGGCTGCACTGATAATAGGGTACGTGGCTGCACTGATAATAGGGTACGTGGCTGCACTGATAATAGGGTACGTGGCTGCACTCATAATAGGGTACGTGGCTGCACTGATAATAGGGTACATGGCTGCACTGATAATAGGGTGTATTACTGCACTGATAATAGGGTACATGGCTGCACTGATAATAGGGTACATGGCTGCACTGATAATAGGGTACATGGCTGCACTCATAATAGGGTACATGGCTGCACTGATAATAGGGTACATGGCTGCACTCATAATAGGGTACATGGCTGCACTCATAATAGGGTACATGGCTGCACTCATAATAGGGTACATGGCTGCTCTGATAACAGGGTGTGTATGGCCCTGATAATAGGGTACATGGCTGCACTGATAATAGGGTGTGTATGGCACTGATAATAGGGTACATAGCTGCACTGATAATAGGGTACATGGCTGCACTGATAATAGGGTACATGGCTGCACTGATAATAGGGTACATGGCTGCACTGATAATAGGGTACATGGCTGCACTGATAATAGGGTACATGGCTGCACTGATAATAGGGTACATGGCTGCACTCATAATAGGGTACATGGCTGCACTCATAATAGGGTACATGGCTGCACTCATAATAGGGTACATGGCTGCACTCATAATAGGGTACATGGCTGCTCTGATAACAGGGTGTGTATGGCCCTGATAATAGGGTACATGGCTGCACTGATAATAGGGTGTGTATGGCACTGATAATAGGGTACATAGCTGCACTGATAATAGGGTACATGGCTGCACTGATAATAGGGTACATGGCTGCACTGATAATAGGGTACATGGCTGCACTGATAATAGGGTACATGGCTGCACTGATAATAGGGTACATGGCTGCACTGATAATAGGGTACATGGCTGCACTGATAATAGGGTGCATGGCTCCACTGATAATAGAGTATATTGCTGCACTGATAATAGGGTACATGGCTGCACTGATAATAGGGTACATGGCTGGACTGATAATAGGATACATGGCTGCACTCATAATAGGGTACATGGCTGCACTGATAATAGGGTACATGGCTGCACTGATAATAGGGTACATGGCTGCACTCATAATAGGGTACATGGCTGCACTCATAATAGGGTACATGGCTGCACTCATAATAGGGTACATGGCTGCACTCATAATAGGGTACATGGCTGCACTCATAATAGGGTACATGGCTGCACTGATAACAGGGTGTGTATGGCCCTGATAATAGGGTACATGGCTGCACTGATAATAGGGTACATGGCTGCACTGATAATAGGGTGCATGGCTCCACTGATAATAGAGTATATTGCTGCACTGATAATAGGGTACATGGCTGCACTGATAATAGGGTACATGGCTGCACTCATAATAGGGTACATGGCTGCACTCATAATAGGGTACATGGCTGCACTCATAATAGGGTGCATGGCTGCACTCATAATAGGGTACATGGCTGCACTGATAACAGGGTGTGTATGGCCCTGATAATAGGGTACATGGCTGCACTGATAATAGGGTACATGGCTGCACTCATAATAGGGTACATGGCTGCACTCATAATAGGGTACATGGCTGCACTCATAATAGGGTGCATGGCTGCACTCATAATAGGGTACATGGCTGCACTGATAACAGGGTGTGTATGGCCCTGATAATAGGGTACATGGCTGCACTGATAATAGGGTACATGGCTGCACTCATAATAGGGTACATGGCTGCACTCATAATAGGGTACATGGCTGCACTGATAATAGGGTACATGGCTGCACTGATAATAGGGTACATGGCTGCACTGATAATAGGGTACATGGCTGCACTGATAATAGGGTACATGGCTGCACTGATAATAGGGTACATGGCTGCACTGATAATAGGGTACATGGCTGCACTGATAATAGGGTACATGGCTGCACTGATAATAGGGTACATGGCTGCACTGATAATAGGGTACATGGCTCCACTGATAATAGGGTACATGGCTGCACTGATAATAGAGTGTGTATGGCCCTGATAATAGGGTACATGGCTGCACTGATAATAGGGTACATGGCTGCACTGATAATAGGGTACATGGCTGCACTGATAATAGGGTACATGGCTGCACTGATAATAGGGTACATGGCTGCACTCATAATAGGGTACATGGCTGCACTGATAACAGGGTGTGTATGGCCCTGATAATAGGGTACATGGCTGCACTGATAATAGGGTACATGGCTGCACTGATAATAGGGTACATGGCTGCACTGATAATAGGGTACATGGCTGCACTGATAATAGGGTACATGGCTGCACTGATAAGGTACATGGCTGCACTGATAATAGGGTACATGGCTCCACTGATAATAGGGTGCATGGCTGCACTGATAATAGGGTACATGGCTCCACTGATAATGAACTATGTGGCTGCTCTTATAATGGGGTATGTGGCTGCTCTTATAATGTGGTGTGTGGCTGCTCTTATAATGGGGTGTGTGGCTGCTCTTATAATGGGGTGTGTGGCTGCTCTTATAATGTGGTGTGTGGCTGCTCTTATAATGGGGTGTGTGGCTGCTCTTATAATGGGGTATGTGGCTGCTCTTATAATGGGGTGTGTGGCTGCTCTTATAATGGGGTGTGTGGCTGCTCTTATAATGGGGTATGTGGCTGCTCTTATAATGGGGTGTGTGGCTGCTCTTATAATGGGGTATGTGGCTGCTCTTATAATGGGGTATGTGGCTGCTCTTATAATGGGGTGTGTGTCTGCTCTTATAATGGGGTATGTGGCTGCTCTTATAATGGGGTATGCAGCTGCTCTTATAATGGGGTATGTGGCTGCTCTTATAATGGGGTATGTGGCTGCTCTTATAATGGGATGTGTGGCTGCTCTTATAATGGGGTGTGTGTCTGCTCTTATAATGGGGTATGTGGCTGCTCTTATAATGGGGTGTGTGGCTGCTCTTATAATGGGGTATATGTCTGCTCTTATAATGGGGTGTGTGGCTGCTCTTATAATGGGGTGTGTGTCTGCTCTTATAATGGGGTTGGGATCTGGCACTGTTTATAAAGGACACGTGACGGCATTGTAGGAGACACATGGATGCACTGTCTGGGCCCGGGTTCCTGCCGGTATTTCCGCCTTCGGTCCGCACTGTTGTCCCTTGCAGATTGTTGGCTCCTTCCTCGTCTGCGGTTCGTTACTGTCTGGGAATGAGAGACTTCCGAGCTAAGGTCACAGCTAACGAGGTGCGTATTAAGGCTAATTGGAAAATTAGCAATCCAACTTACAGACGCCCCAGACTTACTTGGGAATTAGCGTAATCACCTCTCAGGCTGGTATATTGTGTTTATTCTGCGAGGTTGAGTGTGATGTTCCGCCCCTGCAATTACCGCGAATAAACCGTAGAAATGCTGCGCCGCCAGGAGAATGCGCAAACACCGAGCCTGCGAGCGATGCATGAGAATAGCTTAACCCTTATAGGGATCATTGGACATGAACTGTGCGGAGGTATTGCTTGTGCAGTGAATGGCGGTATTATGTGGTCATTTTTTAGAAATATTATTCAAGCATTCTATAGCAGTATTATGTAGTTGCAGTGAATAGCACTATTATAGGACAAATATGCCGCAGTATTATGTCCTGAGAGCAGTGTAGGATAGTAGTATGTGGATATTGAGATATTGCTAAGACATTGTATGATGGTATTATTTTGGCAATGAGTGGCAGTGCTATGTGCGCATTTTCTAGAAATGCTATTTAGGCATTCTGTAGCAGTATTTTTGCGACAGTAAATGGCACTATTGTATAGAAAATATTTGACAGTATTACCGTATGTGGATATTATATGGTAGTATTATTTGGATACAATATGAAGGTATTGTTTAGGTATTGTACAGCAGTATTTATAAGGGCAATGATGGAAGTATTATGTGGGCATTTTTTGGAAATACTGTTCAGACATTTTTGTAGCAGGATTTATTTAGACGCTGAATGGCACCATTGTGTGGAAAATATACCATAGTATTATTTGGGCACTATATGGCAGTATTATTTGGATAATGTGTGAATGTATTGCATAGGTATTGGGTACTGAATAGTAGTTTTGTGGGGGCATTGCATTGCAATCTCATTTAGCATCTTGTGGCAATATTATTTACCGTAAGCACTATATGATAGTATTATTTGAATACTGTATGAAGGTATTGCATAGGCATTGTGTGGAGGTATTACTTAGGTACTGAATAGAGGTATTTCTATGGCAGTATTATCTAAGCAAGCACTATTAGGTAGTATCATTTGGCTACTGAATGAAGGTGTTTTATAGGCATTGCTGACGGTATTACATGGGTACTCAGCAGTATTGTTTGGAAATGTTATGGAAGTATAATTTAGTTTTATATGGCAGTATTATCTGGGCACTATTAAGTAGTATTATTTGGATACTGTGTGAAGGTATTGCATAGGCATTGTTTGGCGGTATTACTAGGGCATTGTACTGTATAGCAGTATCATATGGGCTTTGTATGGAAGTATTTACTATTGTGTGGCAGTATTCAGATATAAGAAATGGGTAAATAGGTAAATTATTGTTTTATGAGGTAGAGGTATTTTGCGTTTTGCTCAGGACCCCACATAAATCCCCACATTTTCATATGGCCATATACATAGAAATCACATACATGCGCCATGTTGTGCCGTATTCACACGCTATAGGAAATACTATGCAATTTGTTGAAAATCTTTGCAGAAAAACAGCTTATCATTTCCACAGCAAGAGATTTTCTTCCGCAGTTTGTATGAAAATCCTGATAATGATGCTTTTATCTTGTCTTTCAGAACAAAGTGCTGAATGTGGATGGTGTGAAAGTCAAGCTGCAGGTAAGGACGTGGCGTTTCTTTAATGTACTCAAACCTTTTATGTTCTTTAATGCAATCAGTATGATTTTTTTCTTTTTTCATTTTTCACTCCACGTGAATATATTATCGTTTTTTTGGTTTTTGTTAAAGATCTGGGACACTGCCGGACAGGAGAGATTCAGAAGTGTCACTCATGCCTATTACAGAGATGCCCACGGTGAGTACATGACATTGGACAAGCTTAGAAACTTGCCACAGTCCTGTAAAAAAACAACAACAAACAAACAGGACAAAATGAGCCCTGCCTACCTTATGGCAAACTAAACCTACCCCTTGATCGATAAGGTTCCCAGTATTGTGACATTTTCTTAGTGGCACTTTACAGCAAAATTAGTGGTCCTTAAACAGCTGACAACACAGCAAAGGGATCTCATTGTTAAACGTTATCAGTCAGGAGTAGGGCACAAAAGTGTTTTCAAGGATGTAGATAAGCAATGGAGCACCGTGAAGACGTCATCAAGAAGTAGCATCAATTTGACATAACAGTGACATTAGCAGGAATTTCTGGCAAGTACTAGTTGTGTCCTGCATGTGACAACAATCTCCAGTCTCGTATGTGTGGCTTGTGGGGTAGGTTGGCAGAAGATGGAAGTCTTTTCTTACAAAAAAAAACATCCAAGCCCAGAAGGGTTCTGCCAAACCAAAACCAAAATACCAAAAGCATGTGGGAAAATGTGTTATGGTCTGATGAGAACAAGATTGAACTTTTTTACCATAGCTCTAAAAGGTACATTTGGTGTAAAGCCAACACTACCCATCACCAAAAGGCCACCATACCCACAGTGAAGTATGGTGGAAGCTGTATACAGGAGATGATGCTACTCCCAGGAAGAATGGTCAAGGATTGCCAATTCTAGATGTGCCATGCTGATAGACTCCTACCCAAAAAAACTGAATGTTGTCATAAATTCAACAGGGACTTCAACAAAGTATTAGTTTAAGGGTGTGCAGATTTATGCAACCACATTATTTTAGTTCTTTGTTTTCCTTTTTTTTTCCTAAAACGATTTAATCTTATTTTTCAATGGATTTGTACAGATTATGAGCGAGATTAGAAGTGCAAAACGTCCTGAAATGATTCTTCTTGGTAGAATGTTTTTTCTATAATGACAAAAATTTAGCATTTTTAACATGGGTGTGTAGACTTTTTATATCCACTGCAGCTCAAAAAATGTATCTAGTGTGAAACCATCAATAAAAAAAAATAAGAGGGTGAGGAGGGAGATGCAGCTGCAGTTTCTCAATAAGTCCATTAGAAAAGAAAATGAAAGTGTTCTATTTTTTTTAAAGACGGGTGTGTAGAACTTTTTATATCCACTGTAGTAAGCTAAAAAATAACTAGTGTGAAACGATCAATAGGAAAAAATGGAAAGAGGGGGAGGAGGGAGATGTAGCTGCAGTTTTTCAATAAGTCCTTTAGAAAAGAAAATGAGTGTTCTATTTTTTTATAGGGATTAGTAGAACTTTTTATATCCACTACAGCGGCTCAAAAAAAAACTAGGGTGAAACAATCAATAGAAGAAAAGGAAAGAGGGGAAGGAGGGAGATGGAGCTGCAGTTTCACAGTCAATTTAAGAAGAAAATGAGAGCGTTCTAATTAGGTTCCTGGTAAAGTTTTTTGATAAGTGAGTTGAGTAACGAGAAGGGGACTACCGGCTACCCTGGTGTCAAGGTAAAACCAAGTTGGAGAGAGGAAGAATTAACCAAATGTGAATTACATGCATTTTTTTCTGATTTTTACCAAGTGTTTCTTGTCGGCCGAGTCCGCCCTGTGCGATTTTGTGTTTTCTTTGTTTTTCTTTTTCCTTTTTTCAGTTCTATATTTAGAGCCGTCTTGTGTTTCATATCAAACTGGAAACTTTTGCTAATTCATTGAGGCAAAACAGCTCAGGGCTAAATGAGATTAGCGGCCCGGCGTCCACACGTCCATGAAACGCTTATCTCCCCCTTTGTCTCCACAGCTCTGCTCCTGCTGTATGATATCACCAATAAGACCTCGTTCGACAATATCCAGGTAGGATGGATGACTTGCTTAGATTACTTTTGCTTTTTTATGCATTTTTATACTTGGACCCTTACTCTATTTTTTTTTCATAGTCTTTCTTTCTTTTGTGTAATTTTTCTATTAAAAGTTTATTTTTTACTAAGATTTTGGGCTAAAATACATTTCTGTAATTTGATTTCATTGAAAATTTTGCACTTTTGCCTTCTACAGCCTCCGTGTTGATGGCTGCGCAACGAGTTAACAGAGAATCTGTCAGTGAGCTCTCTCTGACTTTTTTCTGTTTTTTCCTCTCTGCTGATTTATGAACACAGACCACATCAAAGTTGAATGGGCAGTGAATCAAAAAGTCTGTTAACATTTTTAATTGAACTGAATTGCAAAATTCTTTGTATAATAATAAATATTGTCGACATAGGTGGACAACCCCTTTAAGGGAAGGTCTGTTGTAGAACTCACCTCTATGCACACAGTAATGCCAAAAGGGCACAGCGTCGTGCACTGTGTAGTGGCCGATCTCAGGTACTGCGGCTCAGTTCCTATGGAAATGAATAGAACCTTAGTTGCAGTACCTGGTAACAACCACTAGATAGTGCTGTTTCGGCTTCGATCATTGTAAGTATCCATCTTGGGGCCCTTGGCAATCTAAGACCAGTGATGTACTAAGCCTGGAAAACTACAGTACTTTAGAGGCGCTGGAATAAAAAAAAAGTCCTAACAACCGAAAAAGTGATTTAAAAAATACTAATAATAATCCTAAATCACCTCTAACATGACCTCTGCCATGTTCTTCTGGTATGGGGGGATAAAAGTGGTTCATAAGTGGAGAAAGAAGCAGATTGCAAAGGTTTGTTAAAGAGCAGTGACTATTTAAAATAAGCCCCGCCTATTCTACAGTGTGTAGTGGGCAGTCCTATGTATCTGGCAGGAGGAGGGGGCGGAGCTTCCAAGTGGATATACTACAAGAAACCAGAGTTTGAGGTTGTGTAGCTTCCCAAAGAAAACTGACAGATGTATGAGGATTAAAAAGATGAAAACAGTATTTTATTCTAAAAAGTTTAGAACATCAATTTCGATTTTCCGGACAATCCCTTTAAGTCACAATTTGCTGGTGAAATGAATGGAGCCGGCTGATTGTACAGCGCTGGTTCTGTGTACGGTTACGGTAGTGATGGCAGTCTTTATATAGACCGTGTAATTGCTGACAGGAGCTGCTTCGCCTCAGGGAGATTCAGGAAAACGCACAACTGTTGCCCGAAATCTAATGATGGGATAAAAATAAGAGGCTTTCAGAGGCCGGCGAGGCACTGGGTGCAGGAGCGAGGCGCCTAGGAAACCATGAATCCAGCCGCTAATTGGAGGAGCTTCTATTTTTGGGTTCCGAATTTTATTATTTCTGTATTTCCGAACGGAAGCTTTAACTTTTTCTTATCCGAATGAGTGTTGCCCATAATGTCTGTCCATCTACTACACGGGGCAGAGTCACTGTAGTGGTGAAGATTATATAGGAAATATTTACATTTTTGCCCCTGGTAAGGCTACTTTCACACTAGCGTTAACTGCATTACGTCGCAAATCCGTTTTTTTGCCGAAAAAACGGATGCGTCAAAAAAGTGAAAAACGTATGCAACGCATACAGCATTTCGACGGATCCGTCGCAAATCCGTTAAACGTTTCCGTCGAAAATACTGGATGCGTTGCATACGTTGCATCCGTTTTTACCATCCGTTGCATCCGTTTTTACGACTGATCCGTTTTTAAAAGGGAGGCTCCCAAATTTGATTGGCTACTGGAAAATATGGAAAACTATATAGTTACTGTTTTTACAGCCCATCTTTGAGGGTTTTAGTTTTGCGGCAGCGATGGAAGGTGTTCTTGTGAGCATTACTAGTTTGGTTACCGACATTATCTTTGAGACGAATCGCCTGGATATCATAGTGCGGGAGAAGGAGGCGGCAGCGGAAAAACGTAGGATGCTTCTGCAGCAACGGAGACGGAGACGACTCTGGATACATCCGATTAATGAACTACGGATGATGATAAAGGGATCCAAACCCTAACCCTACCCCTAACCTCACCCCTAACCGTTTAATGAACATTTTCTGACAGTCATAGTGCCACGTATTTCAGTGCCACGTATTTCAGTGCCACGTATTTCAGTGCCACGTATTTAAGTGTCACGTATTTAAGTGCCACGTATATAAGTGCCACGTATATAAGTGCCACGTATATGAGTGCCACGTATTTCAGTGCCACGTATTTCAGTGCCACGTATATAAGTGCCACGTATATAAGTGCCACGTATATAAGTGCCACGTATATAAGTGCCATGTATATAAGTGCCACGTATAACCACGTAGTTATAGTATTTATAGTACGTGGCACTGAAATACGTGGCACTTATATACATGGCACTTATATACGTGGCACTTAAATACGTGGCTGGCTGGGGTCTTGTGGCTGGCAGTCTTCTCTCTGGGTCTTGCTGGCATATGTGGGGTTGAAGGCCCAGGCCAGGTTTATATAGATTTGGGGGTGTCTGGCCAATTGGCAACAAAATCCAGCTTCTGAGCATGCTCAGTGCAAAAAAACGTATTGCAGCGCTGCATTGCGTCGTACGACGTGTCCCGACGCATCCGTCGCTCATAGGCTTCCATTGTAGCCAACGACGTATGCCACAGGATGCGTCGCGACACGTTTTTTAGGCGGAGACAAAAAACGTTACAAGCAACGTTTTTTGCCGACGACGTGTGGCCAAATTTCGACGCATCCGTCGTAAAACGGACACGACGTATGCCAATCCGTCGCAATACGTCGCCAATACAAGTCTATGGGGAAAAAACGCATCCAGCAAAAACTTTTGCTGGATGCGTTTTTTCTGAAAAAAGACGTTTTGAGACGTAATGCAGTTAACGCTAGTGTGAAAGTAGCCTAAGCGAAAAGTCTACTGTAAAGAACAGGAAGTATGAGTCTACAATTACCCCTAGTGGTCAGTGTGAAGATTGCAAGATTCCTTTTTTTTTTTTTTTTTTTTTTTAAATATGGATTGTGCTATGAATAAAAGAATACCAACATTTTTTAAGAAAACTAAAAAAAATTTAAAAAATATATATAGATATAAATAATTGTCTGATGATACATTAAGGCTAAAAGGCTTTTGTAAGAGTGATAATCCATGATCATTGGCCAGTGGAACTATGGTAGTGATCAGCTGATTGCATCTTTTATGTGGCCTGAATATGGTTTTTGCAGCACATCTCACCGTGTAAATCGTGAACGTGCTGCCGTCAATATGGGGACTTCAACAATCCAGATTGTCGGTGGCAGGAACAGTCAAGACCTCTCGGCAGTATCAGTGAATCCTAACTAACTGGAAGACAGAAGGGTTGTCATAGGGAAATGAGACTGCAGAAAACAAAGTGAAACACCAGAAAAGTGACAGGTGGTGTGACCGGTCAGGGAATCCGGAGTAATGATCATTCTAGCACATATTCTAGAGTGGGACCATAACATTGACAGGTGGGCTGAACAGTACGGAAATATGTGGCAGCAATCATTCTAGTATATGATGTAGAGATGGAAGGTTGTCATAGGGAAATCTGACTGCAGCAAAGTGAGGAAGCCGACCATTGACAGGTGAGGTTAGCCTGTTAGGACATCCAAGGCAATAATGGTAAGTCCAGTACATATTAGAGAGACGGAAGGGTTGTCATAGGGAAATCTGACTGCAGCAGACAAAGTGAAGCGGACTGAGGGATCTACTCAGAGCAGGAGCAGGTTGATAATTGCAGCAGACACTTCTGGCTTTTTATCATTTAGGTCATAGGGGGCGCTGTAAGCAAGAGTAGACTCTATTCTCCATCCTTCCATAATTCATCTCTCTACATCTGGGAGGCTTTCAAATATTAATATCCTAATTGCATCCAGTTCATGCGGCCGCTGTGCAGACAGTGTGCGCATCGCGTCCAGGGCGGGCGCCTATTAATGCTCACCAGGAATGGTAAGCGTGACAGTGCCACTCGCCTGGTGCAACTGCAGGATCTAATGGGGTGGGTTATATTAACCCTTTATGTTGTGATTTTTGTTCCCCTCTCTAGCAAAGCTAATGAGCACTTAAATCTTAAAAGGGTCCTCCACTTTGTGATTTTTATTTTTTTTTTGCTCTTTTTCTTGGCTGAGACTCCCAGTGATTGGCTGTAATTTGCTGAGGAATCCAGTGGCAAGTGTTTAATTCTCCAGCAGTGCCTCCGCAGGGGGAATGGGGAATTACACTGTTACATTGAAACCAATGAGCTGTTTAGATGTTGAGTCCTCCAGAGCTAAAGACACTTTATTTCTTGCTGCTGTTTAGTGTTGCGGACCAGAAGCCTTTAGAAGCTACATAAACTCCTACATGTCACTTTCCATAAATTATATATATATATATATATATATATATATATATATATATATATATATATATATATATATATATATATATATTTTATTTTTAACCTGATGTAAATTCCGCTGTTCTGAATCCGACTTGGTTTTTCTTTTTTTTTCTGTGCCTCTCTGTTCCGGAGATATGGCCCCTTCTTTTCTAAATATAAATCTAGTATTTTTAGCCAAGTGGGTGTGGTACACAAGAACACGCCCACAAGGAAGAGTTGAGGACCACGCTCACGTGGCTAAAAAGACTATATACATGGAATAGGAGGCCGTAACTCAGGAACGGAGAGTCACAGGAAAAAAAGAAAAACATTGTTTGATTCAGAAGAACAGCGGCATTTATATTACTTTATGGCAATTTGTAAGTTCTCTTTAATGACCCATAACCCACATGCTGACAGTCTCCTTTACATATGATCAATCCACTTTTCCATCAATATCACATCTTTTTAAGAGCAGGACGTGTAGGATTTTGTGTTAAATGCCGAATCTGAACAGAGAGAAAAATGCTGATTATAATGAATAAAGTGTCAGTACGGGCGCTATAGACGTCGACATAATGAGATGCAGGACGCACCGTAATCAGCTTTTTTTCTGATGGGAAAGCCAATTGTTTTGTCTGGAGCATTCACCGTGACCTACATAAGGCCAGGACTTTTATAATTTGCTGATATGTTTCGAATGGAACTTTTTGCAATATTTTTGTTTTTAGCGGGCGGCGATATGACGACTATGAAGAATATGTGAGTATTTAAGCAATAAACTGCTGCTTCAAGAGGTAGTCACCGGGAATGGTCTTCCAACAATCTTGAAGGAGTTCCCAGAGATGCTTAGCACTTGTTGGCCCTTTTGCCTTCACTCTGCGGTCCAGCTCACCTCAAACCATCTCGATTGGGTTCAGGTCTGGTGACTGTGGAGGCCAGGTCATCTGGCGTAGCACCCCATCACTCTCCTTCTTGGTCAGATATCCCTTACACAGCCTGGAGGTGTGTTTGGGGTCATTGTCCTGTTGAAAAATAAATGATGGTCCAACTAAACGCAAACCGGATGGAATAGCATGCCGCTGCAAGATGCTGTGGTAGCCATGCTGGTTCAGTATGCCTTCAGTTTTGAATAAATCCCCAACAGTGTCACCAGTAAAGCACCCCCACACCATCACACCTCCTCCTCCATGCTTCACGGTGGGAACCAGGCATGTAGAGTCCATCCGTTCACCTTTTCTGCGTCGGACAAAGACACGGTGGTTGGAACCAAAGATCTCAAATTTGGACTCATCAGACCAAAGCACAGATTTCCACTGGTCTGATGTCCATTCCTTGTGTTCTTTAGCCCAAACAAGTCTCTTCTGCTTGTTGCCTGTCCTTAGCAGTGGTTTCCTAGCAGCTATTTTATACCATGAAGGCCTGCTGCACAAAGTCTCCTCTTAACAGTTGTTGTAGAGATGTGTCTGCTGCTAGAACTCTGTGTGGCATTGACCTGGTCTCTAATCTGAACTGCTGTTAACCTGCGATTTCTGAGGCTGGTGACTCGGATACATTTATCCTCAGAAGCAGAGGTGACTCTTGGTCTTCCTTTCCTGGGGCGGTCCTCATGTGAGCCAGTTTCTTTGTAGCGCTTGATGGTTTTTGCCACTGCACTTGGGGACACTTTCAAAGTTTTCCCAATTTTTCGGACTGACTGACCTTCATTTCTTAAAGTAATGATGGCCACTCGTTTTTCTTTACTTAGCTGCTTTTTTCTTGCCCTGATACAAATTCTAACAGTCTATTCAGTAGGACTATCAGCTGTGTATCCACCAGACTTCTGCACAATACAACTAATGGTCCCAACCCCATTTATAAGGCAAGAAATCCCACTTATTAAACCTGACAGGGCACACCTGTGAAGTGAAAACCATTCCTGGTGACTACCTCTTGAAGCTCATCAAGAGAATGCCAAGAGTGTGCAAAGCAGTCATCAAAGCAAAAGGTGGCTACTTTGAAGAACCTAGAATATAAGACATAATTTCAGTTGTTTTACACTTTTTTGTTAAGTATATAATTCCACATGTGTTAATTCATAGTTTTGATGCCTTCAGTGTGAATGTACAATTTTCATAGTCATGAAAATACAGAAAAATCTTTAAATGAAGGTGTGTCCAAACTTTTGGTCTGTACTGTGTGTATGTGTATATATATATATATATATATATATATATATATATATATATATATATATATATATATATATATATATATATATATATATACACACACACACAGTAGCATGTAAAAGTCAGGGAGCCAGGGCACTTCTGGTCAAAGTTACTGCTATTATGAACAGTTAAGCAAGTTGAAGATGAAATGATCTCTTAGAGGGTTAAGTTACAGATGACACATTTCCATTGTATTTTAGGCCAGATAAATATTTTTTCATCTTTTACATTTTAAAAATTACAAAAAGGAAAATGAGCCGATGCGAAAGATTCGGCACCCTGCACGGTAAAAACCTAGTAGCACCTCATTTTGCAAGTATCACAGCTTGTAAACACTTTTTGTAGCCAGATAAGAGTCTTTCAATTATTGTTTGAGGGATTTTCATCCATTCTTCCTTGGAGAATTCTTCCCGTTCTGTGAGATTCCTGAGTCGTCTTGCTTCCTCTGCTATTTTAATGTTTAGCAACAGATTTTCAATGATGTTCAGATTAGGGGACTGTGAGGGCCATTGTAAAACCTTCAGTTTGCGTGTTTTGAGGTCGTCTATTGTGGATCTTGACGTGTGTTTAGGGTCATTATCCATTTCTAGAAGCCATCCTGTTTTCAACTTCAGCTTTCTTACAGATGATGTTATGTTTTTTCACCAAGAATTTGTTGAAATTTAATTGAATCCGTTTTTTCCTTTCCTGTGAAATGTTCCCCATGCCATTGGCTGCAACACAACGCCAAAGCATGATTGATCCTCCACCATGCTTAATGGTGGGCGAGATGTTCTTTTTCTGAAAAACTGTGCCCTTTTTTCTCCACACATACCTTTGATCATTGTGGCCAAAGAGTTCTGTTCTAACCTCATCGGTCCATAGGACTTGTTTGCATCAGGCTTGTTTAGATTTTCTTTTGCACGCTTTTGACGCTAAATTTTATGGTGAGAACGCAAGAGAGGTTTTCTTCTGATGACTCTTCCATGAAGGCCATATTTGTGCAAGGGTCTCTGAACAGTGGAACAATGTACCACAACTCCAGAGTCTGCTAAATCTTTCTGAAGGTCCTTTTCAGTCAAGCAGGAGTTCTGATTTGACTTTCTAACAATCCTACGAGCAGCGCTCACTGAAATTTTGCTTGGTCTTCCTTATTTTGACCTCCACTGTTCCTGTTAACTGCCATTTCTTAATTACAATTCTAAGAAAGGACAACTTGAAAACGCTTTGCCATCTTCTTTGCAATGTATTGGATAATAGCGGGAGCAATGCATACTGGGAAGTGAGGGGAAAGAAAGTTCCAACACCTATGGTGCTGCTAGAATACTGATGAAGGGAAACTGTCCACTGAAAAAGAGTTCCAGGACATATTAGAGAGGTTTTACGTGAAATGAAGGCTGCACTTTAGGGGGTGTTTACCGAGCATTTAAAGGAACATTTTATATACCTGTTGTACTGCAGGTATTATTAATGATTTTTTTTTCTGTATGTAACAATAAATTATATTTTCACATGTTCCATGGTGGAACTAAAGGTACCTTCACACGAAGCGACGCTGCAGCGATAGCGACAACGATGTCGATCGCTGCAGCGTCGCTGTTTGGTCGCTGGAGAGCTGTCACACAGACCGCTCTCCAGCGATCAACTATGCCGAGGTCCCCTGGTAACCAGGGTAAACATCGGGTAACTAAGCGCAGGGCCGCGCTTAGTAACCCGATGTTTACCCTGGTTACCAGCGTAAAATCTAAAAAAAACAAACAGCACATACTTACATTCACGTCCCCCTGCGTCCACTTCCTGACTGACTGAGCGCCGTACAGTGAGAGCAGAGCGGTGACGTCACCGCTGTGCTGCTTTCACTTTCACTTTGCGGCGCTGAGTCAGAGGAGGAAGCAGACTGCAGGGGACGCAATGTGAGTATGTGCTGTTTGTTTTTTTTACATTTTACGCTAGTAACCAGGGTAAACATCGGGTAACTAAGCGCGGCCCTGCGCTTAGTAACCCGATGTTTACCCTGGTTACCAGTGTAAAATATCGCTGGTATCGTTGCTTTTGCTTTCAAACACAACGATACACAGCGATCGGACGACCAAATAAAGTTCTGGACTTTATTCAGCGACCAGCGACATCACAGCAGGATCCTGATCGCTGCTGCGTGTCAAACGAAACGATATCGCTAGCGAGGACGCTGCAACGTCACGGATTGCTAGCGATATCGTTATAATGTCGTTTCGTGTGAAGGTACCTTAAATATAAAACCTCTGCCTGGCTCTTCTGCGCAAGAAGGATTAATTACACTGTGTAATCACAAGTTCTATGGATTGTGACAATGCCGAAGAAGGGGAGGACATCCTCGCATCCCGGGAGGATCGATACTGATCTAGGAGAAGGCCATTGTCCGTGATTGATAATGTGCTTATCCAGCTGTGCAGAACGGCCGGGAAAGTGGCTGTCAGGTCCCATACTGGGCGATAATAACACCGGCACCCGACCAGGTAGAGAAAACCTGCCAGCGTCGGCTCCGATAGGGAGAAAACGTCACTTTATTCCATTATTGTCTGTATTGTTCTTCTGCAAACAGTGGGAAGCAGGCAGCAGAAATGATGTCACCTCCAGGTCTGCGGGGTCCACGAGGGCTGCTGTAAAGACGAGGGCTGCTGTAAAGACGAGGGCTGCTGTAAGGACGAGGGCTGCTGTAAGGACGAGGGCTGCTGTAAGGACGAGGGCTGCTGTAAAGACCACCTTGGTTTTGCTTGCACAGAACTGGAATAAAATGATTTATCTTATTTTTATTATTTCTTCTTCGGGGTTTCAAATTCTGTGTGGCACTGAGGGCATCGGTCAGTTTCATGTTCTGAGGTTGGCACGTATCTTGATGGGGCTCACCGGTGGTCTTCTGACTCATAAGTGGCTTATGAAAGGGGTGCAATTGTACCTACTTTTGGTTTTCCAAGCCTAAGGGTATGTGTTAGTGTCCCTATTCACTTATACGTCGGGAACGTATCAAAAAACATTTTAAACATGGCCATAATATCAGATCCATGGACGTCCGTCACCTGGGACCCCGACTGATCAGCCGTGAGCAGGAGCCACCGTGGCAGAAAGTGTATGGAGCCAGATCAGCACAGCGCCCCACACTGTGCAGTGGCCGCTCTCTGGTACTGCAGCTCAGATCCTATTCAAGTGAATGCGCAGTACCAAAAACGGCCACTACACAGTGTAGGGAGCTGCTGCAAACATCTGATTGGTGCAGGTACCGTGTGTCGGACCCCCAACCTATCTTATTTTGATGACCTATCCTAATTATTGAAGAACTACCCCCCATAATTAATCAGCGTAAAATGAAACGCACTCACGAAATAGATTCTGGATTATTAAATATTCTGAATTATCAGATAGTTATGAAAAGGTATAAATCCATCTGGATCTGGAGATACTCTTCCTTGTTACATAGATGGCTACGGGTCCCGCTGCCGACAGTAGTGTTTCCACAGGGCAAAAGAGGCTCTTCGGAGTGAATCTCCATTCAGACTCATAAAGGGGAGTCCTGAGGCTCATAAAAGGGTGGAGAGTGGGGTCCTGAGGGTGTTGTGTTACCAATACAACTACTTCCTTCCCATGACAGTGCCAGACCTATCCATGGTTGTGTCTAGTATTGCAGCTCAGCTAAATTGCAGCGAATAGGATTGTGTTGCAATACCTCACACAACCTGTGGACGGGCGTGGCGCTGTTTTTTTTTAAAGAGAGCAATCATGTTTTTCAGCCGAGGGTGTATGTCTCTTTAAGATCACCTGCCGGCTCTTTCGGCTTGTATTATAGAGTGCAGTTATTATATTACCTTCATAATTGGTGACGGGCGGCGCACCTTGCTGATGATGCTGATTCCTCCCGAGATGCCCCTCAGGCAGAGCCGGCTGCTGCTTCCTCTTCTGCCTTGATAACATCTCCCCCTTAAGGCGCTGATCTAAATATAAGCTTGATTCACCTGCTGCTGAGCCCGTCCTCCGCAGCGGCCTCCACGTGGCACGGCGCAGGGTCTCCAGCCTCCGATAATGAGACAGGTGTCGTCCCACCACTCATTCTCACATTTCCTTATAGTTTTTTTTTATAAAGCATCTTGTCCTGACGCTGCGCCGCTGTATAAATACATCACTGACATCATATTCCGTAGTAAAAAGCTAATTTTATAATATATCTTGATACCACTCTGAGCTTAGATATTTGTGATACTGAGCTCCAAATCCCCTGCACTGACATTGGGTAAAGACATAAGATATGATTTCCTGCAGTCACCACTAGAGGGAGCCGAGGAGCTTCCCGTAGACTGGCAGGGATAATACAGGTGCAGCAAGCGCCCTCTAGTGGTGTGTACTGGCAGAACTTTTGGTTTTCTTTCTATGCAGTAAATTTGTAGCTCTGTATCAAGAAAAAGGAATCCTAAGATATCCCAACTCTGCAGAAAGTATCACATATGAATCCCTAGAATCCTCAGCAATTAGTATCACCCATGATGAACGTAGGTGCACCAACCCAGCAAACAGTATAAAAAACCATTGGTTTTAGGTACATCAACTAATGGGACAGAAGCACACAAATGCCTTAGATACCCCAACCCCGCAGACAGTATCATATCATGGTGGCTTTAGATACACCAACTAAGCATACAGTGTGGTCTTAGATACACCGGCTCAGCAGAAAAGCTCAGATACACCAGCTGCATCTATATGTATGCCTGTCCATGCCGGTAGTTTATATACCCGCCCATCTCTGGCAGCGTGAGGCTGTGTGTGTCCCTGCATATGAATGTGCCACATTATAACTGATCCTTGGAGGCAACATTTGGTGGAGGATGCGGGCAAGTTCTTCTGATTACAGGTTAGAGTCACCCTGGGGATAGAAATCTCATTGCAGCCATTGTATTCGGTGATGGGGTGAACATTGAGTGAGTTGGTGAGCCGAGCATGAATGTATACAGAGAAAATAACAATGCAAGGGCAAGGCCGGGCACACAAAGATCCATCTTATCTATTGCTGCCGCGTGTTTCCTTCAACCCCTGGGAGGAAACTTAGAATTCAGGAACACTCCATTGTTTGCCTTGTTACATGGGTTTTTAGTTTCCGTGGGATTTCTAATGATTACCGGCAATTTCCCTTAATTACCAAGGACGGTTTGCATTTAAAGGGCCTTGGCCGGAGTGTGGGCCCCGCAACAGGGGACTGATTTAGTTTTAATGTGGAATTATTGATGATAAGGAGTATATTGTATGATATTGGGTAACACTCCCTGTGTGCAGGATATCTCAGCACAGGTGATGGGCCACCGACTGGGTATTGCAGGCAGTTAGGGGTTAATCCACTTTTTGCACCATGATCCGTGCAGAAAAAGTGACATTTACATTTGGTAAAGATCAATAGAGCGTGGCGGCGGGGTGTAATTAATCATTCATAGACGCCGCGATCTGCTCCTAGTGTCAGTGATGAAGGATCCTGTATGAAGGTGGAAGAATTATGGATAGAGAAATGACACAGCAGCGTGAGGCGCACACACATCCATCCAGTGTCTCCCCAACCCCCCACAATAGTCATACATGTTCATCCGGGAGTGATTGTCAGACACCAATGGAAACAAACATACAAGAGTAAATTACCTACTGCAATCTTCTGGGGGAATAATATCTACATCATCAAATCATATGTCTTGTATTAATCCTGATCTTTCTTCTGCATTATACCCCAGAGCTGCGCTCACTATTCTGCTGGTGCAGTCACTGTGTACACACATTACATTACATTTCCTGAGTTACATCCTGTATTATACTCCAGAGCTGCACTCACTATTCTGCTGCTGCAGTCACTGTGTACATACATTATATTACTGATCCTGAGTTACATCCTGTATTATACCCCAGAGCTGCAATCACTATTCTGCTGGTGCAGTCACTGTGTACATACATTACATTACTGATCCTGAGTTACATCCTGTATTATACCCCAGAGCTGCACTCACTATTCTGCTGGTGCAGTCACTGTGTACATACATTACATTACTGATCCTGAGTTACCTCCTGTATTATACTCCAGAGCTGCACTCACTATTCTGCTGGTGCAGTCACTGTGTATATACATTACATTACTGATCCTGAGTTACATCCTGTATTATACCCCAGAGCTGCACTCACTATTCTGCTGGTGCAGTCACTGTGTACATACATTACATTACTGATCCTGAGTTACATCCTGTATTATACCCCAGAGCTGCAATCACTATTCTGCTGGTGCAGTCACTGTGTACATACATTACATTACTGATCCTGAGTTACATCCTGTATTATACCCCAGAGCTGCACTCACTATTCTGCTGGTGCAGTCACTGTGTATATACATTACATTACTGATCCTGAGTTACATCCTGTATTATACCCCAGAGCTGCACTCACTATTCTGCTGGTGCAGTCACTGTGTACATACAGTACATTACTGATCCTGAGTTACATCCTGTATTATACCCCAGAGCTGCACGCACTATTCTGCTGGTGCAGTCACTGTGTACATACATTACTGATCCTGAGTTACATCCTGTATTATACCCCAGAGCTGCACTCACTATTCTGCTGGTGCAGTCACTGTGTACATACAGTACATTACTGATCCTGAGTTACATCCTGTATTATACCCCAGAGCTGCACTCACTAATTGTCCTTCTTCTCATTACTGCTGCTATTTAATAATGGGAAGTGTTGATTTTCTGTGATTTTCGCAGTCTGGCGAGTGCTCGGGACGTGCTTCATTTACACCTGCTCGTGTGTAAATCCTGTACTGATACCGGGGGGAGCACGTGACTCTTGCCTCTCCTCCTCCTTACGTCTCCGCACTTGGTGCAGGATTTCATGGTCGCATCTCGCATTGTTATTAACACATCATTTAATTTATGATTCACTGTGGATTTGCGGTTTTCGAGGTGTTTTCAGCTATGATCTCCTTTTGCTGTTGTGTTTCTCGCTGCACGACCAAATCATCACAGGGCTATGCCTTTAATTTAAAGGGATTTTCCCATTTTAGAAAAACATGAGTTTCCTTCTAGAAACCCCCACCCTCAGGTTGTGTCTGGTATTGCGGCTGAGCTCTAATGACGTGAATAGGGCTGTGCTGTAATACTGCGCACAACCTGAAGTCAGGGGTGGCGCCATTTGTGGAGGAACGCAGACACGTATTCTGTTCTTCTTGGAATATGGCAGCTTCGGGGGGCAGTATACATCTATATACTTGTGAGGGGCTGCGGGATCCTGCGTCTCGTCTCCTTTACTGCCTCCCATTGAAGGATTAATGTTTGATGCACTAAGCGCTCCCATCTATTTTATGGAGTGATTACGGTTATGGCTGCTCGGCTCCACATCATGATATATCGGCGTTATATGGCATGTTACGGCTCCAATATACAAACACTTATGTTTCGGTAAATCAGGGATATGAAAAGCCGCCATAGTGCTGATCTATTCCTCCCGACAGCTTCAAAAGTGTGCGCTATCCTGACAGGAGGTCTCCTGGTAATAGTACTGTAAACCCGCACAGAAGAGGTAGTGCACAATACTGCACCGCAATAATGTGAAAGGTCCAATCTGACTGTACGGGCATCATCCGCTGGGGGGAGAGTCGGGAGGTCCCCATACACATTAGGTGGTCCGCAATGAAAAAAAAAATCTACGGGCTCAGCTGACTTTTATCTAATGTGTATGGCGGCCTTAAAGAGTAATTATTTAATAAATCAATAAAAATAAGCAACTCTTCAACAGATATTATCTCAGAAATCCACTTTTTTCTCCTCCTGGACTGATCTTTCCTTCTCAGTTTATGAGTAAGATCTGTATTCAGTGAAGACACATTTCCCCATTACAGAGAATTAAGATGACAGATGCTGCCCTTAAAATTCTATGGTGAGGGGAGGAGCCAGCGGAACACAGACGTTCTGCTCCTCCCACCTCCATAGAATCTTATGAGCACCAACTGTCATCTCCTGGTGGCTGCTCACAACCAGAACGCTATAGTGCTGCTTCTGTCACCGTAGAGATATATTAAGAAATGAATAGCGCTATTTATATGGAAAATGCATAATCCTAAATGCCTGCGTCTGTCCCAGGGTCAGCGCCCTAAAATAATACCGTATTTTCCTGCATTTCTATATATAGCTGTATGTGATCCCGGTTCTCTCTGACAGCTCATACGGAGATATTAGGAATTGGTGATGGCAGCTCGCCCTCTCTCCTGCCCCCTAGAGAAGGTACTAGCGGTAAAGGTGACAATCTCCCTGTCTCTCCTCAAAGGAAATAAATGTGACAAGTAACTACCGGATTATGGTGATCTGCGGCCACGGCTGTAACCGGCAGCGTACCCCCGGCTCGTCATCATGCCTCACTACTGCTCCCATCCTTTTCTATTCATGTTACCTTGTCTGACGCTTTTTGATTCACTGCTCTGCTGTCAGTACAGATATTTAGTGTACCCCAGTACGAGTGCAAGCTCATCTGCCGAGGATTCAATTGCCACAGTGCAGAGCCCCCATCTGGTGACTGGTATATAATACTACAGTGCAGAGCTCCCATCTGGTGACCGGTATATAATACTACAGTGCAGAGCTCCCATCTGGTGACCGGTATATAATACTACAGTGCAGAGCTCCCATCTGGTGACCGGTATATAATACTACAGCCCAGAGCTTCCATCTGGTGACCGGTATATAATACTACAGCCCAGAGCCCCCATCTGGTGACCGGTATATAATACTACAGCCCAGAGCTTCCATCTGGTGACCGGTATATAATACTACAGCCCAGAGCCCCCATCTGGTGACCGGTATATAATACTACAGTGCAGAGCTCCCATCTGGTGACCGGTATATAATACTACAGCCCAGAGCTTCCATCTGGTGACCGGTATATAATACTACAGTGCAGCGCTCCCATCTGGTGACCGGTATATAATACTACAGTGCAGCGCCCCCATCTGGTGACCGGTATATAATACTACAGTGCAGCGCCCCCATCTGGTGACCGGTATATAATACTACAGTGCAGAGCTCCCATCTGGTGACCGGTATATAATACTACAGTGCAGAGCTCCCATCTGGTGACCGGTATATAATACTACAGTGCAGCGCCCCCATCTGGTGACCGGTATATAATACTACAGTGCAGCGCTCCCATCTGGTGACCGGTATATAATACTACAGTGCAGAGCTCCCATCTGGTGACCGGTATATAATACTACAGTACAGAGCTCCCATCTGGTGACCGGTATATAATACTACAGTGCAGAGCCCCCATCTGGTGACCGGTATATAATACTACAGTGCAGCGCCCCCATCTGGTGACCGGTATATAATACTACAGTGTAGCGCCCCCATCTGGTGACCGGTATATAATACTACAGTGCAGAGCTCCCATCTGGTGACCGGTATATAATACTACAGTGCAGCGCCCCCATCTGGTGACCGGTATATAATACTACAGTGCAGCGCTCCCATCTGGTGACCGGTATATAATACTACAGTGCAGAGCTCCCATCTGGTGACCGGTATATAATACTACAGTACAGAGCTCCCATCTGGTGACCGGTATATAATACTACAGCCCAGAGCTTCCATCTGGTGACCGGTATATAATACTACAGCCCAGAGCCCCCATCTGGTGACCGGTATATAATACTACAGTGCAGAGCTCCCATCTGGTGACCGGTATATAATACTACAGTACAGAGCTCCCATCTGGTGACCGGTATATAATACTACAGTGCAGCGCTCCCATCTGGTGACCGGTATATAATACTACAGTGCAGCGCCCCCATCTGGTGACCGGTATATAATACTACAGTGCAGCGCCCCCATCTGGTGACCGGTATATAATACTACAGTGCAGAGCTCCCATCTGGTGACCGGTATATAATACTACAGTGCAGAGCTCCCATCTGGTGACCGGTATATAATACTACAGTGCAGCGCCCCCATCTGGTGACCGGTATATAATACTACAGTGCAGCGCTCCCATCTGGTGACCGGTATATAATACTACAGTGCAGAGCTCCCATCTGGTGACCGGTATATAATACTACAGTACAGAGCTCCCATCTGGTGACCGGTATATAATACTACAGTGCAGAGCCCCCATCTGGTGACCGGTATATAATACTACAGTGCAGCGCCCCCATCTGGTGACCGGTATATAATACTACAGTGTAGCGCCCCCATCTGGTGACCGGTATATAATACTACAGTGCAGAGCTCCCATCTGGTGACCGGTATATAATACTACAGTGCAGCGCCCCCATCTGGTGACCGGTATATAATACTACAGTGCAGCGCTCCCATCTGGTGACCGGTATATAATACTACAGTGCAGCGCTCCCATCTGGTGACCGGTATATAATACTACAGTGCAGCGCCCCCATCTGGTGACCGGTATATAATACTACAGTGCAGCGCCCCCATCTGGTGACCGGTATATAATACTACAGTGCAGCGCTCCCATCTGGTGACCGGTATATAATACTACAGTGCAGCGCCCCCATCTGGTGACCGGTATATAATACTACAGTGCAGCGCCCCCATCTGGTGACCGGTATATAATACTACAGTGCAGCGCCCCCATCTGGTGACCGGTATATAATACTACAGTGCAGCGCCCCCATCTAGTGACCGGTATATAATACTACAGTGCAGAGCTCCCATCTGGTGACCGGTATATAATACAGTGCAGAGCTCCCATCTGGTGACCGGTATATAATACTACAGTGCAGAGCTCCCATCTGGTGACCGGTATATAATACTACAGTGCAGAGCCCCCATCTGGTGACCGGTATATAATACTACAGCCCAGAGCTTCCATCTGGTGACCGATATCTAATACTACAGTGCAGAGCCCCCATCTGGTGACCGGTATATAATACTACAGCCCAGAGCCCCCATCTGGTGACCGGTATATAATACTACAGTGCAGCGCTCCCATCTGGTGACGGTATATAATACTACAGTGCAGAGCCCCCAGCTGGTGACCGGTATATAATACTACAGTGCAGAGCCCCCATCTGGTGACCGGTATATAATACTACAGTGCAGAGCTCCCATCTGGTGACCGGTATATAATACTACAGTGCAGAGCTCCCATCTGGTGACCGGTATATAATAGTACAGTGCAGAGCTCCCATCTGGTGACCGGTATATAATACTACAGTGCAGAGCCCCCATCTGGTGACCGGTATATAATACTACAGTGCAGAGCCCCCATCTGGTGACCGGTATATAATACTACAGTGCAGAGCCCCCATCTGGTGACCGGTATATAATACTACAGTGCAGAGCCCCCATCTGGTGACCGGTATATAATACAGTGCAGAGCTCCCATCTGGTGACCGGTATATAATACTACAGCCCAGAGCTCCCATCTGGTGACCGGTATATAATTCTACAGTGCACAGCCCCCATCTGGTGACCGGTATATAATACTACAGTGCAGAGCTCCCATCTGATGACCGGTATATAATACTACAGTGCAGAGCCCCCATCTGGTGATCGGTATATAATACTACAGTACAGGGCCCCCATCTGGTGACCGGTATATAATACTACAGTGCAGAGCCCCTATCTGGTGACCGGTATATAATACAGTGCAGAGCTCCCATCTGGTGACCGGTATATAATACTACAGTACAGGGCCCCCATCTGGTGACCGGTATATAATACTACAGTGCAGAGCCTCCATCTGGTGACCGGTATATAATACAGTGCAGAGCTCCCATATGGTGACCGGTATATAATACTACAGTACAGGGCCCCCATCTGGTGACCGGTATATAATACTACAGTACAGAGCCCCCATCTGCTGACCGGTATATAATACTACAGTGCAGAGCCCCCATCTGGTGACCGGTATATAATACAGTGCAGAGCTCCCATCTGGTGACCGGTATATAATACTACAGCCCAGAGCTTCTATCTGGTGACCGGTATATAATACTACAGTGCAGAGCCCCCATCTGGTGACCGGTATATAATACTACAGTGCAGAGCCCCCATCTGGTGACCGGTATATAATACTACAGCCCAGAGCTTCCATCTGGTGACCGGTATATAATACTACAGTGCAGAGCCCCCATCTGGTGACCGGTATATAATACTACAGTGCAGAGCCCCCATCTGGTGACCGGTATATAATACTACAGTGCAGAGCCCCCATCTGGTGACCGGTATATAATACAGTGCAGAGCTCCCATCTGGTGACCGGTATATAATACTACAGTGGGCAGCATGGTGGCGCAGTGGTTAGCACAGCAGCCTTGCAGCGCTGGAGTCCTGGGTTCTAATCCCACTCAGGACAACATCTGCAAAGAGTTTGTATGTTCTCTCCGTGTTTGCGTGGGTTTCCTCCGGGCACTCCGGTTTCCTCCCACATTCCAAAGACATACTGATAGGGAATTTAGATTGTGAGCCCCATCAGGGACAGCGATGATAATGTGTGCAAAATTGTAAAGCGCTGCGGAATATGTTAGCGCTATATAAAAATAAAGATTATTATTATTATTATTATTACTACAGTGCAGAGCTCCCATCTGGTGACCGGTATATAATACTACAGTGCAGAGCCCCCATCTGGTGACCGGTATATAATACTACAGTGCAGAGCTCCCATCTGCTGACCGGTATATAATATTACAGTGCAGAGCTCCCATCTGGTGACCGGTATATAATACTACAGTGCAGAGCTCCCATCTGGTGTCCGGTATATAATACTACAGTGCAGAGCTCCCATCTGGTGACCGGTATATAATACTATAGTGCAGCCCTCCCATCTGGTGACCGGTATATAATACTACAGTGCAGCGCTCCCATCTGGTGACCGGTGTATAATACTACAGTGCAGCGCTCCCATCTGGTGACCGGTATATAATACTACAGTGCAGCGCCCCCATCTGGTGACCGGTATATACTACTACAGTGCAGCGACCCCATCTGGTGACCGGTATATACTACTACAGTGCAGCGACCCCATCTGGTGACCGGTATATAATACTACAGTGCAGCGCCCCCATCTGGTGACCGGTATATAATACTACAGTGCAGCGCCCCCATCTGGTGACCGGTATATAATACTACAGTGCAGCGCTCCCATCTGGTGACCGGTATATAATACTACAGTGCAGCGCCCCCATCTGGTGACCGGTATATAATACTACAGTGCAGCGCCCCCATCTGGTGACCGGTATATAATACTACAGTGCAGCGCCTCCATCTGGTGACCGGTATATAATACTACAGTGCAGCGCCCCCATCTGGTGACCGGTATATAATACTACAGTGCAGAGCCCCCATCTGGTGACCGGTATATAATACTACAGTGCAGCACCCCCATCTGGTGACCGGTATATAATACTACAGTGCAGAGCCCCCATCTGGTGACCGGTATATAATACTACAGTGCAGCGCTCCCATCTGGTGACCGGTATATAATACTACAGTGCAGCGCTCCCATCTGGTGACGGTATATACTACTACAGTGCAGCGCCCCCATCTGGTGACCGGTATATAATACTACAGTGCAGCCCTCCCATCTGGTGACCGGTATATAATACTACAGTGCAGAGCTCCCATCTGGTGACCGGTATATAATACTACAGTGCAGCGCCCCCATCTGGTGACCGGTATATACTACTACAGTGCAGCGCCCCCATCTGGTGACCGGTATATAATACTACAGTGCAGCGCTCCCATCTGGTGACCGGTATATAATACTACAGTGGAGCGCCCCCATCTGGTGACCGGTATATACTACTACAGTGCAGCGCCCCCATCTGGTGACCGGTATATAATACTACAGTGCAGCGCCCCCATCTGGTGACCGGTATATAATACAGTGCAGCGCTCCCATCTGGTGACCGGTATATAATACTACAGTGCAGCGCCCCCATCTGGTGACCGGTATATAATACTACAGTGCAGCGCCCCCATCTGGTGACCGGTATATAATACAGTGCAGCGCTCCCATCTGGTGACCGGTATATAATACTACAGTGCAGCGCCCCCATCTGGTGACCGGTATATAATACTACAGTGCAGCGCCCCCATCTGGTGACCGGTATATAATACTACAGTGCAGCGCTCCCATCTGGTGACCGGTATATAATACTACAGTGCAGCGCCCCCATCTGGTGACCGGTGTATAATACTACAGTGCAGCGCTCCCATCTGGTGACCGGTATATAATACTACAGTGCAGCGCCCCCATCTGGTGACCGGTATATACTACTACAGTGCAGAGCCCCCATCTGGTGACCGGTATATAATACTACAGTGCAGCGCCCCCATCTGGTGACCGGTATATAATACTACAGTGCAGCGCCCCCATCTGGTGACCGGTATATAATACAGTGCAGCGCTCCCATCTGGTGACCGGTATATAATACTACAGTGCAGCGCCCCCATCTGGTGACCGGTATATAATACTACAGTGCAGCGCCCCCATCTGGTGACCGGTATATAATACTACAGTGCAGCGCTCCCATCTGGTGACCGGTATATAATACTACAGTGCAGCGCCCCCATCTGGTGACCGGTATATAATACTACAGTGCAGCGCCCCCATCTGGTGACCGGTATATAATACTACAGTGCAGCGCTCCCATCTGGTGACCGGTATATAATACTACAGTGCAGCGCTCCCATCTGGTGACCGGTATATAATACTACAGTGCAGCGCTCCCATCTGGTGACCGGTATATAATACTACAGTGCAGAGCTCCCATCTGGTGACCGGTATATAATACTACAGTGCAGCGCTCCCATCTGGTGACCGGTATATAATACTACAGTACAGAGCTCCCATCTGGTGACCGGTATATAATACTACAGTGCAGCGCTCCCATCTGGTGACCGGTATATAATACTACAGTGCAGCGCCCCCATCTGGTGACCGGTATATAATACTACAGTGCAGCGCCCCCATCTGGTGACCGGTATATAATACTACAGTGCAGAGCTCCCATCTGGTGACCGGTATATAATACTACAGTGCAGAGCTCCCATCTGGTGACCGGTATATAATACTACAGTGCAGCGCCCCCATCTGGTGACCGGTATATAATACTACAGTGCAGCGCTCCCATCTGGTGACCGGTATATAATACTACAGTGCAGAGCTCCCATCTGGTGACCGGTATATAATACTACAGTACAGAGCTCCCATCTGGTGACCGGTATATAATACTACAGTGCAGAGCCCCCATCTGGTGACCGGTATATAATACTACAGTGCAGCGCCCCCATCTGGTGACCGGTATATAATACTACAGTGTAGCGCCCCCATCTGGTGACCGGTATATAATACTACAGTGCAGAGCTCCCATCTGGTGACCGGTATATAATACTACAGTGCAGCGCCCCCATCTGGTGACCGGTATATAATACTACAGTGCAGCGCTCCCATCTGGTGACCGGTATATAATACTACAGTGCAGCGCTCCCATCTGGTGACCGGTATATAATACTACAGTGTAGCGCCCCCATCTGGTGACCGGTATATAATACTACAGTGCAGCGCCCCCATCTGGTGACCGGTATATAATACTACAGTGCAGCGCTCCCATCTGGTGACCGGTATATAATACTACAGTGCAGCGCCCCCATCTGGTGACCGGTATATAATACTACAGTGCAGCGCCCCCATCTGGTGACCGGTATATAATACTACAGTGCAGCGCCCCCATCTGGTGACCGGTATATAATACTACAGTGCAGAGCTCCCATCTGGTGACCGGTATATAATACAGTGCAGAGCTCCCATCTGGTGACCGGTATATAATACTACAGTGCAGAGCTCCCATCTGGTGACCGGTATATAATACTACAGTGCAGCGCCCCCATCTGGTGACCGGTATATAATACTACAGTGCAGCGCCCCCATCTGGTGACCGGTATATAATACTACAGTGCAGCGCTCCCATCTGGTGACCGGTATATAATACTACAGTGCAGCGCTCCCATCTGGTGACCGGTATATAATACTACAGTGCAGCGCCCCCATCCGGTGACCGGTATATAATACTACAGTGCAGCGCTCCCATCTGGTGACCGGTATATAATACTACAGTGTAGCGCCCCCATCTGGTGACCGGTATATAATACTACAGTGCAGCGCCCCCATCTGGTGACCGGTATATAATACTACAGTGCAGCGCTCCCATCTGGTGACCGGTATATAATACTACAGTGCAGCGCCCCCATCTGGTGACCGGTATATAATACTACAGTGCAGCGCCCCCATCTGGTGACCGGTATATAATACTACAGTGCAGCGCCCCCATCTGGTGACCGGTATATAATACTACAGTGCAGAGCTCCCATCTGGTGACCGGTATATAATACAGTGCAGAGCTCCCATCTGGTGACCGGTATATAATACTACAGTGCAGAGCTCCCATCTGGTGACCGGTATATAATACTACAGTGCAGCGCCCCCATCTGGTGACCGGTATATAATACTACAGTGCAGAGCTCCCATCTGGTGACCGGTATATAATACTACAGTGCAGCGCCCCCATCTGGTGACCGGTATATAATACTACAGTGCAGCGCCCCCATCTGGTGACCGGTATATAATACTACAGTGCAGCGCCCCCATCTGGTGACCGGTATATAATACTACAGTGCAGAGCTCCCATCTGGTGACCGGTATATAATACTACAGTGCAGCGCCCCCATCTGGTGACCGGTATATAATACTACAGTGCAGCGCCCCCATCTGGTGACCGGTATATAATACTACAGTGTAGCGCCCCCATCTGGTGACCGGTATACAATGCAGTATGCCATAGTAGGACAACCAGTACACATTGCCCGCTCATGCTACTATGGCCACGTTTGCAGATTCTGAGCCTTGTGCTCTTAGTTGCTTCGTTATTGTTTGTTAGAATTAATATTTTTTCTGTAGAGATGTATTCGCTGCTTGAAAAGCGCATTATTCAGTGACAGCGCAGCGCACTAAACTGAGGCGAGCGACAATCAATCATCCTAAAGTGCAGTAATTGGAAGTAGAACCTGTCACAACAACCTGCAAGAACAAAAGTCTGCAGGTTCTTAACTGAGCTGTTACTGCCACCTAGTGGAATCTCCTGCACATAACATCCAAAAACTAGACTGCAACCTCCCTGCAGAAGACAGGAGGCCCTATGGCAGAAATCGAAATGTGCGCGTCGGACAGGAAAGCCTAGGATCCATTGTTTCCTATAGATAGGAAGGGTAGATATAGACCCTGAGGCCGGGCCCATAATCTCAGTCCTTGGGTGGGGTAGGTATCTGGGCTCTCTGCGTCCGGTCACTAATCTCCCCTCCATGTCTGTATGGAGCTGGTGCACTGGGCACAGTCATGGGGAACAGAAGAGTCTTCACCAAACTGTTCCCACAAAGCTGAAGCTACAATTGTCCACAATGTCTGGTGCTGAAGAATTAAGATTTCCCATCACTGGAACTGAGGGTCCGAGGCCGCCCCCTGATAACAGCCCATAGCATTATCCTCCACCATCTGTACAGCGGGCACAATGCAGTCAGGGGGAAACGTTCTCCTGGAATCACCAAACCCAGACTCCATTAGACGCAGATAGAGAAGTGTGATCCGTCACTGCACAGAACACGTCTCCTCCAGAGTCCAGTGGTGGCGGCTTTACACCACTCCATCCGACGCTCCTCATTGTGCTTGGTGATGTACGGCTGTGGAGGTCTGGACTCTGCAGTTATGGGGTTAGCAGATCGTTGGTGACTTTTCTGCTCTTTGCTCCTCAGCACTAGGTCCCCCACTCTGTAACATTACGGGGTCTCCACTTAGTGGCTGAGTTGCTGCGGCTCCTTCCACTTCTCAATAATATCACTCACAGGTGATGGGGGAAGATTTAGGAGGAAGAAATGTCATGATCGGACTAGTTACCCCGGTGGCTCCTATTACAGGACCGCGCTGGTATCAGTGAGCTCTGCACCATTGGCCGTTTTGTCACATGGTGGTAAAGGCAGGCATCATGGTGGGGGGCCGGATGTTGTATACTGGGGGGGGCGAAGGGCTAGAGGTTATACACCAGGGGGGCAA
The DNA here is from genome assembly GCF_051348905.1 of Ranitomeya variabilis. Lineage (NCBI taxonomy): Eukaryota > Metazoa > Chordata > Amphibia > Anura > Dendrobatidae > Ranitomeya > Ranitomeya variabilis. Next base: position 22,537,614 of record NC_135238.1, read on the forward strand.
AAGGCCAAAGGTTATACATCGAGGGGACAAGAGACCGAAGGTTATACACCTGGGGGGGTGCGGGGTCGGAGGTTATACACCTGAGGGGTCAGAGGTTATACACCTGAGGGGGCGAGAGGTCGGAGGTTATACACCTGAAGTGGTGAGAGGTCGGAGGTTATACACCTGAGGGGGCGAGGGGCCGGAGGTTATACACCTGAGGGGGCGAGGGGCCGGAGGTTATACACCTGAGGGGCAAGGGGCCGGAGGTTATACACCGGAGGGAGCGAGGGACCGGAGGTCATACACCTGAGATGAGGGGCTGGAGATTATATACCTGAGGAGGCTCGGGACCGGAGGTTATACACCTGATTGGCTGGAGATTATATACCTGAGGAGGCGAGGGGCCGGAGGTTATACACCTGAGGAGGTGAGGGGCCGGAGGTTAAACACCTGAGGGAGCTTGGGGCCGGAGGTTAAACACCTGAGGGAACGTGGGGCCGGAGGTTATACACCTGAGGGGGCGAGGGGCCGGAGGTTATACACCTGAGGGGCAAGGGGCCGGAGGTTATACACCTGAGGGAGCGAGGGACCGGAGGTCATACACCTGAGATGAGGGGCTGGAGATTATATACCTGAGGAGGCTCGGGACCGGAGGTTATACACCTGAGGGGCTGGAGATTATATACCTGAGGAGGCGAGGGGCCGGAGGTTATACACCTGAGGAGGTGAGGGGCTGGAGGTTATACACCTGAGGGAGCGTGGGGCCGGAGGTTATACACCTGAGGGGGCGAGGGGCTGGAGGTTATACACCTGAGGGAGCGTGGGGCCGGAGGTTATACACCTGAGGGAACGTGGGGCCGGAGGTTATACACCTGAGGGGGCGAGGGGCTGGAGGTTATACACCTGAGGGAGCGTGGGGCCGGAGGTTAAACACCTGAGGGGGCGAGGGGCCGGAGGTTATACACCTGAGGAGAGGGGCTGGAGGTTATACACCTGAGGGGGCGAGGGGCTGGAGGTTATACACCTGAGGAGAGGGGCTGGAGGTTATACACCTGAGGGAGCGAGGGGCCGGAGGACATACACCTGAGGGGTCGGAGGTTATACACCTGAGGGGGCGAGGGGCCGGAGGTTATAGACCTGAGGGGGCGAGGGGCCGGAGGTTATAGACCTGAGGGGGGCGAGGGGCCGGAGGTTATACACCTGAGAGGGGCCGGAGGTTATACACCTGAGAGGGGCCGGAGGTTATACACCTGAGAGGGGCTGGAGGTTATGCACCTGAGGAGGCAAGGAGCCGGAGGTTATACACCTGAGGATGTGAGGGGCCGGAGGTTATACACCTGAGGGGACGGAGGTTATACACCTGAGGGAGCGTGGGGCCGGAGGTTAAACACCTGAGGGAACTTGGGGCCGGAGGTTATACACCTGAGGGGGCGAGGGGCTGGAGGTTATACACCTGAGGAGAGGGGCCGGAGGTTATACACCTGAGGGAGCGTGGGGCCGGAGGTTATACACCTGAGGGAGAGGGGCTGGAGGTTATACACCTGAGGGAGCGTGGGGCCGGAGGTTATACACCTGAGGGAGCGTGGGGCCGGAGGTTATACACCTGAGGGGGTGAGGGGCTGGAGGTTATACACCTGAGGAGAGGGGCTGGAGGTTATACACCTGAGGGAGCGAGGGGCCGGAGGACATACACCTGAGGGGTCGGAGGTTATACACCTGAGGGGGCGAGGGGCCGGAGGTTATAGACCTGAGGGGGCGAGGGGCCGGAGGTTATACACCTGAGAGGAGCCGGAGGTTATACACCTGAGGAGGCGAGGGGCCGGAGGTTATACACCTGAGGAGGCGAGGGGCCGGAGGTTATACACCTGAGGAGGCGAGGGGCCGGAGGTTATACACCTGAGGAGGCGAGGGGCCGGAGGTTATACACCTGAGGAGGCGAGGGGCCGGAGGTTATACACCTGAGGAGGCGAGGGGCCGGATGATATAGCCTGTAATTCAGTGATTACAATGTATGTCCTGATAATTTTCTCCATCTTTACCTCAGAATTTAACACTTCTGCCCCCAAAATATAATCACAAAACCAGTGACGATCGTTTGCTGCCGTCTTGTCCTCTCATACATGGCCACCATTTCACTTTTCGGGTGTGATGGAATATATCAGCGCCTCAGATAACGTATGTGTGATCCTCGCTGCAGGAGGACGCCTCTTTGAAGTAATGTCACCCGCTAACTTAATGTGTTACAGATCCCGAGTCATCTTCTGCCGTGTTATTCATCTGTTTGGGAGAAAGCTGGGCGAGTCATTACAGCCGCCATGATTAGGCCGGAGGCTCCTCCACGGGCTTTGGGCCGGGAGTGATGGCACCACAGCCCTATTGTGCCCTTCACCACGTGTGATGGATCCAGTAGATCGTCATTTGAGTTAGCCTGGTTGCTAAGGAGACACTGCCTAACAACCACAAGCTTTTCCATGTGGTTGTCAGGCGGCCCATCCCTAGCAACCAGCTTGTCAAAAAATTACTCAAGTCGTCAGTAACTGACAGCAATTAAGGGGCAAGGTGGTGACCCCTTTATAGGTTAATGGTCTAAGATAAGCAGTTATTAATGACTCATTTATTTTATTTCTAGGCCTGGCTGACAGAGATTCATGAATATGCACAAAAAGACGTGGTCATAATGCTGCTTGGAAATAAGGTGAGGCTATATATATATATACACTCACTGGCCACTTTATTAGGTACACCTGTCCAACTTCTTGTTAACACTTAATTTCTAATCAGCCAATCACATGGCGGCAACTCAGTGCATTTAGGCATGTAGACATGGTCAAGACAATCTCCTGCAGTTCAAACCGAGCATCAGTATGGGGAAGAAAGGTGATTTGAGTGCCTTTGAACGTGGCATGGTTGTTGGTGCCAGAAGGGCTGGTCTGACTATTTCAGAAACTGCTGATCTACTGGGATTTTCACGCACAACCATCTCTAGGGTTTACAGAGAATGGTCCGAAAAAGAAAAAAAATCCAGTGAGCGGCAGTTCTGTGGGCGGAAATGCCTTGTTGATGCCAGAGGTCAGAGGAGAATGGGCAGACTGGTTCGAGCTGATAGAAAGGCAACAGTGACTCAAATCGCCACCCGTTACAACCAAGGTAGGCCTAAGAGCATCTCTGAACGCACAGTGCGTCGAACTTTGAGGCAGATGGGCTACAGCAGCAGAAGACCACACCGGGTACCACTCCTTTCAGCTAAGAACAGGAAACTGAGGCTACAATTTGTACAAGCTCATCGAAATTGGACAGTAGAAGATTGGAAAAACGTTGCTTGGTCTGATGAGTCTCGATTTCTGCTGCGACATTCGGATGGTAGGGTCAGAATTTGGCGTAAACAACATGAAAGCATGGATCCATCCTGCCTTGTATGGAGCATCTTTGGGATGTGCAGCCGACAAATCTGCGGCAACTGTGTGATGCCATCATGTCAATATGGACCAAAATCTCTGAGGAATGCTTCCAGCACCTTGTTGAATCTATGCCACGAAGAATTGAGGCAGTTCTGAAGGCAAAAGGGGGTCCAACCCGTTACTAGCATGGTGTACCTAATAAAGTGGCCGGTGAGTGTATATATATATATATATATATATATATATATATATATATATTTGAATTTTTCAATTAACTTTTTTCAGGTCCAACTTTCTAATTTCTTAACGATTATAATGGTCAAATTGATGTAAGATGTAGTAGCCTGATAAAGTGACACCACTAGGGGGAGCTCTGTGCTGGTTTTACCATGGAACTCTGTGTATAATCAGTATGCAGAGAGCTCCCTCTAGTGGCAGCTTCAGGTACAAAGAATTTTCTGTTTATATCTCTGCAGGGGATTTGTTGCTCTGTATAAGAAAACCAGAGCTGCAATCGCTCTGTAAAGATAGATCAAGAAATGAATCTGAATTATACATTGACATTGATTTTTTTTATCTCTGGCCAAAAAATAATGCAAACAGAATTGTGAGCAGCTCTAATGCAGAGTTATGTGGCTCCATGGAAACAGAATACGAACAAGACCTTGTGCAGGGCAGGTAAACTGTAACACATGACTGCTGGATCAGACTACACAATTTGTTGTCGGTTACCATGGAGACACATAGGTCTGAATACTAGCTGTAGACACAAAACGGGATATTCTTTACATATTTTGACATCAACATCGCAAAAAAAAGGGTATTTACTTGAAGGCTGGCAATGCATAAATCATGTTTTCACACGCCTCACTGACAGCCAGGTCCAGTATAAGACCACCCATCCTGTAGTGACCTCTGATCCTCTTCTTACAGGTGGACTCAACTCATGAACGTGTGGTCAAGATCGAAGATGGCGAGCGGCTGGCAAAGGTGAGCTATGGACAAGCAATGTTATTTCTGCTGTGTCCATAATACCTTGCTGCTCAGGGGGAGCTGGGTGACCCCAAGACAATCATAGCAGCCTTAATTGTTGTCACCCAACTTTCCCAGAGACAGATTAAAGCAAGAAATTGATACTGATGACTTTCGGATGTACGTTCGCAGGCAATATTTCATTTTAGGTGACGCGATTGACAAGGGCGCCCTTATTTTTCCTATCAACACTGTCCCCTAGTGGCAGCATTTATAACGGCCAATAATTGTACTTCTCTAGGGCCGATTTATCAGTCTGTGCTCCACGGTCCGGGTATGGACTGGTCGATGGGCTCCTGACCCCCATTTGTAGTATATCCTGTGAATGTTTTTGCTTGGTTCCTTGCAGGAATACGGGGTGCCATTTATGGAGACCAGTGCCAAGAGCGGACTGAATGTGGAGTTGGCGTTTACAGCAATTGCTAAGTAAGTAGCAGGCACATTTTACCATCAGTCTTATGACCCCACGTCCATACGTGAAGAACAGATTATTCTGATCAGAGGGGCATAGTTTTTTTTTTCTCTTGTACGTGGAAAGAAGAAAAAAAATAGTTTCTCCACCTTCTCCCATCAGTCCATGGAAAAGCCGACTGCACTTGGATGTCATCAGAGTTAGGTCTGATTTTTTTTCACGGACTTAGACTTGTATTGCAGATTTTGATCCAACCCTTGAATCAAAATCTGACGTGCACAACCCCATAGATTATATCATAGGTACAAGAATCGGCTGTGTACATGAGCCTTAAGAGTGAATCTGATGCGGTTTGTTAGGTCAGGCCTTTGTGGTCGCATTACATCAATGTGAATGAGGCCATACAGTGGTCTCATCTCCAGGTCCCTAGCAGGGAATCCACAACCTGGTATTTTGCACTCACCCTTTAATTTCAGTGGGTACATGCAATAAAGCTCATCACTAAGGGGCTTCCTTTGAAGGGAAGTGGACTTCTATGCAAGATAATTTATGTAAAAAAAATTTTCTTGGGAAGCATAGATGTGCAGATTGTCCCCCCCATATCTTTCTACATGATTCCAGCCATGTACACCCCCAGTAGAGGAACAGACTAACTCCAGGATTGTGCCTAATGGCTGCATCTACAAGAAAAGCGTGGTGGGGGAGCAATTAGTACACAAACTGAGCCTCAAATTTTTTTTCTTTTTCAGGGAACTTAAGCACCGGTCCATGAAACTTCCCAATGAGCCGAAGTTTAAACTCCACGACTACGTCAAGAAGGAAGTAAAGGGTTCAGGATGTTGTAAATCCTGATTTCTTCACCAGTCTGGGGTCTGACTCTCCTATTGGTTACCTGTACAAAGACTGAGACCGTAAACCGGCTCCAAAAGGGGGTCCCTGAGAGTTCCCGCAGCGCAGCCCCCCTCCATCAATGTGGACGAGTATTCTGTCTGTGCATGTCTGTGTTTATCTGTGAGGGTAGCAAAACTGATGTGTTATACAAAAGGACGCCTAAATCCAGAGACCTGACCCTGCAGCCAGTGATGACCACCATGTGTACCCCAACAGCAGGGGATCCTATAAATTCTGTCACCTTTCAGCATGCATCCATCCATCCATGCACGACGTGCGGAGGTCTCAGAAGAATGTAATGTACAGTATGGGGGTCCGTCTCGCTTTGCGCTGACACTATAATCAGGGATCAGCGGCTCAGTCTGCTCCAAGCACATGTCGCCCTCGTCCACAGACGGTTTAGTTGTCCTTTTGATCTGTACATTTGCAGCTTTTAATGTCTGGAGAAAAGCAGAGCTTTGAGCATTTTATATATAGTTATTTATTAGGGGTCCTGTGCGAGTCTGCCATGCTTTGGTGACGTGTACCGGCAGCCATGTTTAGTCTGCATGAATGTTATTATTGAGATCAATCATTTGCATCTGCTAAAAGGGCTGCAGCGTAGATCGAGCTGTATGGGGTACAGCACCAAGTCACAAAGAGCGGCCCATCCATCAGGTGTAATGATCGGGGCGATACACAGCAGTTACATCACTAATTATCAACTATTCTTAAAGGGGATTCACTTACACATTGCAAGGTAAGCGCTGCTGCAGACGTGGGGGACAACAGCGGCCAAATCTGCAGCAGCTCTCCTCTCCCAATGACTCTGCATAAAGCCTCATATCCCAGCTGTAATCTGTGCATTCACAACATCTGGTGCCATAGGACTCTTAAAAAGCTGGGGCAATGGTCAACAGTCAGAAACAAATTTGCAGGACTCTGGGTCAGTAGTCTGGTCACTGGGCCAGAACCCTGCAAACCTACGCGCATCCTCACCACTTCCTCGGATTAGTATGCCTGGTGTGATGCCATTGTATGTCATGCCAGGTGTACTAGTCAGAATGGGCGAGGAAGGTGGCTGGAAGAGTTCAGGTCTAGTGGCCACAGAGTAACACGGCCATTAGACCAGGGTCCTACAATTTTTGGCATCACTCTATACCCCTGTAGTGCTCATGATTTTTTGGACTATATTCAATGTTTACTGTATGATTTTTGTAATACTTGAAAAAAATAAATAAATGAAAGTCAAGCTTCCAAGTTGCAACGTTTTATTCCAGCCATTAAACAGCGGTCACCTCTGGCCAGGACGCTGCACCAGGCTCACGTTAGGATTAATCTTCTAGCCCAGCTTCTCCCTGAGAAAAAGTAAAGATTATCAATATTTGAGGTCTGAAGCGAGATCCCGAGGGTGTACAGCGCTCAGTATATTGGGGAAGGAAGCCTCAGATAGGAATGGTCCACATCGCAGAGCTCAGATGAGGTGTCAGAAAGTTTAGGTTTTATCATCAGTGGCTCCAACTACAGCGGCACAAGGATCGATGGCTCATTACCTGCCGTAACATCGCAGCTCTCATCTGCCAGGATCCGAACGCCTGTACGAGAAGAGAACACTGGTTATAAATCTAACATTAAGCACCGTCCTGCTCTGCTTAAAGGGATCAGTCCACACAAGTATTAAACTACCTGGTCATCCTACAGGAGACCGCAGATATTAACCTTCCCTGTAAGGCCGCATCTGTCAGGTTAGCACAGATAGCCATTGTTATTTCCCACTGCGACCATCACTGCGGTGCCTCCACTGCAATCTGGGGATGCAGATATTCCCACCTCCACAGTCCTATGCCAATATGTAGTAGATGTAATGAACATCTGTCACATCAGCAGTCTTCCCAATGATTGTGGAGCTACTGAAACAGACTATAAGACCTTTCTAAACACTTTTGAAGCCTTTGTGGGTGTTTTTTTGTTAATTATTCTAATTTACTGAGATAATGACTTGGGTTTTCATTGGCTGTAAGCCATAATCATCAACATTAACAGAAATAAATACGTTAAATAGATCACTCTGTGTAGTGACTGTAGAATATACAAGTTTCACTTTCTGTATTGAAGAACTGAAATAAATGAACTTTTTGGTGAGATTCTAGTTTTGTGAGAAGCACTTGTAGCTCATCAGAAGACATAACATTTCTGGAGGTATTAGATAATATTGTACCTACTGCCTATTGAAATAAGATCGTTCATACATACAGGGGAGACGGGAGAGAACGGTCAGCAGAGCGATCGTTGGGCTGACTGCTATATAATGTGTATGGAGGCCTTTGTATAATAGTCAATCAACTCTAGTTTGTATGCAAGAATCATCCACAAGGAACATTAATGACAACACAATCGCTTTCTTACAGAATCCCACCATAATCTTAATCGGACGAGTAAGAGCCTCAGATATGAGAAATCAGCACAGAGGTGCTCAGATGAGGTGTCAGAAAGTTTAAAGTTTATCATCACCGGCTCCAAGTGCAAGACACCCAGCACTGGACACCCCAGGCCGCTCCTCCATTACCTGCACTAGGTTTGCTCCAGTCTTCCATGTTCATCACTTCCACCTGTAACACAAGAGAAGACCATCTGTCAGTCGTCTCCTCACCAGGACCCCCATCCAGTGCATGCAAAACCCAAGGCCGATGCAAGAGGCAACACAAACTCCTGCCAGATGCATCACTGGCACTTCACAGATGGGGCAGGATGGAGTCACCCATAGGCTCCCACGCTAGCACACAGTATACATGTGCCACTGAACTCTGCTGTATACAGACATCGACCAGACAAGGCCAAAAAGAAAGGTTCCCCATAGGCCACATTCACAGACCCATAAAATGTCATCGCAAGACAGTCATTTGTAGCACGGAATCATCTTTTGGCTTGCTTATCATTTCTTGAGATATATATATATATATATATATACATATATATATACACACACACACATACACACAGATGTGCTGCCGAGAGCATTGGAAGCGTATGTGTACCGATCTACTGATACTTATGTGCACATAAAATGCCGTCAGTGTAAAAGGGATATTGACAGTTGAGCAGTAGATTAGCACATTGTATAATGCCGATAGTATAAAAACACAAGCGAGGTCTGACATCTACCCGTGTATTCATTCTCTGGCAGCCATCACCAATCGCACTCATCTTATCTTCAGAGATACCCTATCGGCCATAAATGCAGATGATATCAGGCCGCCAAGACTTTACAGTCCTTTTTACGACTACTAAAATCAATGCCAAATGATGGGCGATGGCATTCTGCCAAAAGCTGCGATATTGATGGACGCAACGCAAATTCTTCACATGTCAGTTTCATCAGAGGGACGTAAGAACGGAGCAGCCACTAATTGACTGATCGTGGACGTGGCATGTTATGCGAGGAGACGTGGCACCGACAGGCAGGAGAGAATCTGTTACCCGCCTTTTACTGTGGAATACGATACTTAAGGGGCGATCAGAGTAGTTGACAACCCCTTTAAATTGGCCAGATGACTGTCAATCAACCATCTACTGTGTATAGTGGGGGCCCCGACTAAACCCAACAGCAGATTTTGATCAAGGGTCAGACACAGAAGATCTACCCTCCAGCAACAGTCAGAAACTTACTCCCTTCTCCCTGTTGAGCACACAGCCGAGCGTGCATGTGGGGGTCTGTGGGAATAGTCAGATTTAATGCTCTCACCATCTACCACTGAGAAACATGGGGGTCCCAAGCCTGCCCCTCAACACACAGGAGCAAGCACTGAACCCCATGAAAAGACAAGCTATTAATCTGGGTCATCAACATCCATATAGTACTTACCCCTGTCTACATGGGTGGTACGGGGGTCTTCCACACCGTCCAACACATTGGTCATGTCAGCTCACCTATGGAGGACAGGGAAGGGTTACACCGGGCTCCCCAGACCCCACGTCCGCACATTACTACACGGCCGCCTCAGCCCAAATAACAGAATCAGGAAGCCGATTTTACGGTTTCATATGAGGTGTCAGAATTTAGGGTCCATCATAGGCAGCCACAAGACAAAAAAGGGGACACAACAGACTCACCCACTCAGGGAGGGTCCGGGTCATCGCGTGACGCATCCACAGAGGCCATAATGATGAGAGCAAACCCCACCTGCAAAGAAAGACGAGAACAGTTATCCTGCGGGAAGAGGCCGCACACGGAGGGAGCCACAAAGGAGACAAAGCCCCCAACGAGCAGAGCGACGGACGAGGTCGGGGTGAGTGCAAGTCATTCCCAGCCCAGCAGTAATGCAGGAACAATGCAGAGCAAACTATTATAGGCGCAAGGACGACGACACTATAGAAAGAGGACTCCTGTACAAGAAAAAGCTGGTTTTATGTTCACAAACGTTATATGAATGTGAATAAAACATTCATAATATAAAAAAATCCAATATTGTTACTTTTCAGTGTCCGATTCATGAAAAATGCAATAAACAGGGAACACTCCCCCCCCCCCTCCCCAAAAAAACAGGAGCAGGAAAATAAGGAGTTTTGCATCAAAATCGGAGTCTGCACAGAAAAAAAAGTGTCGGTGGAATTACACTTTTTTTTAACCATTTCACAGTACATGGGATTTCCCCCCCATTTTCCAGTGCATTACATGGTAGACTGGAAGGTGTAATTGTGTCTTGCAAAAAAAAACAAAAAAAAACATTCACACGGATATGGGGGCAGAAAAATACAAAGATACAGTTAGAGGGGGGTGAAAAAAAACAACCAGGCCTGACAGAGTTAAGAGCAGAAAATGCAGTTACGACAATCACGTGCTAAAGTACCATGAGCCATGCTCATCCTCTTACCAGCTCTCCACCCCATGCAACACCGTCACGAAAAGGCCGCAGACCACTCTGGACCCCCATTATATAGACTTTGTTCTGCACGTCAATTGGTCCGAATAATCACGTGGTAGGCAATGAGCCAATCACATGCGTATCTATACCTCACGACGTTTTAGTACAGTTTAGCATTACATTAGCCCCGCCTTATTTAGAACAGCTGACAAAAAACGAGCGCCTGATTGGCTATTGCTTTGGAGTCGCGAGCTTTGTCGGGATTTGTAGTTTAGTTTGTGGAGACGCTGGTCATTAGTGATTCCTAGCGGACTACGGCTCCCAGAATGCTGATGGTGGAATGGGAATTCCCGGAATGTGTCTGTGTGAGCCGGGGAGGGGCTGTCGTGCTGTTAGTGAAATCCGGAAAACATGTCTGCGGATTGGTGAGTGTAATGGAGGAGACGGTGAGGGGCGATGTGAGGAGCTGCGAGGCCAAGGTTTGTCCCTGGGGCACAGAGGGGGTCCTGGTATACAGCGATGTCGTGACTGAGTATGGCAGGGGTGCTGTGTGCACTGACACCATCACTGCGCTCTGAATGTCGCGATTATTGTAATGATGTGTAGAGGAGAGTGCAGGAGGTGCACTGTGTGACACGAGGAGGGGAAGAGGGAGGCCACTGACAGGAGGAGGGAGAGGAAGGCCACAGTCACTGACAGGAGGAGGGAGAGAGGGAGGCCACAGTCACTGACAGGAGGAGGGAGAGGAAGGCCACAGTCACTGACAGGAGGAGGGAGAGGAAGGCCACAGCCACTGACAGGAGGAGGGAGAGGAAGGCCACAGTCACTGACAGGAGGAGGGAGAGGAAGGCCACAGTCACTGACAGGAGGAGGGAGAGAGGGAGGCCACAGTCACTGACAGGAGGAGGGAGAGGAAGGCCACAGTCACTGACAGGAGGGAGAGGAAGGCCACAGTCACTGACAGGAGGAGGGAGAGGAAGGCCACAGTCACTGACAGGAAGAGGGAGAGGAAGGCCACAGTCACTGACAGGAGGAGGGAGAGGAAGGCCACAGTCACTGACAGGAGGAGGGAGAGGAAGGCCACAGCCACTGACAGGAGGAGGGAGAGGAAGGCCACAGCCACTGACAGGAGGAGGGAGAGGAAGGCCACAGTCACTGCCAGGAGGGAGAGGAAGGCCACAGTCACTGACAGGAGGAGGGAGAGGAAGGCCACAGTCACTGACAGGAAGAGGAAGAGAGGAAGGCCACAGTCACTGACAGGAAGAGGAAGAGAGGAAGGCCACAGTCACTGACAGGAGGAGGGAGAGGAAGGCCACAGTCACTGACAGGAGGAGGGAGAGGAAGGCCACAGTCACTGACAGGAGGGAGAGGAAGGCCACAGTCACTGACAGGAGGAGGGAGAGGAAGGCCACAGTCACTGACAGGAGGAGGAAGAGAGGAAGGCCACAGTCACTGACAGGAGGAGGGAGAGGAAGGCCACAGTCACTGACAGGAGGAGGGAGAGGAAGGCCACAGTCACTGACAGGAGGAGGGAGAGGAAGGCCACAGTCACTGACAGGAGGAGGAAGGCCACAGTCACTGACAGGAGGAGGGAGAGGAAGGCCACAGTCACTGACAGGAGGAGGGAGAGGAAGGCCACAGTCACTGACAGGAGGAGGGAGAGGAAGGCCACAGTCACTGACAGGAGGAGGGAGAGAGGAAGGCCACAGTCACTGACAGGAGGAGGAAGAGAGGAAGGCCACAGTCACTGACAGGGGGAGGGAGAGGAAGGCCACAGTCACTGACAGGAGGAGGGAGAGGAAGGCCACAGTCACTGACAGGAGGAGGAGGAAGGCCACAGTCACTGACAGGAGGAGGGAGAGGAAGGCCACAGTCACTGACAGGAGGAGGGAGAGGAAGGCCACAGTCACTGACAGGAGGAGGGAGAGGAAGGCCACAGTCACTGACAGGAGGAGGGAGAGGAAGGCCACAGTCACTGACAGGAGGAGGGAGAGAGGAAGGCCACAGTCACTGACAGTAGGAGGGAGAGAGGAAAGACACAGTCACTGACAGGAGGAGGACTGGAGGTTACAGTTGGGGAGGGGGGTGACAGGAGGTGTCATGCTATTGGCTGTACAGGCTTAGGACCCTGTTCACACATCCATATAATACCGCTGCATTTGTGTCATCCGTTTTTTTTCTGATATGGTGTAAGAAAAATAAATTCCAAATCTTCTCCTGTACTTTGCAATGTCAGACCCGGGCTGCACACGGACTACTGACTGCTGCCATCCTTGTGCTGTACGTGTTCACATGGACCCGTAGACTTGTATTGGCCGCTGTCATATCTGCTGCCGTAAATACCTGACATTGCAGCACCATAGACTATAATGGGGACTTGCGGCATCTGTGAGAAGTTGCTGCACAGCCGGAGGTGAGACCGGACCTGAGGGGTAAAGGCACCAATACTGGAGCATAAGATGAGGAAGTTACTCCTGGTAACCAATCAGGTCGCTGCTGTGTTCTCTGTGGAGTCTGGTTGCTATGGTAACTGCTCCTCTACTGCCCGCTTTGTCTTTTCGGGACAGATGATTGGAGCTCGGACATATGACTTTGTCCTGATACTTTGTGCCGTGCGGTGCAGGTATAAGGCTGGGTACACGGCGGCATCAGAGGTGGCAGAGAGACAGACCTCAGCTGCTGCAGAACCTCGTAATACAAACCCCAGCTGCTGCAGAACCTCATAATACACACCTCAGCTGCTGGAGAACATCTTAATACGCACCTCAGCTGCTGCAGAACCTCATAATACACACCTCAGCTGCTGCAGAACCTCATAATACACACCTCAGCTGCTGGAGAACATCTTAATACGCACCTCAGCTGCTGCAGAACCTCATAATACACAGCTCAGCTGCTGGAGACCATCATAATACACACCTCAGCTGCTGCAAAACCTCCTAATACACACCTCAGCTGCTGCAGAACCTCATAATACACACCTCAGCTGCTGCAGAACCTCCTAATACACACCTCAGCTGCTGCAGAACCTCATAATACACACCTCAGCTGCTGGAGAACCTCCTAATACACACCTCAGCTGCTGCAGAACCTCATAATACACACCTCAGCTGCTGGAGAACCTCCTAATACACACCTCAGCTGCTGCAGAACCTCATAATACACACCTCAGCTGCTGGAGAACCTCCTAATACACACCTCGGCTGCTGCAGAACCTCATAATACACACCTCAGCTGCTGGAGAACTTCTTAATACACACCTCGGCTGCTGCAGAACCTCATAATACAGTAAGAAATAGCAGAAGCTGTATGAGCTGCTATAAGGTGTTATGTGTGACTGGTTATGGGGCAGTCCCCGCTCCCTGTGCCCCGCGGCCTCCCGTCCCGCTCTCCGGTGCTCGGGGCGGTGTATGGAGCGCGGCGGCTCCTGCCAGGGGCTTTCCACTCTTATAATGTGCCGCCCACCTCTGCACATGCCTGTGTGTGAACATCACCGCGCTCTGCGCTCACAGACGCTGCAGAGAGGGAGCTTCCTGCACAGGACGAGGTACGGAGCAGGGGAGACGGCGCTGTGGGGTGAGGTGCACATGTAGCAGAGCCGTGGAGGGCACGGCCGGGAATCGCGGGCCTCTCAGGCTGCCGTCACACTAGCAGGATTTGGTCAGTATTTTACATCAGTATTTTTAAGCCAAAACCAGGAGTGGGTGATAAATGCAGAAGTGGTGCAGATGTGTCTATTATACTTTTCCTCTATTTGTTTCACTCCTGGTTTTGGCTTACAGATACTGATGTAAAATCCTGACCAAATACTGCTAGTGTGACGGCAGCCTCACAGTCAGCAGAATTATTCCTAATTGTTCTTACGCCAGAAAAAGCAGATGTGATTGTGTCCGTGCTGCACATTATGGCACCAAAACTGCCAGCCGGCTGTACTGTGTTGTGAGGTTCTGCCCTATAACTGGAATGTGTCGCTCATGTCCGGTGCCTCTAAGAAATGAGGAAAACCTCCAGCAAGTATCTGTCTATATACACAGTGTATACCGTATACATACGGGGGGTGAACGCTGTGCATGTACATACGGGGGGCTGTATGCGGTGTATATACATATAGGGGGTTTTATGTGATGTATATACATATGGGGACTGTATACAGTGCATATACATACAGGGGGCTGTATACGGTGCATATACATACGGGGCTGTATGTGGTGTGTGTGTGTGTATATATATATATATATATATATATATATATATATCTGTATCTGGCGTATACATACAGGGCTGTATCTGGTGTATATACATACGGGGGGTTGTATGCGGTGCATATACATGCGGGGGGCTGTATACGGTGCATATAAATACGGGGGCTGTATGCGGTGTATATACATACGGGGGCTGTATGCAGTGTATATACATACGGGGGCTGTATGCAGTGCATATACATATGGGGGCTGTATGCGGTGCATATACATACGGGGGGCTGTATACGGTGCATATACATACGGGGGGGCTGTATACGGTGCATATACATATGGGGGGCTGTATACGGTGCATATACATATGGGGGGCTGTATATGGTGCATATACATACGGGGGGCTGTATACGGTGCATATACATACGGGGGGCTGTATACGGTGCATATACATACGGGGGCTGTATACGGTGCATATACATACGGGGGGGCTGTACACGGTGCATATACATACGGGGCTGTATGTGTTTTATTTATATATATATATATATATATATATATATATATATATATATATATATATATATATATATATGGGGGCTGTATCTGGTGTATATACATACGGGGGCTGTATGCGGTGCATATACATATGGGGGGCTGTATACGGTGCATATACATACGGGGGGGCTGTATACGGTGCATATACATACGGGGCTGTATGTGGTGTGTGTGTGTATATATATATATATATATATATATATATATATATATATATATCTCTCTCTGTATCTGGCGTATACATACAGGGCTGTATCTGGTGTATATACATACGGGGCTGTATGCGGTGCATATACATACGGGGGCTGTATTCGGTGCATATACATACGGGGGGCTGTATACGGTGTATATACATACGGGGGCTGTATGTGGTGCATATACATACGGGGGCTGTATGCGGTGCATATACATACGGGGGGCTGTATACGGTGCATATACATACGGGGGGCTGTATGCGGTGCATATACATACGGGGGGCTGTATGCGGTGTATATACATACGGGGGCTGTATGCGGTGTATATACATACGGGGGCTGTATGCAGTGCATATACATACGGGGGGGTTGTATGCGGTGCATATACATGCGGGGGGCTGTATACGGTGCATATAAATACGGGGGCTGTATGCGGTGTATATACATACGGGGGCTGTATGCGGTGCATATACATACGGGGGCTGTATGCGGTGCATATACATACGGGGGGCTGTATACGGTGCATATACATACGGGGGGCTGTATGCGGTGCATATACATACGGGGGGCTGTATGCGGTGTATATACATACGGGGGCTGTATGCGGTGTATATACATACGGGGGCTGTATGCGGTGCATATACATACGGGGGGCTGTATACGGTGCATATACATACGGGGGGCTGTATGCGGTGCATATACATACGGGGGGCTGTATGCGGTGTATATACATACGGGGGCTGTATGCGGTGTATATACATACGGGGGCTGTATACGGTGCATATACATACGGGGGCTGTATGCGGTGCATATACATACGGGGGGCTGTATGCGGTGTATATACATACGGGGGGCTGTATGCGGTGTATATACATACGGGGGCTGTATACGGTGCATATACATACGGGGGGCTGTATACGGTGCATATACATACGGGGGGCTGTATGCGGTGCATATACATACGGGGGGCTGTATGCGGTGTATATACATACGGGGGGCTGTATGCGGTGTATATACATACGGGGGGCTGTATGCGGTGTATATACATACGGGGGCTGTATGCGGTGCATATACATATGGGGGGCTGTATACGGTGCATATACATACGGGGGGCTGTATGCGGTGCATATACATACGGGGGGCTGTATGCGGTGTATATACATACGGGGGCTGTATGCGGTGTATATACATACGGGGGCTGTATACGGTGCATATACATACGTGGGCTGTATGCGGTGCATATACATACGGGGGGCTGTATGCGGTGTATATACATACGGGGGGCTGTATGCGGTGTATATACATACGGGGGCTGTATACGGTGCATATACATACGGGGGCTGTATGTGGTGCATATACACTGTGCAGAATTGTTAGGCAAGTTGTATTTTATAGGATTATTTTTATTATTGATCAACAACTATGTTCTCAATCAACCCAAAAGACTCATAAATATCAAAGCTTATTATTTTTGGAAGTTGGCGGGTTTTTTTTTTAGATTTGGCTATCTTAGGCTACTTTCACACTAGCGTCTAGCGTCGTTTGGCCTCCGTCGCTATGCGTCGTTTTGGAGAAAAAACTCATCCTGCAAAAGTGCTTGCAGGATGCGTTTTTTCTCCATTGACTTGTATTAGCGACGCATTGCGACGGATGCGTCGTGTTTTGGCGGACCGTCGGCACAAAAAAACGCTACATGTAACTTTTTTTGTGCATCGTGTCCGCCATTTCCGACCGCGCATGTGCGGCCGGAACTCCACCCCCGCCTCCACGCACCTCACAATGGGGCAGTGGATGCGTTGAAAAACTGTATCCGCTGCCCCCGTTGTGCGGCGCTTTCAACGCTAGCGTCGTTGCGTCGGCATGTTGCAGTGCACGACGCTAGTGTGAAAGTAGCGTTAGGAGGATATCTGTTTGTGCAGGTAACTATTACTGTGCAGAATTATTAGGCAACTTAATAAAAACCAAATATATTCCCATCTCACTTGTTTATTTTCACCAGGTAAACCAATATAACTGCACAAGATTTAGAAATAAACATTTCTGACATGCCAAAACAAAACCCCCCAAAAATTAGTGACCAATATAGCCCCCTTTCTTTATGATGACACTCGGCAGCCTCCATCCATAGATTCTGTCAGCTGCTTGATCTGTTTACGATGAACATTGCGTGCAGCAGCCACCACAGCCTCCAGACACTGCTCCGAGAGGTGGACTGTTTTCCCTCCCTGTAGATCTCACATCTTATGACCACAGTTCTCTATGGGGTTCAGATCAGGTGAACAAGGGGGCCATGTCATTATTTGTTCTTCTTTGAGACCTTTACTGGCCAGCCACGCTGTGGAGTAGTTGGAGGCATGTGATGGAGCATTGTCCTGCATGGAAATCATGTTTTTCTTGAACGATACCGACTCCTTCCTGTACCACTGCTTGGAGAAGTTGTCTTCCAGAAACTGGCAGTAGGTCTGGGAGTTGAGCTTCACTCCATCCTCAACCCAAAAAGGTCCCACAAGTTCATCTTTGATGATACCAGCCCATACCAGTACCCCACCTTCACCTTGCTGGCGTCTGAGTCGGAGTGGAGCTCTCTGCCCTTTACTGATCCAGCCTCTGGCCCATCCATCCGGCCCATCAAGAGTCACTCTCATTTCATCAGTCCATAAAACCTTTGAAAAGTCAGTCTTAAGATATTTCTTGGCCCAGTCTTGACGTTTTCTCTTATGTTTCTTGTACACAGGTGGTCGTTTTTCAGCCTTCCTTACCTTGGCCATGTCCCTGAGTATCGCACACCTTGTGCTTTTTGTTACTCCAGTAACGTTGCAGCTCTGAAATATGGCAACACTGGTGGCAAATGGCATCTTGGCAGCTTCACGCTTGACTTTCCTCAATTCTTGGGCAGTTATTTTGCGCCTTTTTTGCCCAACACGCTTCGTGCGACCCTGTTGGCTATTTGCCATGAAACGCTTGATTGTTCGGTGATCACGCTTCAAAAGTTTGGCAATTTCAAGACTCCTGCATCCATCTGCAAGACTTCTCATAGTTTTGGACTTTTCAGAGCCCATCAAATCTCTTCTGACCCATTTTGCCAAACGAAAGGAAGTTGCCTAATAATTAAGCACACCTTATATAGGGTTTTGATGTCATTAGACAACTCCCCTCCTCGTTACAGATATGCAAATCACCTGATTTACTTAATTGGTAATTGGCTCTCAAGCCTGAACAGCTTGGAGTAGGACGACATGTATAAGAAGTATCATGTGATCAACATACAAATTGCCTAATAATTCTGCACACAGTGTACATATATGGAGGCGTATACGGTCGGGTTGTTGTCCTGTCCTGCGCAGGTTGTGCATTATTCGTGGTGGGCTCGTGTCGGTGAGTTACGGGTACGGTAGCGGCGGTCGATTCTGCGGGTCACACTCACGCTCCTCTTGTTATTTTCGTACTGATTACTTATTTCCTAATCATTAGTGGGATCCCGCTCTTGCGCTCGTCGTCACATTGCTCACATTCACAGCACTGACCGCCCGTAACAAACGCTGTCAGCACCTCACGGCATTGATAAACCTGTGGCAGAGTGGACACCGCCATACTGTGCCGTAGAAGATTAAAGGGAGTGTCCAGCACCTCCACAAGGCTGTGCGAGGTGACGTCCATCACACCTGGCAGATATCGTGCACCATATGGCGGCACACTGAGTCTTGGGGGCTTTGTTATATTTATGCGCCCGAACACGGCACATTCATTACAATCTGGGTGTAGTATTACTTTAGGAAACCTCAGCAGGCGTTACCGGTCAGCCCGTCAGTGAATCGTATGGTATGTGAGAAACCCCTGTATACTAAGGGTTGGGAAATCCACGGATATGGTCTCCAGTCGTGTCATGGAAACAACCATTGTTTGTTACTACCGTCTCCACGTGAAATATTTCCAAGAGCCTTTAATAGAAGCAAGCTGCCCCCTATGTACAAGAATATAACTACTATAATACTGCCCCTATGTGCAAGAATATAATTACAATAATACTGCCCCTATGTACAAGAATATAACTACTATAATACTGCTCCTATGTACAAGAATATAACTACTATAATACTGCTCCTATGTACAAGAATATAACTACTATAATACTGCTCCTATGTACAAGAATATAACTACTATAATACTGCCCCTATGTACAAGAATATAACTACTATAATACTGCCCCTATGTGCAAGAATATAATTACAATAATACTGCCCCTATGTACAAGAATATAAGTACTATAATACTGCTCCTATGTACAAGAATATAACTACTATAATACTGCCCCTATGTACAAGAATATAACTACTATAATACTGCTCCTATGTACAAGAATATAACTACTATAATACTGCCTCTATGTACAAGAATATAACTACTATAATACTGCCTCTATGTACAAGAATATAACTACTATAATACTGCCCCTATGTGCAAGAATATAATTACAATAATACTGCCCCTATGTACAAGAATATAACTACTATAATACTGCCCCTATCTACAAGAATATAACTACTATAATACTGCTCCTATGTACAAGAATATAACTACTATAATACTGCTCCTATGTACAAGAATATAACTACTATAATACTGCTCCTATGTACAAGAATATAACTACTATAATACTGCCCCTATGTACAAGAATATAACTACTATAATACTGCCCCTATGTACAGGAATATAACTACTATAATACTGCCCCTATGTACAAGAATATAACTACTATAATACTGCCCCTATGTACAAGAATATAATTACTATAATACTGCCCCTATGTACAAGAATATAACTACTATAATACTGCCCCTATGTACAAGAATATAACTACTATAATACTGCCCCTATCTACAAGAATATAACTACTATAATACTGCCCCTATGTACAAGAATATAACTACTATAATACTGCTCCTATGTACAAGAATATAACTACTATAATACTGCCCCTATGTACAAGAATATAACTACTATAATACTGCCCCTATGTACAGGAATATAACTACTATAATACTGCCCCTATGTACAAGAATATAACTACTATAATACTGCCCCTATGTACAAGAATATAATTATAATACTGCCCCTATGTACAAGAATATAACTACTATAATACTGCCCCTATGTACAAGAATATAACTACTATAATACTGCCCCTATCTACAAGAATATAACTACTATAATACTGCCCCTATGTACAAGAATATAACTACTATAATACTGCCCCTATGTACAAGAATATAACTACTATAATACTGCCCCTATGTACAAGAATATAATTACTATAATACTGCCCCTATGTACAAGAATATAACTACTATAATACTGCCCCTATGTACAGGAATATAACTACTATAATACTGCCCCTATGTACAAGAATATAACTACTATAATACTGCCCCTATGTACAAGAATATAATTACTATAATACTGCCCCTATGTACAAGAATATAACTACTATAATACTGCCCCTATGTACAAGAATATAACTACTATAATACTGCCCCTATCTACAAGAATATAACTACTATAATACTGCCCCTATCTACAAGAATATAACTACTATAATACTGCCCCTATGTACAAGAATATAACTACTATAATACTGCCCCTATGTACAAGAATATAATTACTATAATACTGCCCCTATGTACAAGAATATAACTACTATAATACTGCCCCTATGTACAAGGATATAACTACTATAATACTGCCCCTATCTACAAGAATATAATTACTATAATACTGCCCCTATGTACAAGAATATAACTATTATAATACTGCCCCTATGTACAAGAATATAATTACTATAATACTGCCCCTATGTACAAGAATATAACTACTATAATACTGCCCCTATGTACAAGAATATAACTACTATAATACTGCCCCTATCTACAAGAATATAATTACTATAATACTGCCCCTATGTACAAGAATATAACTATTATAATACTGCCCCTATGTACAAGAATATAATTACTATAATACTGCCCCTATGTACAAGAATATAACTACTATAATACTGCCCCTATGTACAAGAATATAACTACTATAATACTGCCCCTATCTACAAGAATATAACTACTATAATACTGCCCCTATCTACAAGAATATAACTACTATAATACTGCCCCTATGTACAAGAATATAACTACTATAATACTGCCCCTATGTACAAGAATATAATTACTATAATACTGCCCCTATGTACAAGAATATAACTACTATAATACTGCCCCTATGTACAAGGATATAACTACTATAATACTGCCCCTATCTACAAGAATATAATTACTATAATACTGCCCCTATGTACAAGAATATAACTATTATAATACTGCCCCTATGTACAAGAATATAACTACTATAATACTGCCCCTATCTACAAGAATATAACTACTATAATACTGCCCCTATCTACAAGAATATAACTACTATAATACTGCCCCTATGTACAAGAATATAATTACTATAATACTGCCCCTATGTACAAGAATATAACTACTATAATACTGCCCCTATGTACAAGGATATAACTACTATAATACTGCCCCTATCTACAAGAATATAATTACTATAATACTGCCCCTATGTACAAGAATATAACTATTATAATACTGCCCCTATGTACAAGAATATAACTACTATAATACTGCCCCTATCTACAAGAATATAACTACTATAATACTGCCCCTATCTACAAGAATATAACTACTATAATACTGCCCCTATGTACAGGAATATAACTACTGTAATACTGCTCCTATGTACAAGAATATAACCACTATAATACTGCCCCTATGTACAAGAATATAACTACTATAATACTGCCCCTATGTACAAGAATATAACTACTATAATACTGCCCCTATGTACAAGAATATAACTACTGTAATACTGCTCCTATGTACAAGAATATAACTACTATAATACTGCCCCCTATGTACAAGAATATAACTACTATAATACTGCCCCTATGTACAGGAATATAACTACTATAATACTGCCCCCTGTTGACCACTTAGGCCTGCGCTCGTTTCTTTCTCTTCTGGTGACGTGTCCTCTCTTTCCTCCGCAGACGGCTCTGGTTTCGTGCAGAGATGTCGCTGTAGATTATGACCTCGAGTAAGAATCCAAGATTCAATCATTTTTCACCTGGTGCCACAAACGTACAACCAGACGATACCAGCGGGGTACCGGCCTTTTCTGCCCACTATTTCCTGCTCTGTTTCTTCTTTCCTCCTCCGTTCTCCCTCCTCTTTCCTCTCTGTCTGTTTCTCCTCTTCTTTCCCCTTTCCTTAGACACAATCTTATCATTTTGTCATTTCTCCTAGACCAGAATGGAGACCACATTCGGCCCGGCTTTCACAGCGGTGACCACCATCACTAAAGGTAATGCTGAGACCCTCCGGCCGTCCTCTTGTATTTTTGGCTTTTTTTTTTTTTTTTAGAATAATGCAAAAATAGAGTTAATCTTCATCTCCTGTGTGTTGTCCCCAGCCGACGGTACCAACACCTTCAAGCAGCACCGCAGGACGCCCTCCTCATCCAGCACCTTAACCTTCTCACCTCGAGATGATGACGATGTCATGGTAAGTGGTAAGCCCACCCTCACGATTTGTGTCTGGGGCCCGAAGGCCTATCTGAAGGTGTTCCTCTTAAATAGCAGTCCTGCTTCCCCTAGCTGTTCTTACCGATCCCCCCACATATATGCACGCTCAACAGAGAGAGACTTGTAAGCCAGACACTTGTCTTGTAAATTGAAAGAATCGGACATGCTGAAATCCAACATGTCTGATCCTTCTCTCCCAAATATCATCACATGGGGCCCCAAACAGTAGATGGTCAGCTGCTCCAACTGCTCTTACTGACCACCCTCGTACATGTGCACACTCTGCTTAGCTGAGCATACATGTGTTCTCAAGGATTGGACATGCTGAAATCCAACATGTCTAATCCTTCTCCCTATGTCCTCACATGGGGCCACAACTATTCCTACTGACATATGCACACTCGACTCATCTGAGCATACATGTGTTCTCACTGGCAGTAAGCCACTGTCAGACACCTGTATAATGAATAGATTGGACATGCTGAAATCCAACATGCCCGATTCCCCATACTCATTAGATGGTCCGCTGCTCCTGCATTCCCCAACTACTCCTACTGACCCCTCCTTGTACACATGCACGCTCTGCTTTGCCAAGCATACATGTGTTCTCAAGACATATGTATAATGAAAAGTTTGGACATGTTGAAATCCAACATGCCCGATCCTTCTCTTCCCAATATCATCACATGGGCCCCCTGCACACATTAGAGGGTCATCTGCCTACAGGTTTTCCCAGCTACTCCTACTGACCCCTCCTTGTACACATGCACGCTCCACTTCCATAAATGTGCTCTCATGACGTGTATAATGAAAAGATTGGACATGCTGAAATCCAACATGTCCAATCTTTCTCTACTTATACAATCTCTGAATTTACTTCTAGAATGCAGTGCACACGTCCGGACCACCAATATGGTGGACATGTCATCCATCTTCATACATAATGGAAATCCTCCCGGCATGGTCATCCGATAAGATGCCATCGGCACCGTGCACATATAAACAAGCACAAAGGAGTTAAACCCTCGTGAAGGGAATATCATTCCCAATATATGTTCCCCTCTGGCCTCCCCCCTCCTTCCTCGGCCTCCTCACCTCTCCAGCAGGAAGCGGCCGAGCTGGCTGAATTGAATTGGAGGAAGTGTCTGCATATACAGTGTGAGCAGCGCTGCCAGGAGCGAGTGCGGAGCGGCCACTGATCTATAGGGTGTGCGGAGCCTCGCTCGTCCCGGCAATGCGGGCAAATACCGCCGACACCCCGAGATCAGCTCAGATCCCGCCAGAGGGAGCGTCCACCTAATCCGAAAATGTGAGCGCGCGGCTGAGGATGACGGGCGCATAGTGGAGCTCTGCGGGCACAGACCCGTCCCAGCACTCATGGTTGCATCGTTTCTCCTCTCTGCAGCCTCCGATCAGCACCTCCCGGCGGTCGGACTCGGCCATATCTGTCCGCTCCCTGCACTCCGAGTCCAACATGCCCTTGCGCTCCACATTCTCACTCCATGAAGAAGAGGAAGAACCGGTAAGTGGGAAAATCTTACAGGAGCCGGCGCTTCTCCATGCCGAGTCCTCACTTTATTTTGCTTTGTGCTTTTTCTCTGTTCTTCCTCCTGGAAGTGTCTGGATGAATCGGCGACTGACTGTTACCGTCCGCTATGTCGCGTTCCGACACTGTGATTAATTACCAGTTTATTAATACATTTCCAGGAGGGAAATACAAGGCTGCAGTATTCTTATCACAGATACCTTTGCCAGTGTGGATGACTTTGGAGGGAAGCAGCAGGGTAAAGCATGACGGTTTTCTTCTGTGTCCATACAGGACCCTCTGGTGTTTGCGGAGCAGCCCTCCGTGAAGCTTTGCTGTCAGTTGTGCTGCAGCGTCTTTAAAGACCCAGTTATTACCACGTGTGGGGTAAGTGACCACCCAGAAGAACAGAATCCCCCTTAAAGGGATCAAGCGTACATTTTGCCTGTCGGAAAGTTCTGCAGTTTTTTCTCCTACACGTTCCACTATATTTCCCTATCTCTGCTTGCTGTCAGTCTGATCTTTGCCCTGCTCACGCAGCTGTAGGTCTGGTACAGTGTATCAGGGAATTGTGCAGCTTCTGATACATTGAACGAAGCCTATCGGCCGTGAGCATCTCAGCGTAAGACTGATGCCTGACAGCAAGCAGAGAGAGTGCAAATGATATCTATGGCATGACTGGCTGATCCGTCCCTGTATGGTGACAGCAAGTATCTGTTGGGGGTAGTAGTTGCATCCTTCATTGCAATCCTTGAGGTTGCACTGTGAATATCTGCGGGATAAGACACTTGTTGATGGACTTGGGTTTTGGCAGCAGCGACGTAGCGGGCGGCAGCGCTTCACTTGGCAGGCGGCGGCGCTTCTTGGCCGGAGGCGACTCTGCGCACCTGTAGCTACATCTGTTCTCAGCGCCTGCCAGGAACATGGAGTAAAAGGACTTCTCACATCACCCGTCATATCTGGAGGAAGTCACATGTGTCCAGACGCCAGGGAAGGACGCTACAGTCATGGCTGATAACAGAGGACAATAAATGGCAATATAAAATGAGACACAGGGAAGGTTAGTGTCCCTTTAATGGATCAACATTTGCAATTCCTCTGGTAAAGGTCAGCTCTCAGCCGCCCTCCCCCCGGAAACCTCCGAGCAGCAGCATCTCTGGCCAAGCCGTGGAAAGTCTTGCTGCAGGAAGCCTGCGCGTTGCTTGCCCAGTATTGCTTAACAGCCGGCACAGGAAGGGGGCAGGGAGACTGCGTTATCTCAGGCCGCGGCTCCGGGGACCGTCAGAGGCCAGAAAACACAGGGAAAGTACCAGAGTCACGCATCCTGCACAGCCAGCGCCAAGACGAGACCCTCCAAATGTAGAAGTGATGGAAGAGGGAAGCGAAAAGAGGAAATCAGAAGATGAGGAAGTGCCAAGAAATGGGAGCGAGATGTCACACGTGCACGAATACAGCGTATATAGTGATCGGACGTGATATAGGTCTTGTGGGGTGTTCCCGGAATACAGCAGGTCCTGTGGGGTGTTCCCGGAATACAGCAGGTCTTGTGGGGTGTTCCCGGAATACGGCAGGTCCTGTGGGGTGTTCCCGGAATACAGCAGGTCTTGACTTGTGGGGTGTTCCCGGTATACGGCAGGTCTTGTTGGGTGTTCCCTGTATACGGCAGGTCCTGTGGGGTGTTCCCTGTATACGGCAGGTCTTGTGGGGTGTTCCCAGTATATGGCAGGTCCTGTGGGGTGTTCCCGGAATACGGCAGGTCCTGTGGGGTGTTCCCGGAATACGGCAGGTCTTGTGGGGTGTTCCCGGTATACGGCGGGTCTTGTGAGGTGTTTCCGGAATACAGCAGGTCTTGTGGGGTGGTCCCGGTATACGGCATGTCTTGTGGGGGTGTTCCCGGTATACGGCATGTCTTGTGGGGGTGTTCCCGGTATACGGCATGTCTTGTGGGGTGTTCCCGGTATACGGCAGGTCTTGTGGGGTGCTCCCGGTATACGGCAGGTTTTGTGGGGTGTTCCCGGTATACGGCAGGTCTTTTGGGGTGTTCCCAGTATACGGCAGGTCCTGTGGGGTGTTCCCAGTATACGGCAGGTCTTGTGGGGTGTTCCTGGTATATGGCAGGTCCTGTGGGGTGTTCCCAGAATACGGCAGGTCTTGTGGGGTGTTCCCGGTATACGGCGGGTCTTGTGAGGTGTTTCCGGAATACAGCAGGTCTTGTGGGGTGGTCCCGGTATACGGCATGTCTTGTGGGGGTGTTCCCGGTATACGGCATGTCTTGTGGGGGTGTTCCCGGTATACGGCATGTCTTGTGGGGTGTTCCCGGTATACGGCAGGTCTTGTGGGGTGCTCCCGGTATACGGCAGGTTTTGTGGGGTGTTCCCGGTATACGGCAGGTCTTTTGGGGTGTTCCTGGTATATGGCAGGTCCTGTGGGGTGTTCCCAGAATACGGCAGGTCTTGTGGGGTGTTCCCGGTATACGGCGGGTCTTGTGAGGTGTTTCCGGAATACAGCAGGTCTTGTGGGGTGGTCCCGGTATACGGCATGTCTTGTGGGGGTGTTCCCGGTATACGGCATGTCTTGTGGGGGTGTTCCCGGTATACGGCATGTCTTGTGGGGTGTTCCCGGTATACGGCAGGTCTTGTGGGGTGTTCCCAGTATACAATGGGTCTTGTGGGGTGCTCCCGGTATACGGCAGGTTTTGTGGGGTGTTCCCGGTATACGGCAGGTCTTTTGGGGTGTTCCCAGTATACGGCAGGTCCTGTGGGGTGTTCCCAGTATACGGCAGGTCTTGTGGGGTGTTCCTGGTATATGGCAGGTCCTGTGGGGTGTTCCCAGAATACGGCAGGTCTTGTGGGGTGTTCCCGGTATACGGCGGGTCTTGTGAGGTGTTCCCGGAATACAGCAGGTCTTGTGGGGTGTTCCCGGTATACGGCAGGTTTTGTGGGGTGTTCCCGGTATACGGCAGGTCTTTTGGGGTGTTCCCTGTATACGGCAGGTCCTGTGGGGTGTTCCCTGTATACGGCAGGTCCTGTGGGGTGTTCCCGCTATACGGCAGGTCCTGTGGGGTGTTATCGGTATATACTGATTAGTATCTATTAAAAGTTTGCCAGTTAGCCTGAACCAGGAGTAAATCATGGGAACTCAGAGTTAATGGATGGAAGTGTGGAGTGAAGCCTGACCTGTCCTTTCTGATCCTTTAGAAGAGATACTGCAGCCTTAATTTAAAAAAAAAAAGTGCCTTCTGTCTCTGATAGAGAAGTGTCAGGACACGCAGAGCATCGCAGCTTTATATCTGCAGACCGGTCATAGCGCCCATGATGACCCCTGTCCACCACCTACACCGTGCACATGAGCTTCAGACCTGGACCAGCAGGAATGGTAGAAGGCGTCGGGACTGATGAATCCTGTCCTCCATCATGTGGACGGACGGTGCTTGTGCGTCACTTACCTGGGAAAACGACAAGATGGCGGATGCCGTGCGATGGGCAATGTCCTGCTGGGAACCTTCATCATGTGGATGTTACACGTAACATTGCACAGCCCCATCCCCGCTCTGATCTCACCAGATCCCCCTGGACACAATCGGACCCCAAGCCTCGATGGGTCAGATCTGCTCTGGTGGCTGGAGACGACCTGCACATGTGGTGTAATACTCTGCCTGATCTCGGTATACAGCACTATCGCTATATTACTGTCTCCTTCCCTGCTCGCCTCTTCATTAGGCCACTAGGTGGCGCTTTTAATATCACAGTCATTGGCTGGATGGTAAATATATAGGTTAATCCTCTCCCGTCCTATATGGATTATGTGACCGCACAGGATTAGCGGATTGATAAAGCCGCAGCGGCCGGCTGTAAGTTATAATGTCCGTATATGTGCTAGGGGAGCCCGCTGAATGACGGCCGCTGACTCTTCTCTCCTTTGCTCCACAGCATACGTTTTGCAGGAGGTGCGCCTTAACATCTGGTAGGTAGAGTCTTCTTTTACTATATAATATTAAAGGGGGAATATTGCCACAATTTATACTGATCGCTGGGGGGCTCTGTAACCTCTCCGTCCCTTTTACTTGGGTCACTATGTGATTGGACGAGCGATCAATGGCGACAATCAAGAAAATGCTATGGGGACCTGTAAATCAAATATGTCGGCAGCACATAACCATATGTAAAGTGTAGTATAAAATAAGAATCCCATAAAGGAATTAAAAGAAAAATGTAGTTAAAATGTTTTTGATTTTGTGCGGATTTCTTGCCTTAATGCCTCTGTTTCCTCTCACCAGATAAGTGCCCTGTGGATAATGCCAAATTAACGGTGGTGGTGAATAACATCGCCGTCGCCGAGCAGATAGGAGAGCTCTTCATCCATTGTAAATACGGCTGCCGCCCCTTCGCCAACGGGAAGCCGACGACGTATGAAGTGGACCCCCATGGCTGCCCCTTCACCATCAAACTAAGTGCCAGAAAGTAAGTGTTCTGTTCTGGGTTCCGTCTGCTGAAACCCCACCAATTCCACTGTGTGCAGAGGAAAGAGATTAGTGGGGGTCCGACTATAAGTTCTAATGTCTGGGACTTGCACCTGTCTCAAAAGACGGGTCTATTGTTTGCATGGAGCAATGGTTGAGCGTGTGTGCCATCCCCCATACTCGACCATTGCTCCATGTGAACAGGGGACACCAGAGCTCAGATTTTGAGAATATTGCAGGTCAGACTTCCAACAATCCGCAACTCATCACTGATCTTCTGGATGGGAGATCGGTTGGTATGGCGGCACAACCTCTTTAAAGGCCTGTCCTAAATATCAGGACCTCCTCTAAAGAAGCCGCAGCACTCCTCCTCAATAAAAAGTAAGGACCCCTTTAATTATTGGAAGGCTTGATGTACGGATTAGTTTACATAAGGTCAACAGTTTTCAGCTCTGTTCGCAATCATTGGAGTTGTAGTTGACAGTTTACGGTACCTGTCTGGATTTAAGATTTATGTCTTATGCTTCTCTTCTGTTTTTGCAGGGACCATGAAGGCAGTTGTGACTATCGGCCGGTGCGTTGTCCCAATAACCCGAGTTGCCCGCCTTTGCTGAAAATGAACCTGGAAGCCCACCTCAAGGAGTGTGAACACATAAAGTGCCCTCATTCAAAGTATGGGTATGTTCAGGATATGTACAAGGTAGAGGGATTGTATAGGGGCAGCCGGCGACGTGATGGCGAATGCTCTGCAGATCAGACCTGTATGATGGAGATAACGGCGGCCTCCTTGTCATACCCAGGTGCACGTTCATCGGGAACCAGGACACGTACGAAACACATCTGGAGACGTGTAAGTTCGAGGGTCTCAAGGAATTTCTCCAGCAGACTGATGACCGGTTCCATGAAATGCAAGTGGTCATGACCCAGAAGGACCAGGAGATCGCCTTCCTCCGCTCCATGCTGGGAAAGCTGTCAGAGAAGATTGACCAGCTGGAGAAGAACCTGGAGCTCAAGTTTGGTAAGAGATGGTCCAAGTCCATCCCTTTAGCACAGATTTCTGCAACCTGCGGTATCACAGCTGCTTGTCAGTGGATGTTCAGGCCCGGCGGGTTCAGCCAAACAGAAAAAAAGTTTGGGTGCCAGAACAGTACCCGGACCCCATTCACTTGAATGGATGTCCTGAACATCCAGTGTTTGCCACACTGTCATGTGCATGACAGCGCGGCAAACACACCCTCTGATCGGCGGTAAAATTATTACTGTGGTCAAACAGCTGCTGTTCCCATGCTATCAAATGACAGTGTGAGTCCGCAGCTATGATCGGAGTTAAAAAGTTTACATCCAGTCACTGGCGTCGTCTGATGGGACTAGTATTCCCATCAGCCTATGCCTGCTGCCCCTAATAACGGCAAGTGCAGGCGGCGGCTGATAGGAGTATTCATCAGCTGGTGCCTGCGGCTAAGTAAATAATTGAAATTAAAAAAAATGGTGTGGGTTCCCCTGTATTTTTGATAACCAGCCAGACAAAACTGTCATCTTCAGCAAGGCTGGTTATCAAGAATAGAGGAGTCCCCATGCCGTTTTTTTTAATTATTTAAATAAATAGCTGGATGCTGGTATTGTCAGGCTGGTAAGGGGCCATGGTTATTGCTTCCCCCAGCCTAAAAATAGCCCACAGCCGCTCAAAAAGAAGCATCTATTTGTCTGGCTCTTCCTACTTGCCCTGTAGCAGTGGCAAGTGGGATTGATGTCACCTTTGTATTGACAGGTGACATCAAGCCCATGGCTTAGTAATGGAGAAGCCTCTATAAGACAACTATCCATGACTAATCCTATAGTTGTATGGTAAATAAACACACAGCAAGTATAAAGTCTTTTATTTGAAATAAAAAAAACACACTTTTACTCTTTTATTTAAAAATAACAAACACAGTTATACTCACCTAATGCCTAATTCCAGTGAAGCCAACGTCTCCTGCAAAAAAACAACAAGGGCCTGCTCGCTCAATGCCATCATTCATGCTGAAAAGCACAAGTCGCACAGATGGTTTACGGCGTGGGACACTATGGATTCCAACCATCCCTCATCCATCCATCCATCCATCCATCCATCCATTCCTCATCCATCCATTCCTCATCCATCCATCCCTCATCTATCCATCCCTCATCCATCCCTCATTAAACCATCTATCCCTCGTCCAGCCATCTCTCATCCATCCGTCCATCCATCCTTCATCAAATTATCCATCCCTCATCCATCCAGCCTTTAACCATACAGCCCTCAACCATCCATCCCTCATACATCCATAACCTTGATGACTTCACCGCTAGACACTGAGACTGCGCTCGCAGCAACTCATTCCTCAGTGGTTCTCAGCCTGGATGGTCGCATCTTGGCACTGTCCAGGTTGAAAACTATCCCCAGACATGGATTACGGTGTGAGACAGAACTACGGACAGGGGAGTATTTTTGTTTATTATAGGAGATGAGGGCTTCAGTGGAATTAGGCGTTAGATGAGTATAATTGTGTTTGTTATTTTAAATAAAAAAGTAAAAGTGTGTTTTTTTTTATTTCAAATAAAATACTTTATTCTTGCTGTGTGTTTATTTACCATATAGTTATAGGATTAGTAATGGATAGGTGTCTTATAGATGCCTCGCTATTAGTAATCCGTGGGCTTGATTTCACCTGACAATACAAAGGTGACATCAACCCCACAAATATGAACTCCACTTGCCACCGCTTCAGCGCAAGGGTGAAATGCCGGGCAAAGCGCCAGAATTGGTGCATCTAATAGATGTACCTTTTCTGAACAGCTGTGGGCTGCTATTTTTAGGCTGGTGGGGTCAATATCCATGGCCCCTTACCAACCTGAGAATACCATCTGTCTGCTTTAGGTTGGCTGGTTATCAAAACTAGAGGGGACCCCAAGCTGTTTCTTAATTATTTATTTAAATAAAACAGCGTGGGGACCCCTCTATTCTGGATAACCAGCCTTGCTGACAGCTGAGGGTTGCAGCTTTCAGCTGTGAGTTTTGCCTGGCTGGTTATCAGAAATACAGGGGAACCCACGCCGTTTTTTTTATTATTTAGAGCGGTGGCGAATACTCAGCCGCGACAGTAGAGTGGTAGTGGGAGTGGTAGACCCATCAGCCAACGCCAGTGACCAGAGGTAAACTTCTTACCTCCAATCATAGCTTAAGGTTAACGCTGTCATCTGACAGCGTGAGAACCGCGGCTATCTGTCTGACCGATAGTAATGATTTCAGCGCCAATCAGTAGCTGTGTTTGCCGCCCTGTCATACATACAACAGTGTGACAAACACCCGGTGTGCGGGGGGCTGAACCCGAACAGTAACACAGCCTTCCTGGTGAAGTCAGTGTTCAGGGTCTGTGCCCAAATAGTAGGTATTCGATATGGACCCCGAACTTTACTGTTCAGTTCGCCCATCTCTACTTGTCAGGCCATGATGGGAGTTGCAGTCTCAGAACAGCTGGAGTGTTGCAGGTTGCTGATCCCCTTGCTTTAGCTGCAGCAGACCTGACTGTTGGAGCTTGCTGGGAGTTGTAGTTTCACAATAGATGGAATGTTGCAGACTCCTGCTCTAGCAGCTGGATTACGCTGTCAGGCGATGCTGGGAGTTGTAGTGTCACAACAGCTGGAATGTTGCAGACTCCTGATCTAGCAGCTGGATACTACGCTGTCAGGCGATGCTGGGAGTTGTAGTGTCACAATAGCTGGGGATTGTTGCAGGTTGCTAACCATTGCATAGCTGCTGACTGTTTGATCATGCTGGGAGTTGTAGTTTATTTGCTGCTTTTACTGGTTTGATACAATCCAGATGCATACAATAGATGCAGCACTGTCTCTGTCGTCTAGTGTTCTCTGTTGTCAGCCATTTGCTGCTGTTTTTCTTGCTCCTGGATGGCATTTTTTTTTTCCTTCACAGACGTCTTGGACGAGAACCAAAGCAAGCTGAGCGAAGACTTGATGGAGTTCCGCAGAGACGCCTCAATGCTGAACGTGAGCAGAGCATACATTAGAAAGTAAGTGCCCCCCTGCCAAGCAGCACGGCATCGCTCACCGCGTCCCTCTGTTACAGGATGAACTCTCACACATCAATGCTCGGCTGAACATGGGAATACTTGGCTGTAAGTAGCAGACGTCCAGACACCAGACTGTCGCTAACCTGCTGCCGTGACTGATGTCCTCCTTCTTCTCATCTGCAGCGTACGACCCCCAGCAGATATTTAAGTGTAAGGGCACCTTCGTGGGGCACCAAGGCCCCGTGTGGTGTTTGTGCGTCTACTCCATAGGAGATCTGCTGTTCAGTGGCTCCTCCGACAAAACCATAAAGGTAATCGGCGAATCTCCCATATTTTCTGCCTGCGTCCTGCTCTCCGTCCCCTTCTTTACTCTCCCCTCTCCTTCTAGGTGTGGGA
This sequence comes from Ranitomeya variabilis, assembly GCF_051348905.1. Classification (NCBI taxonomy): domain Eukaryota; kingdom Metazoa; phylum Chordata; class Amphibia; order Anura; family Dendrobatidae; genus Ranitomeya; species Ranitomeya variabilis. The sequence goes on from NC_135238.1 coordinate 22,571,186, forward strand.
CACCTGCACAACCTACAAGTGCCAAAAAACCCTGGAGGGGCACGACGGCATCGTACTGGCCCTGTGTATTCAAGGGTAAGAAAAAAAAACAAACATCTAATTGTGACACATTATTACCCGAGCCCAGATCTGTGTCATTGCCAAACTACAACTCCCAGCATCCTCTGACATTATCGCCTTTCTGTTCCACAGAAGCAAGTTGTACAGCGGCTCCGCAGACTGCACTATAATAGTGAGTATGACCGACGGAGGAGTGATGGAGGACGGGACGGTCTGTTATAACCCTGAGTGTCTCTTCCTCCAGGTGTGGGACATCCCAACACTCATGAAAGTGAACACCATCCGAGCACATGACAACCCGGTGTGCACCCTCGTGTCCTCGCACAACATGCTCTTCAGCGGCTCCCTGAAAGCCATCAAGGTCCGTGCCCCTCACTGCGGGTTTCCTGCTAATCCCCCGGATGGTAGAATCAGTAATGTACCCCCATGGAGGCTGACTACACCGCTATGGAGGGTCCGGGCTCGAGTCTGATATATTTCTTTATTATCTCACACAATTGGGGGGGTCTTATTCCAACCATTTATTTCCTTGACCAGAGGACGAGATGTTACTCCATGTTTCTTCCCGTCTGTGCAGGTTTGGGACATTGTGGTTACGGATTTAAAGCTGAAGAAGGAGCTGACCGGCCTTAACCACTGGGTCCGTGCGCTCGTGGCCTCACAGAACTACTTGTACAGCGGGTCCTACCAGACCATAAAGGTGAGCGAGTGTAGGATGTGTGATGATGAGGGTATAGTCAGAAATACAGGGGTATATTGACCCCATAACCACCCTCTCATACACCTCAGCCATGGCAATCACAAGATCTAGCAAAGCTGGTGGCATTGCTGCCTCTTCTGGTCTCCTCCCAGCACTTTCCGAGCAAAACAGAAGACAGAATAGAAGCAGTTTACAGTCAATCTTCTTCTCGGGGGTCTTAAGGTTAAAGGGACACGCTGAGGAAAGTTAGTGCTATTTTCTGCCTAGTGCAAGACTTAAAGAGCAGCGATCACCAGTCTGGGGCTGACATATAGGGAAGCATCAGATTGGTGACAAAACAGGTCCCTAATCTCCTTCTTTCTAGCAAAAGTCGAGTCTGAAATTCTGGGTTGTGGGATGCGAGAACTATGACACTGGGAATCGCAATCATGCTTCAGCCCTTGCAATGGCCGCCGCCGCACCCTGCACCTGTTTTTTCAGAATAGGAGAAAGACATAAATGTAACCTAAGAGCATTTGTGTCGCCATCGGCAGATCTGGGACATCAGGACCTTGGAGTGCGTCCACGTCCTGCAGACGTCCGGAGGAAGCGTTTACTCCATCGCCGTCACTAACCACCACATAGTGTGCGGGACGTATGAAAATCTCATCCACGTGAGTAGAAAACTTAATGTATTACTCTAGAGAAGTAAATATAAGCGAAGGCTCCGACCTATGATTCTCCAGCCATCGGAAAAGTCATAGCGGCTGGAAAAGCCACAGGTCTGAGATCGCGCTCCTCATCCGCCATCTTGAACAGAATCGCATTATTACCATGTCTCCTTGTCTTCTCCAGGTCTGGGACATTGAAACCAAGGAGCAAGTTCGTACATTAACCGGACACGTTGGCACGGTGTACGCTTTGGCCGTCATCTCCACTCCTGACCAAACTAAGGTTTTCAGTGCCTCCTATGACAGGTCCTTACGGGTACGTGACTTTTGTTTTTTTAAAGCATTATCCAAAAATGTCTTGGCTCCCACGGTTAAGACATCTGCTTCCCTAAACCTGCTTACTTAGGTCTTCAGGTTTGGTGGCCACCATATGCTCCTTACTTTCGGAGAAGTATCATACACCCCTGATAATGGAGGTGGCTTGGACATCAGTGCCACCCCCACTATTTTGATGCTTAACTTAGATGTCTCTGTTGGGAACACCCTGGTCCGGTCACAGTCAGGCAGAAGAAGACTTATCTGATCCAGTGTCATGCCTGTGACTGTAGATCCTCTTCTTCCTTCAGGTCTGGAGTATGGATAACATGATTTGCACACAGACATTGCTGAGACATCAGGGCAGTGTGACTGCATTGGCCGTCTCGCGAGGACGTCTGTTTTCGGGTGCCGTAGACAGTACAGTAAAGGTAAGTTCTGACAATTACTTTGTGCACTGCTGTCTAAGAGCCACTGGGTGGCATCATTGCATGCACAGAAACACTGGCTTGGCTACCATGGCGATTTTGGTAGAAGTGGTGGGGGTTTGTCCGTGCCCACTACGGTCACTTTACTTCTGAATTCGCTAATAAAACATTCACTTGGGTTAGGCGGAGGTTGGGGTATTTCCAGCCCCGTAATACCCCTTTAGTCATAAATCATACTGCTCCTGACAACTGCTCCCACTTTCCGTAGGTTCCCTATTGATTGACTCATTCTTTCTGTCTCCTTAGGTCTGGACCTGCTAATGGAGACCAAACCACCTCCAGTTATAGCCTGGACCGCGGCCAAGTCTCCTCTGCCAGCCTTCCCTTTATTGCCACGGACATCTGACTTTTTGATAACAATTTGTTTAGTAGACACTTTAAGGCACCTGGACCCCCTATTCCGTTCTTGCTACTGGATTGTTCTCACTACCAGTTCAGAGCTCGGGCACCATAATAATACAGGAACTAAAGGCGACTGTGCGCTGGTAAAGCCAATCACCCCCAGCTGTGCCCGCAGCCCCATCTAAGCGGGGCAGGAGTGTTTTTGTGATGAGGACAATAGACTTACAGGATCATGAGAAGAGGGTATTGTCATTGAAATTAATTATCTTCATGGGTCGTTCCAATGTCCAGAATATATAGCGGCCTCGGTTGCAATACGACACCCATACAGGTTTTCCCTGGGCACCGTGCCCCTCGTGACAATATCATGTGACACACGAGGACGGGGCGCGATCCTCTGAAATTAGGATTATCATTGTTGTATACAGTCCACGATCTGTCTTCAAAAAGGGGTCAAAGGTAGGAAATGGTATAAAGTCAGCATTAAATATCTAGCCACATCCTGTGCCTCCGCTGCGGTGGTCTTCTCCAGTTTACTAGTGAGGACAGCACAACCATCACTTACGTGACCCCCCTAAAGCCAATTAGTGGTCAGGTCCTGTACATGCCAGCGTGACTTCTGCAGCTAAGGATTGGCAGCAGCGGTCAAAAGAATGATACATGTAAAATCATTAGCGAAAGGGTGAGCTGGCAAGGTGGGATTTTAATCGTTTATTATTTTTTTTTTTTATTATTAGAGGCCAATTCCTGCCCTTAACCCAATTTAAAAAAAAAACAAACTGATAAAGACCCCCTTTATAGACCCCATTAATTGAATGTGTGGAGTCGCTGCGATCTCACATAATAAACCTGCCTTCTGCTCCTTTTAAAGGGTAACTATCATTTACAAAAAATGTTTTATATATTAAAGGGGCTGTTATGTGCTACTGATCCAATGGCGGTCCAGGTTTGAGACCCCCATCGATTGCTGTGAAGTGTGCAACCCCTGCATGAGCCGCGCACAGAGTGATGTACAGACCCATAGACTTGGGTACATACGCTGCTCTGTGCACCGCTCAGGCAGGAGGAGTGTTTTGACCGATCGGTAGGGGTCTCAGGACCCGGACCCCTATAGGTAACAGCCCCAAATATATATATATACATTTTTGTAAATGATTTGTACTTTTTAAGTGCCATCTATCCATATATTTAGCACCTTCTTGGGTCCTGTGCCCGAACTGGGAGAGCAATACTTTCGATGTGGGGAGGAAAAGCAGTGACAACCGCTGTGACCCCCAGGGCAGTTGTCAGGTCTGCCCCTCCGGATGTAGCGGGGTGATCAGAGATTGTGCCTTGCAATCGGATCCAATCCATGATGGATCCCGGAGTATGGGAAATGTAAAAGGTTTGACCAACCAGCTCTTGTAAAATTAGCTGGCGGCATGCTGAGCCTTGTAGTACCTCCTGTTTGTACCATTGTAAGGGTCGGTGGGGAGGGAGGATCTTATACAAACTCTCTTTTTTATTAGTTACAGCTGTTTTTACGGTTTTGTATGAGTGCACACAGGTCGCCCCATCGGTTATTATATCCCGCGCTCGTCACTGTACATAATGTAGATTTTTACAATTCTTTTAGAATTGACGGTAGACGAGGCCGGTGCTTAAGACGTCGTCTTCACCTTCACAAAAACTGGCTCACTCTATAGAGATCCTAAGGGGGCAAATAAATATCCCCCGTTTGGAAAAATGAATTACTAGTAAATAAAAGTCACACCAGGACATTGCACCCTAAGGACTGAAACTCTTATTTTAGGGGCTCTTGAACACTAATTCTCACACTCCTGTAGACGGGTCATGTATAGTGAAGCAGCCAGCACGGAGGATCTGGTGCCGATCCCCACCTCTACTTCCCAGCGGTGACCCTCCAGGTACGCCTCACCCCGTGACATCGCGGCTTCACCCCCCCCATCACATGTCGAGCCGTTTTTTTTTCTACACTTTTTAAATATTGTATTATAGGAGCAGCGATTCATTTCCAATAAAATCGAAATGACGGTGATGTCTGTGTCTTGTTTTATTACCGTCGCCAAACTGTTCACAAATCCCCGTGATGGAGTACGTTCTCTATTTTCACGCCTTCTTGGTGTAGGCCAGTCTACCTGAACAAACATGGCTTTGGATTGTGCAGAGATTTCCAGTTCGGAAAAACTTCTTGCTGCCTGCAGTCACCACTAGGGGGAGCTCACTGAAGACAGATTTACACTGCTCAAAAAAATAAAGGGAAGACTAAAATCCCACATCCTAGATATCATAACAATAAATAATATAAATCAAAATTAATATTCCATTGAGGTCTGGACTTGGAATGATACACCAAAATCAAAATGGAAAATCAAATTACAGGCTGATCCAACTTCAGAGGAAATGATTCTCAGTAGTGTGTGGCCTTCATGTTCCTGTATGACCTCCCTACAATGCCTGAGCCCTGCCTCATGCTACTGTACCTCTAGGGGTGAAAGCAATGACAAAATGCAAAAGTGATCAAAACAACAGCCAAAAAGTATGAGAACAGAGAAATGGTCTGTGGTCACCCCCTGCAGAATCACTCCTTTAGGGCTGTCCCACACGTCCAGATAATTCCGGTACCGGAATAAATCGGTACCGGAGTTATCCGTGTCCGTGTGCCTGGGAACTCACGGAGGCCATACGTGCGGCACACGTGTGCCGCCCGTATGGCGAGTGGGTACCACACGGAGCGTGTGGTACCCACTCTGCATGGTGCTGAAGCTGCGATTCATATCCTCTCTGCAGTAGCGTTTGCTGCAGAGAAAATATGAAGAATAGTGTTTAAAATAAAGATCTATGTGTCCGCCGCCCTCCCACCCCCTGTGCGCCCCCCCGCTGGTCAGAAAATACTTACCCGGGTCCCCCGTCGGCTGTCGCTCCTTCCTGGTCTGGCCGCGGCTTCTCCTGCATGCGGTCACGTGGGCCCGATCATTTACAGTCATGAATATGTGGCTCCACCTCCCATAGGGGCGGAGCCGACTATTCATGATTGTAAATGATCGGCCCCACGTGACCGCATACAGTAGGAGGCGCGGCCAGACCAGGAAGGAGCGACAGCCGACGGGGGACCCGGGTAAGTATTTTCTGACCAGCGGGGGGGGCGCACAGGGGGTGGGGGGGCGGCGGACACATGGATCTTTATTTTTAACACTATTCTTCATATTTTCTCTATAGCAAACGCTGCTACAGGGAAGATATGAATACCGGCTTCAGCACCATGTGGGGGGGACAGCGCTTACTGTAGCGCTGTCTCCTGCACGCACACGGACCCCAGACGGAGAATGTCCGTGTGAGGTCCGTGTTTTACGCGGACCCATTGACTCTATTGGGTCCGTGTAAAACGTGCGCTCCCACGAACACTGACATGTCTCCGTGTTTGGCACACGGAGACACGGTCCGCAAAAAATCAATGACATCTGAACAGATGCATTGATTTTTATGGGTCTACGTGTGTCAGTGTCTCCGGTACGTGAGGAAACTGTCACCTCACGTACCGGAGCCACTGACGTGTGAAACCGGCCTTATAGGGGGTTGTCTTGCTAATTGCCAATAAGTTCTACCTGTTGTCTGTTCCATTTGCACAGCAACAGGAGAAATCGATCCACAATCAGTGTTACTTCATAACTGGACAGGTCCATTTCACAGAAGTGACTTGACTTGGAGTTACGTTGTGTTAAGTGTTCCCCTTTTTTTAGCATTGTGTATACAACAGCCAATGAACTCAATAATAATCCCATCCTCCTCTCTTGGTTCTGGTATCTTGCCAGAATAATATAATTTATAAAGAGATATTTATAAAAAGCTTTTTCTGTATTTTCATGACTATGAAAATTGTGCATTCACACTGAAGTCATCAAAACTATGAATTAACACATGTGGAATTATAGACTTAACAAAAAAGTGTGAAACAACTGAAATTATGTCTTATATTCTAGGTTCTTCAAAGTAGCCACCTTTTGCTTTGATGACTGCTTTGCACACTCTTGGCATTCTCTTGATGAGCTTCAAGAGGTAGTCACCGGGAATGGTCTTCCAACAATCTTGAAGGAGTTCCCAGAGATGCTTAGCACTTCTTGGCCCTTTTGCCTTCACTCTGCGGTCCAGCTCACCCCAAACCATCTCGATTGGGTTCAGGTCCGGTGACTGTGGAGGCCAGGTCATCTGACGCAGCACCCCATCGCTCTCCTTCTTGGTCAAATAGCCCTTACACAGCCTGGAGGTGTGTTTGGGGTCATTGTCCTGTTGAAAAATAAATGATGGTCCAACTAAACGCAAACCGGATGGAATAGCATGCCGCTGCAAGATGCTGTGGTAGCCATGCTGGTTCAGTATGCCTTCAATTATGAATAAATCCCCAAACAGTGTCACCAGCAAAGCACCCCCACACCATCACACCTCCTCCATGCTTCACGGTGGGAACCAGGCATGAAATAAAGTCCAACCGTTCACCTTTTCTGCGTCGCACAAAGACACGGTGGTTGGAACCAAAGATCTCAAATTTGGACTCATCAGACCAAAGCACAGATTTCCACTGGTCTAATGTCCATTCCTTGTGTTCTTTAGCCCAAACAAGTCTCTTCTGCTTGTTGCCTGTCCTTAGCAGTGGTTTCCTAGCAGCTATTTTACCATGACGGCCTGCTGCACAAAGTCTCCTCTTAACAGTTGTTGTAGAGATGTGTCTGCTGCTAGAACTCTGTGTGGCATTGACTTGGTCTCTAATCTGAGCTGCTGTTAACCTGCGATTTCTGAGGCTGGTGACTCGGATAAACTTATCCTCAGAAGCAGAGGTGACTCTTGGTCTTCCTTTCCTGGGGCGGTCCTCATGTGAGCCAGTTTCTTTGTAGCGCTTGATGGTTTTTGCCACTGCACTTGGGGACACTTTCAAAGTTTTCCCAATTTTTCGGACTGACTGACCTTCATTTCTTAAAGTAATGATGGCCACTCGTTTTTCTTTACTTAGCTGCTTTTTTCTTGCCATAATACAAATTCTAACCGTCTATTCAGTAGGACTATCAGCTGTGTATCCACCAGACTTCTGGTCAACACAACCGATGGTCCCAACCCCATTTATAAGGCAAGAAATCCCACTTATTAAACCTGACAGGGCACACCTGTGAAGTGAAAACCATTCCCGGTGACTACCTCTTGAAGCCCATCAAGAGAATGCCAAGAGTGTGCAAAGCAGTCATCAAAGCAAAAGGTGGCTACTTTGAAGAACCTAGAATATAAGATATAATTTCAGTTGTTTCACACATTTTTGTTAAGTATATAATTCCACATGTGTTAATTCATAGTTTTGATGCCTCCAGTGTGAATGTACAATTTTCATAGTCATGAAAATACAGAAAAATCTTTCAATGAGAAGGTGTGTCCAAACTTTTGCTCTGTACTGTATATATAATTAACAATATTATCACCCAAACCTAAAAATAAATAAAACATATTTGGCATCACCAAGTGAGATCTATGAAAATATAAAAATTAATCTGCATGCTTAACGCTGTAAAAGAGAAATATAAATAAACTAAACCCCAGAAAAATGGAATAAAATCAATCAAAATGTCATAGTCCAAAAACAAGTATTAATAAAGCATCAGCTCACCAAGAAATAAACGAGCTCTTATACATGGAGAGAAAAATGTTTAAAAAAAAAAAAAAAAAGTGCCGTCTGAGAAAAGCAAAAATTTCAAACGTTTTAAATTTTTTGCTAAAAATAAAATTATACAAGTTTGGTATCGCCGTAATCGTACTGACCCACAAAATCATGTTGCCGGGTAATTTTTACTGCACAATGAACATCGTAAAAACAAAACCCAAGAAACAACCGTGCTTACAAGCTTAAAAAAAAAAGCTTGTAAGCTCTGCACATGCTCTATGTCTATCAGTGGTGGTCTGTCTCCGAGGTAACGAGCTGTCAACAAGTATTAATATCTCAAAAATGGCTGCAAATTTTAACGAGCAGTAAATTGCAAAATCGCTTGCGCTATCTGGCGAGATGTAATTTATGAATATAGTATTAACCCTTTAAAGTCATGAAATGTTGCCATATTTGATGCTTTACAATAAGAACAGCCCTTAATCTATGACTTTAAGGCATAGCCATGCTACCTGTGCCAGCGAGAAGGTGAAATCTGGATTTATAGTGGGAATATTCGGGTACCTAAAGGAATGAGGCTCATAAATTACCTCTGTTTGCTGCCACAAATGGCTTCCAGCAGCAGCCACTAGGGGGAGCTCACTGCATACAGGTTTACAGTCTCCCATTGAGCTCAATACTGTCTGTATAAATCTGTGTAGTGAGCTCCCCCTAGTGGCGAGCGCCGGTAGGCAAAATTCTATTTATCAAGTCAGAAAACCCTTTATGTAGTCTAAAATAAATGACCCAATAATGGGCCGCAATAATAAACACTGGACTAAGGCATAGCACCTCTGGGTTTTGCCTATGATTTGTGTACAGGTGCAGATAATACAAATATAAATTCACACGCATACCAAAAATAAAATAATGAATAAAAAAAAAAATACCAAAAAACAATTTTTATTTTCTCAGACGTATCGATACGGCGTCACAGATCACAAATAAAATGCAATAGTCATTAACCGTAAAAGCACAGCACTGTAGGGAAAGCACCAAGATGCATAGCTGTCACAGGACGGGGATACAGTACAGATCTCTTCCATAACTTAGTCGTAAAAATATATATATATATACTATATATATATATGTGTCATATATGTATCCGTCCTGTAGACCTTTCGTGAATAGGATTCTCTTGCTGCCTTCTTAATAAATACCTTTCTTTTTAACACTTTATGGATTTGAATATTTCCTTTACATTTTATATTATTTTTATATTCTTCTGTTATCTGCTTTTCCAGCAGTGAAGGGGTTATTTTGTTACGTCCGTGGCCAAAAAAAAAAAAAAAATGAAATAAATTAAAAATGAACAATATGTCGGTGACATATCACCACATGAACGCTTCCCTCCCCGCATTACGGACACAGTATGGCACGGGCTGAGTGGTGGAGGGCAGTGGTTGGCAGCGCGGCATGCTGGGAGGGCTATATCTGTACCAGCGCTCGTTATTTGGGCGCCCTCGTTGCCCATAGTAACCAATCAGAGACGCATTTCTCCACTTAGAACATGAAAGCCAATTAGTTGCCATAGGCAACGGGACCAAATTAAGGCCTAAATTTTGAGGTGATTTATTGGACCAAATTAAGGCCTAAATTTTGAGGTGATTTATGTTAGTTTTTTCACCTCCCAACCTTTCATCCTTTTAGTAATACGTTTCTGCCAGACCCGGTTACCCAATATATAATATATACCGACGCAGTTTAGAAAATGAAAGCTGAATTCTGATTGGTTGTCATGGGCAACAGGACCATGTTTTCTCTACCATATCACATTTCGGCCTATATTTTGAGGTGATTTTTTCACTCTCGTACTCCCAGACCAGGTTCTCTGTACTCAGGGGTGCGTTTCTGTCAGACTCGTTACCGACGCCATTTAGAAAGCTGATTTCTGACTGGTTGCCATAGGCAACAAGACCACATATCCTCACTTAAAGTGGTATTCCCATCTCCAAGATCCTATCCCAATATGTAGTAGGTGTAATAATAATATTAGCAAATACCTCCAATTAGAAATGTAGTCTAGTTCGCCAGATTCTTTGTCTCTTCCCTCACGTGCAGGCATTGCAGGACCTTAGGTATCCATGGTTACGACCACTAGCATCTAGCTGTCACTACATCAGTGGTCGTAACCATGGATACCTAAAGTCCTGCAATGCCATAACATGAGGAAAGAGACATAAAAAATCAGAAAAACTACTACATTTCTAATTGAAGGTATTAGCTAATATTATTCCACCTACTACATATTGGGATAGGATGTTGGAGATCGGAATACCACTTTAAGCCTAAAATTTGAAGTGGATTTCTTCTATACCCAAAGTGGGGCATTTCTGACAAATCTTAAGTACCCAAAGTATAATATCTGCCAATGCCGCGCTTCAGCATAAATAATATAGAAACAAGGCACAAGCCGACAAATAACAATAATTAAAAAAATCTCTATATACACATAAATAAAGGAAAAAATATATGCAAAAATATATAAAAACAAAACTAAGCAGATGTCCGAAGTTTGTGCTATTTTTTTTTTTCTATTCCGTACTGTGATTTCGGATATTAGGATTAGGGGGGGGGGGGTCCTGTGGATTCTGTATATTTCCAGGCACCGGATTTGGAAAATTAATTTATTTTTTTCACCAAAAATATATAGACGCCACAATTTTACCGCCTTCCCCTTCCCATGAACCTTCGCTCCTGAAATATAAATTCTGTGCTTTCTTGTGAGTTGCCGGCAGGTTCAGGGACTGGACGTCGATAAATTGGGTTTTTCCATCGTAACGGTATAAAGTGGAAGTAGTCATTGTGGTTGTTCTGCAGGATCCATCATATTCCCGGCCCCCTGGATCCCCCCCCTAAAATATTTTTTTTTAATAGATTTTGTAAAATATTTTCTATATAACGGAAGATATTTATTTTTTAAATATCGGGGGGGGGGGGGGGGCTAATTAGCATTTGGTAAAATACGATATAGATATATATGGGTGTAAAAATATATCTTGTGACCCCAAGTTATTCCCCCTCGAAGTCTATCCATCTGAGATATTTGGGTTAAACTTTCTTGATATAAGTAATAAAGGGGGTAATACGCCGTGGGTGGTTATACCTCTCCTGGCCACCAGGAGGCAGAAGACAACTGAGAAAGGTTAATTCTTGTGGCGAGGGAGGGTGGTCTGCATGCACCGCTATTAAGCTTGGTGGGTGGTTTGCACGGATGGTGGGGGGCAATGAGTGGTTATTCGGGGAGCTGACGTCTGGGTATCGGCAATGCATTCATCACTGGATCGAGACATGGAGGGTCCTATATTTGCCTATTGGAATACTGTTTAGATGATGAGAGTCCAAGTAACGACCTTGTTGATGGGTTTTCTACATTGGACATTTTTTATGAGGGGCCTCCTTTAGCATCGTCAGCAGAGGGTGCGATCTTTCCTCCCGACGGCCATCGTCGTTGGTGGAGGGAGAAGACGTCTACAGGTATATCCATTTCTCACACAGAATGGTAACCGCAATCTTAACGAGACGAAAACAAGAAATACAAAAAAACGGGGAAAGATTATGGGTCTGACGTCCGGGTCGGATGCGCGCTGCTCCGCTGCGCAATATGAGCCCTCGGTGCTGACAGCGGCAGTCCTCGCAGTCCAGGGCGCTGTGCTGCAATGCATTCTGGAACTTTTCTCGATGCCACCTCCCGGTTGACCTCGGCCTCCTCCTCCTCCAAACTGCCCCTTTAAGACTTGAGCACAATCCTGAGGTATTCGGCGGCTTTTTCTTGCTTGTGCTAGGGTTAGACCTGTTCTGAGATCAGGAGACAGAGATCGGAAGGGCCCTAGGAGGAGGCAGGTGGTCTGCAAGGACCCAGCAAGGGGAGCGGAGGCAGGGAGCAGTCAGTAAGACCTTGCCAGTCCTGTCGCTTCATTCCAACATGGCGTCCAGCTGGTCTGCAAGGTCGTCGAACATGCTGCCTATATCATCCAGGATACTGACCGTACTCTTCTCCTCCCGGGATGAACTGCCGGAAAAAAAGAAAAACGGAACATCAGATAAGCTAAAAATGGCGCTAAACGCTGTAAACTCCTAGCAGCCATGTTTTCCTAACCCTGGACAAAGACCTTTTCTTTCTTTTTTCGACTTGTGGAATTCGTTGCCATTTTTTGTGCCAAATTCTTTGAAATGGCGCAGGCGGTTCATAAATTTTGCGCAAAATGCTTTTTATTTTATCCCGCCTAAAAAGCCTTAAAAAAAAAGTTGCAAAATTTAAGTGATAAAAAATTTACGGGAGGAAATGTTAAAAAATGATGCAACGTTTCGTAAAAAGTGACAATTGATGAATTGGGCCGAAGATATCTGGAAACTTGATGAGCTAAAAAAAAATAAACGGGCGCATACGTATAAAATAGACTTTAAAAAAAGGCAAAAATTGACAAAATAAGGCGCAAATGAAAAACGGGAGAAAAAGTCTAAAAAAAAAAATGAGCAAAATGTTATAATAAATCAGGTTGAGTGGGTTTATAACTTTGAGGGGGACTTTTACCGTGTGGTGGCACTAAGGGGGCAACATGTGGGGATATAAATAGGGGCACAGAGGAGGGCTGCTGGAAGTTTGGCTCTTCTGGGGAAGGACTTGTAGTGAGAGCTATGAGCACGAGGGTCTTTGGTTGGTAACGGGGCAATCTGGGCAGTAGACCCCACTCACTCTTTCTGTGTGTCCTCCTGCTTGATCTTCTCCTCCACGGCTTGCAGAGCCGCCGCCAGTGAAGCGCTGGTCTCCTCCAGCTTCTGCTGTGCGGCTTCACTGCCCCCTCCTTCTATGGAAGAGCTGGTGATGGACAATCTGGGGGGTTTGACGGGAACCTGTAGGGGGTGACCCGGAGTCAGGGGCTTAGCGGGGCTGGAACACAGGGACGGGGGAGTGCTGGAAGGTTTGATGTGGTTTGGTTGCTTGACAGGTGACGGGGCCGGAGTTGAGCTTGCACTAGAGGACTGAATGATCGCATGGGGTTTGGCAGGTTTAGGAGCTGTTGGGGGAGGAGCAGGTTTGGGGGAGACAGGTGGAGGAGTTCCCATTACCTTCTTTACTTCTGAAATGCAGAAAAAAAAAACATGTTAAAGGATTTTCCAAAATTGAGCTCTCCGGTCACATTCAAAGCTGCATTTCCAGTGCATTCTGGGAATGTGGAATCTGCTTCGGATGTGAATGGAGAAAAAAAGAATATTGTGAACTTAGGTCAGTCCCCTCCGGCTCGCGTTTCTCCATACCTGGAGGTCTCAGATATCCCATTATTTCTACAACTGTGAAATAATCCGGTTATTATTCTCTCATGAGAGGATTAATATTGTCCAAGTGATAAATGCCTTTATCTTTAATTGTAAGATTGTAATACACTTAAGGTAATGTACTCCAACAGAGACAAGGACAAATAGTGCGGATTTAAAGCTACAGAAAAAAAAAACAAGGTGGCGGTAAGAACAAGAAAGTGGATATTTCCATGGCTCAATGACTGGTAAAGGAATTTTTAAAGTGTGCGACCCTATTTCAAAGCTTCCAACATATCCCAAATTCTGCACAGATTAATATATCTTTATAGAGGTCAGGACATCTCTTTTTTTCTGATACAGAATTTTACAGTTCTTGTAGCCACCACTAGAGGGAGCTCAGGAGCTTTCTGCATACAGGGATATTGTGGAGGTCAATATATAGACAATCTGTACTCTTTGGCTCCCTCTAGTGGTGGTCACAAGCAGACAGAATTGTATCACAGTCCATGCAGGGGCATTGCGGCTCTATATACAAAAAAAAAAAAGAAAAACAAGCTCTGACTTATTTTAAGATAAATTAAGAAATAATTCAGCACAGAATTGTCGACCTCTGCAGATTAGATAAAGGCAATTTGGTGTTCAATAGTGGAATTTAAAGGGGTAGTCTGATCTCAGTAATTGAAGGAACCTCACGAGACATACCATCCCAACCTCTGGGACCCCCACTAAACTTTTAAGAAAACAATTTGTATGACTGTTGTGTTTTTACCTCCTCCGGGGCCCGTAACTTGAGTCTTCTTTGTGGGAGTGGAAGGAGTCTTCCCAGAAGGCTGAATAATGGTGGGCTTTGGTGATACAGGCGGTTTAACGCTGCGCTCTAGAGTCTGCGCTATCAGTTCTGAGCTGTCCCGTCGTCCCGCCACACCCACACTCATCTCCGACACAGGACGGCGTTTTACTGTGCCCATTCCATTCTGATACACAACCAATGGCTCTGCCCCTCCGCTGTCCTTGTCTCTGGGCTTTGGCCTGCGCTTGACTGTGTCCGATTCTGTCAGTAGGAACTTCACATCTCCAGGATGATGGCCCTGCCTGGCCTTCACCCTGCGCTTAAGTGTCACACTGGACTCAACAGAGGCCAAGTCGGCATGTTTGGCCGGTTCTGCTGTTGGAGAGCCCATCTGCTCTGTCCTTGATGGCCGGGGACGGTGTTTAATAGTCTGCTTGCGCTCTTCTGCAAAAGGGATTGCTTCAGAAGGACTGCGGGGAGAATCAGGAGACCTTGAGGCCTCTTGGCGTTCCCTTCTAGCTGCAGCCACCAACCCGGTTACGGGTCCACTTATGGTCCTCCGACGGTTAACTACCTCCCCGTCTAGCCCAATGGCTTCACGATGCTTGACACCAGCCACAGTCCCTGGAAGTCGGTGAAGTTCAGGACTGCCTGGATGTGGCAGGAGGTGAGAGCAATACCCATCAGATCCCCTTGGTCTCTGCCCCGACAGTGCCCTTGGTCCCCCACCAATGGATGAAAGTTCTAGCATGGCAGCAATGCTCTTTACACTGCCGGCACTTCCAGTGTCCACTATGCCACCAAAATCACTAGCTCTCCGCTGTTCCCTATAACCCTCTCCACTGGCATCCTCAGCAGATAAACCATCCCCAAGGTTAGTCCCAGAGATGGCGGAGCTAGAGCGCTTAGGTGGTGGTGGAGGCGGTCCTTTTTTCCTGGGACGTACTGCAAAGGACTGACTACGATTAACGTTCTTGTCAACCCCAGATTGTGACCTTACAGAGTGGCTCCTACCCACTCTCCTCTGTCCCGTACCATACGGACCACCATCAATAACCAGCAGCTCTTCTTTCTCTCCATCAGAACCTGCATATCGATTCAGACTGTGTGCCCGCTTCTTAGGACGTCCATGGTCCCCTCTCTCTCCCTCCAGAGCATCTTCATCATCCTCTTCTCCCTCGCTGTTGGCCGGTGGAAGGCATAAGACTGGAACTGACACTGGCAACACAGGCACAGCCTGTGGCAAGTGCGTAGGAACTCCTTCACTTTCGATAGGCTGTGGAAGAACATAAGCAAAGCCTCTATGGGTTGGAGACTGAGGCATGGAACGAGGAGACATGGGTCGGTCAGAATGTGGAAGAAGCTGAGGTGTTGGCTTCACTTTGGCAGTAGCTTGTGGGGTATTAACTGTTTGTGGTGATGATGGAGTTCCCTTAGTTGGAGTTTGGGGTGGGGTATAGCTCTGTCCTCCTGGAGGAGGGAAAGACTGTCGAGGTTTCCCTGGCACTGGTGGGACACTGGCCCTTTTTATTGAGTGTCCTTGCTTGAGAGGTCTGGATTCTCGGGGCAAATCCTCTCTCTTCACTTCTTCTGTCAAGTATTCCTGGCTCTTAGACATAGCCGTGCTCGGCCCTTTGCTTCCATCCCCTAAGAGTTCTTGGGAACTGCTGATGTGCCTCGCTCTGCCGCTCAGGCTGCCTTCATGGTGAAGCCTTGCTCCGGAGGGGCCTCTGTAAGAACCTTCCCTGTGGTGCGGCGCATGATTAATTTGCTTTTCGGAGCCATCTGGCGTGTCACTAGTCATGGCTGCTTGCAACTCATCACTTAGCTCGCTGTCCTGGAAAGTCTTCATTTTTGGAGATTGGCACTCTGCACTCTCAGGTGGAGGCGACTCGATAGACATTGAATCCAGGTTCTTCTGCGGTGGTCTTCTTCTCATGCTGCCCGAATCAAACTTACCATACTCAGACCTTTGGATCTCGGCGAGTTTCTTTACTGCCAACATTAACTTTTTTTGGTGACCTTAAATCAGAAGAAAAAAAGTAGAGAGTAGAAGAAGGTTTGATGTTCTAAAATTAAAAATATTCAACACAAGACTAACGAGTAAGTCGAAGTCGTAGACTACAGAATTTACAATGGAAGATTTAACAGCGCACAGAAAAAATAAATCTTAAGATATTCTCATGGGTACTTGAGAAGACTGGAGCCATTGGACCCTTAAATGTTCGGACTGGGGAATCAATCGCATTACCCAGTTTGGTGATTCCAATTTCTTGTAAATCTTCCCAGGTGATATCGGTGATGAAATCAATGTTTTCATAACCATTTTCCACCAGGACCTTGTAATACTGGCCAAGCCCAATCATCGATAGCCAAAGGGACAGATTTGCCTGAATAGGAAAGAAAAGAAGAATGAAAGGAATTGGTCTGAGAAGACATCTCCTGTCTATATTCCCGTCACTTAAGGAGGTCCAGGCTTGGGCCAGAATGGAGCAGAATAAGCATGGAGGACGGACTCACTGGTTTGTAATCAGGAAGCCATTCTCCAATATTAAGGCTGTTGATTTCGGAGAAGATCTTTTTCCGGTGTCCGGGTTTCGTGACTCCGATGGCTGTGAGATCCTGTGAAAAAAAGCAGATCTTAATAAAAATTCTGACTTATACTTTGCCCTGAACTTAGCGACCGCTGTATCCCCTCTTCTCACTTCAGGGGTCATCCGGCTGATGGTCGGGATGTCATATCCAGAATTGATAAAGTTAGGAGCATACAACTGAAGCTGAAACTTGCACAACCACTGGAAGACGGCTTCTGCGCTCTGTAGGCGTAAGAAGAATTGTGTAAGGAGAGAATGATCTTAGGAGGATGGATTGTGCTGCTTGCTGTTATAATGGCTACCTGCAGCCACCACTAGGAGGAGCTCACTGCATACAATGGGTTCAGCACTATCTGTACACCTCCATGTGTAGTGAGCTCCCCCTAGTGGTGGTTACAGATAGTTAGATTTTACATTTTTGCCAAATCAGGAGAGACACATCTCCCCTGTACAGATATATTACAGATGACAAAGGAATGGCCAACATCAACTTTAATACAGAAGTAGAGCATATGTGTTAGTAAGGAACGGGGCCCATTCTTAAAGCTGCTATAATTTCTGTGTATGCCTCTGGTTCCTAAAATGTTCCTCATCTAGTAAAGTCTTTGTGACCATATAAATATACATGATATGGATACAGAGGGTCTATAGGAATCTCAGGTCGGTGCCGGCTGTTTTATACCTTTCTCCAACAGCAGCGACTGAGCTGCTTCCAATTGCTGCTATTTAACCACTTAAATGCCAGTGTCTATTTTTGATGGCGTAATTTGACTGAAGCCGATCACATAGTACGACCGACCGTTCCAACCTCCAAATAATAGATTGCCAAAGCAGCTTGGAATCTACTGACGGCCCCCCGTCACTGCCATCTTTGTACTCCCACAGGCCGGGCTTCATAGGGGCTTTGATTTTTGGAAGTATTGCTGTATACATAGCACAAGCAATCAAATGGCAGAAGGTTTAAGTCCCCTTAGGAGACTAAAAAATAGAAAATAAATATAAATTACAAAATGTGGTTAAAAATATTTAAAAATAAATAAATAAAAATATAAAAAAAAGTTTGAATCATCTCCTTTTCCCAATGTAAAATTAAAGAAAATAAAAAAATAAAATATTAAATATCTCTGCATCAAAATATTAAACTACTTAACTTGTATGGTGACTATAAAGAAAAAAATAAATAGAAATACCAAAATTGTAATTTTTGCTCACTGCACCTTCAACCAAAAATTATTAAAAAAATAAAATAAATATATATATATATTAAATAAATAAATAAATAAATAAATAAATATATATATATATATATATATATATATATATATGTACTCCCAAATGATACCAAGAAAAATGTCAGTTCGCAAAGCAGAAAAGAAGCTTAATGATGTAAATATAAAAAAGCTACGTGTGTCTTTTTTTAACCATTGACATATAAAAACGTATACAAGTTCGGGATCACCGCAATCGTACTGATCCGAAAAATCATAATGACAGATCATTTTTCGCACACAATGAAAGCTGCAAAAACGAAAAGTTAATATGTTACTGTGGATCTTAGTATGGAGCGGGGCCATTCTTGGGGTTTCTATAGGGTCCTTCGTTTTCTGTGTACGCCTCTGGTTCGGAGGCCTCTACCTCAGGTGCGTGTCGGTACTGATTACGGGGGATACACATGTCCTTTACAGAAGGCTGCTAATGTCGGATGATGGTCAGGCGCTCTGGACCTCGGCAGTGATATATTATATTCCACCATGTTAGCTTCAGCCCATAAATGCGGTGGGATTAGGGACAATCTCGCTCTATAGATCAATCTCCCGCCAACATGGCCGCTACGGCGGATCTGTTGCATTGATCTTGCTCAGTGAAGTGTGGCGCCGTCTCCGCGCTGACTCGTGAGCGCTCCTTTATGTCGATGCTTAGCAGGGAGGAATCGGGCGACCTCCTGCAGGGCCGCTTACTGCTGTTCATGGCTCTATGCACCTGAATTGGGGCGTATGATCGAGTGATTATTATTTCGGATGTTGTGAGCGTCAAGAGAGTAAAGAACTGGACTGCGGAAGCATCAGTAACAGGCCTCACTTATTACATCTGTCTTAAAGAAACAGCCATCTTTGTTGTCCATTGCAACCAATCAGAGTTCAGCTTTCATTTCATAAACTGCACCGTTAAAATGAAAGCTGTGCTGCGACTGGTCGCTATGGAAGACAAAGACCGATTTTCTTTTAGACAGTTTTGATTAATCTGTTTCATGTCGCGGGATCTATACCTACTGCGGTAGATTGGGGCAATGGGTATATTTCTCAAAACGGTCTTTGTTTCTCATAGCAACCAATCACAGCGCAGCTGTCATTTTACGAGAGCAGTTTATTAAAGGAAAGCTGAGCTCTGATTGGTTGCTAGGGACAACAAAGATGGCTTCTTCCTTTGGACTGTTTTGATAATTGAAACATGTTGCTTATGAAGAAGGCTTTCTCTTTTGCAGTTACATCCCCCAAAAAATAGAGTAGGGTCTGACATCAACAGCAAGGACAAAACAAAAAAAAGGCTAACACTTACATGTGCCGCATTTCTAAAAATGGCCGCCACTATAGAAAGCCCAACGCTCCTCATACACATGAATGCTTGTACTTCGCTGAGCGTGCATGTGTTCTAAATGGGGAGAGGGAAGTAAGCCACTGGCAGATACTGTCTTCCATCAAAACAGAAGGATGGGGCATGTTGAAATTAAGTAGCCTGATCCCTTGCTTCAATATCTGCTGTTGGGGAAAAGTTGAAACGTCTCCATTCACATAGACCCTCATATGGCCCCCTCATATGCACCCTCATATGGCCCCCTTCATATGGCCCCTACATATGCACCCTCATATGGCCCCTACATATGCACCCTCATATGGCCCCTCATATGGCCCCTACATATGGCCCCCTCATATGCACCCTCATATGGCCCCTACATATGCACCCTCATATGGCCCCTACATATGCACCCTCATATGGCCTCCTCATAGGGCCCCTACATATGGCCCCCACATATGCACCCTCATATGGCCCCTACATATGCACCCTCATATGGCCTCCTCATAGGCACTATCATGTGCACCCTCATATGGCCCATACATATGCACCCTCATATAGCCCCCTCATATGGGCCTCTTCGTATGCACCCTCATATGGCCCCCACATATGCACCCTCATATGGCCCCTACATATGCACCCTCATATGGGCCCCTTCATATGCACCTTCATATTCCTCCTAATATGCACCCTCATATGGCCCCCTCATATGCACCCTCATATGGCCCCCTCATAGGCACCCTCATATGGCCCCCTCATAGGCACCCTCATATGGCCCCCTCATAGGCACCCTCATATGCACCCTCATATGGCCCCCTCATAGGCACCCTCATATGGCCCCCTCATAGGCACCCTCATAGGCACCCTCATATGGCCCCCTCATAGGCACCCTCATATGGCCCCTTATATGCACCCTCATATGGACAACTTTACTCATGTATCTGTATGTATAGGTGCCATGATCGATATGCCCAATCCTGATCTGTGCAGTCATCCAATTTAGGAGAAACTAAACTTTCCCCCCAAAAGAAGATCAGACAAGCTTTTTGGGGTATACGTGTCACACCTGTTGATTGTTTCCAATGATGACTACAGTATAATGACTGCAGCTCTGGAGTATAATACAGGCCATTTACCTCCCATCGGGGCTGGATACGGCCTTGCAGACATGTTCCTTTTTTTTTTTTTTTTTTTTTTACAAATGTAAAAATTAAAACCTGTACTCGGGATCTGTCGTCTGCTATAATATAAGTCTGAATAAGGCTACGTTCACATTTGCGGTGTGCGCCGCAGCGTCGCCGCCGCAACGCACAGCGCAAATGTGAACACATGCACAACGCAGCTTTTTGCGCCGCATGCGTCCTTTTTTTCATTGATTTTGGACGCAGCAAAAATGCAACTTGCTGCGTCCTCCGCGACCCGACGCGGGCGCCGCAGGGACGCATGCGGCGCAAAAAGCAAGTGCACCGCATGTCCATGCGCCCCCATGTTAAATATAGGGGCGCATGATGCATGCGGCGCCGCTGCGGCGCCCGCCGCTGCGGCGGGCGCCGCTAATGTGAACGTAGCCTAAGTACAGACGTGTCTAGGGAGAAGGCAGACAGCTTCTCTTACATACGGCCATTACTCACGGCTGGGAGATCAATGCATATATTGATTACGGATAAGAATAACCTCGTTCAAGGTGAAACCTCTTACAAGGAGACTCCCGGGGCGAAACGGAGATCTATAGTAGAACTGTAGTACAGTGCTACACATATAGGGGGCGATCATGTGAAGCGAGACACTATTGGCCCAGTTAATTTTTTTTTTATCCTGCAATATTCATTGAAGTTATTTGGACCAAATTCCTCATAACGGTGCCCATGGTTCATGAATATTGTGCAAAATAAAAAAAATAAAAAAATGCTCCACACTTTTGTATTTAACCTGTTTGGTGACTTTTTAGTGAAGAAAAAAAAAATAGGGAGACGTTCCACTAAATTGTCGCAAAATTGACACCAAAATTGGAATTTTAGTACATTTGAACGTCATAATTGATGAAGCAGCCAAAAAACGTCTGGGAAACCCAAATCTCAGTCACAATGATGAACATAGAAAAAAAAATCAAAGAGGCTAACACATATAAAATAGACTTTAAAAATAGGGCAAATTAAAATGATTATTAAAAAAAAACACCAAAAACTAGATAAACAGGCACAAATGAAAGAATTGATTGGGCCCAATAGATTTTTTTAACTAATCAATAAACCTGTACATAAAAGACGCAATTAATCTATCATTATTATATACACTACAATGGCTGCTTGAAGAGCGCGTTAATTATTACACACATGCAGGGAGAGACCTGTCAGTCAATGGCTTCTCCCCGCCCACTGCCAATGACTGACAGGTCTCTCCCTGCATGTAATATGTTTTTCTCTGAAACGGTTCCCATTAAAGGGGTTGTCTAAATTATTGTTATATAAGTTAAAAGGGTTCTTCAGCGGAAAAAGTTTTTAACTCCTGGGTCTGATCTTCACACACAGTAAATGCAGCGCATCCAATCTGGGACGGAGGCGTGTCCTCTGTGCAGCCAGTGATTGGTTGAGTGGGCATTTCCTCCGCCAGGAAGGAAAAACTTACGGGAGCTGTAAAGTGTTAAAACGTGGGCATTGATAAGGCGAGTATCACTTCTTTTATTTTTTTTTAAGCCATTCCGAGCCCACTCCCAAATGTATTTTTCCCCTTAAAGGGATAAAAGGGGCATAGACACATTATGATGATATATACTTTAAATAGTTTTTTGAATCCTTTATCTTCCGTCTACCTTTCCTTCCGTCATTGCTTCCATTTTCTTTGGGTGGTCTCCAAAGGACTGGTCGATGTAAGGACAACTCGCGACACTCTGGGGTCTTGCGGATCCTTCAAATAAATTAGAATTGGTTTAAGATTTTCAGACACGTAAGACAATCACGAAAAATCCGCCGCCTCTAATCCCAGCTGAGGGCAGCGAAGAATTGTCAGATAATTAACGGAAGCCTTTTTTTTTTAGGAGACAGAAGATTATCTAAGGAGAAAGATAATTATAATGCAAAGAGGAGGGTGTACACACAGTACAGTCAGCACCGAGGGGCCGCCATTCACGGGGGTCACAATCGCTATAATATCACAAAGCAATGCAGGGTAATAGATCAGAACGGAGACATGCATCTACAAGGAGGATTGACTAGGTACAGCTCACATGGGAGGACGGGGCAAGACAGAATCATATATAGACTGAGATAGCATTAGTAAGAATTAGGAATCTGCTGGCGTCCATCAGATGAGACCCAAAGCGGGGTTAATAAAGGGTTAAAGCAATACAATCTCCTATTCCGATGCAGCTATTAGTTGTATGAATGCAGTTAGAGTATTTATTCTTGATGTGAATCTCCACCCTTTATCATTTTGTTTTATATTTTAATACATTTTTCTGATACACAGCTCCAAATTCCCTGCATAAACATTGATCGCAATGATAAAATTATGTTTACCCGCAGTCACCACTAGAGGGAGCACACTGAATACTGTTTTATTATAGAGTTCAATTTGAAAAGTATTCAGTAAGCTCATGAGCTCCCTCTAGTGCTGACTGCAGACAGATACAATTCTGTTCTCTGAGCTTTCTCCCATGGCCGCCTTCGTTTTGCAGTAGTCCATGCCACTTTTTACTCACCCTAAGCCTTTTAAGGCTGGCATTGGCAGATACCATGTGCTTGGGCTTCACGTCCATTACTGTCCTCTCCTTGGCGTCTCCTGACTTTTATGCTACAATCAAATCTATTTCCAAATTCAGTCCAGTTTGCTTAGTTGTTTTCCACACTAACCTCTCAGCAAGTTACCAAATTCTCGCAAGTGTTCACACTTTGCCTCTGCAATCAAGGTAACGCATCTCTTCAAGCTTTCAGGATTTCTATACTTTATCATATCACTGCTATTAACCATTGCACTGCTGGAAGATACCAGAATGTATTTACATCTCTGTTACCATACTGATACTAACTATTGCCCTGCTGGAAGAAACCAGACTGCATTTACTTTTCTGTTACATTGCTGCTATTAACCATTGCCCTGCTGGAAGGGATGTAGATTCCTTCGATTAACTGCTTCTTTGCTGGAAGATACCAGTTTCCTTTACTGCTACTGTTTCTGTGTGTATCCACATGCTTGTCTCTGCTTCATCTGTGTTACCTGCTCTGTTTGTTTGTCTGTCCTTCTGCATATTGTTTTATACGGGTCTTCGCTGATCCCAAAGTCATCCGTCATGACTTTGCACCAATCTCCAGTCTGTGCTGCTCACACAGACCTACGGTTTAGAGAATCCACCCCACCAGGTGAGCCCATAATGCTATCATTATACTCCATGTTTATATAGGGAAATGTAGCCCGAAATATCAGAAAAATATAGTTCCAGCTTATATATTTATATTTATTAAGAGAGGAAATTAACTTTAAATTTTAATTACGGTATTTCCTAATAAATATGGCCTTTGAGTTGGTATAACTTCTTTTCAGCCATTTTTTTGTTATCTTTTTAAGGAATTGAGATGTCATTCAGCTTTCCTGGAGTCCTACATAGGTACGTCACACAATGGGAGCACGTTATGTCCCACTACACAACTAGGCAGAAATGCAGTTCAGGAGTCTGGGAAAGTTGGATGGAGGCTGTAACGGAAGCCATATTGGTTGTCACTTAGAAATAGCTTGAACTAAAAATGAACTGATGCATCTATAGAGAAATACTGAGTATGACAGGACTCTTCTACCATGTCAGGAGAATTTCTAAAAGTTGTAAATTAGAAAGCCCCATGTTGGGTCTCGAGGAGTTACAGAGGTGGTGGAGGCCCCCGGGTGGTGCAGGCCCATAGACAAGTGCCCTTTTTGCCCTCCCTTTAATCCAGTCTTGATCTTTTATATACAGTTACATAAGTCATGGGGAACCCCTCATTTTCCCAATTGGCCCTTTCAGCTATAATGATCGAGCCCATCTTTCTCCAACTAGGGCAAAAATAAAGTGTGTCGGCTCGGTATTGCTGTATTGTGCATCAGGTTTATTTTCTAGAAAGTCCTGCTTCTCACACTTTTTTTTTTTTGGTAGATCCACGCACCTGTGTGGCCCTCACAGGCGTCTCCGGGCTCCTGCCCCAATGCCTTCTGGGAAAGAACAGTGGCGAGCAGCTGAAATGGAACGGACGTGAGGA
Source organism: Ranitomeya variabilis (assembly GCF_051348905.1). Taxonomy (NCBI): domain Eukaryota; kingdom Metazoa; phylum Chordata; class Amphibia; order Anura; family Dendrobatidae; genus Ranitomeya; species Ranitomeya variabilis. The sequence goes on from NC_135238.1 coordinate 22,595,857, forward strand.
CAAAACCAAAAAGAAAAAAGGATGTAAAGAGGGAAAAAAAGTGAGATGGAGAAATATGGAACGTGATGTCCTCTCCTATCGCCTTAAAGTTTTGCAAATTTTAATCAATTTTTTTTTATAACCAAACAGGTGGCAGAAATGTGCCCAATATGCCCAATATGCCCACCCAGAACCTGAACACCCAAAAAGGACCGAGTTCAATTAAAGCAAAATCTTGATCCCAAACTAAGTTTTACCTCCGGAAACTGAGATCTGAGCTGCTATTTGCACGTCCCTGGCTGGTGCTCCGAGAGGGAGTATGAGGACCCCGCAAACAGACCCCGCAAACAGCAGCCCAGATCTCAGCTTCCTGGACCCCTGCATATAAAATGGAAAGTTAAAGTGTAACCCCCCGTACTCAATTTTATATGATAAATCAATAGTACACGTGAACATAAGAAACTTTGTAATATATTATATCAGAGAAATCCGCTTCTTTCTCCACCAGGTTTACACTTTCATTCTCAAAATTCTCAATTTCTGGTTAAAATGAGTATTCAGTGAAGACAGATTTTTGGATTCTATGGAGAGGAGGAAAGAGCTTTGCCTCTAGCTCCATCCTCCTCCTCCAATCCCATCAGTAGCACCTGTCATCTCCTATCTCACGAGTGTAAAAATCCGTCTTCACTGAATACAGATTTTAACCAAAAATTTAGAATTTTTGAGAATGAAAGTGCAAAACTGGTGGAGAAAGAAGCGGATATCGCTCATATAATATATTACAAAGTTTCTTATTTTCACGTGATTTCTGAGATGAAAATTAAAACCAGGGTTACACTTTAAACCTCACAGCTGAACTCACATTTGGAGTGGAGTTAGGCCATATTCAGACATTTTTTTTTCCCGTACATCAAAAAAAACAAACCAATTTTCATCAATTCTTGGTCCGTTTGTCCACTTTTACCATCAGTGTGGCATTTGTTTTTGTGGTATGCAAAAAAAAAATAAAAAATAAATAAATATATATATATTATTTTCAAGTGTCTCTTACCCAGGAACAGTAATAGAAAAAGGTACGCATATGTGCCCGTTGTCTTTTTTTGGGCACCCATTTTTTTCAATGGGCAAGTGTCAGAGAAAAATTAAAATCTACAAGACATCTCCGGAGATGGGATATATCCCCCTCACATGGAACATATGGGACTAATTATAGCTGTGGAAGAGAGAAAGAACTGACACTTCAACCTCCATTGAAGTAGGACTCCATATTGTTCATATGGGATTAATTATAGCTGGGGAAGAGATAAACTAATTATAACTGGGGAAGTGAGAGAGAGCTGATGTTTCAATCTCCATTGAAGTAGGGACCTCCTGCAGTGACCAGGTAATTAACACAGGAGATTTGCTATGGGAAAAACACACCAAGACTGACATTCGTTTACACACAGAGGCTTGGAGTAGACTTCCCAGGCATAAGCTTTCTCTGATCAAAGCACAGCTCCCGGCCTTTTTGGTGCCAGTGTTCAGTAATGAATATTGGGGTCTGCATCTATCCAGTTTTTATGGGAGATATATTTTTGGCGTCGTAGCGAAGGGACAAACATAACGCATTCACTCACATCACCCTAAGGCCGGCAGAACCCCTCCATCTTAATATTGGTCCAATGGATTGAGCTACCCATGCCATGTTTCATCTTTATAGACAGGTAAAATTGCGATAAGAAACATGACCACAATATCTACCACCTGGGACCTTCAGGGGTGAAAATATTCTGTAAGCTGGGGATCTCATCAAATTCGAAAGGACCTAGGATATCCCATAATCAGCCCCAAAATGAGGTATGATCTAATAAAAATCAGAATTTGTGTTTGGCAATTTCTCCGTCCTGGAAGGTACTGCTTGCTGTGGGTTCTGTCCGATTTCCTAAGGAGTACCTCACACTGCTAAGCTCTGAGCCATTTTGGTGACATCAGGTTTAGTAATTTTCTTTTGTTATTCCTTTTATTTTATGTCATTATGTATACCGTACTGTTTTGTTCCCAATTTGTATAATCTTTGTACAACTTTTATAAATACTGCCTAACTTTCTAGATTAAATATCACATTTTAATAGCTCTGTTCCTTTTGCTCTGTAAACCGCTCCCCTGAAGCCATACACTACCTGCAACGGGTGTCAAATCGGCCTGTATAAACTATTGGTGGTGGCAGCTAGTAGTTATTGTGGAGTTGGCAGTGACTATATATATATATATATATATATATATATATATATATATATATATATATTCCATGAGCTGGAATCGGAGGTGCATGTATCATATCCTCACTGTGAGTTCCCTGTGGCAGTAGCCATGGCCATCATTCATCAGTCAATTCAGTAATTGTCCTGACGATTGGAGGCAGCGGAATTGGGTTCCCTTGACAAACTGGTGACAGCAGTGGGATATGTGTGACACCCCCCCTTCCGGTGTCATCACTGACAGCAAGTAATAATCAAAACTGGACAAGACTCCTTTTTTTTTTCAGACACTCGCCCCCGCAAAAAAATGGGCATGTGAACCACACCATAGACCATAATGGTGAAAAACACAGATAGAACGTGTGACTTAAAAAAAAGGATGCAAATGTTATAGCACCCATGTATAAAAGGAAAGAGAGGGGTACATTTTACACCAACTATATTTTGACAGTAGGGAAAGCCTAACTCCAACCCAAACCTGATGCCACCCACAGTCCCTCACTAATACCTCCAATAATCCCACTTATTATACCTTGACCCCCTCTGCGTTAGCAGGTATAGCATGGGCGCTGCCAGCACTCTGGCCACTCCCAGAGCTCCGACCACTGGTGGCGCTTCCTGTGCTGCCCATGCTGCTGCGATCACCACCTGGCATGGGGAGCAAGAACATATTTGTATTAAACAGAATGGGGGGTTCAGAGTATAAAGCCCATGACATTATGTTCTATACTTGATGCCCACGTCCGTCGCTGAGCTGGCAGCGGGCACGACTCACTCAACTCGTGTTTTATACCGATCCCAGATACCGACAAGCCAGGCATCTCGGTACCCTCAGTGTATACATATTCCGACACGGCTGGCATTTCTTCTGGCTAACCCAGAGAGGTAATGTAATTGGCGCGGCGAGTAAAACTGGCGGGTACTGAAGCAAAAATAAACTGTGATCCGATGGAAGACACAGCGGGAAACGTGAGAATGAATCATTTATGAGACACACGGGCAGGGGATGGGGTGGGGGTCGGCGTTTGCTATCTGTGAAAAGGACCCATGACGATTGACAATAGCAAACCGCCCCTTTAATCCACTTCAAAAGAAGGTTGTGGCGCCTCACAGCGGACCGGCAGTGAAGTGGTTAACAGAGTGAACACTTGAAAGGAAGGCATAACTCGGCAGAGGAGACTGAGGAATCCAGTGGGTGATGAGTCTTAAAAGCTAAAATGTTATATCAGAGTTAACCAGTTATAAAGATGGCTGCTTTCATTTAAGAACAGCGCCATCATTGTATCAAGGCCGTGTGTGGCATTGCAGCTCAGACTCAACCACATTCATGTATGTTAGCTCTCTAGTGCCACCTACTGGCACCAGAAACACAGCTTTCTTTCTATTTGTAGGAGAGCCAATTTGCATACCCTTGCTGCACAAATATAACGTAAAAAATGTAAATGCACAAGTCAGCACCGCTACATCTGTCTTTTACCCGTAACCCTGACATTAGTGTGACTCCACGCAGCGTCATCTGTTCTATCATGTCACAGCTTTGGCCAAATGAGAACTGACCCATGGTCTATTAACAAACACAAAGAGGTCGTCTCTGCAGAACAAACTGGGTGAATGTGCTTTTCTCCATAGGGCAATGTGCACGGAGCGGACGGAGAAAGCTAAAATGTTCCCAATCACAAGATAAACACAAGTGATTGAGATCTTCCTGCCCCCGGGGAAAGGTAGAGACAGTCACACTGCACTGTACACGGCTGTAACCGTAAACACGCAGAAAAGGAGGCAGTATTATAGCCGTTATATTCTTGTACATAGGGGGCAGTATTATAGTAGTTATATTCTTGTACATAGGAGCAGTATTATAGTAGTTATATTCTTGTACATAGGGGCAGTATTATAGCCGTTATAGTCTTGTACATAGGAGCAGTATTATAGTTGTTATATTCTTGTACATAGGAGCAGTATTATAGTAGTTATATTCTTGTATATAGGAGCAGTATTATAGTTGTTATATTCTTGTACATAGGAGCAGTATTATAGTAGTTATATTCTTGTACATAGGAGCAGTATTATAGTAGTTATATTCTTGTACATAGAGTCAGTATTATAGTAGTTATATTGTACATAGGAGCAGTATTATAGCCGTTATATTCTTGTACATAGGAGCAGTATTATAGTAGTTATATTCTTGTACATAGGAGCAGTATTATAGTAGTTATATTCTTGTACATAGGGGCAGTATTATAGTAGTTATATTCTTGTACATAGGGGCAGTATTATAGTAGTTATATTCTTGTACATATGAGCAGTATTATAGTAGTTATATTCTTGTACATAGGAGCAGTATTATAGTAGTTATATTCTTGTACATAGGAACAGTATTATAGTAGTTATATTCTTGTACATAGGGGGCAGTATTATAGTAGTTATATTCTTGTACATAGAGTCAGTATTATAGTAGTTATATTGTACATAGGAGCAGTATTATAGCCGTTATATTCTTGTACATAGGAGCAGTATTATAGTAGTTATATTCTTGTACATAGGGGCAGTATTATCTATATATATATCGGTAATTGTCTAAGGGTCACTTCCGTCTGTCTGTCTTTCTGTCTGTCTGTCCCGGATATTCATTGGTCGCGGCCTCTGTCTGCCACGGAAATCCAAGTCGCTGATTGGTCGTGGCAAAACAGTCACGACCAATCAGTGACGGGCACAGTCCGGAAGAAAATGGCCGCTCCTTACTCCCCACAGTCAGTGCCTGGCGACCCGCATACTCCCCTCCAGTCATCGCTAACACAGGGTTAATGCCGGCGGTAACAGACCGCGTTATGCCGCGGGTAACGCACTCTGTTACCGCTGCTATTAACTCTGTGTGTCCCCAACTTTTTACTATTGACGCTGCCTATGCGGCATCAATAGTAAAAAATGTAATGTTAAAAATAATTAAAAAACAAAAAACCTGCTATACTCACCCTCCGTAGTCCGCCGAGCTGCTCGCGCCGGCCGCCATCTTCCGTTCCCGGCGATGCATTGTGAAATTACCCAGAAGACTTAGCGGTCTCGCAAGACCGCTAAGTCATCTGGGTAATTTCACAATGCATCCTGGGAACGAAAGATGGCGGCAGCCGTGCGCGTATCGTTGGAGCTTCGCTGGATCCCAGGGGTGAGTATATAACTATTTTTTATTTAATGCATCGGGTATTCTACAATATCTATGTATATAGCAGCCACATAGTATATAGCACAGGCCATATAGTATTTGTCTGCTATATACTACATGACTCCTATATACTACGTGGCCTGTGCTATATACTATGTGGCTGCTATATACATACATAAATACATAATCTAGAATACCCGATGCGTTAGAATCGGGACACCATTTAGTAGCAGTTATATTCTTGTACATAGGAGCAGTATTATACTAGTTATATTCTTGTACATAGGGGCAGCATTATAGTAGTTATATTCTTGCACATAGGGGCAGTATTATAGTAGTTATATTCTTGCACATAGGGGCAGTATTATAGTAGTTATATTCTTGTACATAGGGGGCAGTATTATAGTAGTTATATTCTTGTACATAGGGCCAGTATTATAGTAGTTATATTCTTATACATAGGAGCAGTATTATAGTAGTTATATTCTTGTACATAGGGGCAGTATTATAGTAGTTATATTCTTGTACATAGGGGCAGTATTATAGTAGTTATATTCTTGTACATAGGAGCAGTATTATAGTAGTTATATTCTTGTACATAGGGGCAGTATTATAGTAGATATATTCTTGCACATAGGGGCAGTATTATAGTAGTTATATTCTTGCACATAGGGGCAGTATTATAGTAGTTATATTCTTGTACATAGGGGCAGCATTATAGTAGTTATATTCTTGTACAACGGGGCAGTATTATAGTAGTTATATTCTTGTACATAGGAGCAGTGTTATAGTAGTTATATTCTTGTACATAGAAGCAGTATTATAGTAGTTATATTCTTGTACATAGGAGCAGTATTATAGTAGTTATATTCTTGTACATAGGGGAAGTATTATAGTAGTTATATTCTTGTGCATAGGAGCAGTATTATAGTAGTTTTATTCTTGTACATAGGAGCAGTATTATAGTAGTTATATTCTTGTACATAGGGGAAGTATTATAGTAGTTATATTCTTGTACATGGGAGCAATATTACAGTAAATGTAGTATTTCTGACTATGGCCTAGAGAGCTGTTACTGATTTGCATTCATATTACAAGTGACTGTGCAGATAGGCGAAGAATATTTACTTGGTGGATTCTGGCATTAACATCCTATATACATCAACTGAATCAAAAATCAAAAGAGCGTTTGTGAAATATGCCATTACTGTATTGTATAATTGGTCGGGGCCAAGTTGCTTCACTTTACAAGATGGAAATACCCCTTCATAACTCCCTGATTCCAACTTAAAAACATAAATTCATAGGACTAAGTAATAATAAAGTAATATCTGTGTAAAAAAAAAAATTAAAACAGCATTTAGAGAAAGTGTTTCTAAGATACCTGCAAATGGTTTTCTCAATACCCAAATTTCCTCTGTAGGGGCCACAGAGGTTGGGCCGGGAGACATATGAGACGGACTGGATTCTGATCCCCGAGAACCTTTATAAATGGAGGAAAAATTATAACTATAAGTAAAAAAGATAGAAATATGCTATTCATGAGCAAGTCTGCATTTTTTTTCCTTACAGGACTTTATATTTTTTAATGTACCGTATTTAATAGAAAAAAAAATCTGATTTCTTCAAACTGCCACCAGAGGGAGCAGAGGAGCTTACGGAATACTGATAAATGATTGAGTAATTCGTATTAGCTGTATGCATGAATGCCGCTAGCTCCCTCTAGTGGTGACTGCAGGCGGACAGTATTTTGTCATTTACATTATGGCTGAGCAGGAGCCTTCATTGTACCTGTCCTTAACCAGTTGAGTTTTCATAGTCCTTGGTATCAGATAGCATAAACAATATAGATGCCTACATAAATAAGTTGGCCAAACCCTCCAGTTATCAGCGGAACTGTTCAACTGTGTTGACTCGTTACCAATGGCAGATGTTGAGGGGATATAAGGATCGGGCATGGTGGATTTCAACATGCCCCATCCTTCTTTCTCACGGGAGATAAGGGCTGTCTGTCAGCAGACTACCCTTTGAGAACACATGCATGCTCAGTCAAATTGAGCACGCATATGTATGGGAGAGTCAGGAAGAAGAGAGTTCAGTCAATAGCTAATAAAGTGTATGGGGGCAAATTATATGGACCCTGATATCTTCAATGGCTTGCAAAGACCACATGGCTTAGGTTCGCTACCCTAGTCTGCATCCACGGCAGACCTTTAACACGGGCATTATAACCAGTGATCACTCATACATACACGTCATGACCAAAATGGTTTGAAAAAAAAAAATGTAAAAAATAAACCTAAAATAATAATGAAAATTAAACAATAAATAATACTAAAAAATAATAAAGTAAAAAAATGATAAGCAAATAGGAGTATGGTGTAGAAATACAAACACAGATATGGTGGCATGGACTACCTGGGCAATAATGCAGATCCCCTGCAGGTTTGCCGGACTTTTGGTAACCAAACGTACTGAAAAGCATTGGATGAGAGGGTGGTGGTGGCATCAAGCAATGGAAGGAGTGGTGGGGGTCACCATTACATACTGGCGCCCTTCGGAAGGTGGGCTGTGGCCTGGGGTTGTCTATGGGAGATGAGCCCCAAGAACCTAAAGGTAAAAATGGCAACAAAATGGAAATACAAAAGCAAAAACAAAGACATGGCGGTAACAAATAATGCCGAAAATAATATGAAACAAAACATCAACATAAACAAGAAATGAAAAAAAAATCACCGCACGATGTAGAAACAACTAAATCGATGATGAATGGAGGGGAATAATTGCATGATACGGCCAGGAGGTCGCTGAGGGAGACATGGGACTGGCATACATCATGTCCTTCCGCTTCCTAAGAGCAGCGCATTGAGGGAACCCAGATAAGTTATACAATTAGCGGTAAACTCTTAAAGGGATGGTTTGGGATTTTTGAAAAATGAACTTAAGGGAAAGAAACGTGTAAAAATAAATGACCACTATTGATCTATTTTACTTTGGTGGTCCTCATCAATCCTGCCGTGATGACATCCTTTCTTTTTCAGCACTGGACATGTCTTAAAGGGGTTTAGAGATGCTTTTTTTTACTTAAAATTCATGTATCTGGGGCTAAGTTGGGTTTCATGAAAAATGTTGCACCGTTTTCCTTCTGTGTTGCACGGTCTCTTGATGACTGCAGGATGAGGTATCTGAGAGTCTATCAGTGAGCTCGTTCTGATGGTCTCATGGGAGACTTGCTCTTTGTTCTGTCTTTTTCTGACCTCTTCTCAGCTGATTTATGACCACAGTCACGTCAGGGACTGGAGTGTTGAGAAAATGGTTATTTTATCATTTGGATATATATTCTGCTTTTGGACCATTTTAAAAAAAATTCTGGACAACGCCTTTAAGTCATATGTGTGACAAAGAGGCGGAGCTAAACTGATGTCCTGCTAGAAAGCATTGGCTAGTACCAGCAACCACAATGGCCGCTTTTTCATGGTCATCATATGACATCTATGCTATGCACGCATACATGCCAACTGTCCCAAATTTGCCGAGTACTATTTTTCGGAAATTTGTGAGGAAAGTGTGCGGGGTTTACACATTGAGGAGGGATCAGGGTTGGAACTAAAATGGTCCTGAATTGCTGACACTAATTTACTGATAAAAAAAAAATGGCCCCTGAATGCGACAAGAAAGGGATGTGGTTCATAATATTTTGAAACTACAACTCCCATCATACTCTGAGGTTGAAGGCTGTCAGGAAAAACTGGGAGTTGTAGGTTAATAACAGCAGCTTGTAGACTAGGCCTCAAATTCTTGGAGCAGTTACCCATAGCAACCAATCAGGTTGCAGCTTTCATTTTCCAGAGAGCCTTTGAAAAATGAGAGTTGGAATCTGATTGGTTGCTATGAACCACTGCTCCATTTTTCCTTAGCGCCGGCTTTGGTACATGTCCCCCACTACTTACAACCCTCGGGGGGCCTCAGTACCGAACACTACTTGTCTGAATAAAGCCGCACATTGACTAATTAGCCATGTAATTAAATAGGCTGCCATTGTTAGGCTTTTTTTTTTCCTGTCACATTCAATCCGGCCTAATGTTCAATATCAGTGAATGTGGATCTAAAAATAATTAGCGAATCCCAATTAAAATGGAAGACTGTTACAGAACTCTTATTGTTGGTGTTAATATTGAGAAAATGTAGTTGCATCCCTGTAATTAATAAATTTCGATGAGAGTAAAGAGGAGAAACGTCGTATAGGAACAGATCGTTATATTAGAGGCTTTGCCTGTTCGCTTGCTGATGGCCTCCACCAGATTGGCGGGGAAGTAGCCCACTCTATCATTGCCCGTCCTGTTGTCATGGATGCAACCTTTCCAGCGACCGTCAGGATGCTGCTCCAAAACCTGCCCGTAGGGGGAGAGAGAGAGCCACAGTCAGAACATGGTGCAGATAAAGGCATAATAAGGATGCTTTAGCCCGTAGTTGCAAAACCTGGACCCTCTGTCGCCCCCGGGATGAGGAGAGGAAGACTTTGCTAATTTTGTTGACAAATTTTGCTTAAAAGGGGGGTATACAGGACTAGAAAAACATTGCAGATCATGTATGATATTCCCACCTAGCCCCAATGCAATCAGAAAGTCGTATAGAACCCAAGTTCTGATACAACATTATCGACTAAAAGACAAAAAAGCATTTGTAAGTCAAGAAGAAAAAAATCCACAAGGAAGGGAGTCCCAAGGGTTTGCATAAACCTAGATCATTCCCTATTAAAATGCCTCAGTGAGAAAAAAGTATCTACCCTAAAAACGAAAATCTGGAATAAGGAAGAAAACCACTTGGTGCCTCTGGATGAAACTGGAGAGATACAGTATCGGCCCATACAGTAAGAAATCCGCACCAAGGGGACCCATGATGCCGCCGTTTCAGTCGACGCCAGCAGTTATTGCAGCCATAGGTCGTATATGTTTAGGACTCACCGTGATCACGTCTCCCATTTTAATATTGAGGCTGGTCAGATCGTAATTATTGCAGTAATCCTTTAGTGCCCTGACCTGCAGAGCGGCGGAGGCATCTGGGAACGAAGGGGGCGAGAAAAAAAAGAGTCACCAAATGTATATTTACAATGTAGTCATGTATCATATAGATTTACGAACAGCGGTAATGGAAGGTCATACCGGACAGGCCCCTTTAAGAAATCACAATATAGACAGACAAGACCATATGTATTCAATGGGGCCCTTGGTTGGTTCCACCAGGGCCGCCATTAGGGCATTACTGCCCTTACTACTGTGAGCAGCAGTACACAGAGGGACCCGCAGGTCCGGGGCCCTTCCACAACATTACTGTTGTTAAATGGATATTCCCAAGAAAGAAAATTATTATCTATAACACCATAACTTATTGATCGCTGGGGGTCCGACCTCTGGGACCACCACTGTAACCCAGGAACCGGGCTCAGTCTTGAATGGAGCGGAGGTGCGCATGCCCGACCCACGCTCCATTCATTCTCTAGGGGACTGCCATGAGCTGAGCATGCGCACGTCTGCTCTATTCTAGACTGAGCGCTGCAGGGCCTGGTTCTCGAGTTTCAGTGCCCGTTTCTTGAGAATATTGGGGTCCCTGCAGTCAGACCCCAGCGATTAGTACATTTTGGATAGAGATAAACTATATTGGGAATAACCCTTTAAGGGTTCACGCCTCTAGAGGAACTGAATATGGGGTAAACAATGGGTTGGAGATTTGGACCTCAGGTTATGGAAGGGTGGGCTAGTGAACCCTTGAGGAGTTCTACTGCCAATATGAGTTTATCTGCGAGGTTCCTTACCTCGTAACATCTGTTTAATCTCTTTGCTGGCCTGGGTGCCTGTAAACTGATTGACGATATCCAGCGCTGACTGATTATAGGTGTTCCGCACATGAGCATTGATCCCGCTCTGCAAATAAAGCACATGCAGCAAAAATTGGATTTTTTTTTTTTACACAGCGCCCCCCCTTGCTACAGGCTGTATCTGGTACTGCAGTAACGCTGCAATATTAAACAGAAGTGGCGCCGTTTTTTTTTTCTTCTTAAATCAAAGACTGTATTTTTATTAAACTGTTCCCTACATAAATACATGGAAGAAAACGAGTCAGTGCAGCGAGTTCAGGAAGATATGGAGACTTAGGGTTAAACAAAAGAGAAGTAAACCGCTGGGACCCTGTACCCTATAGCTGCCTAGTTTTATTTCGTGTGGTCCCTCCGGGTTTATCTTTGATGTGCTCAGCTTCAGTCAGGCCCCTGAGGACTCCTGGACTCTAGGGACCAGCAGATGTAAAAAAATAAAATAAAAATAAATGTCTCTCTACAGAATCTAACCCTCCGGGGCGTTTATAGACGGGATCTTTTTCCGTTGCCACATTAGATAGAGGTCCATAGGACTGCAATAAGAACGGACTATATATCTGCAAGATTATAGCCCAAGGAACAATGAATTCTCCCCCAAAAATGTCAGATGTCAGATGTGTGCCCTGGAGTGGTAGTATCTGATTGTCCGGAATAATCATCGTACAAATTCCAGATTATCGGCACTTTTCGAATCCAGGCTGGCAGTAGTGGATGGTTGTAATAATGTGCGCCCGGCTTCCCAGATACCTACGTCCAGAAGGAGTCGCACCACCTCCGTTTTCCCGCACAGCGCCGCCTCGTGTAGAGCTGTCCCAGATTTGGTTTGACGATTGATATCAATTCCCGCTTGGAGGAGAAGCCTAAAAAGACATAAAATAGTTTTCACCAGAAATGCGGCGCATAAATGGCCGACTATGAGTCTCCCTTGCGAGTCAGAACCTTGACCCCTTCCATCCATGTTCGACTACAAATCCCAGCAGGATAAATCTCTGAATAATAAGCGATTTCATATTGTCTAGAGGATGAATAACAGAGAGCAATGAACTACTGTCATCAAGCAGTTTGCAATCACACTTTCCGCTATGGCCGAGCGTTGAATCCCGGGTGGCTGAAGATGACAGCCTGTAAAGCAGAATAAAACTGGAAGGTGTTGTCTCTCCCCCGTCCCCTGGAGCCATGTCTCACCGAGACCGATTGACCTTCCTTACACGGTCATTGACAGAAATAAATCATGGAAGAGTCAAATAACAAAAATCATATAAAATTGTAGTGAGAAAAGCCGTCTTCTTCTCCAGAGAAGTTAAAGGTGAGGTCACATCACAGACAACCCCTTTAATATAAGAGTCTCCTTTTTTGCTAGATTTTGCTAGATTTTCTACAGTGGAGTAGTATTATATGGGGCCATTACAATGAATAGACAGTTAATAAATGAGTTCACTACAGCAGCTCACAGCTCTCTGGCCCACCGCAACTGGAGAGTAGTGACCCCAAAGTCCAATAAGGAGATTTTTTGACTGCCAACTGCACAGTGGATCTGCTGTGAATAGTGGACCTATTAGCTCTATGAGTAGAGTACAGCCACAAACTACCGTATTTTTCGTACTATAAGACTCACTTTTTTCCCCTAAAATTTTGTTGGGAAATGGGGGTGCGTCTTATAGTCAGAAAATACTTACAAGTAGTATGGCAGCAGCAGGAGTCGGGCGATTCTGCGGCGGTCCGATGCTGCAGGGCAATGATCACACTCCCTTCCCAGGTTGGTGCAGCAGGTTCAACAGTGCTCTGTGGTGCATTGGGCTCCGCCGGCATTTAGTGAAAGCTTGAAGCCCCCACATCCATTAGTGCAATGCGGTAACCTCCAGGAAAATGGCCGCCGGGGCGGCGCATGCTCAGATTGAGATCTCAGCAAAGAGATCTCGTTCCGAGATCTTAGTAGACGAGATCTCAGCACACGAACCTGCCGCACCAGCCTGGGATGGGAGTTCCCAGAGGCCACTGCATCACAGCAATGGATGTGCGGGGGCTCCGGGTTTTAAGAAAATGTCAGCGGAGCCCCTGCACCATGAGCACCGCAGAACCTGTTGCACCAGTCTGGGACAGGAGTCATATCGCTGGACCACCGAACACCCCCTGTGACCACGCTCCACCAGCGCTGCTGAATACCCCCAGTAAGCTGAATTCGTACTGTAAGACGGACCCCCATTTGACACATTAATTTTTTTTTATTTTCCTTCTGAAAATAAAATGCGTCTTATAGTCCGTTACGTCTTATAGTCCGAAAAATACGGTAAGATGCCCTGGTTTTAGAGAGAGATATGACACAATGACAAAACCATCCGGCTAACCACCTGTTATGAGATACATTGTGCAAAAAGATTGTTCCTGTTGCAGCTAGTAACGGCAAAAAGCTGTGTCTAAAATAGGATATGTAACCACCAAGTTCTGTGCCTTAAATGTGACGTGTAACCACCAAGTTCTGTGCCTTAAATGTGATGTGTAAACGCCAAGTTCTGTGCCTTAAATGTGATGTATAACCACCAAGTTGTGTGCTTTAATTAAATGTGATGTGTAACCACCAAGTTCTGTGCCTTAAATGTGATGTATAACCACCAAGTTCTGTGCCTTAATTAAATGTGATGTGTAACCAGCAAGTTCTGTGCATTAAATGTGACGTGTAACCAGCAAGTTCTATGCCTTAAATGTGATGTGTAACCGCCAAGTTCTGTGCCTTAAATGTGATGTGTAACCACCCAGTTCTGTGCCTTAAATGTGATGTATAACCACCAAGTTCTGTGCCTTAATTAAATGTGATGTGTAATCACCAAGTTCTGTGCCTTAAATGTGATGTATAACCACCACGTTCTGTGGTTTAATTAAATGTGATGTGTAATCACCAAGTTCTGTGCCTTAAATGTGATGTATAACCACCAAGTTCTGTGCCTTAATTAAATGTGATGTGTAACCACCAAGTTCTGTGCCTTAAATGTGATGTATAACCACCAAGTTCTGTGCCTTAATTAAATGTGATGTGTAACCAGCAAGTTCTGTGCATTAAATGTGACGTGTAATCACCAAGTTCTGTGCCTTAAATGTGATGTGTAACCACCAAGTTCTGTGCCATAAATGTGATGTGTAACCGCCAAGTTCTGTGCCTTAAATGTGATGTGTAACCAACTTCTGTGCCTTAAATGTGATGTGTAACCACCAAGTTCTGTGCCTTAATTAAATGTGATGTATAACCACCAAGTTCTGTGCCTTAAATGTGATGTGTAACCGCCAAGTTCTGTGCGTTAAATGTGATGTGTAAACGCCAAGTTCTGTGCCTTAAATGTGATGTGTAACCAGCAAGTTCTGTGCCTTAAGTGTGATGTGTAACCACCAAGTTCTGTGCCTTAAATGTGATGTATAACCACCAAGTTCTGTGCCTTAAATGTGATGTATAACCACCAAGTCCTGTGCCTTAAATGTGATGTGTAACTGCTAAGTTCTGTGCCTTAAATGTGATGTATAACCGCCAAGTTCTGTGCCTTAATTAAATGTGATGTATAACCACCAAGTTCTGTGCCTTAAATGTGATATGTAACCGCCAAGTTCTGTGCCTTAAATGTGATGTCTAACCAGCAAGTTCTGTGCCTTAAATGTGACGTGTAACCACCAAGTTCTGTGCCTTAAATGTGATGTATAACCACCGAGTTCTGTTTCTTAAATGTGATGTGTAACTGCCAAGTTCTGGGTCTAAAATACAATATATAACCACCAAGTTCTGTGCCTTAACTCTGATGTATAACCAACAAGTTCTGTGCCTTAAATCTGATTGATAACCACCAAGTTCTGTGCCTTAAATCTGATTGATAACCACCAAGTTCTGTGCCTTAAATCTGATTGTTATCCACTAAGTTCTGTGCCTTAAATCTGATTGATAACCACCAACTTATGTGCCTTAGCTCTGATGTAGAAGCACCAATTTCTGTGCCTCAACTGTGACATGTAGTTGCTAAGTTCATTGCCTCTACTCTGAAGTGTAACTTTCAAACTGTGCTTCAAATCTGAAGTGCAACCACCTAGTTCTGCACCGCAGCTCTGAATTGTCAAGCTCTGTACCTTAATTCTGAAGTGCAGCTGCATAATTCTGTGATGTGCATCTTGCAAGCTCTGTGCTTTAATGATAAAGTGTAACCACCTCAAATTTGAAGTGTAACCATCAAGCTAAGTGCCTCAAATCTAAAGCGTATCCAAAGAAGTTTATGCTGTCATGCTGTGTGCCTCAACTCTGAAGTGTAAATATGAAGCTTCCTCAACTCTGCACGCTACATTCCTCAGTGCAAGGCACATGAATAGTCCTTGATGTACAACTTCCAGCGTCCTCTCTGAGTTATTACTAGGGGGCACTGTGCTCGAGCAGCAGTAATATCCTTCCCTCCAAACGCATTTTACTTTTCTACTCCACAAACAGATCTCTAAAGCTGCTGTCCAGTGTATATACGACCGCCATGTTTTCTGAGTGTGGCAGTTTCTTGGCTGTTTCCTCAGTTCTGTTATAAGGATGAATAGAACGGTGCAGGTTATAACAGCTGTCAGTATATCACGGTTATTGGCTGCTAACAGCAGTAACATCAGCATTATTCCCAACGCTCATGTCTGCTGACGGACCGAGGCAACGGAAAATAAGAAACTTGGGCCTGGGCATTTATTACCAAATATTTTATTAGTGCAGCAAGAAACAGTGAGACGCATCTGACCGTAACTAATCTGTACTGCCATGTACAACACGGAGATAAAATACCAAAGGAGAGAACCGAAGTGTCAGCGTCATTATCCTGTACCCCGAGTGTCAGTGTCATTATCCTGTACCCCGAGTGTCAGTGTCATTATCCTGTACCCCGAGTGTCAGTGTCATTATCCTGTACCCCAAGTGTCAGTGTCACTATCCTGTACCCCGAGTGTCAGTGTCATTATCCTGTACCCCAAGTGTCAGTGTCACTATCCTGTACCCCGAGTGTCACCGTCATTATCCTGTACCCCAAGTGTCAGTGTCATTATCCTGTACCCCCAGTGTCAGTGTCACTATCCTGTACCCCAAGTGTCAGTGTCATTATCCTGTACCCCAAGTATCAGTGTCATTATCCTGCACCCCGAGTGTCAGTGTCATTATCCTGTACCCCCAGTGTCAGTGTCATTATCCTGTACCCCGAGTGTCAGTGTCATTATCCTGTACCCCAAGTGTCAGTGTCATTATCCTGTACCCTGAGTGTCAGTGTCATTATCCTGTACCCCAGTGTCAGTGTCATTATCCTGTACCCCAGTGTCAGTGTCATTATCCTGTACCCTGAGTGTCAGTGTCATTATCCTGTACCCTGAGTGTCAGTGTCATTATCCTGCACCCCGAGTGTCAGTGTCATTATCCTGTACCCCAAGTGTCAGTGTCATTATCCTGTACCCCAGTGTCAGTGTCATTATCCTGTACCCCGGGTGTCAGTGTCATTATCCTGTACCCCGGGTGTCAGTGTCATTATCCTGCACCCCGAGTGTCAGTGTCATTATCCTGTACCCCGAGTGTCAGTGTCATTATCCTGTACCCCGGGTGTCAGTGTCATTATCCTGTACCCCGAGTGTCAGTGTCATTATCCTGTACCCCGAGTGTTAGTGTCATTATCCTGCACCCCGAGTGTCAGCGTCATTATCCTGTACCCCGAGTGTCAGTGTCATTATCCTGTACCCCGGGTGTCAGTGTCATTATCCTGTACCCCGAGTGTCAATGTCATTATCCTGTACCCCGGGTGTCAGTGTCATTATCCTGTACCCCGTGTGTCAATGTCATTATCCTGCACCCCGAGTGTCAGCGTCATTATCCAGTACCCCGAGTGTCAGCGTCATTATCCTGTACCCCCAGTATCAGCGTCACTATCCTGTACCCCAGTGTCAGCGTCATTATCCTGCACCCCGGGTGTCAGTGTCATTATCCTGTACCAAGTGTCAGTGTCATGTTATAACATATGACATATTTTTATTAAAGACCCCTTACCTTATGATATCAATGTGACCATTCTTGGCTGCCAGGTGCAGGGGGCTGGTCCCGTTGGGGTCCGTACTATCTCCAGGCTTCGGTTCTAGCAGCGCCGCACACATGTTACTGTTTAATAACAGCTGAACAACCTGCAAATGATAGAGGCGGACCCCGCTGTCAGATAATGAATAATTCAATGGCAGAACTAAGAGCTCTGGCACCGATGTCAGATCTCACGATGGACTCGCCGTCTCATTCATTCTCTGCACTGGGCTCATTCACGGCATCATCCCACCCATCCGTTAGTTCTGATAATGCTCATAAGAAGTTATTGGTGGCAAGGAACCTACAAAAAAATATTCTAATATTCTATTTATTTATTTTATTTAGCGCTTTCCGCTTGATTTCGAGCCATGTCGACTTGGTGGATGAACGATCTGTCGGTCAGAAGATCGATCTTGTGCAGCCTAGATAGGTCCAGCAGGGTCTTCTAGGGCAGGAGAATGATTTAATCCCGCCCCAGAGGAGCCTACAACTTGCAGAACGTATGAGAGCACCATCTAGTGGCCACAAATGGTACTGCAATACTAAATACTGATGTGATAAACTTACCCCAACTCTTCCAAATTCACACGCTAAATCCAGAGGAGTTTTACCAGAGATATCCATAATACAGGGGTTCGACTGGTGCTGAAGTAACATCTCAGACTGGAAAAAAAAAAATGGAGTGAGACTAAATTGTCCACATCATCACGTGCTGAGATCCCCAGCGACCATCTGTAATTTGGAACAAACCAATCACCAAGTGTTATTTTTTTTTCTACAGCACCTCCGCAGGAGAAATTAAGTATTGCACTTTTTTTTCTATTGAAGTCGATAACCTGCCAACATTGGTTTTTTTTAATCCAAGCATTTCCAGGATAAATAAATATCTTTTGTGATGTTCACAGCCTAACACCCGACCTAGATAAATACACCGGCATTTATAGCACGTTTCACAAAGGAAAAAAGGCGATATAAAATTTCACAAAAGAGGCGGCTACCTCGACTGAACTCTGCGACGAAAGAGACGGCTTCCCCTCGTCTATGAATTTGCAGATTTATACACATCATTAATATTATGTTACATAAAATATTCCCTTTTATGCGCTTCGTGCCGCACAGATATGATTCTGATTCATTCATACCCTGGGAGATCAATCTGGAAACAGAAATGATAATTGAAGGAACAGAAGAATACAAGAAAACTGCTGATTTAAAGGGCAACTCCATGCAAATCCTAAAAATTCAGAAGTGACTGCAGAGTTAACCTCCATATCTCTGTGCACCTTACACTAAACTCACAGGAGTGTAGGACGGTGAGATACTGGGAGCTATTCGTTGAGGTCCGTTATACATGGACACAGGGGTGCCGTCAGGGCGATACAGCGGCTAATGCAGTATGGGCCCAGCTATTTTACAAAACGAAGGGGTCTTATATCTATGTGTCCGGCTTATTTACTCCTGGTGTATATTTATGGGTCTGGCTTATTCACTGCTGGTGTATATCTATGTGTCCGGCTTATTCACTCCTGGTGTATATCTATGTGTCCGGCTTATTCACTGCTGGTGTATATCTATGTGTCCGGTTTATCCACTGCTGGTGTATATCTATGTGTCCGGCTTATTCACTGCTGGTGTATATTTATGTGTCCGGCTTATTCACTGCTGGTGTATATTTATGTGTCCGGCTTATTCACTGCTGGTGTATATTTATGTGTCCGGCTTATTCACTGCTGGTGTATATTTATGTGTCCAGCTTATTCACTCCTGGTGTATATTTATGTGTCCGGCTTATTCACTGCTGGTGTATATTTATGTGTCCGGCTTATTCACTGCTGGTGTATATTTATGTGTCCGGCTTATTCACTGCTGGTGTATATTTATGTGTCCGGCTTATTCACTGCTGGTGTATATTTATGTGTCCGGCTTATTCACTGCTGGTATATATTTATGTGTCCGGCTTAGTCACTGCTGGTGTATTATTTATGTGCCCGGCTTATTCACTCCTGGAGTATATTTATGTGTCCGGCTTATTCACTGCTGGTGTATATTTATGTGTCCGGCTTATTCACTCCTAGTGTATATTTATGTGTCCGGCTTATTCACTGCTGGTGTATATTTATGTGTCCGGCTTATTCACTGCTGGTGTATATTTATGTGTCCGGCTTATTCACTGCTGGTGTATATTTATGTGTCCGGCTTAGTCACTGCTGGTGTATATTTATGTGTCCAGCTTATTCACTGCTGGTGTATATTTATATGTCCGGCTTATTCACTCCTGGTGTATATTTATGTGTCCTGCTTATTCACTGCTGGTGTATATTTATGTGTCCGGCTTATTCACTGCTGGTGTATATTTATGTGTCCGGCTTAGTCACTGCTGGTGTATATTTATGTGTCCAGCTTATTCACTCCTGGTGTATATGCAGCGCCCCAGAGTCCTGGTCGTTGCAGTACCGTGGCTCCGCCACTATGGGGAGCTATGGTGCGTCTGATGGCACTGAAGGAGTTCATCGGATCAGGTATCACAGACACCAATACATTTCACAGTCGGGCCCCCGGGGGGAGGTAAGGGTTCTATTCACTAGGCCACTCCCCACCATAGTGGGTAAACTGGGGGTTAGGCAGGAAGTTAGATCAGAAAGCTGACTGGGTTGGAACCAGGCAACACCTTGTGGCAGAGGGTGTTGTGGGGGAAGATACAGTAGGGTCTCTGTCAGGGGTGGGATCCTGACAGAGGCTTGGCAACTTGAACGAACGTAACGGGACCGCGCCTGCTCCGGGTAGCGGCGGTGCCCAAGGAAGGATTAGAGGCGAGATAGATTGTGCTGAGTGAGAAACGAGATCACGCAAAAGGAGAAATACCAGTAGGAGTCGTGCTGTAAGACCGAAGCAACATCCTATTGAGGCGCACTACCGGTGGCCGGAACGCCGAGGGAGTATTATAACATTCAGCTTCAAGCAATACTCCAAACAGCGGCAGGACAGTCAGTCTAAGGCGGGCTGTCTAACTTTAATCACCTATGCAGTCTTGGGGGGCAACTTGTGGAGAGGGGCGACTCTAGGGTCCCGGAAGAGCTCCGAGCCTACCCGTCAAACGGCTGCCGTCCCAACCAGAACACCAGGGAGGGACGGAGGATTAGCAGAACATCATCTAATCGAGTTGTGAGGGAACTTAAGAAACAGACACAACAGTTGTGGGGTACTTTCCGTAAGCACAGCAGGGAAGGACCACAACACTTAGCGCTAGAAGGAAGGCACAGATTTCCACCTGCTAAGAGAACTCTGGAGGTGCCATTGGACCGGCCGGACTTGCGCAGCCTGGTTATCCGGATTCCGGACTGAGGACCCAGAGACCTTCAGTAAAGAGGTAAAGAGACTGCAACCTGGTGTCCTCGTTATTTACTGCACCGCATCACCACAGCCTCATCACTACCACCTTCTACATCTTACCTATCACTGTACGCCCCTCGGCAGGGTCACGGACTGGGCCTAGCCACCGTGACAACCCCAGAGCAGAGACTCAGAGGCCCGGTACCGGGTACCCCTCGGCCCTGCGGCAGTGGGGGCGCTACAACTTGGCGTCACGAACAGGATCTACTTAAGCCTGAAGAATCAGGTCATGTGTGCCTTGGAACTGTGATTTGTTGGGCTTGGACTGAACTTTATTGCAAGGACTGTGCTGCGCCATTTACCGCCAAAATCCGCCGCCATTATAGCGCTGAGGAGAGTGCAGGAGAGAAGAGGGGCGTGGAGTAGGCGTAGACCAGCCGAAGAGCGCGAATAACAATGGCCGCCCAGTCTAAATATTTCTGTGTCCTGAGGACGTGTCCGTCAACAGCCGAGGTCCGCCTCCTGATCCTGTTTGGAGGGTGGAGACCATGGAGACAGGGCCGCCCACGAAAGAGACCGCGGGAAGAGGACACTGGAGAAGGAGAAAAGATGGCGACACCAGGAACACCGCGTGGGACTGACCCGATCCAGCCTGAGGCTGCACCGCCCGACACAGCCCCAGATGCGCCAACGTTGCGGGGACTGACCCTCACGGAGCTGCCGATGGGCCGATCCCCCTTGCCAATGTCTGAGGAGTGTGTCGCTGCAGCCGAGGCCCGCCAGATAGCACGCCGCTTGGAGGCTGATGCCCGCGTGCTCGCTCGGCTGGGCCAGCCCACGAAGGTCCGTTTGACTCCGGTGTCCCCTGCTCCTTCCAACCCGGCTGCGGCTGAAAGTGCGCTGCAGACACCAGGCCTGAAGATTGTGCCAGAAGCCGAACACCTGCGGCGCTTGGTGGCTGCATGGCGAAACCGACCACAATCGGCAACCCAGGTTGATCTGACCACCGTCGCGGAGGTCCCATCGTCCCACTGGGGTGTAGTGGTCTCCTTCAACCCCCGACATGGAAGAGGGGTTATACAGGAGATCGGGGAGCCGCTACAAGTCCACGTGGATCGAGAGGAGGTCGAGCCCTGCGGAGGAAGGTTTGCTCGCGACCTGGAGCCCGGTGATGCCGTAACTTACACCAGATGGAGGAGGGCAACAGGCGACGCTGGCTGGATGGCGCGGGGTGTCCAGCGGTGCGTCGCACTTCAGGCCGCCGCTACAACGTCTGAAGATGAGCCTCCCGCCGAAAAAACAACGGAGCCTGACCTTGCGGAGCAGCGGGAAACCCGGACCCACCATGTACCTTGGGGGCGTGCCGGATCCTCAGGGAAAAGAGCATCGCGGCGAGGGATCCTGTCGTTGCTGGGACCAGAACCGCTCCCTGGATCGGCAGCACGACCCGTTGGTCTGGTGAGGCCCGGAAGGAAACCACCTCCTCAACCGAAGAACAAGTAAGCATAACTGCTTTATTAATATGTACATAGTTTCTTAACTGTCGTTCGTTTCCTGATTTTTCTGCTGAACCCGTCCAGGGTTAACTCTTAAGGGGATCCTTCTGTTGACCCGGGATCCCTATTGTTTTGTTTTTGGTTGTTTTTCCAAAGTTTTTGCACAAGATTTTAGTTGAAAAGAACTGCTGAAATCATGAACAGTGCATGATACGAACTTTTTGTACATAGTTTGCACCTTATTAAAGGTGCTCCCTACTGGTTTTACTTAAAGAAGGACTCTTTGTGAAGATACCACACTGGAACCTTTGCTGAGTATGGACTGGTAGCTTGAGAAGATATGCTACCTCATAGAGACTTGTTCCCCTCTTAAAGGGGATGTTCATTTGGTGCACGTAAATGGTGATATTGCTTTAAGACAGGTAGCAATAATGTTTTGACGAAAGAAAGTGATGATGATGTTTACATGAGTAAGTTATATGTATTTAACTAGTTAATTGTGAAGAAATGCTGATGATGCTCTCTGAAAAGAAAAAGTGAAAGATAGCAGAAGGATGCAGTGGGCCCGTGGGGGTAGACGTGGTGTCCAGCATGCATGTTAGTGAGAAAGATAATGAGAAGGCTTAATGTTCAATAAAAGAAACTGTTTTAGATAATGTTGATAGATAGTGGGATAGAAGGTGAACCCTGACTCCTCCTAGGAGCCATATAGAAATGGCTCAGCGCTCTTAAACTGAAAGTAATGTTATGTTCTATACTGTGTATAGTAGTTGAAAAGGCAGTAGGCCCGGGCTGAACGGGGCGGTCCTGCATAGAAGGGAGAGGCAGTAGGTCTGGTGCCGTTAGGACAGGCGGTCCTGCAGATTGTAAGAAGGAGAATGGAAAAGTTAAATTACCTTATAATGTGATTATAAGAAGGTCTTTAGTTGATACAGAGTGTATGTCCTTAAAGGCAATGTTAAATTATTGTTCAACAATTTTGCACTTAGTAGAATACCCGGTTGGGTAAGAAAAGTTATTTATAGCATGTTGCTATGATATTTAGCCATGTTTGTAACGTTCAAGTGTCCTCACCTCCCATAAAGGGAAGATTTGTTCAAATATGCTTATTGTTATTGCACTCAACAAAACTGTATGTCTTTTTGCTAACTGGTATTGTTGTTTTCTTCTCAGTCCCGGAGTACTGTGTTTAACCAGGGGGGAGTGCAGCGCCCCAGAGTCCTGGTCGTTGCAGTACCGTGGCTCCGCCACTATGGGGAGCTATGGTGCGTCTGATGGCACTGAAGGAGTTCATCGGATCAGGTATCACAGACACCAATACATTTCACAGTCGGGCCCCCGGGGGGAGCTAAGGGTTCTATTCACTAGGCCACTCCCCACCATAGTGGGTAAACTGGGGGTCAGGCAGGAAGTTAGATCAGAAAGCTGACTGGGTTGGAACCAGGCAACACCTTGTGGCAGAGGGTGTTGTGGGGGAAGATACAGTAGGGTCTCTGTCAGGGGTGGGATCCTGACAGAGGCTTGGCAACTTGAACGAACGTAACGGGACCGTGCCTGCTCCGGGTAGCGGCGGTGCCCAAGGAAGGATTAGAGGCGAGATAGATTGTGCTGAGTGAGAAACGAGATCACGCAAAAGGAGAAATACCAGTAGGAGTCGTGCTGTAAGACCGAAGCAACATCCTATTGAGGCGCACTACCGGTGGCCGGAACGCCGAGGGAGTATTATAACATTCAGCTTCAAGCAATACTCCAAACAGCGGCAGGACAGTCAGTCTAAGGCGGGCTGTCTAACTTTAATCACCTATGCAGTCTTGGGGGGCAAATTGTGGAGAGGGGCGACTCTAGGGTCCCGGAAGAGCTCCGAGCCTACCCGTCAAACGGGTGCCGTCCCAACCAGAACACCAGGGAGGGACGGAGGATTAGCAGAACATCATCTAATTGAGTTGTGAGGGAACTTAAGAAACAGACACAACAGTTGTGGGGACTTTCTGTAAGCACAGCAGGGAAGGACCACAACACTTAGCGCTAGAAGGAAGGCACAGATTTCCACCTGCTAAGAGAACTCTGGAGGTGCCATTGGACCGGCCGGACTTGCGCAGCCTGGTGATCCGGATTCCGGACTGAGGACCCAGAGACCTTCAGTAAAGAGGTAAAGAGACTGCAACCTGGTGTCCTCGTTATTTACTGCACCGCATCACCACAGCCTCATCACTACCACCTTCTACATCTTACCTATCACTGTACGCCCCTCGGCAGGGTCACGGACTGGGCCTAGCCACCGTGACAACCCCAAAGCAGAGACTCAGAGGCCCGGTACCGGGTACCCCTCGGCCCTGCGGCAGTGGGGGCGCTACATATATTTATGTGTCCGGCTTATTCACTGCTGGTGAATATTTATGTGTCCGGATTATTCAACTGCTGGTGTATATTTATGTGTCCGGCTTATTCACTGCTGGTGTATATTTATGTGTCCGGCTTATTCACTGCTGGTGTATATTTATGTGTCCGGCTTAGTCACTGCTGGTGTATATTTATGTGTCCGGCTTATTCACTGCTGGTGTATATTTATGTGTCCGGCTTATTCACTGCTGGTGTATATTTATGTGTCCGGCTTATTCACTCCTGGTGTATATTTATGTGTCCGGCTTAGTCACTGCTGGTGTATATTTATGTGTCCGGCTTAGCCACTGCTGGTGTATATTTATGTGCCCGGCTTAGTCACTGCTGGTGTATATTTATGTGTCCGGCTTAGTCACTGCTGGTGTATTATTTATGTGCCCGGCTTATTCACTGCTGGTGTATATTTATGTGTCCGGCTTATTCACTGCTGGTGTATATTTTTGTGTCCGGCTTAGTCACTACTGGTGTATATTTATGTGTCCGGCTTAGTCACTGCTGGTGTATATTTATGTGTCCGGCTTATTCACTGCTGGTGTATATTTATGTGTCCGGCTTATTCACTGCTGGTGTATATTTATGTGTCCGGCTTAGTCACTGCTGGTGTATATTTATGTGTCCGGCTTATTCACTGCTGGTGTATATTTATGTGTCCGGCTTATTCACTGCTGGTGTATATTTATGTGTCCGGCTTATTCACTCCTGGTGTATATTTATGTGTCCGGCTTAGTCACTGCTGGTGTATATTTATGTGTCCGGCTTAGCCACTGCTGGTGTATATTTATGTGCCCGGCTTAGTCACTGCTGGTGTATATTTATGTGTCCGGCTTAGTCACTGCTGGTGTATTATTTATGTGCCCGGCTTATTCACTGCTGGTGTATATTTTTGTGTCCGGCTTATTCACTGCTGGTGTATATTTATGTGTCCTGCTTATTCACTGCTGGTGTATATTTATGTGTCCGGCTTATTCACTGCTGGTGTATATTTATGTGTCCGGCTTATTCACTGCTGGTGTATATTTATGTGTCCGGCTTATTCACTGCTGGTGTATATTTTTGTGTCCGGCTTAGTCACTACTGGTGTATATTTATGTGTTGTGAAATTGGATTCTGGGCTCCCCCGGTGGCCACTTGTGGAATTGTACTTGTGTGCATCATCCCCTCTGTTCACCTGCTCCTATCAGGATGTGGGAGTCGCTATATAACCTTGCTCCTCTGTCAGTTTCATGCCGGTCAACAATGTAATCAGAAGCCTTTCTGTGCATGTTCCTGCTACTAGTCAACTCCCAGCTAAGTTGGACTTTTGTCCTTGTGTTTTTGCATTTTGTTCCTGTTCACAGCTGCTGTTTCGTTACTGTGTCTGGAAAGCTCTTGTGAGCGGAAATTGCCACTCTGGTGTTATGAGTTAATGCTAGAGTCTTAAAGTAATTTCTGGATGGTGTTTTGATAGGGTTTTCTGCTGACCATGAAAGTGCCCTTTCTGTCTTCTTGCTATCTAGTAAGCGGACCTCGATTTTTGCTAAACCTATTTTCATACTACGTTTGTCATTTCATCTAAAATCACCGCCAATATATGTGGGGGCCTCTGTCTGCCTTTTGGGAAAATTTCTCTAGAGGTGAGCCAGGACTGTCTTTTCCTCTGCTAGGATTAGGTAGTTCTCCGGCTGGCGCTGGGCATCTAGGGATAAAAAAACGTAGGCATGCTACCCGGCCACTTCTAGTTGTGCGGCAGGTTTAGTTCATGGTCAGTATAGTTTCCATCTTCCAAGAGCTAGTTCTCATATATGCTGGGCTATGTTCTCTCGCCATTGAGAATCATGACAGTTTGACCGGCCCAAAAAAAAGGGTTAAATTACTGGCTGAGAAAGGAGAGAAAAAAGAAGTCTGCTACAATTTTTTTTTTTTTTTTTTTTTCCTCTAGTTCTGAGTGTGCTCTTAATTGAATCACTTGCTAGTCTGCCTATACTTCAGCCTTCCTCTCTTTCTCTCCTTCTTATCCTTGAATGGCTCTGTGTTCACCTGTTTCAAATGGATCTTCAGAGTGTAGCTACAGGTTTGAATAATCTCGCCACAAAGGTACAAAATTTGCAAGATTTTGTTGTTCATGCACCTATGTCTGAGCCTAGAATTCCTTTGCCTGAATTCTTCTCGGGGAATAGATCTCACTTTCAAAATTTTAAAAATAATTGCAAATTGTTTTTGTCCCTGAAGTCTCGCTCTGCCGGAGACCCTGCACAGCAGGTCAGGATTGTAATTTCCTTGCTCCGGGGCGACCCTCAAGACTGGGCTTTTGCATTGGCACCAGGGGATCCTGCGTTGCTCAATGTGGATGCGTTTTTTCTGGCCTTGGGGTTGCTTTATGAGGAACCTCATTTAGAGCTTCAGGCGGAAAAGGCCTTGATGTCCTTGTCTCAGGGGCAAGATGAAGCTGAAATATACTGCCAAAAATTCCGCAAATGGTCTGTGCTTACTCAGTGGAATGAGTGCGCCCTGGCGGCGATTTTCAGAGAAGGTCTCTCTGATGCCATTAAGGATGTTATGGTGGGGTTCCCTGTGCCTGCGAGTCTGAATGAGTCCATGACGATGGCTATTCAGATCGATAGGCGTCTGCGGGAGCGCAAACCTGTGCACCATTTGGCGGTGTCTACTGAGAAAACGCCAGAAAATATGCAATGTGATAGAATTCTGTCCAGAAGCGAGCGGCAGAATTTTAGACGAAAAAATGGGTTGTGCTTCTATTGTGGTGATTCAACTCATGTTATATCAGCATGCTTTAAGCGTACTAAGAAGCCTGACAAGTCTGTTTCAATTAGCACTTTACAGTCTAAGTTTATTCTATCTGTGACCCTGATTTGTTCTTTGTCATCTATTACCGCGGACGCCTATGTCGACTCTGGCGCTGCTTTGAGTCTTATGGATTGGTCCTTTGCCAAACGCTGTGGGTATGATTTGGAGCCATTGGAGGCTCCGATACCTCTGAAAGGGATTGACTCCACCCCATTGGCTAGTAATAAACCACAATACTGGACACAAGTGACTATGCGAATTAATCCGGATCACCAGGAGGTTATTCGCTTTCTGGTGCTGTATAATCTACATGATGTTTTGGTGCTGGGATTGCCATGGCTGCAATCTCATAACCCAGTCCTCGACTGGAGAGCTATGTCTGTGTTAAGCTGGGGATGTAAAGGAACTCATGGGGACGTACCTTTGGTTTCCATTTCATCATCTATTCCCTCTGAGATTCCTGAATTCTTGTCTGACTTTCGTGACGTTTTTGAAGAACCCAAGGTTGGTTCACTACCTCCGCACCGGGAGTGCGATTGTGCCATAGACTTGATCCCGGGTAGTAAATACCCTAAGGGTCGTTTATTTAATCTGTCTGTGCCTGAACACGCGGCTATGCGAGAATATATAAAGGAGTCCTTGGAAAAGGGACATATTCGTCCTTCGTCATCTCCCTTAGGAGCCGGTTTTTTCTTTGTGTCTAAGAAAGACGGCTCTTTGAGGCCGTGTATTGATTATCGACTTTTGAATAAAATCACGGTTAAATATCAATATCCGTTACCACTGCTTACTGATTTGTTTGCTCGTATAAAGGGGGCCAAGTGGTTCTCTAAGATTGATCTCCGTGGGGCATATAATTTGGTGCGAATCAAGCAGGGGGATGAGTGGAAAACCGCATTTAATACGCCCGAGGGCCATTTTGAGTATTTGGTGATGCCTTTTGGTCTTTCAAATGCCCCTTCAGTCTTCCAGTCCTTTATGCATGACATTTTCCGCGATTATTTGGATAAATTTATGATTGTGTATCTGGATGATATTCTGATTTTTTCGGATGACTGGGACTCTCATGTCCAGCAGGTCAGGAGGGTTTTTCAGGTTTTGCGGTCTAATTCCTTGTGTGTGAAGGGTTCTAAGTGTGTTTTTGGGGTTCAAAAGATTTCCTTCTTGGGATACATTTTTTCCCCCTCTTCCATCGAGATGGATCCTGTCAAGGTTCAGGCTATTGGTGATTGGACGCAACCCTCTTCTCTTAAGAGTCTTCAGAAATTTTTGGGCTTTGCTAACTTTTATCGTCGATTTATTGCTGGTTTTTCTGATGTTGTAAAACCATTGACTGATTTGACTAAGAAGGGTGCTGATGTTGCTGATTGGTCCCCTGATGCTGTGGAGGCCTTTCGGGAGCTCAAGCGCCGCTTTTCTTCCGCCCCAGTGTTGCGTCAGCCTGATGTTGCTCTTCCTTTTCAGGTTGAGGTCGACGCTTCTGAAATCGGAGCTGGGGTGGTGTTGTCGCAGAGAAGTTCCGACTGCTCCGTGATGAGACCTTGTGCTTTTTTTTCCCGTAAATTTTCGCCCGCCGAGCGGAATTATGATATTGGGAATCGGGAGCTTTTGGCCATGAAGTGGGCTTTTGAGGAGTGGCGTCACTGGCTTGAGGGGGCCAGACATCAGGTGGTGGTATTGACTGACCACAAAAATTTAATTTACCTTGAGTCTGCCAGGCGCCTGAATCCTAGACAGGCGCGCTGGTCGTTGTTTTTCTCTCGGTTTAATTTTGTGGTGTCTTACCTACCGGGTTCTAAGAATGTTAAGGCGGATGCCCTTTCTAGGAGTTTTGAGCCTGACTCCCCTGGTAATTCTGAGCCCACAGGTATCCTTAAAGATGGAGTGATATTGTCTGCCGTTTCTCCAGACCTGCGGCGGGCCTTGCAGGAGTTTCAGGCGGATAGACCTGATCGTTGCCCACCTGGTAGACTGTTTGTTCCTGATGATTGGATCAGTAGAGTCATCTCTGAGGTTCATTCTTCTGCGTTGGCAGGTCATCCTGGAATCTTTGGTACCAGGGATTTGGTGGCAAGGTCCTTCTGGTGGCCTTCCCTGTCACGAGATGTGCGAGGCTTTGTGCAGTCTTGTGACGTTTGTGCTCGGGCCAAGCCTTGTTGTTCTCGGGCTAGTGGATTGTTGTTACCCTTGCCTATCCCGAAGAGGCCTTGGACGCACATCTCGATGGATTTTATTTCGGATCTGCCTGTTTCTCATAAGATGTCTGTCATCTGGGTGGTGTGTGACCGTTTCTCTAAGATGGTCCATCTGGTTCCCTTGCCTAAGTTGCCTTCTTCTTCCGAGTTGGTTCCTCTGTTTTTTCAAAATGTTGTTCGTTTGCATGGTATTCCGGAGAATATCGTTTCTGACAGAGGGACCCAATTCGTGTCTAGATTTTGGCGGGCATTCTGTGCTAGGATGGGCATAGATTTGTCTTTTTCGTCTGCTTTCCATCCTCAGACTAATGGCCAGACCGAGCGGACTAATCAGACCTTGGAGACATATTTGAGGTGTTTTGTGTCTGCGGATCAGGATGATTGGGTTGCTTTTTTGCCTTTGGCGGAGTTCGCCCTCAATAATCGGGCCAGCTCTGCCACCTTGGTGTCCCCGTTTTTCTGTAATTCGGGGTTTCATCCTCGATTTTCCTCCGGTCAAGTGGAATCTTCGGATTGTCCTGGAGTGGATGCTGTGGTGGAGAGGTTGCATCAGATTTGGGGGCAGGTGGTGGACAATTTGAAGTTGTCCCAGGAGAAGACTCAGCTTTTTGCCAACCGCCGTCGTCGTGTTGGTCCTCGGCTTTGTGTTGGGGACTTGGTGTGGTTGTCTTCTCGTTTTGTCCCTATGAGGGTTTCTTCTCCTAAGTTTAAGCCTCGGTTCATCGGCCCGTACAAGATATTGGAGATTCTTAACCCTGTGTTCTTCCGTTTGGACCTCCCTGCATCCTTTTCGATTCATAATGTTTTTCATCGGTCATTGTTGCGCAGGTATGAGGTACCGGCTGTGCCTTCCGTTGAGCCTCCTGCTCCGGTGTTGGTTGAGGGTGAGTTGGAGTACGTTGTGGAAAAGATCTTGGACTCTCGTGTTTCCAGACGGAAACTCCAGTATCTGGTCAAATGGAAGGGATACGGTCAGGAGGATAATTCTTGGGTCACTGCCTCTGATGTTCATGCCTCCGATCTTGTCCGTGCCTTTCATAGGGCTCATCCTGATCGCCCTGGTGGTTCTGGTGAGGGTTCGGTGCCCCCTCCTTGAGGGGGGGGTACTGTTGTGAAATTGGATTCTGGGCTCCCCCGGTGGCCACTTGTGGAATTGTACTTGTGTGCATCATCCCCTCTGTTCACCTGCTCCTATCAGGATGTGGGAGTCGCTATATAACCTTGCTCCTCTGTCAGTTTCATGCCGGTCAACAATGTAATCAGAAGCCTTTCTGTGCATGTTCCTGCTACTAGTCAACTCCCAGCTAAGTTGGACTTTTGTCCTTGTGTTTTTGCATTTTGTTCCTGTTCACAGCTGCTGTTTCGTTACTGTGTCTGGAAAGCTCTTGTGAGCGGAAATTGCCACTCTGGTGTTATGAGTTAATGCTAGAGTCTTAAAGTAATTTCTGGATGGTGTTTTGATAGGGTTTTCTGCTGACCATGAAAGTGCCCTTTCTGTCTTCTTGCTATCTAGTAAGCGGACCTCGATTTTTGCTAAACCTATTTTCATACTACGTTTGTCATTTCATCTAAAATCACCGCCAATATATGTGGGGGCCTCTGTCTGCCTTTTGGGAAAATTTCTCTAGAGGTGAGCCAGGACTGTCTTTTCCTCTGCTAGGATTAGGTAGTTCTCCGGCTGGCGCTGGGCATCTAGGGATAAAAAAACGTAGGCATGCTACCCGGCCACTTCTAGTTGTGCGGCAGGTTTAGTTCATGGTCAGTATAGTTTCCATCTTCCAAGAGCTAGTTCTCATATATGCTGGGCTATGTTCTCTCGCCATTGAGAATCATGACATTTATGTGTCTGGTTTATTCACTGCTGGTGTGTATGCACACATATAACCCACAGAAATGTCCAAATTGAGCTTCAGAAATACAATTATAGATTTTATTAAATTACAATGGTGGAAGGTCCCACAGGCCTCTGGCAATTTGACAGGACAGGGCCCCAAAATTTCCGTTGGAGGAAGAAAATTACAATTTTACACTTGTATAAGAGGATCCTTTAGGTAGGGCATAGTACAATGGAAAAGAGGTGTTGCTGAAATGTCCCATAATTTTTAGGTGGAATTTCACTTATATGTTACAGGCAAAGCAGCTCTAGAGACTGATGACGCGGCCACCCTTCTACCAACACGTAATACCGCACTATAATACACTTACCACATCATAGTGCCCATGTTGAGCCGCCTGGTGCAGTGGGATCTGGCCTTCATCTGACTGGATATTCACCGCAGATCCGGACTTGAGAAGCAGCTTCATAGGTTCTTTTTTTCCCTGCCATGCTGCGTAATGGAGCGGTCGCATCCCTGTATGAAAAACCAATCTTGATCAGCGCCATATTCCCTCAGTACATAACACTCACGGTGTCCTCGCCGGTGACTCTCACCTTTGTTATCTTTGATGTCCACCGCGGCCTGTGCTTCCAGGAGCAGAGAGATTAGCTCCGTGTTCCCTATGAGGGCGGCATGGTGCAGAGCGGAGAACCTACAAGACACAACGTGCGCACAATTATACCCAGTGCCCCAACCCAAAGCCTCCCCGGCTGTGCTCATCCCAATAACAAACCCCTGGACGCATCTTTTCCCATCTATGGATTTTCGATGACTTGTTGGACTCCCTCATTGTACGGGTTATTAACGGGAATTCTTTCTTGGCGCATATCATAAGAGCGACCTGCTCAGCTACTGACCTGTAATAAAATCTATTACAAGCAGCTTGTGATTTGTAAACATTTTCACGTTGTTTGTTTTTGGCCTCTTATTTAAATCACTTGTGTTTTTATACTTTTTTTTTATACACACATGCGATTTTTTTTTGTTTCTTTTTATACAAACCTATTTATGCCTTTTCTCTACACGCATCTTTTTCTGTTTTTAATACACAGACATTTTTATGTATTTTTTTGCGATCTTATTATTCTTCGGGGGATTCTAAATGTGTTTTTTTGTGTATCTATTATACACACTTTTTTTGTGTTTTTATGCTATGCTACGCCTATTATCATGCTATTTATACACACCTGTTTTTTATGTTTTTTTTCATACACTACTACTTTTTGTGTTTTTTTTGTAGACACCCATTTTGATATGCTTTTTAGAAGCATCTTCATGTTTTTTATGCACACTTTTTTAGTGCTTTTTTATACACACGTGTTTGTGTGTTTTTTGTATGCACATCTATTTTTTTTCTTTTTTATAGACCCCTATTTGCTTTTTTTATACACATTTATTTTTTATGTTTGTTTTTCTATACCCACCTATTTTTTGTGTTTTTTTTTTAAATACCTATTTTTTTATACACATCTGTTTATATTTTTTAGGCATCTATGTTTTTAATACACACATGCATTTTTGTTTTTCTTACACAAACCTATTTTTTGGTGTGTTCTTTTTTTTTTTTTTAAACAAAGTGATTTTTTTATACACGCCTATTTTTATGGGGAGGAGGGGTAATGCATACCCATCGTGCTATTTTATACATATCTGTTTTTGTTTTTTTTCATACACGTCTATTTTCTATGTCTTTTATTGACACCTTCTATTATAAGCTTTTTGAGATTTTAATATACACATGCATCTTCATGGGTTTTCTATGCACACCTATATTTTTGGTGCATTTTTATACACACACCTATTTTTTATTTTATTTTATTTTATTTTTTTTACACACACCTATGTTTTTTAGTTTTTTTTTTTCATACATACGGTACCTATTTTTTTGTGGGGTTTCATATAGACATCTACGTAATTTTTAATGCACCCGTTTTTTGTTTTGTATTTTTTTTTATACATGGATGCTCTTTGTGTTTTTAATATACATATGCATTTTCGTTTTTCTTATACACACCTATTTTTTAGTG
Source organism: Ranitomeya variabilis (assembly GCF_051348905.1). Classification (NCBI taxonomy): domain Eukaryota; kingdom Metazoa; phylum Chordata; class Amphibia; order Anura; family Dendrobatidae; genus Ranitomeya; species Ranitomeya variabilis. The sequence continues at coordinate 22,629,266 of NC_135238.1, forward strand.
GTTTTTATACAAATTTTACAGACTTTTTTTATACACGTATGCTTTTTGTGTTTTTAATGTACATGTGCATTTTTATGTTTTTTTTTACACATATGAAAGTTCTTTAAAAAAACAACAACCTAACATTGCTGCTATCTGCACGCGGTTATCGATAGCTGCAGGGGCTCTCTAGTGCCGCTCATTATTATTATTATTATTATTATTATTATTTATTTATATAGCACCATTAATTCCATGGTGCTGTACATGAGAAGGGGTAACATCAAAATACAAATATCACTTACAGTAAACAAAACTAACAATGACAGACTGATACAGAGGGGCGAGGACCCTGCCCTTGCGGGCTTACATTCTACAGGATTATGGGGAAGGAGACAGTAGGTCGAGGGTTGCAGTAGCTCCAATGGTGTTGAGGTGGCCGTGTGGTCTTTACAGGCTGTAAGCTTCTTTGAAGAGGTGGGTTTTCAGGTTCCGTTTGAAGGATCCAAATGTGGTAGATAACCGGATGTGTTGGGGCACTGAATTCCAGAGGATGGGGGATATTCGGGAGAAGTCTTGGAGGCAATTGGATGAGGAACGAATAAGTGTGGAGGAGAGAGGGAGGTCTTGGGAGGACCGGAGATTACATGAGGGAAGATATTGAGAGATTAGTGTGGAAATATACGGAGGAGAAAGATTATGGATGGCTTTGTAGGTCAGTGTTAGTAGTTTAAACTGGATATGCTGAGAAATTGGGAGCCAGTGAAGGGATTTGCAAAGAGGGGAAGCAGGAGTGTAGCGAGGAGAGAGATTAATTAGTCGGGCAGCAGAGTTAAGGACGGACTGGTGGGGTGCGAGAGTGTTAGAAGGTAGGCCACAGAGGAGTATGTTGCAGTAGTCGAGGCGGGAGATGATTAGGGCATGCACGAGCATTTTGGTAGAGTGTGGGTTGAGGAAAGGACGGATTCTGGAAATATTTTTGAGCTGGAGGCGACAGGAGGTGGCGAGAGCTTGGATGTGCGGTTTGAAGGACAGGGCAGAATCAAGGGTTACTCCGAGGCAGCGGATTTTGGGGACAGGGGAAAGTGTGATTTCATTTATTTTGATAGATAGATCAGGTAGGGAAGATATGCGAGATGGAGGAAAGATAATTAGTTCAGATTTGTCCACATTGAGCTTGAGGAAGCGAGAGGAGAAGAAGGAGGATATGGGTGATAGACACCCTGGGATTCTGGAGATCAGAGAGGTGACATCTGGGCCAGAGAGGTAGATCTGAGTGTCATCGGCATATAGATGGTACTGGAAGCCATAGGACCTTATGAGTTGTCCCAGGCCGAGTGTATAGATTGAGAAGAGTAAGGGTCCTAGGACAGAGCCTTGAGGGACACCAACAGAGAGGGGGCGAGATGAAGAGGTAGTATGGGAGTAGGAAACGCTAAATGTGCGGTTGGCAAGGTATGAGGAGATCCAAGATAGGGCAATGTCTTTGACCCCAAAGGAAGAGAGGATCTGTAGTAGGAGGCAGTGGTCAACTGTGTCGAAGGCAGAGGACAGGTCTAGGAGGAGGAGTATAGAGAATTGTCTGTTAGCTTTGGCTGTAAATAAGTCGTTAGTAATTTTGGTTAGGGCAGTCTCAGTGGAATGGTGGGGACGGAAGCCAGATTGTAGGTTGTCGAAGAGAGAGTTAGATGCAAAGTGAGAGGAAAGTTCAGCATGGACGTGCTGCTCAAGGAGTTTGGATGCAAATGGGAGCAATGATATGGGGCGATAGCTGGACATAGCGCTTGGGTCAAGGGATGGCTTTTTGAGGATAGGTGTGATTGTGGCATGTTTGAAGGCAGAGGGGAAGGTACCAGAAGTTAGTGAAAGGTTGAAGAGATGGGTTAGGGATGGGATTAGTGTGGTGGTGAGGTTGGGGAGGAGGTGGGATGGGATGGGGTCAAGTGCACAAGTGGTGAGGTGTGATTTGGAGAGAAGATGAGCAAGCTCCTCTTCAGAGATTTTGGAGAGTGAAGTTATGGGGTTTGGGCATTGGTCTCTCACAGAAAGGGGTTGTGGTGGTTGGACAACAAAGATTTGCCTAGTTTGGTCTATCTTATTTTTGAAGTGCGTGGCAAAGTCCTCGGCAACGATTAGGGAACTCGGAGGGGGCAGTGGTGGGCGGAGGAGGGAGTTAAAAGTGTTGAACAACTGTTTGGGGTTGTGGGATAAGGAAGATACAAGGGCTGTGAAGTAGGCCTGTTTAGCAGAGGTGAGAGCTGATTTGAATGCGAGTGTTGCTTGTTTGAGTGCAGTGAAATCATCTTGTGAATGCGTTTTCTTCCAACGTCGTTCTGCAAATCTCGATACTTGCCGAAGCTTTTTAGTGATGCTATTGTGCCAGGGTTGTCTATTGGTTCGTCGCGCTCTGCTATGCATGACAGGGGCAACCGTGTCAATAGCTGATGCAAGAGTGGCATTATGGAAAGCAGTGGCAGTGTCTGTGTCGTGGAGTGAGGATATAGAGGACAGTGGTAGGATAGAGTCAGAGAGTGTGTGGGTGTCTAGGTGTGCGAGGTTCCTGCGTGGGTGTGCATGGTGCTGGACGTGGGTGACAGGTGAAGAGGACAGGGATGAGAAAGTGAGTAGATGATGGTCAGATAGAGGGAGAGGGGAGGTAGTGAAGTTAGATAGGGAGCATAAACGGGTGAAGACCAGGTCTAATGTTTGTCCGTCTGTGTGGGTGGCTGAGGAGGACCACTGAGTAAGTCCAAAGGATGAAGTAAGGGACAGGAGTTTGGAGGCTGCTGACTGGTGGGTGTCAATGGGATATTAAAGTCACCCATGATGATGGTGGGAATGTCAGGGAGAAAGTGAAGGAGCCAGGTGGAGAATTGGTCAATAAAGGCAGTGGTCGGGCCTGGAGGTCTGTATATGATGGCCATTTGGAGGTTGTAGGGGGAGTAGATGCGGACAGAGTGGACTTCAAAAGAGGGGAGGATAAGGGAGGGTAGAGGTGGGATTGGGTTAAAGGTACAGTTGGAAGAAAGGAGGAGACCCACTCCTCCACCATGTTTGTTGCCAGGGCGAGGAGTGTGGGTGAAGTGGAGGCCACCGTAACATAGTGCAGCAGGGGAGGCTGTGTCAGAGGGTGTCAGCCATGTTTCGGTGATGCCCAGAAAGAAAAGATTTCGAGAGGTAAAGAGGTCGTGAATCACGTGGAGTTTATTGCAGATGGAGCGGGCATTCCATAGTGATCCAGAGAGAGGGTGCAGGGGGGTGGGCGTCATGGGCACGGATTTGAGGTGAGCAAGATTTCGGGTGTTTATATTGGGTTGGGAGCGATAGGAGGGGGTAGTAATGGGAGGTATGAGCTGTGGGGGTCCAGGATTAGGAGATATGTCTCCAGCAGTGAGGAGAAGCAGAGAGAGACAGAGCAGGTGGGAGAAGGAGAGTGGGCGGCTTGCTTTGTGTGTTATTAGGAGAGATCTGAGGTTGAGGAGCAGGTCAGCACAGGAGGTCAGGTGGGGAGGCAGGAGGGAAGGAGAGATTATTACTTGGTTAGGGGGTGATGGAGTTTGAGGATAGCGAAGGAGAGTGAGGAGTAAGGCCATGTGCACACGTTAAGTATTTTTCGCGTTTTTTTCGCTATAAAAACGTGATAAAAACGCGAAAAAAACGCTTACATATGCCTCCTATTATTTTAAGTGTATTCCGCATTTTTTGTGCAAATGTAGCCTTTTTTTCCGCGAAAAAATCGCATCGAAAAGCAACATGTTCATTAAAATGCGGAATTGCAGGGGATTCCGCACACCTAGGGGTCCATTGATCTGCTTACTTCCCGCACGAGGCTGTGCACACCATGCGGGAAGTAAGCAGATTATGTGCGGTTGGTACCCAGGGTGGAGGAGAGGAGACTCTCCTCCACGGACTGGGCACCATATAAGTGGTCAAAAAATAAGAATTAAAATAAAAAATAGTCCTATACTCACCCTCGATGTCTTCCCGCCTCCACTGCATGCTGTCGCTTCGGTTCCTGTAGCTGGTGTGCGGTGAAAGACCTGCCGATGATGTCACTGTCCTGTGATTGGTCGTGAGCGGTCATGTGACCGCTCACGTGACCGTGACGTCACGGAAGGTCCTGTGCGCACACACCAGCTATAGGAAGAGGAACGGACGCCGCTGAGGAGATGTCTGGGTGAGTATAAGCATTTTTTTATTTTTTTTATTATTTTTAAACATTCTATCTTTTACTATAGATGCTGCAAAAGCAGCATCTATAGTAAAAAGTTGGTCACACTTGTCAAACACTATGTTTGACAAGTGTGACCAACCTGTCAGTCAGTTTTCCAAGCGATGCTACAGATCGCTTGGAAAACTTTAGCATTCTGCAAGCTAATTACGCTTGCAGAATGCTAAAAAAACGCGAAAAAAACGGAAAAAAAAAGCAAAAAAAAAATGCGGATTTCTTGCAGAAAATTTCCGGTTTTCTTCAGGAAATTTCTGCAAGAAATCCTGAACGTGTGCACATGGCCTAATGGAGCCAAAACTGTTAGAGCGTATGTCAGCATGATGAGAATAAGTATGGCGGAAAGGGAATGAAATTTAGTACAGTTATTAACAGTGGTTAGTCTTACCTTCTGTTCACTTCTGGCATATTTCTGCTATAATATTTGTTATTATCCTTTTAGCGACATCCTTATAGAGACAGACCAAGGTCCAGACAGGCCTGTGACTCTGAATTTAGAACAGGCTAAGGGAACATGAAATAGGCCAGGTGTGATCAGGAGGCAGGGGCAGCAGGAAGACTGGTCACAGACACAGGAGGGGATTAATTAGAAGTCAGAGGGGAAAATGCAAGGGGAAATAGATCCAAATGGAAAGATAAAGCCAAACTGTGTATTGGCATCAAGGAATTAAAATGAGAAAACATGCAGGGGAAGGGGAAAAAAACAAAAAAAACAGAAAAAACAGTCATAGCAGCCAGCGGACATACCAGGAAGAAATTGCAGCTCATGATATGTTACACACAAATGCAGACCATCACCATCACTTGTAGGGGTTGTAGGGGTCCTTTGCGTAGGGGTCCTTTGCGTAGGGGACCTTTGTGTAGGGGTCCTTTGCGTAGGGGCACTTTGTGTAGGGGACCTTTGCGTTGGGGTCCTTTGCGTAGGGGACCTTTGTGTAGGGGTCCTTTGCGTAGGGGACCTTTGCGTAGGGGTCCTTTGCGTAGGGGCACTTTGTGTAGGGGACCTTTGCGTAGGGGTCCTTTGCGTAGGGGCACTTTGTGTAGGGGACCTTTGCGTTGGGGTCCTTTGCGTAGGGGACCTTTGTGTAGGGGTCCTTTGCGTAGGGGACCTTTGCGCAGAGGTCCTTTGCGTAGGGGACCTTTGCGTAGGGGTCCTTTGCGTAGGGGCACTTTGTGTAGGGGACCTTTGCGTTGGGGTCCTTTGCGTAGGGGACCTTTGTGTAGGGGTCCTTTGCGTAGGGGACCTTTGCGCAGAGGTCCTTTGCGTAGGGGCACTTTGTGTAGGGGACCTTTGCGTTGGGGTCCTTTGCGTAGGGGACCTTTGTGTAGGGGTCCTTTGCGTAGGGGTCCTTTGCGTAGGGGACCTTTGCGTAGGGGTCCTTTGCGTAGGGGCACTTTGTGTAGGGGACCTTTGCGTTGGGGTCCTTTGCGTAGGGGACCTTTGTGTAGGGGTCCTTTGCGTAGGGGACCTTTGCGCAGAGGTCCTTTGCGTAAGGGACCTTTGCGTAGGGGTCCTTTGCGTAGGGGTCCTTTGCGTAGGGGTCCTTTGCGTAGGGGTCCTTTGCGTAGGGGCACTTTGCGTAGGGGTCCTTTGCGTAGGGGTCCTTTGCGTAGGGGTCCTTTGCGTAGGGGTCCTTTGCGTAAGGGACCTTTGCGTAGGGGTCCTTTGCGTAGGGGTCCTTTGTGTAGGGGACTTTTGCGTAGGGGTCCTTTGCATAGGGGACCTTTGTGTATGGGGGCAAGAATCAAATGTGACTGCTGCATCTCCCATAGCTCATGCTCGCCAACTCTCCTGTGACATCTGGGACGCTCCAGAAAAAAAAGGTGAGACCCCCTGAAAACCCAGACAGCTTGACCAATCTTCTGGGCTCTGCTGAAGCCTCTTAGAATCCAACGTTCCTGCAAATAACACATTTAGGGGATCTGTGAGTGGGCGTGAAAATGGTCAGGGGTTATACAAATATTTTCCCAGAGTTTAATTTCTCTTTTTTTTTTTAAGTATGTCATACCTATGTAATGCCTTGAAGGAATGGCATGTCAGGCACTAGTGTAATACTTAATTTTGCCTGTGGGGGAGCTGCAGGGAATTTGAACACTTGCAGCAGAGGAGACAAAGGCATGGCCTGCAAAGAGTACATTCAGGGAGCTGATAGGGGTATGGCCACATTGATTTTAATAGGCATTATGTAATTCTTTATTTCGCCTGTGGGGGAGCTGCTGGGAAGTTGAACACTTGCTGCTGCAAACGCACTGTAAAAACGACAGAATCCCTTTAATTATTCTAAATCAGAATCCTATGCAGATCATAATTTACCCCTACGCCTGGGGGGGGGGGGGGGCCGAGAGGCAAGAAATGCCCAAAATGCCCAAGACAGAGAGATAATTAGCCGGCGAGCGTGCCGGTGGTTACCGCCGCTACTGCTGTGATGCTGATTAGAACATCACGGTGAATGTTAGTAAATTCTGAGCCGCGGTGGAGTAAAGTTGTACAGGGCAGTGAAGCAGAAAATCAGTATGGAGATTTCCCCTCTGCGCCTCCTGCCTGATACTGCAGAGTCAGTGGCAGGCGATGCAGAGCATTGTCGGGGAATTACGCTCCGCTGCCAAAGGGTACAGTGTTTTATGTAACGCAGCCAGGAGCCGCTGCCAACAGCCGTGTCATACCGATGTACTGTGCACGCGGCGTACAGCTCAGCACAATGTGCCTACATCCATGGCATTGCAGAAAACTGTCACGTCTGACTATGCCTGCAGGCCTGTTGAAATGGAAACTCCTGCTTATCTTGTCTATTCAGCACCATGTGTTTTATTTTGCTGCAGCGCCTCTGCAGGTGAAATGAAGCATTACAGTAGTTGAGTCCTCCAGACACTGATTGCATCTGCTCTCAGGTACAGCTACCTGATGGGATATTCCGATCTAGCACCCCCCCCATTCAGAATCTAACAATAGGGTATCTCCACCTGACACTACCCCTTTAAGAATAGTTTAAGGGAGCAGTTATACCATTCTGATCTTCACATCAATATATTTATTACTCATAAAGATACCCCCCATTAAATCATATATTATACCCCACTCACTACCAAATCTGTATTCATAACTCAGTTTTAAAGGGGTTGGACCCCCCATAATTAATCCTACAGTGGGGGTCCAACTTTTGGGATTGGCGGTGGTCCAGCAAATAGGACCTTAATTCCATTCAATAAGAGGACTCCAGAGTCCCATTCTTGGGAGTAGTTGGGACCCCCGAGTGATCAGCAATGATTGGACCCCCAGTGGTCAGTAACAGTTGGACCCCCAGTGATCGCAAATTTGAGAAAGCCCCTTCGAAGAACCTAAAGGCTGTAAGGTGTGTCGCTTTGATACATGTGAAAGCCCATTCTCTAGAGAGCCCTATAGCAGCTGCCTAGTTTGCCTCTAAGGTAGGTACAACTTTGCTATGAATGTGGTGGTGGGGTACAGAATGTCACATATCACCGCGGCCCCCCTATTCGTGACCACCCTGATCAGATCATGCTCACCGTCACATTTGAGATCTGAAGAGTTCCTGTTACAACCATCTCAGAAGGAAATCTGTAAAGCATTAAACAAGGCATCGCTGATCGCTAAAAATCTACCTGCGGATGGTATATTGTAAGTTATATAAAAAGAACAAAAATTGATAATATAAAAGTGTTTGCAATAAGCATAAAAGCAAGTGGAATTGCTGCCTGTCAGCACTTGCATATGCTAATCAGGTAATTAGCATTCTGGCAGACGCAAAGACAGTGACTTATGTGCCACATTCAGAGACGTTCTGCAATTAGCTGGCCAGATGTGCATGCCTTAATCAAAAGCAGCTCATGAAGACAGAAGCCACTAGGTGGCGATCTCATGAAACGCCAGAAATCCATATGCTGTGATAATCCTGCACTGCAGTCACACCGCGAGCAAATGTGACAGTCTGTGATACTAAAGAGCAACGACAGGAGAGTGCAGGATAATGCTGGATATAACCCAAGATCAGTAATGTAATGTGTGTACACAGTGTCTGCACCAGCAGAATAGTGAGTGCAGCTCTGGGGTATAATACAGGATGTAACTCAGGATCAGTAATGTAATGTATGTACACAGTGACTGCACCAGCAGAATAGTGAGTGCAGCTCTGGGGTATAATACAGGATGTAACTCAGGATCAGTAATGTAATGTGTGTACACAGTGACTGCACCAGCAGAATAGTGAGCGCAGCTCTGGAGTATAATACAGGATGTAACTCAGGATCAGTAATGTAATGTGTGTACACAGTGTCTGCACCAGCAGAATAGTGAGTGCAGCTCTGGAGTATAATACAGGATGTAACTCAGGATCAGTAATGTAATGTGTGTACACAGTGTCTGCACCAGCAGAATAGTGAGTGCAGCTCTGGGGTATAATACAGGATGTAACTCAGGATCAGTAATGTAATGTATGTACACAGTGACTGCACCAGCAGAATAGTGAGTGCAGCTCTGGGGTATAATACAGGATGTAACTCAGGATCAGTAATGTAATGTATGTACACAGTGACTGCACCAGCAGAATAGTGAGTGCAGCTCTGGGGTATAATACAGGATGTAACTCAGGATCAGTAATGTAATGTATGTACACAGGGACTGCACCAGCAGAATAGTGAGCGCAGCTCTGGGGTATAATACAGGAGGTAACTCAGGATCAGTAATGTATTTACACAGTGACTGCACCAGCAGAATAGTGGGTGCAGCTCTGCTCAGCTGCTACTCACTGTGCTGATTGTGGGTGCGGTCGCTGCTGAGCCTGCTGTGTGCTCCTGAGCTCCTGGGAACCACCACCTCTCCGCCCGGGGACCTGCTCTCTCTCTTGCCCAGGGAGTGAGTGGGTTTTCCTGGGATGAATGAAGGGGCCAAGTCCCAGGCTTCTGCTTCCCGGACCAGGCTGGCGGGGGGCAGAAGGAACCAGCAACCAGCCTGCACATCAGAGGATTCGGAGGTGAGACGCTCCACCAGGAGTCGCAGCAATGTGGCTCCTACTCCCCCCAGGTCTGCAGAGACCCAGAGAAGCCGCAAGGCTTCTATGGAGGAGAAGCCTGCTAGCGTGCAGGATGACGGCCCTTCCGGAGGAAAGCTGAGTGCTCACGGAGGTGAGGCTGACCTCACTGAGGAGGGTTGGGCGCTGCAGAGACCCCGGGAGTCTGTGTCCACCTATGCCTCCCGGGTCATGAGCCACCTCCGTGAGTATGAAGAAGCAAGCAAGAGATTGAGAAGGCTCCGGGAGGAGCTGCGCTGCACAAGCGCAAAAGCTGCAGGCGCCTCCAGACCCAGGAAGACGCAATTCCAGGCGGAGGTAAAGAGGCTGAAGCTTGAAATTAATGACCTGGAGGTAAGAAAAGCCTTTATCCAAGAAAAAAGTGGACCATTTAAAGAAAAATTGCAAAATGAAGACCGATTCACAGAAATGGCTGATAACAGAGAGCAAAGGCAGATAGGGCTGCAGCCTGGGAGCCAGGTAGATGATGATGATGATGATGATGATGATGATGATGAGAAGAAGGAGGATGACCAGCAGAAAGCCCCACCTGGCAGCCTGCTTAGTCACTCACAGGCCACGTGCAGCGAGCTCCCTGCTGGACAGGCGACAATGACATCTCGTCGCAGTTCTGCTGGCTCTGGGGAGGACAGTGACATCGGCCAGGGAGGGGCACTAATGGCAGAGATCAAGCTCCTGGAGTCCCCAGTGTGCCTTCAGAACTTCCATCTTGGTGATGATTTGCCAGAGGAGGCACCTGGGGGCCAGAAAAAAAAGGTGAAGAAGATCAAACCTAAGCTGCAGGAAGCGGTAAGCTATGTGTATGCCCCCCTCCCTGTACCCCCTGAGTCGGCTGCAGGGTCAGCTCGCTGTATAAGCCCCGTTGCCCAGCCCAGCCCGGGTTCTGCTGTGGATCCGGTGCAAAGGCGCGGGGAGACTACAAAGCAATGTAGTGAGGCGCAGAGCTCCGTCTCAGCTTGTAGTAGCGGGGACGTAGCAGCAGGTGCATCAGCCGAGAGGCTGGACAGTGAGGGCGGCCCGGCGGCGGGCGAAAAATCAGGCCACGATACTGTGGTGCGCTCCCCAGTGGGAGGGGGGAGCAGCCTGGTGTCAGGGGCAGCTCCGGTAGCCTCGGTGCCCCTGAATGCTGTTGCCGCTGATCACTTAGTTGAGAAGCGGCGGCAGTGTGAGGGGGTTACCGGGGCTGGGCGTTCCGGTTCTCCCACCAAAGTCCTGTTCTGTGTTGGCGCCGCTGGTCAACAAGATCCTGATGCTAAGGATCAGCGGTGCCTCACAGCAGCTAAAGATCAACGGCGCCTGGTAGCAACCATGAAGCAGCGGAAAATATCAACTGATGATGCGGAGGGCACACATAAAACCAGGGGTGAGGTCACCTCCAGTTCTGTGGAGGAGACTCAGCCCCTTGTGCCTGATGATGCGGAGGCCAAAATGTCACCCCCTGTTGTCACTGGTCCAGCAGGAGTGAATGTGGTGGTGGGTATGGATGAGGAAAACTCTTTGTCTAGTGGTGTGGTTGCTGGTTTGGTGGAGGGTGAGGAGGTTATGGAGGTGGGTAATGGTGATGCTGTTGGTGTGGATGTGGTCACTGGTCCGGTTGCCCCCCCCAGTGGTGGCAGCACCTGTCAGGAGTTATGCCGCTGTCACCTCCGGGGGAAATAGGGCGTCCTCCTCGTCTCTGGGCTCTGGGGACGGCATGTTGCAACGGCGTCTCCTGGAGGCTCTAAAGAAGGGAGAGAGATCACTAATGGTAGAGGGTCGAGAGGTTGATCTATCCTTCTGGATAGAGAGGCATGGCCTCGGGGCCTTCCGAGAGCAAAGAGGGGGGGATACAGTGTGGTCCCTCCCAACAGCCGGGCCGGGTAGTGTGCGTAGGAATGTGGTCCGTCTTCGGTGGAGGGGCAGTGATGCATGTCCTCCAAGGTCGAAGGTTGTGGAGCTCCTGCTGAGGATGGGCTTCAAGGCGATTGACATCTACGCCTTGATACATCCCTATTCCACACCTGAGTTTGATGTCAGCTTTGTTCGGCCGGAGGGGCTTGAACTTTTCTGGTCGAACTATGAGTTGGCAAAAAATGAGCCCGGCTGGCGAGACTTTGCCGTTCAGGCGGTGTCTCGCCAAAATCAAGTCAAGAAAGTGACCGTGATGACATGTAACGAGTCGCTTTCTTGTTATGACATCATGACGTGGCTTGGCCGGTATGGAGAGGTAGTGGAGATGCCAAAGAAAAACCGTGACGAGTTTGGTATCTGGTCAGGGGCCTGGACGTTTATGGTAAAACTTAAGCGTTCAGGTGGTACGGTTGCCCACATACCATCATCTGCATTCCTGGGTAGGGATCGTATCCTGGTCTTCTACCAGGGGCAACCGAAGCTCTGTCACAAGTGCGGCGACCCCACACACTTCAGCGCAAACTGCACTGTGCAGAAGTGTGCATTGTGTGGGGATGTCGGGCATCTTGCTGCATCTTGTGTGGAGATTAGGTGCCACCTGTGTGGTGAGTTAGGTCACCCATTCAGCCGTTGTCCTCGCTCCTTCGCTAACGCAGTCGTGACCCCGGTGGGAGAAAGCCGTGAGGCTGATTCTGCTGGGGAAGGGACTAGCAAGGGTGAGGGAGCTGAGGGGCCAAGGAAGAAAAGCAATAAAAAGACGCCTGCCCAGCTAAGGCGTCTAGACAAGCGCAGACAGGATAGGGAGCTGGGCGAGCCTTGGGCTACTGGGGCGGCCCCTGTCCTGGATGCCAGTCTTGCTGCTGAGGCCCCAAGGGATGATGAGTTGGATGAGGAGGTCAGGAGGATCCACAGGGAGGAGAGTGCCACTGCCTCAGAGTCCTCCCATTATGAAAGTATGGATGAGGATAATAGGCAGTGGCTAGAGGACAAGCGTAAGCTCGGCACCAAAAAGAAGAGAAAGAAGGGAGAAAAAAAATCTTCTCTCACTCTGACCAAGGTACCTAAGGAAGGAAAAACCGACTCCCCTCTGGTTGGTCTTTCTAACCGGTTCCAAGCCCTTGAAAACATCTCTTCCTCTGAGGAGGAAGCTGAGGTTCTGGCTTCGGCGGGGCTCACAGGGGGCGCCGAGTCTCCTCCTTCTGGGAACGTAAGATCTTTGGAGGGAGGGACTGGCCCAGAGTCCGGAGACGAGGACGAAAAAAATAAAAAACGCGTGGAAATGGATACCTCCATGTCATTAAAGAGGGGGAAGGATTCCTCCTCTGAGGCAGAGGATAAGGGTAGTGGGAAAAAGAAAGCCATCTAACTCAATCACCAATGATGGCGGAACCCACTCCGTTGACGCTGGCGTCCATTAATGTCGCCAGCATAAAGTCAAATACAGCTAGATTTGCGGCCTTTGATTTTCTCAGCCGGGTTGAAGCTGACATTTTCTTTTTGCAAGAGACCAGGCTGCCAAACATGGCAGATGTGTTTAAAGCTAAGAGGGAGTGGAGACTCGGGCCCTCCTATTGGTCTCTTGCGGCCGAGCCGTATAGCGGAGTGGCGGTCCTTTTTACCGCACCGGTGGAATGGCGACGGGTTATTAAGTTAGAAATGGGGAGGTGCCTGATCTTAGATGTCCTCATGAAGGGACAAGAGCTCCGGCTCATTAACATCTATGGTCCCCAATCTAAGTGGGACCGGAAGTGTCTCTTTATGAGGATCAAGCCCTACCTTTTTACAAGTCGGCAGGTTGTCTTTGGAGGGGACTTCAATGCTGTCACGAGGCCCCGAGATAGAGGAGGTTCCAGAGACAAGCTGACTTATGATAGCGTCGCCCTTAATAGTATAGCTAGTGAGGCTCGCCTGGTGGATGTCCACATTCGTCACACCCCAGGCCACGAGGGGTTCACCTATCATAGAGGTAACTGTAGGTCCAGAATAGATAGGTTTTACTTAAAGGAGGAAGCTGTCTCTTCAGCAGTGTCTGTTGTTGAGGTGGAGTTCTCCGACCACTGTTTAATTTTGTTTTCTCTGAATGTTACAGAGACCCTCCGGGTGGGAAGAGGCTTTTGGAGGCTCAATTCGTCTCTCTTGGAAGAAGCGGAGATAAGACAGTCCTTTGAGGATTTTCTTCAGAGCCAGGTACCCTTACTGGATCTTTGTAGTAGTAGGTCAGAGTGGTGGGAGATGTTCAAGGAAAGGGTGGCGAGATTCTTCCGCCAGCTCTCGGGCCTCAGGAGTCTGAGCAGGTACCGCCTGTATCAGGGTCTGAGGAGGAAACTCGAACATCTTGTCTCAACTGGAGGTAGCCGCGAGGAGATCTCCAGAGTGAAATCTTTGCTTATGAGGTGTCAGTACGATAGACACGCATCTTTGGTTTTTGAGAGGGATTACGGGAAGTACCGCTCGCCCGACCCTTACAGAAACTGCAAGATGTCAGTGAATAGTAAAGTGGTTACAGGACTGGTCGACACTGCGGGGTCCCTGAGGCGATCCAGATCAGGGATCCTGGAGGTTGTCAGATCCTTCTACTCGCACCTCTTGGGGAAGAGGGATCTTGATTGGGATGAGATGTCGGCTTTCCTGGCAGAAGCTGTCCCCGAACCAGGGGTAAACCCCTCTCTTGACGTTTTGAGAGAAATGATCAGGGAAGAGGAAGTTCAGTTGGCGATTGAAGGGCTTGCCCAAAAAAAATCGCCTGGTCCAGATGGCTTAACATCTGAATTCTATAAGACCTTTAAGGACGTTTTGGTTCCCCTCTTGACTGAGGTATTCAATGAGTGTCTTTCCTCGGGCACTCTGCCGAAGTCAATGAGGAGGTCTGCTCTGATCATCTTGTCAAAGGGTAAGGACCCATCTTGCATTGAGAATTGGCGTCCCATAGCGCTTCTCAATGCAGACAGGAAGGTTCTGGCAAAGGTGCTGTTTAATCGGCTGGTGAAATTTGCACCCCGACTCCTTTCGGAGGTCCAGCATTGCTCTGTTCCAGGCCGCAGCACATTTAGTGCTGTGCTCAGTGTCCGAGAGGCAGTGGAGCAGGGTAGGGCTGGTCACTGGAAGAGGTACATGCTGTCACTGGACCAGGCAAAAGCATTTGATCGGGTTAATCACGAGTACCTCTGGTCCGTCCTTCTGAGATATGGCCTGCTGGGGGGGGTTTGTTGATTGGCTTAAGACCTTGTACAGTGGGGCAGAGAGTTTCCCGCTTGTGAACGGTTGGATTGGCAGCTCTTTTGAGGTTGGGTCCGGTGTTCGCCAGGGTTGTCCCTTGAGCCCGCTGCTGTACGTGTTTGCGATTGACCCTCTTGTTAGGAGGGTGGAGCGTGGACCGTTGGCCGGGATCGGGATGGACCAGGCAGCACCGGAGGCCACTCTGAGGGTGGTGGCGTATGCCGATGATGTCACCGTGTTTGTTTCCTCTCACGAGGAGGCAGGGTGGCTGATGTCAGAGGTAGATCGCTACTCGGAGGCATCCGGGTCCAAGATCAACCGGGATAAGTGTGAGAGTCTCTGGCTGGGAGGAGTAGATCCTGGTTTTGATCTCCCGGACACCCTTCCAGGACCCAAAATCTCTGCAAAAATCCTTGGCATTGAATTTGGCCAGGGGGATTACCCCAAACAAAATTGGGACAGCAGGCTAGAGATCGCCACTCAGAAGGTGAACCAATGGAAGGGTTGGTCTTTGACCCTAAGGGATAGGGTAAACCTGATCAAAACTTACCTGCTCCCTTTACTGATTTATCTGGGCAGTGTGTGCATCTTGCCGGAATCTCTCTGGACTCGGGTCTACAGTTTGCTCTTCCAACTGTTATGGGGGAATAGACTGAACCTGGTCAAGAGGGAGGTTACTTACCGTACGAGGAGACTAGGAGGGTTGGGTATGGTCAACCCTGTGGTATTCCTTGTGGATACCTTCATTAAGATCAATATTGCAAACCTCTAGAAAGAGAGGGCTCCTCCGTGGGTATTCTCCTGTAGGGGATGGTTTCAGCCTTTCTTCCAGGAATGGGAGGCAGGAGGGCAAGTGAAGGATCTTCGCACACCGCATGGACATCTTCCAGCTTACGCTACCTTGGTTCTGAAGGTAATTCGCCGGTGGGGTCTGGGAATGTGGGAGATCAGGACTCTGCCAAGGAAACTCCTTGACAATAGGGCTCTGTTGACCCATTTCCAGAGGCCTCTGGCGCTCAGGGACTGCCCAAGTCAGGATCTTGGGGTGGGTTTGCATCTTTTGAATTCTATCAGGATCCCCTCGAAGTTTTGGGACTTGGCTTGGCGCTGCTTCCATGGGAAACTGTGTGTGAGGGACAATCTGAAGTGTAGGAGCTCTGAGGACAGGAATTGTCCTCGGGAGCATTGTGGTACCTTGCTGGAAAGCATGGACCACTTCCTGCTTCATTGTCCCTTCAACACAGAGGTGTACAACAGGGTGGGCGCCTTTATTGGTTGGTCTCGGCTGGCCGGTCTCTCCTATGCGGAATGGGCCTATGGAGCATTCGGAGACCTGGGTGGTCGGGACCGTTGCACCTTATTTCTAGTTAGCGCAGTGGTTAGGTATCACACGTGGAACGCACGGTGCTTAGTATCGACGCAACGAAAAATCCTCCCAGTGGACGATGTGTTTAGGACCATACTCGGTGACCTGGTGAAGGTGCGCTCTCTGGAGTATGGGAGACTGGGCGCACGGAGGGCCGCGCTCCTCTGGAGGGGCCTTTCTTTTAGTGTGCCCTAGTCTGGTCATCTTCTTTCCTGGTGGTGGGCTGCTGCTGACACTGTAGATTTTTGATTTGTTTGATCATTATACAGTGATGTAGGGCTGCAGGCGCCGAACTTGGGCTTCGTGAGTTGTGATTATTGTGGTGTATGCTGCTGTATATATTGTATATATTGTATATGGGGATTAGATTTGGATGTAGGTGTTAGGTTGGGTGGTGGGAAAAGGGGGGAGGTGGGATTATCTTGTGGGACTATGGGACACTGGGTTCTTTGGGGGAAAACTGGCACTGCCTGATCTGGCCTATGGACGTTGGACATGGACTGAGGCATGAGAGGCAGGACCAGCTCTCAGGTCAGTGCGGGGGGTTGGGAATGGAGGACAGCTTAGTATTGTATATATTTGTTTAAATTTGTGGCTATTTTATTTAAAACTAAAAAAAAATAAATAAATAAATAAATAATAAAAAAAATAAAAAATAAAAAAAAGAGAAAAAAGTTTATGTATATACTTTTTGTTTGCAATTGTTTATTTTATTTCTTATTATTATTTTGTTTGGTGACCGGACCAGAAGGTCAAAGTAGTTATTCTGTATATACTATATAATATGTGTGAGAGGAGAGAATGAGCGGCTGGACCAGTGTTCAGTATACTGATTATTTTCTGGCTGATATTTCTGTTTTGTTTCTATTGTTATTGTTATGTTTTTCATTTTTATAATAAAAGATCTACAGGATGTAACTCAGGATCAGTAATGTAATGTATGTACACAGTTACTGCACCAGCAGAATAGTGAGTGCAGCTCTGGAGTATAGTACAGGATGTAACTCGGGATCAGTAATGTAATGTATGTACACAGTTACTGCACCAACAGAATAATGAGTGCAGCTCTGGAGTATAATACAGGAGGTAACTCAGGATCAGTAATGTAATGTATGTACACAGTTACTGCACCAGCAGAATAGTGAGTGCAGCTCTGGGGTATAATACAGAATGTAACTCAGGATCAGTAATGTAATGTATGTACACAGTGACTGCACCAGCAGAATAGTGAGTGCAGCTCTGGAGTATAATACAGGATGTAACTCAGGATCAGTAATGTAATGTATGTACACAGTGACTGCACCAGCAGAATAGTGAGTGCAGCTCTGGGGTATAATACAGGATGTAACTCAGGATCAGTAATGTAATGTATGTACATAGTGACTGCACCAGCAGAATAGTGAGTGCAGCTCTGGAGTATAATACAGGAGGTAACTCAGGATCAGTAATGTAATGTATGTACACAGTGACTGCACCAGCAGAATAGTGAGTGCAGCTCTGGAGTATAATACAGGATGTAACTCAGGATCAGTATTGTAATGTATGTACACAGTAATTGCACCAGCAGAATAGTGAGTGCAGCTCTGGAGTATAATACAGAATGTAACTCAGGATCAGTAATGTAATGTATGTACACAGTGACTGCACCAGCAGAATAGTGAGTGCAGCTCTGGAGTATAATACAGGAGGTAACTCAGGATCAGTAATGTAATGTATGTACACAGTGACTGCACCAGCAGAATAGTGAGTGCAGCTCTGGGGTATAATACAGGATGTAACTCAGGATCAGTAATGTAATGTATGTACACAGTGACTGCACCAGCAGAATAGTGAGTGCAGCTCTGGAGTATAATACAGGATGTAATTCAGGATCAGTAATGTAATGTATGTACACTGTGACTGCACCAGCAGAATAGTGAGTGCAGCTCTGGGGTATAATACAGGATGTAACTCAGGATCAGTAATGTAATGTATGTACACAGTGACTGCACCAGCAGAATAGTGAGTGCAGCTCTGGAGTATAATACAGGATGTAATTCAGGATCAGTAATGTAATGTATGTACACAGTGACTGCACCAGCAGAATAGTGAGTGCAGCTCTGGGGTATAATACAGGATGTAACTCAGGATCAGTAATGTAATGTATGTACACAGTGACTGCACCAGCAGAATAGTGAGTGCAGCTCTGGAGTATAATACAGGAGGTAACTCAGGATCAGTAATGTATGTACACAGTGACTGCACCAGCAGAATAGTGAGTGCAGCTCTGGAGTATAATACAGGAGGTAACTCAGGATCAGTAATGTAATGTGGCCACTTTCCTGCTGTATATGGTAATAGGTTTTTACTGAAATCTTGGTTTTCTAATCATGAAGCAGGAGGCACAGGATGAACAGCGGCCTCCTTACACCGTTCACCTTGAGCGGTGATACATTTATACTAATAGAAATGAGTAAATGAGTGAAATATATGTATATGTCGGGCTGGTGATCGGCGTCTGCCATGAGAATTTGCGGTTATTTTGTAGCAATCAAAATTGTTGATTAAAACAGATGTTAATATTAATGAACAGTGACAAATCCTTAATGCGGAGGCTGCAGCGCTGTCGGGCGCAGAGGCTCAGCAAACAGCGAATGTTCCTAGTGATGGGAGCGGTGCGAGTATCTGCAGGAATAGGAGGCGCGCTGTGATTATTTACATTCATCAGGGCCTCGACTTTGCTCTGAAAAACCCTTCAGGCCTCGTGAGATGAAGAATCTCATTCCCTCATAAAGCTTTCAGGAACTAATTATTTCTGTGCAGCGCGGTCCGTTATCCCCGGCCTCATTAACACCTCTTCTTCTGGAGCTGCGCTCTCATGCATTACTTTGCAAGTGTTGACAATCCAACTTGACTAAAAGTAAGAAAAAAATTCTGATGTCTTCTTCTATTCTTGGTTATTCTTAAAGCGGCACTATCAGAGTTATATAGAGTGAAATGTTATTATTGTGGATTTTTTTCCTATGATATGACATTTCCTTTATGTACACAGAATAAAATATAGTCCAGTTAGTTTAGTTTTACCGCAGGCTGTAAAGTGAGATGCTTTTCTACAGTGTGTAGACATGTAACGATGACATCTAGTGGCCAGTATGAAAACTGCAACTAGGTTAGCATCAAAAGAAAGCCTCATGAATGGATGCTGTCCCAAGGCTCCGCAGACCCCCCACGTCCCACTATGATATATAGACATGACACTGTACTGTAAAGATATGAGAGTTAGGGGTAAAGCAATGATTCTAGGGAACAATGTGATATCTGATGAAGAGTTGGAAGAAACAGAAGTTAAAATCCCTCAGGAGCCACTAGGGGTGATGTATTATGGCTTCAGAAAAAAAAAAGTGAAGTTGTAGAGAGACTCAGACATAATATCTCCATGTACATAGATCTTTGCTGTAGGTCGTAAAATGAGATGCTTTTCTGCAGTGAGTATAATGTAACAGAGACATCTAGTGGCCAACATGAAAATTACATTTTCTTTGGGTTATAGAGAAGAATTAAACATTAATATTGTAGATTTTTTTCCCCATTTTATTCTGTTTCTTTTATGGATACACTGCCATGAAAAAATAGAATAAAAGTTGGTCTGGCCCTAATAATAACAGTTTTACTGTAGGTTGTAAAAAAAGATGCTTTTATTATCATTTGCATACATGTAATGATGACATCTAGTGGCCAATATGAAAACTGCAAATTTAGTAATTTGGGTTATCAAAAGCCAAATAGTCATTTATAATGCATTCATATATTACTGTACTGCAAAGGTATGTGAGGTAGGGATAAGGCAATGCTACTACAGGTGATTAACAATAGGACGATATAGAATAATTAATGCCTCGGAGTGCAATACAAAGGTGTAGTTTGGCCTTATATAATGTTATGAATGAAGTAATAGGGCTCCAGACAAAATGGAACTTGTTTTCAGCCATAATATGCTCATGTACATAGAGCTTTGCTGTAGGTCGTAAAATGAGATGCTTTTTCTAAGATGTGTACCAGCGACATCTAGTGGCCAATATGAAAACTGCGCTGTATCCAAATTATATTTTCTTTCCAAATACTTACAATAAAAACATCTAAAGAACAAAATATCCAGAATAATATTAATCTTGAAAATAACATCAATACTGTCTCTTTAGATGCAAGTACTTGAATAGTTATCGCTGCCCACAGGCTTTTCTCACGTATTGTATTACTGGGACTATGATTTTTTTTTTAACGTTTTGTTCTCTGCGCTGTTATTCGTGTGAAAACACGTTTTGCGAAGGTAACGTGTGATTTTCTGCACTTGCTCTCCCCATGGACTCGCGCTTCTCATGGAAGAAGAGAATGGATTTGCCCTCAAGATGTTACGAGATCGTGCACTTGTTAAATAAGTGAAAAGCTCTCCTGGTCCGTATATCCCGGAGATGTCGATATTAATAACAGCAGCTCTAGGAAAAGCCGAGATATGGACGGGTCACACATGGAAAACAGTCAAAAAGCCTGCTGCATCTTCAAGATCTCTGTTTGCATTCAGTAAATGAAATAAAAAAAATGTCTGGCACTTTACTCACCCATCCGTGTCTTGAAAATTTACATTCACTCTTTTGGCGGATCCAAGGAGCTCTGTGACAAGGAAGGAGAAAGGAAATAATTGAGGACATGAAACAAGAGCTCATGCTGAACATGACAGGTACAAAACACATGTATTGTATTGAATTTGTTACCAGACAAGGCATGTAATAAATCATGTCCCGTGCAAGGAAGCACAACAGTTTTTTTTTTAAGTTGCAGTTCCAGGTATGGCCAGCAGTTGTGCTGGAGAGCTCCTTCAGCAGTAGGCAAAGGAAGTGTGATGACTTCTGTACATAGCCCACGAAATACCGCCATACACAGCCAAAGTAATACCGCCATACAGAGCCAAAGTAATACCGACATACACAGCCATACACAGCCAAAGTAATACCGTCATACACAGCCAAAGTAATACCGCCATACAGAGCCAAAGTAATACCGCCATACAGAGCCAAAGTAATACCGACATACACAGCCATACACAGCCAAAGTAATACCGTCATACACAGTCAAAGTAATACCGTCATACACAGCCAAAGTAATACCGCCACACACAGCCAAAGCAATACCGCCATAGACAGCCAAAGTAAAACCATCATACACAGCCAAACTAATACCGCCATACACAGTCAAAGTAATAGCATCATACACAGCCAAAGTAATACCACCACACGCAGCCAAAGTAAAACCATCATACACAGCCAAAGTAATACCGCCATACACAGTCAAAGTAACAAAATTATACACAGCCAAAGTAATACCGCCATGCACAACCAAAGTAATACCACCATACACAAAGTAATACCGCCATACACAAAGTAATACTGGGACAGCACGGTGGCGCAGTGGTTAGCACAGCAGCCTTGCAGCGCTGGAGTCCTGGGTTCAAGAGTTTGTATGTTCTCTCCGTGTTTGCGTGGGTTTCCTCCGTGTTCTCCGGTTTCCTCCCACATTCCAAAGACATACTGATAGGGAATTTAGATTGTGAGCCCGAATGGGGACAGCGACGATAATGTGTGCAACCTGTAAAGCGCTGCGGAATATGTTAGCGCTATATAAAAATAAAGATTATAATTATTATTATTATTAATACCATGCACAGCCAAAGTAATACCGCCATACACAGCCAAAGTAATACCGCCATACACAAAGTAATACCGCCATACACAGCCAAAGTAATACCGCTATACACAAATTAATACCACGACACACCCAGAGTAATACGCCATACACAGCCAAAGTAATACCGCCATACACAAAGTAATACTGCCATACACAGCCAAAGTAATACCGCTATACACAAATTAATACCACGACACACCCAGAGTAATACGCCATACACAGCCAGAGTAATACCGCCATACACAGCCAAAGCAATACCGCCATACACAGCCAAAGTAATATCTCCATACACAAAGTAATACCATGACACAGCCAGAGTAGTACCACCATACACAGCCAATGTAATACCGCCATACACAGACAAAATAATGCTACTACACAGCCAAAGTAATACTGTCATACACAGCCAAAGTATTACCGCTGTACACTGCCAAAGTAATACCGCCAAATACAGCCAAAATAATACCGCCATACACAGTCAAAATAATATAGTTATATACTGCCAAAGTAATATCTTCATACACAGCCAAAGTAATACGACCATACACAGCCAAAGTATTACCGCTATACACAGCAAAAGAACGGTAATACTGCCAAACACAGACAAAATAATACCGCCATACAGTCAAAATGCTACAGCCATAAACTGCCAAAGTAATACCATACACAACCAAAGTAATACCGCCATACACAGCCAAAATAATACTGCCATAGACAGCCAAAATAATACCGCCATACACAGCCAAAATAATGCCGCCATACACAGCCAAATACCACTACACACAGCTAAAGTAATACCACCATACACTGCCTGCATAAAACTGCCATACACCATTCATGTACTATTGCACACACAGTCCATACAATATCTACATATATAGCTAACATAATATTCACATATACTGTGACTGAATAGCCTATGTAATACTGACAAAGTCCTCCAAACACCCACATACACAGCTCCTGAAATTCCCACATAGACAAATGCAATACTGCCATATACTCTCCATGTAATATTAGCATACAATGTCCACATAATTGATATATACACAGCTTACGTAATGCTGACATATACTCTGATATAATACTGTCATACACAGCCTATGTAATATGTACACAGTCCACATTATACCCACATACACAGCATCTGTAAACTGACAAATAGACTGACATAAAACTGTAATAGACAGTCTATATAATACTCATTTCTGACATATAGTCCAACGTAATATTGCCATAGTACGGTAAGTAGAAGCGGCATACATAGTCCATTTAATCGACATACAAACAGCTTCTGCAATACTGACGTAATCCAATGACATACTGCAATAAACAGACCATTTCGCATTGTCATACACAGCCCATATAATACCCAGGTACATTGCTTATGTAATACCTATATATAGTGTGGCATTATACTGCCATACATAGTTTATGTAATACTGATACAATCCACATAGACAGCTGCTGTAATATCGACATAGCCAATGTATCCCTGCCATACACAATCCATGCAGTATCAGCATACACAGTCCACATTATACCCATATACACATCTGACATAATACCAACATAATACTGGCATACACAGCCTATGTAATACCGACAAATAATCCAATGTAATGCTGCAATGCACAGTCCATATAATACCTTTGTACACAGCCTTATATATTACTGACAAATTGTCTGACATACAACTGCCATACACAGCCTATGTAATACTGATACAATCCACATAATAAATACATACGAAGCTTCCATAATACCGACAAATCATCCAACGTCATGCTGCTATTCACAGTCCATGTGGTATCAGAATACACTGTCCACGTAATACCAACAAATCATGTTACATAATACTGCCATACACAGCCCATGTAGTACTGATACAATCCACATAATACGCACATACAGCTTACGTAATACCAGCACATAGTCCATCGTAATACTGCAATACACAGTCCACATAATACATACATACACAGCGAACTGAATATCGACATACACTCTGATGTGATGCTGCCATATACAGCCTATGTAACAGTGAAATATACAGCCCACACAATAATACCGCCATAGAAATAGTAAATCATCAACCAATTATACAGATCGGAACGGCAAAGTGAGATACACGTCTCTTACAACTAAGCTCCACTCTACTGAATCAGAAAGCAAAATGTCTGACACAGTCTGTACGCAGCCGACAAAGTAACGCATAGATGGTAGAAATAATACCGCTAACTCCTTCCATTTCATAAAATGTCTCCCTATTAGTCATGCCTACACAGGAACGTGACAGGTAATTCCTCTTTTCATCTCATGTTCACCTCACCGCCATATAGAGAGAGTGTGACGCACGCGGCACTTTCAGCACGTGCTGGGCCCACAGTTTAAGGGCCCGGTTACTAATGGATCACACCTGTAGAAACCTTCCATTTTTTCCTCACGATGCTCTGATCGCCTGATTAGCGGCGTGCTGCCTAAATATCTTCCTTTTATCGTCCTCACAGATTCAGAAACCCTTTGGTTAGTTTCACTGTTTGGTCCGCAAAATGTGGCTCTCCATTTTTTTCCAAACTACAGCTCCCAGCATGCCTCGTCCGGGAACTCTGAGGTAAAAAGTGATGATTTTGACAGGGAATTTGGGGTTAATAAAGGAGGGGACCTCTGTTTAGGGTTTGGTGATTGTAAAGAGCGTCTCCCTCACTGGAGGACCTGTCCTGCCCTGCATTACATAGAGAAGCCATTGATTTGTACAGCGCTGTGTAATACTTAATTTCACCACAGGTGTCACTGCAGGGAAACTGAACACTTACAGCCAGGTTTCCCCACTGTTGATCACTGCATGTCCATAGTTTAAAGTTGAGAGCCCATTGCAGAGGGCATTGGTGGCAGGCCTAATATTATAGGCTCAATATTAAAGGGGCACTTGTGGCTGGGGAATGGTAGGCAGTGGGCACACAATTTTGAGGGCCTCTGTAGTTTTGATAATGACATTATGTATGATCTGTGGAGCTCTGACCAATCCTAACAATTAGGGTATGTTCACACTGAGTCTTTTTTGCTGAGTTTTTTAGGCAGAACCTACAAGTTTTTGAGCAGTTTTGAGTTTTTGAGGAGGATTTGGAGAGTTTCCACTCAGTTTTGGCTCA
The DNA here is from genome assembly GCF_051348905.1 of Ranitomeya variabilis. NCBI lineage: Eukaryota > Metazoa > Chordata > Amphibia > Anura > Dendrobatidae > Ranitomeya > Ranitomeya variabilis. The sequence goes on from NC_135238.1 coordinate 22,653,857, forward strand.
GTGGGTATATGCACACGATGGCTGCTGTGTTCTTTGGTTTATAGATATTAATTATCTATCTGAGCACTTTTTAGATAAACGTTTCGCTTCGGATTATCGCACTTGCTCGGGTCGTCTTCTTCTCGTACATTTGACAGATCATTGTGCTTTGCCATGATAAGAAAAACAATCTATCCGGATGGCGGCGGCGGCGGTGGGTAATTATCCGTCCTCCCACCAGCTTCCACATGAGTCGGATTCCTTCTATTTTACTTGCAATTAACAAGGCAAATTAGTGCATTACTGTATCTGTCAGCTCCGGACACGTGACGCCAAGATCCACATAGAAAAACCGCACAAAACGGGGACAGCCATGATGGCGCAGGAAACAGTTTCCGCCATGCTGAGTGATAGCGTGAAGAAAACCTTGTAAAAAATGAGTGGAAAAATCAGAGTGATTCAGTGCCCTCATGTCAGTCATGGTGGAGTCCTCACAACAGACCCCTCAATACGTACCAGCTGTAGTGCCCCACAAGGACATGCACACATTGATTTTTTTCACAAGGATTTTGGTGCATATTCTGAGCCGAATTCTCCAGAAGAGCAAAATGAGACTGGGAAACTCATACTTCTTAAGAAACATCACTTCTTAAATATGTTCTGCACATATTCTGCCCCTAAAATTACACTAAATGGGGGCTAATCTGCATGAGGGTCTACAGATCTGCAATGTGCAAATCTGCTGGATTCTATTGCAAATATACAGCTAAAACACCAAGCTGTAGAGGCACCCATACAGTACCAGCCAGAGAGCCCCCTACACAGTACCAGCCAGAGAGCCCCCTACACAGTACCAGCCAGAGAGACCCCTACACAGTACCAGCCAGAGAGACCCCTACACAGTACCAGCCAGAGAGCCCCAACACAGTACCAGCCAGAGAGTCCTCTACACAGTACCAGCCAGAGAGACCCCTACACAGTACCAGCCAGAGAGCCCCCTACACAGTACCAGCCAGAGAGACCCCTACACAGTACCAGCCAGAGAGCCCCTACACAGTACCAGCCAGAGAGACCCCTACACAGTACCAGCCAGAGAGACCCCTACACAGTACCAGCCAGAGAGCCCCCTACACAGTACCAGCCAGAGAGACCCCTACACAGTACCAGCCAGAGAGACCCCTACACAGTACCAGCCAGAGAGCCCCCAACACAGTACCAGCCAGGGAGACCCCTACACAGTACCAGCCAGAGAGCCCCCAACATAGTACCAACCAGAGAGCCCCCAACACAGTACCAGCCAGGGAAACCCCTACACAGTACCAGCCAGACAGCCCCAAACACAGTACCAGCCAGAGAGCCCCCAACACAGTACCAGCCAGAGATCCCCTTACACAGTACCAGCCAGAGAGACCCCTACACAGTACCAGCCAGAGAGACCCCTACACAGTACCAGCCAGAGAGCCCCCTGCACAGTACCAGCCAGAGAGCCCCAAACACAGTACCAGCCAGAGAGACCCCTACACAGTACCAGCCAGAGAGCCCCCAACACAGTACCAGCCAGAGAGCCCCCTACACAGTACCAGCCAGAGAGCCCCAAACACAGTACCAGCCAGAGAGCCCCAAACACAGTACCAGCCAGATAGCCCCCTACACAGTACCAGCCAGAGAGACCCCTACACAGTACCAGCCAGAGAGCCCCCAACACAGTACCAGCCAGGGAGAACCCTACACAGTACCAGCCAGAGAGCCCCAACACAGTACCAGCCAGGGAGAACCCTACACAGTACCAGCCAGAGAGCCCCCAACACAGTACCAGCCAGGGAGAACCCTACACAGTACCAGCCAGAGAGCCCCAACACAGTACCAACCAGAGAGCCCCCAACACAGTACCAGCCAGGGAAACCCCTACACAGTACCAGCCAGAGAGACCCCTACACAGTACCAGCCAGAGAGCCCCCTACACAGTACCAGCCAGAAAGCCCCCAACACAGTACCAGCCAGGGAGACCACTACACAGTACCAGCCAGGGAGACCCTTAGACAGTACCAGCCAGAGAGCCCCAACACAGTACCAGCCAGAGACCCCTACACAGTACCAGCCAGAGAGCCCCCTACACAGTACCAGCCAGAGAGCCCCCAACACAGTACCAGCCAGAGAGACCCCTACACAGTACCAGCCAGAGAGACCCCTACACAGTACCAGCCAGAGAGCCCCCAACACAGTACCAGCCAGAGAGCTCCCTACACAGTACCAGCCAGAGAGACCCCTACACAGTACCAGCCAGAGATCCCCCAACACAGTACCAGCCAGAGAGACCCCTACACAGTACCAGCCAGAGAGACCCCTACACAGTACCAGCCAGAGAGCCCCCAACACAGTACCAGCCAGAGAGCTCCCTACACAGTACCAGCCAGAGAGACCCCTACACAGTACCAGCCAGAGATCCCCCAACACAGTACCAGCCAGAGAGACCCCTACACAGTACCAGCCAGAGAGACCCCTACACAGTACCAGCCAGAGAGCCCCCAACACAGTACCAGCCTGAGAGCCCCCTACACAGTACCAGCCAGAGAGACCCCTACACAATGCCAGCCAGAGAGCCCCCTACACAGTATCATACAGAGAGACCCCTACACAGTATCAGCCAGAGATACCCCTACACAGTACCTGAGTCGCTCGCCAGGGCCGTGGGTTACTCGGTACCGGGTCCGGTCGCACTTAAAGGGGATGTCACGATGGCTGCGATCCGGTCCGTGGCCCTGGGTCCTCAAGTAAAAATGGGGCGGAAATAGTCTTTAAAGGGAGTTTAATAAAGTCAGTGTTCGTGACGCCACCTGTGGTTCTCAGTCAGTAGGGACCGACACTGCTAAAAGGAGTCCTCTGGGGTGATGGAATGGCAGCTAGATGGTAACGCTTCCCACAGGTGAAGCCGGGTCCCCAGGGCTCCCGGTGTGCAGATGAAGGGATGGTGGATGCAGGCAAATAAATAGAGGACACAGGTTGTCACGTCTTTACCTGGTTTACTGTTGGTAGCAAGCCACAGTCCAGGGTATCGGCAACAGGTACGATGCGGTCCGGCAGCCTGGAGGCAAAGGTGACCCCCTCTCCCACGTGAGGTCCGTAAGCCTTCCTACTCGCGCTAGTATGCGAGGTCCCTGCGGCCTGTAGCTTGCTGGCAAAGTCCTCTCTCTCCTGTGCTGAGACAGTTACCCATATGGTGGGTGGCTTGAGCTGTTTTACAGGGTCTCTATCACGACCCAGGCTCTTCAGGTGCTGCTTCACCTGCAGGTGTGGTATGGGCAAATCACATACAGTTCTATGCCCTCCGGTTCTGCGGTGTGTCCTGGAGTACGACACCACCTCGGGCTCCCAGTGCCCGGTTTCTGCAGTTCGGCTCTGAGGGTGCCCAGCCACAGTTCCCCTCTGAGCCCCTTTCCTTCCTCTGTGCTCCTTTCTTCAGTTGCTCCACCACTTTCAACCCCTCGGGTTCTCCTTCTTTCCTGGAGCTGCAGCTCAGTCCTGGCTGCACGGCTCCACAGTCCACTCCTCACTCTTTAGTGTCTCTCACTAACTGCCTAACTCCTCCTCCAGACCAGGATATATCTATCTGAGGGAAGCTACCCTGAATCCGGGTTCAGAGCTCCCCCTTCTGACCTGGATTCAGAATGTGTTGAATGTGGGTGCTTTACCTGATAAAGAAAATCCCCCTTGCCTCCAAGCATGATATCACCCTTCCCTAAAGTAAGGCAACATCACTGTAACAACTGGTTACCTGGGGTGTTACATACCAGCCAGAGAGACCCCTACACAGTATCATACAAAGAGCCCCCTACACAGTACCGTACCAGCCAGAGAGACCCCTACATGGTACCAGCCAGAGAGACCCCTACACAGTATCATACAAAGAGCCCCCTACACAGTACCATATAGAGAGCCCCCTACACGGTACCAGCCAGAGTGACCCCCTACACGGTTCCAGACAGAGAGACCCCTACATGGTACCAGCCAGAGAGTCCCCTACACAGCACCAGCCAGAGAGCCCCCTACACAGCACCAGCCAGAAAGCCCCCTACACGGTACCAGCCAGAGAGCCCCAACACAATGCCAGCCAGAGTGTCCCTATACAGTGCTAGCCAGAGAGACTCTATACAGTGCCAGAAGAGTGCCCCGTAAACAGTGCCAGCCAAAGAGCACTCTATACCGAGCCAGTCAGAAAGCCCCCTAGACAATACCAGCCAGAGAGCCCCCTATAGAATGCCAGCCAGAGAGCCTCTTATCCAGTGAAAGCTAAAGAGCCCCCTATAAAGTACCAGTCAGTGAGCCCTGTATACAGTGTAACCACAGAGCCTATTCCTGGATATAGATTCAGCCATACAGCCCCATATACAGTGCTATGCTACTCATTGTCAGCAAAATATTGTATTCAATGTCACCAGAAAGTCTCATATACAGTGCCATCATACAGCCCTATATACAATGTCATACACAGAATCTCGTGCCCGGCCAGCAACAAAAAACCCCATGCATTGGCAGCCACAAAGCCCCATATACAGCACAACCACAGAGTCTATTACTGTATATAGTGTCAGCAACGCAACCCTATATACAGCACAACCACAGAGCCATATACTATCTATAGGGTCAGCCAGAGCCCCATGAGTTGGCAGCCACAGAGCTCCCTATACACTTCCAGTCTACACACCCCATATGCAGTGTCAGTAACAATCCCTGATACACAGTCGCCATACAAAGTGCCAGCCCGATCCTGGATATAACACCAGTCACTTCCCTCCACTCACTGACTGACGCTATTATTGTTACCAAATGCTATATATTATTTAATTTAATGGCCTTCGGCTCAGTCTCAAGCCACGGCGACTTGATGGATGAACGCTCTGTAGAAAGATCCATCTTGTAGAAGCCTAGATAGGTCCACCAGGGTCTTCTCCGCCATTATCTTGATAGTATAAAGCCATCAGTTGCTGGTCTTCTTCTTCACCTTATTCCTTCTATTCCTCCGACCATGATGTCCTTCTCCAGTGATTGCTCTCTTTGTATAATTTGTCCATAGTAGTATAGCCATGGTTTGGTGATCTTTGCTTCCAGTGACATGTCTGGGTTGATTTGTGTAGCGCTATGTCCGGCACCTCTGCATGGTGTCTCCTTCTCCCTCCATGCAGGGACGCCGACTTACTCACCGTCCGGGCCCTCCGCGTGCTCCTGCTTCCTTCCACTTTCTGGTCCATGTGTGCGCCACAGTTCCCGGTGGCGCGCGCATATAGTAAATGCCTTAGTATAATTAAGTGCACCTGCAAAATGGCCCCCAGCTGGGAGGCATCTTGTATAAAAGACTCCCTCTACCCTAGGAGTCAGCAAGCAATGTGTAGAGTCATTAGTGAGTAAGGTGTCCTACTAATCAGTTGTGAGGTCCCCTGGTCCTGGGATGGCCAGTGTCATGAACCTGTATCTCTGGTCCCAGTGTGGCAAGTCCTGTACCCATAGTCCCCTGGTCCCGGTGAGGCCAGTCCTTTATCCATAGTCCCCTGGTCCCGGGGTGGCCAGTCCTGTATTCATAGTCCCCTGGTCCTGGTGTGGCCAGTCCTGTATCCATAGTCCCCTGGTCCCGGGGTGGCCAGTCCTTTATCCATAGTCCCCTGGTCCCGGTGTGGCCAGTCCTGTATAAATAGTCACCTGGTCCCGGTGTGGCCAGTCCTTTATCCATTGTCCCCTGATCCCGATGTGGCCAGCCCTGTATCTCGATGTGGCCAGCCCTGTATCCTTAGTCCTCTGGTCCCAGAGCAGCCAGTGTCTGAACCTCGTCCCCTGGTCCTGGAGCGGCCAGTACCTGAACATTTTCCCCCAGTCTGTGTGAGGCCAAACCCTGATCCAGTATCCTAGACCGGCGTGTCTGAACCGAGCCCAAATCCGTGTCAGTAACCGTTCTGTAGAGGTGCCAGAACTTACTAATCTGAGCGGAGACCTAACCCTAATCAGGGTCAGCAGCTGCAGTACCGGCCGCTACCCAGGAGTGGTACCTGGTGGCTACCTGCAGCCCAGTCTGTCTCCACCATTAACAGCTCCAGTAAACACCAGATAGCCGCTTAGCTATGCCTGTTCCTGGCCCAACCCTGTGGCACATTGGGTCCACAAATCCACATGCGCCACCGTTGGGCTTAACAATTTGTTTGTTCTTCTTCCAATCCATGGTATTAATAACATCCTTCTCTGGCCCCACATTTGAAAGGCGTTGATTCTTTTTCTGTCTTGTTTCTTTATCGTCCAGGTTTTTCGTCCATTTGTTATTACAGAAAAGACCAAACTATGTTCGAGAAGTGTCTCAGTTCCTAATATTACTGAGGAGCTACTATAGAGGTCTTCTACCCCAAACGACAGATATATCCTATTCCTGGACTCCAGGACAGCACCAAATCCAGTCATTGTTCCCCTGCAGCGGCAAATAGGTGAGTTCGGTAAGGGGAATAGTGAAGAATTCAGTGAGGAGTCCGGTGAAGAGTCTAGTGAGGAGTCCGGTGAGGGGTATTGTGAAGAGTCTAGTGAGGGGTCAGGTGAGGGGCAGGGACAGACTGGGAGTGAAAATCAGCCCTGGCATTTGAAAGAACATAGGCTCATGTTGTTCCTCCCCTCGATGCTCCTTCTCAACTGCACCCTGAGGACACTGATACGGTTAACAGCATAGCAGACAATGCGGCCCATGACTGGACCAGCCCATCTGGCATTTGCCAGAATTGCCAGATGGCCAGTCCGGTCCTGGTAAGGGGTATAGTGAAGAGTCCCGTGAGGGGTCTGGTGAGGAGTCTGGTGAAGAGACCTGTGAAGAGTCTGATGAGGGGAATAGTGAAGAGTCCGATGAAGGGTTCAGTGAGGGGCCCGGTGGGGGGTATAGTGAGGACTCTGATGAAGAGCACTGTGAGGGGACTGGTGAGGAGTCCAATGAAGGGTATAGTGAAGCGTCCGATAATGAGTCCGGTGAGGAGTCTGGTGAGGGGTATAATGAAGAGTCTGGTGAAGAATCTGTTGAGGGGTATAGTGAAGCGTCTGATCATGGGTCCGGTGAGGAGTCTGGTGAGGGGTCCTCAGTCCTATAGAAAACATCTACCTAGTAATATGGTAACAGCCCCCGGCTCTGGGGGTCCACTGGTCTATAAAATGATATCTTTAGAAGAAATGAGATTCCATACCCAAAAATGTAAGCGGATATGTGAGTAGTAGGACTGGAGCGGACATCTCAGGGACTGTTTTTCGCGCCCTGGTGTTGTGTCACGATTATTTGCTGGATCTTTGTGGACTATTATAAACTGAGTGATAATTTGTGCATAAATTCCATATTTGACAATGAAGTTTCGGGCTAATGATTTAATGAATTGCTTGTGTCGTTACCACATGCCATATGTAAGTGGATGGAGGGGTGGGGGGGTTCGAGCACCGAGGCTTGATGAAGACATTGTGAGGGCTGTTGCCATGGTAACCGCACGGAAGCGTTAGATGGGTAGTAAATGGAAGACGATGTCAAGTGCTGGAGAGGTCAGGGTGTCAGTGGTGATAATGGAAGCGAGCCGAGGCCGGGGAGTCATTATTACTTAGCGGAAGGCCGGGCTTTAGTGACTACCCAGATTCCCAACTAATAACGCACAATTCTGGTTAAAGAAGAACGATCTCCCAATAATCTCATTGGTACAGAGGTTGGAGCCATGGCCGCCCCCGCTCTACTTCTGCCTGGCAATAACATCATTGCTAAGAAGTGAAGCTTCCGGAGCGGAGGCTGCTGCCCTTCACCTGTGCCGCAGGTAAGGAGGATCTGTCACCTCTGCTGACATGGACACAGGGTGCGGAGTCGGTAATGATGGACAAAACTTCTGTTTCCCATGAAATAACAATTCTGTACATTGCGCTGTTCCTCTGTTATTCCTCGTACAAATTTAAGAATAAATTGACAACTGGGTGTTGCCAATATGCAGCCTGTCCCTGATACTGACCAATCAGTGCTAACATCGTAGACAATGGGAAAGGTAACACCCAATTATTATTTATTTATAGGAGGAATAACAGAGGAACAGCACAATGCAGTAATAAAAAAAACATGATCAAGACTACAAGACACGTCATAGATCGTGACAATTCCTCCCTTATAGATAGGAATGGAGGAATTCAGCAACAAAGGATCAAGGTCCTGAGTTAAAGCAAAGGTTCACAGTTACTGTATATATAATTTCAGTTTACCTAATGGATTTACTTACGTACAAAAGATGAGTCAATGTGTACATAACGTACATTACTGATCCTGTACTGATCCGGAGTTGCATCCTGTATTATACCCCAGAGCTGCACTCACTATTCTGCTGGTGCAGTCACTGTGTACATACCGTACATTACTGATACTGAGTTACATCCTGTATTATACTCCAGAGCTGCACTCACTATTCTGCTGGTGCAGTCACTGTGTACATACATTACATTACTGATCCTGAGTTACATCCTGTATTATACTCCAGAGCTGCACTCACTATTCTGCTGGTGCAGTCACTGTGTACATACATTACATTACTGATCCTGTACTGATCCTGAGTTACATCCTGTAATATACCCCAGAGCTGCATTCACTATTCTGCTGGTGCAGTCACTGTGTACATACATTACATTACTGATCCTGAGTTACATCCTGTATTATACCCCAGAGCTGCACTCACTATTCTGCTGGTGCAGTCACTGTGTGCATACATTACATTACTGATCCGGAGTTACATCCTGTACTATACCCCAGAGCTGCACTCCCTATTCTGCTGGTGCAGTCACTGTGTACATACATTACATTACTGATCCTGTACTGATCCTGAGTTACATACCGTATTATTCTCCAGAGCTGCACTCACTATTCTGCTGGTGCAGTCACTGTGTACATACATTACATTACTGATCCTGAGTTACATTCTGTATTATTCTCCAGAGCTGCACTCACTATTCTGCTGGTGGAGTCACTGTGTACATACATTACATTACTGATCCTGAGTTACATCCTGTATTATACCCCAGAGCTGCACTCACTATTCTGCTGGTGCAGTCACTGTGTACATACAGTTATATGAAAAAGTTTGGGCACCCCTATTAATCTTAAGCTTAATGTTTTATAAAAATTGTTTTTTTTTGCAACAGCTATTTCAGTTTCATATATCTAATAACTGTTGGACACAGTAATGTTTCTGCCTTGAAATGAGGTTTATTGTACTAACAGAAAATGTGCAATCTGCATTCAAACAAAATTTGACAGGTGCATAAGTATGGGCACCCTTATCATCTTCTTGTTTTAAATACTCCTACCTACTTTTTACTGACTTACTAAAGCACTTTTTTTGGTTTTGTAACCTCATTGAGCTTTGAACTTCATAGCCAGGTGTATGCAATCATGAGAAAAGCTACTTAAAGTGGCCACTTGCAAGTTGTTCTCCTGATTGAATCTCCTCTGAAGAGTGGCATCATGGACTCCTCAAAACAACTGTCAAATGATCTGAAAACAAAGATTATTCAACATAGTTGTTCAGGGGAAGGATACAAAAAGCTGTCTCAGAGGTTTAACCTGTCAATTTCCACTGTGAGGAACATAGTAAGGAAATGGAAGAACACAGGTACAGTTCTTGTTAAGGCCAGAAGTGGCAGGCCAAGAAAAACATCAGAAAGGCAGAGAAGAAGAATGGTGAGATCAGTCAAGGACAATCCTCAGACCACCTCCAGAGAGCTGCAGCATCAACTTGCTGCAGATGGTGTCACTGTGCATCGGTCAACTATACAACGCACTTTGCACAAGGAGAAGCTGTATGGGAGAGTGATGCGAAAGAAGCCGTTTCTGCAAGCACGCCACAAACAGAGTCGGCTGAGGTATGCAAAAGCACATTTGGAGAAGCCAATTTCTTTTTGGAAGAAGGTCCTGTGGACTGATGAAACCAAGATTGAGTTGTTTGGTCATACAAAAAGGCGTTATGCATGGCGGCAAAAAAAACACAGCATTCCAAGAAAAACACTTGCTACCCACAGTAAAATTTGGTGGAGGTTCCATCATGCTTTGGGGCTGTGTGGCCAATGCCGACACCGGGAGTCTTGTTAAAGTTGAGGGACGCATGGATTCCTCTCAGTATCAGCAGATTCTTGGCAATAATGTTCATGAATCTGTGACAAAGTTGAAGTTACGCAGGGGATGGATCTTTCAGAAAGACGATGATCCAAAACACCGCTCCAAATCTACTCAGGCATTCATGCAGAGGAACAATTACACTGTTCTGGAATGGCCATCCCAGTCCCCAGACCTGAATATCATTGAACATCTGTGGGATCATTTGAAGAGGGCTGTCCATGCTCGGCGACCATCAAACTTAACTGAACTGGAATTGTTTTGTAAAGAGGAATGGTCAAAAATACCTTCATCCAGGATCCAGGAACTTATTAAATGCTACAGGAAGCGACTAGAGGCTGTTATTTTTGCAAAAGGAGGATCTACTAAATATTAATGTCACTTTTCTGGTGAGGTGCCCATACTTATGCACCTCTCAAATTTTGTTTGAATGCAGATTGCACATTTTCTGTTAGTACAATAAACCTCATTTCAAGGCAGAAACATTACTGTGTCCAACAGTTATTAGATATATGAAACTGAAATAGCTGTTGCAAAAAAAAACAATTTTTATAAAACATTAAGCTTAAGATTAATAGGGGTGCCCAAACTTTTTCATATAACTGTACATTACATTACTGATCCTGAGTTACATTCTGTATTATTCTCCAGAGCTGCACTCACTATTCTGCTGGTGGAGTCACTGTGTACATGTTCTGGCCATCCATAGGGATCCCCCACCCAGGTAGCAAATATCGCCTATCTAATCGATAGATGAAAATTTCTTACAACTGGAATATGCCTTAAAGCAGAGGTGGGAAAGTTCTTTCCTCTGGCCCCCGGGCAGATTCCCAGGGACCGTAGTGCTTGTGACAGTGGTCCCGTTTTGACTGTCAGCGACTTTTTAACACTTTCTTACACTGCAAGTATGCACATACAGCATTGACTACTGAAAGCTGCAGCAAAAGTAATGAAGGATTATGTACTCACACTGGCATTAGCTATGTGGGCAAAGTTAGCACGGTCTTCATTCCCGACAGCAGTCACAATACCTCCTATGTGATATATATAAAACAGTCCCAGTGTCTCCTATGTGATGTATATACAAGAGTCCCAGTGTCTCTTATATGATGTATATTCTCCAGTCCCAGTGTGTTGTGAACTCTATTTCTGGGCTCCCTCTTGTGGTCACAAGTGGTACTGTGTGAGTGCTATCTTTCTGCAGGTTTGTGACTGGCATCAGCTGTCTCGTTATATGTGGGCTGGTTTCCTATTTAAGCTCACTTGGACTCTCAGTCTATGCCTGCTGTCAATGTATTCAGTGCTACTCTGATTCCTTCTGACTACCTTGCTACCAGTCTCTTCAAGAGAAGCTAAGTTTCCGTTTGTTCATTTTTTGATCATCAGTGTTCAATATATTTCTTGTCCAGCTTGCTAATATGTGATTTCCCTGCTTGCTGTTAGCTCTAGGGGGCTGAGTTTCTCCCCCCACACCGTTAGTTGGTGTGGGGGTTCTTGAATTCTCAGCGTGGATATTTTGTAGGGTTTTCTGCTGACCGCACAGTTCGCTATCTGTCTTCTGCTATCTAGTATTAGCGGGCCATATTTGCTGAATCTGTTTTCATTCCTACGTGTGTCTTTTCCCCTTACCTCACCATTATTATTTGTTGGGGGCTTCCTATATCTTTGGGGTTATTTCTCTTGAGGCAAGTGAGTTCTTGCTTTCTCTTTAGGGGTAGTCAGTTTCTCAGGCTGCGTCGAGACGTCCAGGATTTTAGGCACGTTCACCGGCTACCTTTAGTGTGTTTGGATAGGATCAGGTTTGCGGTCAGACCAGTTACCACCTCCCTAGAGCTTGTCCTATGTTTAGTAACTTAGCTAGTATTTCCTGTGATCCTCAGCCACTGGGATCATAACAGTACAGCAGGCCAAAAAAGTGTTTAATGCATCGCAGAAGTGGGATAAAAGAAGTCCTGAGTACAATTTTTTTTTTTTTTCTCCTTTGCTGCAGTCAGACCAGCTTCTCTCATCCCCTTGATCTCTGGGTGGTTTTGAGCTCAGCTGCAGACATGGATATTCAGAGTCTGACTTCTAGTGTGGATCATCTGGCTGCAAGGGTGCACAATATTCAGGATTTTGTTGTTCATAGCCCTATGTCTGAGCCAAAGATACCTATTCCTGAGTTGTTTTCTGGAGATAGATCTAGGTTTCTGAATTTTAAGAATAATTGTAAATTATTTCTATCTTTGAGACCTCGTTCCTCTGGTGATTCCGCTCAGCAAGTTAGAATTGTTATCTCCCTGTTACGTGGCGACCCTCAGGATTGGGCTTTCTCTCTGGCGCCAGGAGATCCTGCATTGCTGAATGTGGATGCGTTTTTTCTGGCGCTTGGACTGCTTTATGAGGAACCTAATCTTGAGAACCAGGCAGAAAAGGCTTTGCTGGCCCTCTCTCAGGGTCAGGATGAAGCTGAGGTGTATTGTCAAAAATTTCGGAAATGGTCAGTGCTTACTCAATGGAATGAGTGTGCCCTGGCTGCAAATTTCAGAGAAGGTCTTTCTGAAGCCATTAAGAATGTTATGGTGGGGTTCCCCACGCCTGCAAGTCTGAGTGATTCAATGGCTTTGGCCATTCAGATTGATCGGCGTTTGCGGGAGCGCAAATCTGCGCATCCTCTGGCGGTGTTCTCTGAACAGAGACCTGAGTCTATGCAATGTGACAGAATTCTGACTAGAATTGAGCGGCAAAGTCATAGACGTCAAAATGGGTTGTGCTTTTACTGTGGTGATTCTACTCATGTTATCTCAGCATGCTCTAAGCGCTTAAAAAAAATCGCTAAACCTGTCACCATTGGTACTTTACAGCCTAAGTTCATATTGTCTGTTACTTTAATCTGTTCTTTGTCATCCTATTCGGTTATGGCTTTTGTGGATTCAGGTGCTGCTCTGAATCTTATGGATTTGTCGTTTGCCAAGCGCTGTGGTTTTGTTCTGGAGCCTTTGGAATTTCCTATTCCACTGAGGGGAATAGATGCTACGCCATTGGCTGAGAATAAGCCTCAGTATTGGACTCAAGTGACCATGTGCATGACTCCTGTACATCAGGAGGTGATTCGCTTTCTTGTGCTGCATAATTTGCATGATGTTGTAGTTTTGGGTCTGCCATGGCTGCAGGCCTATAATCCAGTTTTGGATTGGAAAGCTATGTCTGTCATGGCGATGTCCCTTTGGTGTCAATTGCTTCTTCCACTCCTTCTGAGGTCCCTGAGTTTTTGTCGGACTACCAGGATGTATTTGATGAGCCCAAATCCAGTGCCCTACCTCCTCATAGGGATTGTGATTGTGCTATAAATTTGATTCCTGGCAGTAAGTTCCCTAAGGGACGACTTTTTAATTTGTCTATACCAGAACATGCTGCGATGCGGAGTTATATAAAGGAGTCTTTTGCGAAGGGACATATTCGCCCATCCTCCTCCCCTCTTGGTGCAGGATTTTTTTTTGTGGCCAAGAAGGATGGTTCTCTGAGACCTTGTATAGATTATCGTCTTCTAAATAAAATCACGGTCAAATTTCAGTATCCTTTGCCATTATTGTCTGATCTGTTTGCTCGGATTAAGGGATCCAGTTGGTTCACCAAGATAGATCTTCGTGGTGCGTATAACCTTGTGCGTATCAAGCAGGGGGACGAATGGAAAACAGCATTTAATACGCCCGAAGGCCATTTTGAGTACTTGGTGATGCCTTTTGGACTCTCTAATGCTCCTTCTGTGTTTCAGTCCTTCATGCATGACATCTTCCGAGAATATCTGGATAAATTTATGATTGTGTATCTGGATGACATTTTGTTTTTTTCTAATGATTGGGAGTCCCATGTGAAGCAGGTCAGGATGGTGTTTCAGGTCCTGCGTGCTAATGCTTTATTTGTGAAGGGCTCAAAATGTCTCTTCGGAGTACAGAAGGTTTCCTTTTTGGGTTTTATTTTTTCTCCTTCTACTATTGAGATGGACCCAGTCAAGGTCCAGGCTATTCATGACTGGACTCAGCCTACATCTGTTAAGAGTCTTCAGAAGTTCTTGGGTTTTGCTAATTTTTACCGTCGCTTCAACGCTAATTTTTCTGGCGTGGTTAAGCCCTTGACGGATTTGACCAAGAAAGGTTCTGATGTGACTAATTGGTCTCCTGCGGCAGTGGAAGCCTTTCGGGAGCTGAAGCGCCGGTTTTCTTCAGCTCCAGTCTTATGTCAGCCTGATATCTCTCTTCCTTTCCAGGTCGAGGTGGATGCTTCTGAGATTGGAGCAGGGGCTGTTTTGTTGCAGAGAAGCTCTGATGGCTCTGTGATGAAGCCTTGTGCCTTCTTTTCAAGAAAGTTTTCGCCTGCCGAGCGGAATTATGATGTTGGTAATCGGGAGTTGTTGGCTATGAAGTGTGCATTTGAGGAGTGGCGACATTGGTTCGAGGGAGCTAAACATCGTGTGGTGGTCTTGACTGATCACAAAAATCTGATTTATCTCGAGTCTGCCAAGCGCCTGAATCCTAGACAGACTCGTTGGTCGTTGTTTTTCTCCCGTTTCGATTTCGTGGTCTCGTACCTGCCTGGTTCGAAGAACGTGAAGGCTGATGCCCTTTCTAGGAGTTTTGTGCCTGACTCTCCGGGAGTTTCAGAGCCGGCTGGTATCCTCAAAGAGAGAGTGATTTTGTCTGCCATTTCCCCAGATTTGCGACGAGTGCTGCAGAAATTTCAGGCTGATAGACCTGACTGTTGCCCACCAGAGAGACTGTTTGTCCCAGATAGATGGACCAGCAGAGTTATTTCCGAGGTTCATTCTTCGGTCTTGGCAGGTCATCCTGGGATTTTTGGTACCAGAGATTTTGTGGCTAGGTCCTTCTGGTGGCCTTCCTTGTCGCGGGATGTGCGTTCCTTTGTGCAGTCCTGTGGGATTTGTGCTCGGGCTAAGCCTTGCTGTTCTCGTGCCAGCGGTTTGCTTTTGCCTTTGCTGGTCCCAAAGAGGCCTTGGACGCACATTTCCATGGATTTTATTTCAGATCTTCCAGTATCTCAGAGAATGTCTGTCATCTGGGTGGTGTGTGATCGTTTTCCAAAATGGTCCATTTGGTGCCCTTGCCTAAGTTGCCTTCCTCCTCCGATTTGGTTCCTTTATTTTTTCAGAATGTGGTTCGCTTGCACGGCATCCCTGAAAATATTGTGTCTGACAGAGGATCCCA
The DNA here is from genome assembly GCF_051348905.1 of Ranitomeya variabilis. NCBI lineage: Eukaryota > Metazoa > Chordata > Amphibia > Anura > Dendrobatidae > Ranitomeya > Ranitomeya variabilis. Next base: position 22,669,175 of record NC_135238.1, read on the forward strand.
GTTTGTGTCCAGATTTTGGCGGATTTTTTGTGCTAAGATGGGCATTGATTTGTCTTTTTAGTCGGCCTTCCATCCTCAGACGAATGGCCAAACCGAGCGAACTAATCAGACGTTGGAAACTTATTTAAGATGTTTTGTTTCTGCTGATCAGGATGATTGAGTGACTTTTTTGCCATTGGCCGAGTTTGCCCTTAATAATCGGGCTAGTTCTGCCACTTTGGTTTCGCCTTTTTTCTGCAATTCTGGTTTTCATCCACGTTTTTCCTCGGGTCAGGTTGAGCCTTCTGACTGTCCGGGGGTGGATTCTGTGGTGGATAGGTTGCAGCAGATTTGGAACCATGTGGTGGACAATTTGAAGTTGTCACAGGAGAAGGCTCAGCGCTTTGCCAACCGCCGTCGTGGTGTTGGTCCCCGACTTTGTGTTGGGGATTTGGTATGGCTGTCTTCTCGGTATGTTCCTATGAAGGTTTCCTCTCCTAAATTCAAGCCTCGCTTCATCGGTCCTTATAAGATTTTGGAAATTCTTAACCCGGTGTCTTTTCGTTTGGACCTCCCAGCATCGTTTGCCATTCATAATGTGTTCCATAGGTCTTTGTTGCGGAGGTATGTGGTGCCTGTGGTTCCTTCTGTTGAGCCTCCTGCTCTGGTGCTGGTTGAGGGCGAATTGGAGTACGTGGTGGAGAAGATCTTGGATTCTCGTATTTCCAGACGGAGGCTTCAGTATTTAGTTAAGTGGAAGGGCTATGGTCAGGAGGATAATTCCTGGGTTGTCGCCTCTGATGTTCATGCGGCCGATTTGGTTCGTGCCTTCCATGTGGCTCATCCTGATTGCCCTGGGGGTCTTGATGAGGGTTCGGTGACCCCTCCTCAAGGTGGGGGGTACTGTTGTGAACTCTATTTCTGGGCTCCCTCTTGTGGTCACAAGTGGTACTGTGTGAGTGCTATCTTTCTGCAGGTTTGTGACTGGCATCAGCTGTCTCGTTATATGTGGGCTGGTTTCCTATTTAAGCTCACTTGGACTCTCAGTCTATGCCTGCTGTCAATGTATTCAGTGCTACTCTGATTCCTTCTGACTACCTTGCTACCAGTCTCTTCAAGAGAAGCTAAGTTTCCGTTTGTTCATTTTTTGATCATCAGTGTTCAATATATTTCTTGTCCAGCTTGCTAATATGTGATTTCCCTCCTTGCTGTTAGCTCTAGGGGGCTGAGTTTCTCCCCCCACACCGTTAGTTGGTGTGGGGGTTCTTGAATTCTCAGCGTGGATATTTTGTAGGGTTTTCTGCTGACCGCACAGCTCGCTATGTGTCTTCTGCTATCTAGTATTAGCGGGCCTCATTTGCTGAATCTGTTTTCATTCCTACGTGTGTCTTTTCCCCTTACCTCACCGTTATTATTTGTTGGGGGCTTCCTATATCTTTGGGGTTATTTCTCTTGAGGCAAGTGAGTTCTTGCTTTCTCTTTAGGGGTAGTCAGTTTCTCAGGCTGCGTCGAGACGTCCAGGATTTTAGGCACGTTCACCGGCTACCTTTAGTGTGTTTGGATAGGATCAGGATTGCGGTCAGTCCAGTTACCACCTCCCTAGAGCTTGTTCTTTGGTCAGTAACTTAGCTAGTATTTCTAGTGATCCCCAGCCACTGGGATCATAACACCAGTGTCTCATATTTGATGTATAAAACAGCAGTCAAAGGGGCTCTTATGTGATTTAGATTCTCCAGTCCCAGTTTCTCCTATGTGATGAACATACAGCAGTCCAAATTTCTCCTATCTGATATATATACAGCAGTCCCAGTGTCTCCTATGCAAAGTATATACAGCAGTCTCAGTGTCTCCTATGTAATATATATACAGCAGTCTGTGTCTCCTATGTGATGTAGCAACAACAGTCTGTGTCTCCTATGTGATGTATATACAGCAGTCTCAGTGTGTCCTATGTGATGTATGTACAGCAATTCCAGTGTCTCCTATGTGATGTACCGTATTTTCCGGCGTACAAGACGACTTTTTAACCCCTGAAAATCTTCTTAAAAGTCGGGGGTCGTCTTGTACGCCGGGAATCGCCTTGTACGCCGGGTGTATATGGTGGGTGGGGGGGGGAGTGATCCTGATGACGACGAGGGGGCGTCTCACAGAAAAGTGAGTATCCCCCATTACCTTATCATAGCGCTGCAGCGTGGGGTCTCTGTGCTGGGAGCGGCGGCGGCTGCTGTGCTGTGCTGTGGCGGCTCCTCTTCTGCAGTGTGGGGCCTCTGGTGCTGTGGGGCGGCGGCGGCGTATCTTCATGCAGTCGGGGCTCCTCCGGCATCTCAGCCTGGAAGCCCCGCCGGCAACTCCATCGGTACAATGCGCTGGCCTCCGGGAAAATGGCCGCTGCTTAGATTCAGATCTCGTTGAGATCTGAATCTGAGCATGCGCAGCCCCCAGCGGCCGGGCCACCGCATCGCACCTATTGAGCTGCCTCCGGGAAAATGGCCACTGCTCAGATTCAGATCTCGTCTCCCGAGATCTCGGGACGAGATCTGAATCTGAGCAGCGGCCATTTTCCCGGAGGCCACCTGACCGTATTGTACCCATGGAGTTGCCGGCGGGGCTTCCAGGCTTTGAGATGCCGGAGGAGCCCCGACTGTATGAAGATACGCCGCCGCCACCGCCCCACAGCACCAGAGGCCCCACACTGCAGAAGAGGAGCCGCCACAGCACAGCACAGCACAGCACAGCACAGCACAGCAGCCGCCGCTCCCAGCACAGAGACCCCACGCTGCAGCGCTATGATAAGGTAATGGGGGATACTCACTTTCCTGTGAGACGCCCCCTCGTCCTCATCAGGATCACTCCCCCCCCCCCAAAAGGCACATATTCACCGGCCCTATAAGACGACATAGGGTGTATAAGAAGACCCCCGACTTTTAAGAAGATTTTATTTTTTAACTGGTAAAGTTGGGGGGTCGTCTTATACGCCCAGTCGTCTTATACGCCGGAAAATACGGTATATACAGCAGTATCAGTGTCTCCTATGTGACATATAGACAAGCAGTCCCAGTGTCTCCTATTTAATTTATAAAACTGCAGTCAAAGGGGCTCCTATGTGATTTAGATTCTCAAGTCCCAGTTTCTCATATGTGAAGTATATTCAGCAGTCTCAGTGTCTCCTATGTGATATATATACAGCAATCTGTGTCTCCTATGTGATGTATAAATAACAGTCTGTGTCTCCTATGTGATGTATATACAGCAGTCTCAGTGTGTCCTGTTGTGAATTTGCTTTTTGCTCCCTCTAGTGGTTACTAGTTTTTTGACTCTGGTTTTTCTGTCATTCCTTTTATCCGCACCTGGGTCGTTAGTTAGGGGTGTTGCTATATAAGCTCCCTAGACCTTCAGTTCAATGCCTGGCAACGTAGTTATCAGAGCTAGTCTGCTGTGCTCTTGTCTACTGATCCTGGTTCCAGTTATATCAGCTAAGTCTGCCTTTTGCTTTTTGCTATTTGTTTTGGTTTTGTATTTTTGTCCAGCTTGTTCCAAATCTATATCCTGACCTTTGCTGGAAGCTCTAGGGGGCTGGTGTTCTACCCCCGGACCGTTAGACGGTTCGGGGGTTCTTGAATTTCCAGTGTGGATTTTGATAGGGTTTTTGTTGACCATATAAGTTACCTTTCTTTATTCTGCTATCAGTAAGCGGGCCTCTCTGTGCTAAACCTGGTTCATTTCTGTGTTTGTCATTTCCTCTTACCTCACCGTTATTATTTGTGGGGGGCTTCTATCCAGCTTTGGGGTCCCCTTCTCTGGAGGCAAGAAAGGTCTTTTGTTTTCCTCTACTAGGGGTAGCTAGATTCTCCGGCTGGAGCGTGTCATCCAGAATCAACGTAGGAATGATCCCCGGCTACTTCTAGTGTTGGCGTTAGGAGTAGATATATGGTCAACCCAGTTACCACTGCCCTATGAGCTGGATTTTTGTAATCTGCAGACTTCCACGTACCTCTGAGACCCTCGCCATTGGGGTCATAACAGTTTGCCAGGCCAGTATTAAATGTTTAATGCGTTGCAGAAGAGGGATTATAAGAAAGAAGATTCTGAGTTTTTTTTTTCTTTTTCCCCTATACCTCAGAGTGGCTATGCTTGCTGCAGACATGAATGTCCAGACCTTGATTACAAGTGTGGACCAGCTGGCTACTCGTGTGCAGGGCATACAAGACTATGTTATCAGAAATCCTAGGTCAGAACCTAAAATACCGATTCCTGAACTGTTTTCCGGAGACAGGTTTAAGTTTAGGAATTTTGTGAATAATTGTAAATTGTTTTTGTCCCTGAGACCCGGTTCATCTGGAGACTCTGCTCAGCAAGTAAAAATAGTTATTTCGTTCTTACGGGGCGACCCTCAGGATTGGGCTTTTTCGCTGGCGCCAGGAGATCCGGCATTGGCTGATATTGATGCGTTTTTTCTGGCGCTCGGTTTACTTTATGAGGAACCCAATCTTGAGATTCAGGCAGAAAAGGCCTTGCTGGCTATGTCTCAGGGGCAGGACGAGGCTGAAGTGTATTGCCAAAAATTTCGGAAATGGTCCGTGCTGACACATTGGAACGAGTGTGCACTGGCCGCTAATTTTAGAAATGGCCTATCTGAAGCCATTAAGAATGTTATGGTGGGTTTTCCCATTCCCACAGGTCTCAATGATACTATGGCACTGGCTATTCAAATTGACCGGCGGTTGCGGGAGCGCAAAACCGCAAATTCCCTCATGGTGTTGTCTGAACAGACACCTAATTCGGTGCAATGTGATAGAAAAACCGCAAATTCCCTCATGGTGTTGTCTGAACAGACACCTGATTTAATGCAATGTGATAGAATCCTGACTAGAAATGAGCGGAAAATTCATAGACGCCGGAATGGCTTGTGCTACTACTGTGGTGATTCTACACATGTTATCTCAGCATGCTCTAAACGTATAGCTAAGGTTGTTAGTCCTGTCACCGTTGGTAATTTGCAACCTAAATTTATTCTGTCTGTAACTTTGATTTGCTCACTGTCGTCTTATCCTGTCATGGCGTTTGTAGATTCAGGTGCTGCCCTGAGTCTTATGGATCTGTCATTTGCTAAGCACTGTGGTTTTACTCTTGAACCATTAGAAAATCCTATTCCTCTTAGGGGTATTGATGCTACGCCATTGGCAGCAAATAAACCGCAGTATTGGACACAGGTTACCATGTGCATGACTCCTGAACACCGCGAGGTGATACGTTTCCTGGTTTTACATAAAATGCATGATTTGGTTGTTTTAGGGCTGCCATGGTTACAGACCCATAATCCAGTCCTGGACTGGAAGGCTATGTCAGTCTCTAGTTGGGGCTGTCGTGGTATTCATGGGGATTCCCTGCCTGTGTCTATTGCTTCTTCTACGCCTTCGGAAGTTCCGGAGTATTTGTCTGATTATCAGGATGTCTTCAGTGAGTCTGAGTCCAGTGCACTGCCTCCTCATAGGGACTGTGACTGTGCTATAGATTTGATCCCAGGCAGTAAGTTTCCTAAGGGAAGACTGTTTAATCTGTCGGTACCTGAACATACCGCTATGCGTTCATATATCAAGGAGTCTCTGGAGAAAGGACATATTCGTCCGTCTTCTTCCCCCCTTGGTGCGGGATTCTTTTTTGTGGCAAAAAAGGACGGATCTTTGAGACCTTGTATTGATTATCGGCTTTTAAATAAGATCACTGTCAAATTTCAGTATCCTTTACCGCTGTTGTCTGACTTGTTTGCCCGGATTAAGGGTGCCAAGTGGTTCACCAAGATAGACCTTCGTGGTGCGTACAACCTTGTGCGCATTAAGCAAGGTGATGAATGGAAAACCGCATTCAATACGCCCGAAGGTCATTTTGAGTACTTGGTGATGCCTTTTGGGCTCTCCAATGCGCCTTCAGTTTTTCAGTCCTTTATGCATGACATTTTCCGGAAGTATCTGGATAAATTTTTGATTGTTTATCTGGATGATATTTTGGTTTTTTCTGATGATTGGGATTCGCATGTGGAGCAGGTCAGGTTGGTCTTTAAAATTTTGCGTGAAAATTCTTTGTTTGTCAAGGGCTCAAAGTGTCTCTTTGGTGTACAGAAGGTTCCCTTTTTGGGGTTCATTTTTTCCCCTTCTGCTGTGGAGATGGACCCAGTCAAGGTCCGAGCTATTCTTGATTGGACTCAGCCCTCGTCGGTTAAGAGTCTTCAGAAGTTCTTGGGTTTCGCTAACTTCTACCGTCGTTTTATCGCTAATTTTTCTAGCATTGTGAAACCGTTGACGGATATGACCAAGAAGGGCTCCGATGTAGCTAACTGGGCTCCTGCTGCCGTGGAGGCTTTCCAGGAGTTGAAGCGCCGGTTTACTTCGGCGCCTGTTTTGTGCCAGCCCGATGTCTCACTTCCCTTTCAGGTTGAGGTGGATGCTTCAGAGATTGGAGCAGGGGCCGTTTTGTCGCAGAGAGGCCCTGGTTGCTCTGTTATGAAACCTTGTGCCTTTTTCTCCAGGAAGTTTTCGCCTGCCGAGCGAAATTATGATGTGGGCAATCGGGAGTTGTTGGCCATGAAATGGGCATTTGAGGAGTGGCGTCATTGGCTCGAGGGTGCTAAGCATCGTGTGGTGGTCTTGACTGATCACAAAAATCTGATGTATCTCGAGTCTGCTAAACGCCTTAATCCGAGACAGGCCCGCTGGTCATTGTTTTTCTCCCGCTTTGATTTTGTTGTCTCGTATTTACCAGGTTCAAAGAATGTGAAGGCCGATGCTCTTTCTAGGAGCTTTGTGCCTGATGCTCCTGGAGTCGCTGATCCTGTTGGTATTCTTAAAGATGGAGTTATCTTGTCAGCTATTTCTCCGGATCTGCGACGTGTGTTGCAGAGATTTCAGGCTGATAGGCCTGAGTCTTGTCCACCTGACAGACTGTTTGTCCCGGATAAATGGACCAGCAGAGTCATTTCCGAGGTTCATTCCTCGGTGTTGGCAGGTCACCCGGGAATTTTTGGCACCAGAGATCTGGTGGCCAGGTCCTTTTGGTGGCCTTCCTTGTCAAGGGATGTGCGGTCATTTGTGCAGTCCTGTGGGACTTGTGCTCGAGCTAAGCCTTGCTGTTCTCGTGCCAGCGGTTTGCTCTTGCCCTTGCCTGTCCCGAAGAGACCTTGGACACATATCTCCATGGATTTCATTTCTGATCTTCCGCTATCTCAGGGCATGTCCGTTATCTGGGTGATATGTGATCGCTTCTCCAAGATGGTCCATTTGGTTCCTTTGCCTAAGCTGCCTTCCTCTTCCGATCTGGTTCCTGTGTTTTTCCAGAACGTGGTTCGTTTGCACGGCATCCCTGAGAATATTGTGTCAGACAGAGGATCCCAGTTCGTTTCTAGGTTCTGGCGATCCTTTTGTAGTAGGATGGGCATTGATTTGTCGTTTTCGTCTGCTTTCCATCCTCAGACTAATGGACAGACGGAGCGAACCAATCAGACTTTGGAGGCTTATTTGAGGTGTTTTGTCTCTGCTGATCAGGACGATTGGGTGACATTCTTGCCGTTGGCTGAGTTTGCCCTTAATAATCGGGCTAGTTCCGCCACCTTGGTTTCGCCTTTTTTCTGCAACTCTGGTTTCCATCCTCGCTTTTCTTCGGGTCATGTGGAGCCTTCTGACTGTCCTGGGGTGGATTCTGTGGTAGATAGGTTGCAGCGGATCTGGAATCATGTGGTGGACAACTTGAAGTTGTCACAGGAGAGGGCTCAGCGCTTTGCCAACCGCCGCCGCGGTGTGGGTCCCCGACTACGCGTTGGGGATTTGGTATGGCTTTCTTCCCGCTTTGTTCCTATGAAGGTCTCCTCTCCCAAATTTAAACCTCGTTTTATTGGGCCTTACAAGATATTGGAAATCCTTAATCCTGTATCTTTTCGTCTGGATCTTCCTGTGTCGTTTGCTATTCACAATGTATTTCATAGGTCCTTGTTGCGGCGGTACATTGTGCCTGTAGTTCCTTCTGCTGAGCCTCCTGCTCCGGTGTTGGTTGAGGGCGAGTTGGAGTACGTGGTGGAGAAGATCTTGGATTCTCGCCTCTCCAGGCGGAGGCTTCAGTACCTGGTCAAGTGGAAGGGCTATGGTCAGGAGGATAATTCCTGGGTGGTCGCCTCTGATGTTCATGCGGCCGATTTAGTTCGTGCCTTTCATGCCGCTCATCCTGATCGCCCTGGTGGTCGTGGTGAGGGTTCGGTGACCCCTCACTAAGGGGGGGGTACTGTTGTGAATTTGCTTTTTGCTCCCTCTAGTGGTTACTAGTTTTTTGACTCTGGTTTTTCTGTCATTCCTTTTATCCGCACCTGGGTCGTTAGTTAGGGGTGTTGCTATATAAGCTCCCTAGACCTTCAGTTCAATGCCTGGCAACGTAGTTATCAGAGCTAGTCTGCTGTGCTCTTGTCTACTGATCCTGGTTCCAGTTATATCAGCTAAGTCTGCCTTTTGCTTTTTGCTATTTGTTTTGGTTTTGTATTTTTGTCCAGCTTGTTCCAAATCTATATCCTGACCTTTGCTGGAAGCTCTAGGGGGCTGGTGTTCTCCCCCCGGACCGTTAGACGGTTCGGGGGTTCTTGAATTTCCAGTGTGGATTTTGATAGGGTTTTTGTTGACCATATAAGTTACCTTTCTTTATTCTGCTATCAGTAAGCGGGCCTCTCTGTGCTAAACCTGGTTCATTTCTGTGTTTGTCATTTCCTCTTACCTCACCGTTATTATTTGTGGGGGGCTTCTATCCAGCTTTGGGGTCCCCTTCTCTGGAGGCAAGAAAGGTCTTTTGTTTTCCTCTACTAGGGGTAGCTAGATTCTCCGGCTGGAGCGTGTCATCTAGAATCAACGTAGGAATGATCCCCGGCTACTTCTAGTGTTGGCGTTAGGAGTAGATATATGGTCAACCCAGTTACCACTGCCCTATGAGCTGGATTTTTGTATTCTGCAGACTTCCACGTACCTCTGAGACCCTCGCCATTGGGGTCATAACAGTGTCCCATGTGATGTATGTACAGCAATTCCAGTGTCTCCTATGTGATGTATATACAGCATTATCAGTGTCTCCTATGTGATGTATATACAGCAGTCCCAGTGTCTCCTATGTGATGTATATACAGCAGTCCCAGTGTCTCTTATGTGATATATATACAGCAATCTGTGTCTCCTATGTGATGTATAAACAACAGTCTCAGTGTTTCCTATGTGATGTATATACAGCTGTCTCAGTGTGTCCTACGTAATGTATATACAGCAGTCCCAGTGTCTCCTATGTGATGTATGTACAGCAATTCCAGTGTCTCCTATATGATGTATATACAGCAGTCCCAGTGTCTCCTATGTGATGTATGTACAGCAATTCCAGTGTCTCCTATGTGATGTATATACAGCAGTATCAGTGTCTCCTATGTGACGTATAGACGAGCAGTCCCAGTGTCTCCTACGTGATGCATATGCAGCAGTCTCAGTGTTTCCTATGTGATATATATACAGCAGTCACAATGTCTCCTATATGATGTATATGCTCCAGTCCGTGAATGATGGTATAAATATCAAAATAGCCCTTTGCACAAAAAAGTCTTCCCACTCCTGCATAAAACTGTAGAACAAATCATCTTCCCTTACAATAATGCAGAGGCTGCAGGGGGCCGTATCTGTCTATATGCGCTATGTGAATTGTGACCACTGCTGTAGAAACACCAGAAGCCCAGGGGCCACAATTTGACATTATACATTGTAAATATGAGCAAAATAAATTCTCATTCAATTCCATAGTCACACTATCCCTAGGAAAAAAAAGAAGGCTCAAATAGTTTCTGCAAGAGCCGGCGCTTACCCCGGAGTGTGCCAGACAGAAGAAGGCCCCCTGCAGGTGACAAGCGGTACAGAGGTGCGTCAGTATGCGGAGCACGAGCCATCTCCCATCACTACAAAGAGATTGTGCGTCTGAGCGACAGAATGAGAGAATCCCTGCCGAGCAGGAACATCACTCCCACCGGGCGCAGTCACCGCGCTTTACAACACGGCTACGGACCTCGCTTTAACCTCGCCGCCATTTCACTAGTGTGCAGGACCTGCGCTTATTTCACCGAGACAACAGAATAAATCGATCGTTTCCTTTAAAAGCCCAATTAAAGGAATATCGGAAAATGAAAAAGGAAAAAGTAAACTTCTAGAAAAACATTTACAAACAAAGAGGAAGGAGTACCAAACTACCCATAAATTTGTACCAAATATTTATTAAATGTCAATAAAATAGTAAATACCAAAGACAAGAGTATAAAAAATAATTATATGGTCAATCAATTAAATAGTGAAGGACACAAACACAAAAGTCCGACACAAATGCACGTATATAAAAACAGGACTGGGATTTCAATCATCATATATATTTCAACACTGTCACAACAAGCTAGGCATATTTAGGGTTACTTAAGACCGCATTAAGACCATAACCTTGGCCCCATATAAATGCCCAGATTTTAGAACACTATGCATCACAACCAAAAATATACAGTGTCTCACCCAAATGTATCCTTGCAGATGGTCGGACAACGCAGCCCCAACGCGCGTTTCGCGTGGGCTTCCTCAGGGGGCTGTTGGGCTACTACGTCTCCACAACGTTTCCGGCCCCTACAATCCTAGATCCCCATCACCTAAATGTGAAATTAGACCCTGGGGATCCATTTAATGACAAAGCAGTCCAAGAAACCTTCAAGAAATGTTGATAGTTTTGTCATTTCTTGGAGCCCAGGAGCCTCCTAGACGTCCCAGGAGAGTTGACATTTATGGCCACACATGTCTATGACTTGTGCTTTGTGTTAAAGGGAATGTATCAGCAGGATTTCATCCCCCTATTTATAAGCAATGTAGTTCTTTCAAACACAAGTCCAGCAATACCTTTACATGTCCAGTCCCTTCCTCCATTTCTGAGAAATCAGTGAACTGATATGCAAATGAAGCTGAAGAGCTAGAGTAGATCTGAAGCCTCTGTCACTCCAGCTCTTTTCACCACCCTGCGTCGCCTCCTACTGCGTGACTGGCAGCCTCTATGTTGTGTGACTTCAGGGAAAGGAGCCATCAGTCAAGCAGGAGGAGGCAGTGCTGGGCGGGGACTAGAGCTGGAGTGACAGAGGCTGCAGATCTGCATTTTCATACCAGTTCAAATGCTAATTTCTCAGGAACAGAGGGACGGACTGGCCATATAAAGGTATTGCTGGACTTGTCTTTGAAAAAGTTGCATGTTTATATAAATAGTTTGGGGTATGAAATCCTTTTGACACATTCACTTGAATTCTAAGTGAATGGGAATGAGTTGAAATACCACGCACAACCTGTACACAGGTGTCTGCTGTTTCTAGAAGTCAAACATGTTTTTTGAATACTGGATGAGCCCTTTAAATGTGGGATTGCTAATCCTCTTCTGATCCTGAGTTACATTGTGCATACTGCATAATACTCCAGAGCTGCACTCACTATTCTGCTGGTGCAGTCACTGTGTACATACATTACTGATCCTGAGTTACATCCTGTATTATACCCCAGAGCTGCACTCACTATTCTGCTGGTGCAGTCACTATATACAGTGCCTTGCGAAAGTATTCGGCCCCCTGGAACTTTTCAACCTTTTCCCACATATCATGCTTCAAACATAAAGATACCAAATGTAATTTATTTAATTTTTAATTCGTTTATTAAACCACAAAAAAACTAATACATACATGGTTCACAAATATCCAGGTCAGTACAGATACATTTATCATAATAGTTTCCACTGATATAAATCTCAATACATAGACTGGATCATCCAAATGTAAATTTTTGGTGAAGAATCAACAAGTGGAACACAATTGTGAAGTTGAGCGAAATTTATTGGTTATTTTACATTTTTTGTGGAAATTGAAAAACTGAAAAGTGGGGGGTGCAATATTATTCGGCCCCTTTACTTTCAGTGCAGCAAACTCCCCCCAGAAGTTCATTGTGGATCTCTGAATGATCCAATGTTGTCCTAAATGCCTAATGAGGATAAATATAATCCACCTGTGTGTAATCAAGTCTCCGTATAAATGCACCTGCTCTGTGATAGTCTCACGGTTCTGTTTGAAGCACAGAGAGCATCATGAAGACCAAGGAACACAACAGGCAGGTCCGTGATACTGTTGTGGAGAAGTTTAAAGCCGGATTTGGATACAAAATGATTTCCAAAACTGTAAACATCCCTAGGAGCACTGTGCAAGCGATCATATTGACATGGAAGGAGTATCATACCACTGCAAATCTACCAAGACCCGGCCGTCCCTCTAAACTTTCATCTCAAAGACGGAGAAGACTGATCAGAGATGCAGCCAAGAGGCCCATGATCACTCTGGATGAACTGCAGAGATCTACAGCTGAGGTGGGACAGTCTGTCCATAGGACAACAATCAGTCATACACTGCACAAATCTGGCCTTTATGGAAGAGTGGCAAGAAGAAAGACATCTCTCAAAGATATCCATAAAAAGTGTCGTTTAAAGTTTGCAACAAGCCACCTGGGAGACACCAAACATGTGGAAGAAGGTGCTCTGGTCAGATGAAACCAAAATCAAACTTTTTGACAACAATGCCAAACGATATGTTTGGCGTAAAGGCAACACAGCTCATCACCCTGAACACACCATCCCCACTGTCAAACATGGTGGTGGCAGCATCATGGTTTGGGCCTGCTTTTCTTCAGCAGGGACAGGGAAAATGGTTAAAATTGATGAGAAGATGGATGGAGCCAAATACAGGACCATTCTTGAAGAAAAATTGTTGGAGTCTGCAAAAGACCTGAGACTGGGACGGAGATTTGTCTTCCAACAAGATAATGATCCCAAACATAAAGCAAAATCTACAATGGAATGGTTCACAAATAAACGTATCCAGGTGTTAGAATGGCCAAGTCACAGTCCAGACCTCAATACAATTGAGAATCTGTGGAAAGAGCTGAAAACTGCTGTTCACAAACGATCTCCATCAAACCTCACTGAGCTCGAGCTGTTTGCCAAGGAAGAATGGGCAAGAATTTCAGTCTCTCCATGTACAAAACTGATAGAGACAAACCCCAAGCGACTTGTAATCGCAGCAAAAGGTGGCGCAACAAAGTATTAAGATAAAGGGGCCGAATAATATTGCACGCCCCACTTTTCAGTTTTTGATTTTCCACAAAAATGTTAAATAACCAATAAATTTCGTTCAACTTCACAATTGTGTTCCACTTGTTGTTGATGCTTCACCAAAAATTTACTGTACATTTGGTATCTTTATGTTTGAAGCATGATATGTGGGAAAAGGTTTTAAAGTCCCAGGGGGCCGAATACTTTCGCAAGGCACTGTACATACATTGCATTACTAATCCTGAGTTACATCCTGTATTATACCCCAGAGCTGCACTCACTATTCTGCTGGTGCAATCACTGTGTACATACATTACATTACTGATTCTGAGTTATATCCTGTATTATACCCCAGAGCTGCACTCAGTATTCTGCTGGTGCAGTCACTGTGTACATACATTACATTACTGATCCTGAGTTACGTCCTGTATTATACTCCAGAGCTGCACTCACTATTCTGCTGGTGCAGTCACTGTGTACATACATTACATTACTGATCCTGAGTTACACCCTGTATTATACTCCAGAGCTGCACTCACTATTCTGCTGGTGCAGTCAATGTGTACATACATTACATTACTGATCCTGAGTTACACCCTGTATTATACTCCAGAGCTGCACTCACTATTCTGCTGGTGCAGTCACTGTGTGCATACATTACATTACTGATCCTGAGTTACACCCTGTATTATACTCCAGAGCTGCACTCACTATTCTGCTGGTGCAGTCAATGTGTACATACATTACATTACTGATCCTGAGTTACATCCTGTATTATACTCCAGAGCTGCACTCACTATTCTGCTGGTGCAGTCACTGTGTACATACATTACATTACTGATCCTGAGTTACATCCTGCATTATACCCCAGAGCTGCACTCACTATTCTGCTGGTGCAGTCACTGTGTACATACATTACATTACTGATCCTGAGTTACATCCTATATTATACCCCAGAGCTGCACTCACTATTCTGCTGGTGCAGTCACTGTGTTCATACATTACATTACTGATCCTGAGTTACATCCTATATTATACCCCAGAGCTGCGCTCACTATTCTGCTGGTGCAGTCACTGTGTACATACATTACATTACTGATCCTGAGTTACATCCTGCATTATACCCCAGAGCTGCACTCACTATTCTGCTGGTGCAGTCACTGTACGCACATTGGGAATACTTATAGATCCGATTACTGATAATTTGGCTGATTAGTGGGCGGCTGCCCCCCGTAATCTCTGGGACGTACCCCACTGATTTGCCCCCGATCTGCCGCACACATACGTCCCGCCGTGACTCCCTGTAATGCTTTCTCCCTGCAGTACACTCTTTTTCGCACTTCGCAGCGGAGTTACTTCCATCTCTGTGGGTGGTAGTCGATGTAAATGTGCCTGACTTCTATCCTTGCGCCGTAGTGAAGGTTGAGTATCTGCCAATTTGCCAATTTGTTATATGGAAACCGAGCAAATACTTCTACATTGATACAAGAATTTTCTCGACATCCGGAACGAGCTCCTATGTTCTTGGATTACGCTCCGGTTATGACCCCGTTGCAGGAATACATTAAGCCCTGACATTACTTTTGGCGGTGATCCGAACATATTCCCGTAAAAATTGTTTTCATTGCCGATAGCTCATGGAGGGGGCAGGCTGGCACAATGGAGGCCGATGGCGCGATAACCTATAATAGAGTCCGACTCCTCCGTCCTCCTTTATTCAGATGGAAACATTCCGATTATTCCTGGAGAATTCATGTCTGAGCCTCGGCTGCGGCTCAGTGGGAGGATAAGTGAGATGTTCGGCATCGCGCCTCTCGCTCCACGTGCGATGAGACAGGGGGATAATTTGTATATTCTTAGAGGCTTGCGTATGCTCAGCGGGATAAGGATTATATCTGGAGAATTAAATTAGCTCGGGGGGATTAGCCGCGACTAATGCAAATATCTCGAAATGCATCGGCACGGAATCCAGCCGCGTGTGACATGCGCCGCGCACCCCGAGTTTTGGACATCCCATATTTCCATACTAGACATCCAACACAATTCTCATCCAATTGCAAAATTGCATCAGCAAAAGGGTTCGGAAATTTTTCCAGAACTCCCATAGACGTTAATGGAGAGAGCTGGAGCGGCGCATGCGCACCCATGTCTTAAAGATGGTGGTATTATAGCAAACGCAGTCCCATCCTGCCGAAAAAGTCACAGTCCCCGTGATCACATTTGTGGGGACTAGCTGGAGCAATTCCACCAATAGTTGACGTTCTTAATGCCTGTTCTGTATATTAAAGGTTCTCCACTACTTATAAGAAGGGTCCAATAAGAATAGGCCGATCACAACATTTCCCACTGCTCAGATCCCTAACGATCAGCAAGGAAACTTGTACAATTTCCTTACAGTGCCACCACTGGTGAAATGAAGTATTACATAGTGCACACTAAGGTAAATGGGTCGTCTGGGGAATGCGGGACAGGTCAGGTCCTCCAGAGAGGAAGACGCTCTTTGTACCAACTAGTCTCCGACTAGAATCCTAACAAAGGTTCCCCGCCCTATTCATTCAAAATTAAAGGGGTTATCCCATGGACAACATTCATCACCTTTACAAAGGATAATTGTGTCACTGACTGCTGGGACCCCCATCGATCCATGTTTCCCAGTAGTGCACATGCATGAGCATCGCTTTATTCACTGTCTATGGGAGAGGTGCTCATACATATGCACTACCACTCCATTTGGACTTTAGGACCCAGATTCTTAGGTCAGACCTCCATCAGTCATACATTTATCACCTATCCTGTACTTTGCGCATATGATGGAGTCCTTCTATGAACATTGTAGTGCGCCTGGGTTCGAACCCTTGAGCCCGTGCTTTGTTGTCAGCTTCTGTGTCCGCCGAGCCACAGGAGATACACCTTTTCTCCATTTGTTTTGTTTCTCTTATCCTTTCGGCAGTCTTTTTAGGGTAACAGGTGCTTTAATTTACTTGCTTGTCTGCCCCATCACCTTTTGGGTGCGGCTTTATATTTTTTCCCCTGCTGGTATTTCCTGCTGGTGATAGTCTCAGTTGGATGTCCAGCCATACTGCTGTAGTTTAAGCCGGTCAGTGAAAGACCAGCTAGGGTCTATCTATTTGCTGTTTATTTTCTTTACCCTGCTCTGTTGGGAAGTAGGCGGCATATTTTCTAACAGTACAAATGTAATCCTTTACTTAGTATTTAGTGGTTTGTTTGACTCACTCTGGCATCTCTTTCTTTTTTCAGCACACTTTCGCTTCTGTAGGTAATTTACACTCTGCTCTTCCCTCCCATTCTTTACGAGGAACGTGAAACGCTCGACGGCCTTTCAGGTAGCATAGGTCCAAGTTACCATCAGTTAGTCTGTGTTAGGGCTATCCCGGCTCAAGCAAGAACCACTAGGGACTGCAGGCTCAGGATCTCTAGTCTTACATGAATCGGCAGGCTCAGTTGCAGCTATCAGGGTCATGGTTAGTGACAATATCATAACAAACATACTGTGCTTAGGCACCTTCAGAAAATACAGAAGTCACCCACGGGGGGGGAAAAAAAGCAATATCATATGTGACCACCAGATGGCGACACAAAGTTTGACATTTATGCTATAAAAAACCCGAGAACATAAATTGTACATAATTTTCTACCTCCCCATTAACTATTGCTTTTATTATCACCTAGATGTAAACATTTAATGACTTTCTTTTCAGATTTTTCTATAATAATCAGGTACAAGTTAATACGTGCTATACTCATCCAATAATCCAGAATATTTCATAATCCGACACCTCTCAGGCCCCATTATACCCAGATTAAAGCAATTTCACTGGAATACATAAAAAAGAAAACATATAAGTAGTTAAAACCAGCGATCAGGGTTTACGCCTGCGAATACCCAGAGTAGCCAATCAAATCGCTTCATTCATTTCATATCCTGCAATAAAAATATGAAAGGTGGAATCTGATTGGCTGTTAGGGGCTACATCTCCATTTGAAGGAAAATACAGAAGATTTATGGTTATGGCGGCGGTTGCTATGGGCACAGAGTTGTAGGATGGATGGCTCTTGTCTTGACAATGATGTAGGGACACTGGGAACCACAAAAAGTGAAGTAAATAATAATGGAGAGGAAAGTTGAGTTGCGTTCGAGCTCCTTTCATCTCTGTGACATGAGAGCGGCTTAACTCCAGATCCTGCGGCTGCGGTGTTATCTGATGTCGCTATGGCGTTTACCTTGAGAAGAGACGGCAGTTGCTAGGATACCGGCATCTCTTTCCCTCCGCAATCCGACATAAAGGAAAGGCACAGAGATGTGAAGGCGCCAGGGCTCCCTGCATCTCTCACATCTTACTTTTATAATGTACGGTGATGAAGGCGGCTGGCGAGGACGCGCCCATAATGTACGGTGATGAAGATGGCCGGCGAGGACGCGCCCATAATGTACGGTGATGAAGATGGCCGGCGAGGACGCGCCCATAATGTACGGTGATGAAGGCGGCCGGCGAGGACGCGCCCATAATGTACGGTGATGAAGGCGGCCGGCGAGGACGCGCCCATAATGTACGGTGATGAAGGCGGCCGGCGAGGACGCCCCCATAATGTACGGTGATGAAGATGGCCGGCGAGGACGCGCCCATAATGTACGGTGATGAAGGCGGCCGGCGAGGACGCGCCCATAATGTACGGTGATGAAGATGGCCGGCGAGGACGCCCCCATAATGTACGGTGATGAAGGCGGCTGGCGAGGACGCGCTCATAATGTACGGTGATGAAGGCGGCTGGCGAGGACGCGCCCATAATGTACGGTGATGAAGATGGCCGGCGAGGACGCGCCCATAATGTACGGTGATGAAGGCGGACGGCGAGGACGCGCCCATAATGTGCGGTGATGAAGATGGCCGGCGAGGACGCGCCCATAATGTACGGTGATGAAGATGGCCGGCGAGGACGCCCCCATAATGTACGGTGATGAAGGCGGACGGCGAGGACGCGCCCATAATGTACGGTGATGAAGGCGGCTGGCGAGGACGCCCCCATAATGTACGGTGATGAAGATGGCCGGCGAGGACGCCCCCATAATGTACGGTGATGAAGGCGGCCGGCGAGGACGCCCCCATAATGTACGGTGATGAAGATGGCCGGCGAGGACGCGCCCATAATGTACGGTGATGAAGATGGCCGGCGAAGACGCGCCCATAATGTACGGTGATGAAGATGGCCGGCGAGGACGCGCCCATAATGTACGGTGATGAAGATGGCCGGCGAGGACGCGCCCATAATGTACGGTGATGAAGATGGCCGGCGAGGACGCCCCCATAATGTACGGTGATGAAGGCGGCCGGCGAGGACGCCCCCATAATGTACGGTGATGAAGATGGCCGGCGAGGACGCGCCCATAATGTACGGTGATGAAGATGGCCGGCGAGGACGCGCCCATAATGTACGGTGATGAAGATGGCCGGCGAGGACGCGCCCATAATGTACGGTGATGAAGATGGCCGGCGAGGACGCGCCCATAATGTACGGTGATGAAGGCGGACGGCGAGGACGCGCCCATAATGTACGGTGACGAAGATGGCCGGCGAGGACGCGCCCATAATGTACGGTGATGAAGGCGGACGGCGAGGACGCGCCCATAATGTACGGTGATGAAGATGGCCGGCGAGGACGCGCCCATAATGTACGGTGATGAAGGCGGCCGGCGAGGACGCGCCCATAATGTATGGTGATGAAGGCGGCCAGCGAGGACGCGCCCATAATGTGCGGTGATGAAGGCGGCCGACGAGGGCGCGCCCATAATGTACGGTGATGAAGATGGCCAGACGAGCCCATAATGTACGGTGATGAAGGCGGCTGGCGAGGACGCGCCCAAAATGTGCGGTGATGAAGGCGGCCGGCGAGGACGCGCCCATAATGTACGGTGATGAAGGCGGCCGGCGAGGACGCGCCCATAATGTACGGTGATGAAGGCGGCTGGCGAGGACGCCCCCATAATGTACGGTGATGAAGATGGCCGGCGAGGACGCCCCCATAATGTACGGTGATGAAGGCGGCCGGCGAGGACGCCCCCATAATGTACGGTGATGAAGATGGCCGGCGAAGACGCGCCCATAATGTACGGTGATGAAGGCGGCCGGCGAGGACGCGCCCATAATGTACGGTGATGAAGGCGGCTGGCGAGGACGCCCCCATAATGTACGGTGATGAAGATGGCCGGCGAGGACGCCCCCATAATGTACGGTGATGAAGGCGGCCGGCGAGGACGCCCCCATAATGTACGGTGATGAAGGCGGCCGGCGAGGACGCGCCCATAATGTACGGTGATGAAGGCGGCCGGCGAGGACGCGCCCATAATGTACGGTGATGAAGGCGGCCGGCGAGGACGCGCCCATAATGTACGGTGATGAAGATGGCCGGCGAGGACGCGCCCATAATGTACGGTGATGAAGGCGGACGGCGAGGACGCGCCCATAATGTACGGTGATGAAGATGGCCGGCGAGGACGCGCCCATAATGTACGGTGATGAAGGCGGACAGCGAGGATGCGCCCATAATGTACGGTGATGAAGATGGCCAGCGAGGACGCGCCCATAATGTACGGTGATGAAGGCGGCCGGCGAGGACGCGCCCATAATGTACGGTGATGAAGATGGCCGGCGAGGACGCGCCCATAATGTATGGTGATGAAGGCGGCCAGCGAGGACGCGCCCATAATGTGCGGTGATGAAGGCGGCCGACGAGGGCGCGCCCATAATGTACGGTGATGAAGATGGCCGGCGAGGACGCGCCCATAATGTACGGTGATGAAGGCGGCTGGCGAGGACGCGCCCAAAATGTGCGGTGATGAAGGCGGCCGGCGAGGACGCGCCCATAATGTACGGTGATGAAGGCGGCCGGCGAGGACGCGCCCATAATGTACGGTGATGAAGATGGCCGGCGAGGACGCGCCCATAATGTATGGTGATGAAGGCGGCCGGCGAGGACGCGCCCATAATGTGCGGTGATGAAGGCGGCCGACGAGGGCGCGCCCATAATGTACGGTGATGAAGATGGCCGGCGAGGACGCGCCCATAATGTACGGTGATGAAGGCGGCTGGCGAGGACGCGCCCAAAATGTGCGGTGATGAAGGCGGCCGGCGAGGACGCGCCCATAATGTGCGGTGATGAAGGCGGCCGACGAGGGCGCGCCCATAATGTACGGTGATGAAGATGGCCGGCGAGGATGCGCCCATAATGTACGGTGATGAAGGCGGCTGGCGAGGACGCGCCCATAATGTACGGTGATAAAGGCGGCCGGCGAGGACGCGCCCATAATGTGCGGTGATGAAGGCGGCTGGCGAGGACGCGCCCATAATGTGCGGTGATGAAGGCGGCTGGCGAGGACGCGCCCATAATGTACGGTGATGAAGGCGGCCGACGAGGACGCGCCCATAATGTACGGTGATGAAGATGGCCGGCGAGGACGCGCGCCATAATGTACGGTGATGAAGATGGCCGGCGAGGACGCGCCCATATAGTAGGGTGATGAAGGCGGCTGGCGAGGACGCGCCCATAATGTACGGTGATGAAGATGGCCGGCGAGGACGCGCCCATAATGTACGGTGATGAAGGCGGCCGACGAGGACGCGCCCATAATGTACGGTGATAAAGATGGCCGGCGAGGACGCGCCCATAATGTACGGTGATGAAGGCGGCTGGCGAGGACGCGCCCATAATGTACGGTGATGAAGGCGGCCGGCGAGGACGCGCCCATAATGTGTGGTGATGAAGGCGGCTGGCGAGGACGTGCCCATAATGTGCGGTGATGAAGGCGGCCGGCGAGGACGCGCCCATAATGTACGGTGATGAAGGCGGCCGGCGAGGACGCGCCCATAATGTACGGTGATGAAGATGGCCGGCGAGGACGCGCCCATAATGTATGGTGATGAAGGCGGCCGGCGAGGACGCGCCCATAATGTGCGGTGATGAAGGCGGCCGACGAGGGCGCGCCCATAATGTACGGTGATGAAGATGGCCGGCGAGGACGCGCCCATAATGTACGGTGATGAAGGCGGCTGGCGAGGACGCGCCCAAAATGTGCGGTGATGAAGGTGGCCGGCGAGGACGCGCCCATAATGTATTGTGATGAAGATGGCCGGCGAGGACGCGCCCATAATGTACGGTGATGAAGGCGGCCGGCGAGGACGCGCCCATAATGTGCGGTGATGAAGGCGGCCGACGAGGGCGCGCCCATAATGTACGGTGATGAAGATGGCCGGTGAGGACGCGCCCATAATGTACGGTGATGAAGGCGGCTGGCGAGGACGCGCCCATAATGTACGGTGATGAAGGCGGCCGGCGAGGACGCGCCCATAATGTGCGGTGATGAAGGCGGCTGGCGAGGACGCGCCCATAATGTGCGGTGATGAAGGCGGCTGGCGAGGACGCGCCCATAATGTACGGTGATGAAGGCGGCCGACGAGGACGCGCCCATAATGTACGGTGATGAAGATGGCCGGCGAGGACGCGCGCCATAATGTACGGTGATGA
The DNA here is from genome assembly GCF_051348905.1 of Ranitomeya variabilis. Classification (NCBI taxonomy): domain Eukaryota; kingdom Metazoa; phylum Chordata; class Amphibia; order Anura; family Dendrobatidae; genus Ranitomeya; species Ranitomeya variabilis. The sequence continues at coordinate 22,690,856 of NC_135238.1, forward strand.
AGATGGCCGGCGAGGACGCGCCCATAATGTAGGGTGATGAAGATGGCCGGCGAGGACGCGACCATAATGTACGGTGATGATGATGGCCAGCGAGGACGCGCCCATAATGTGCGGTGATGAAGGCGGCCGGCGAGGACGCGCCCATGCCCTCCACTCTAGCACAAGCGCCTGTGTCTGATTTGGGGTGGACATGTTCTAGCAAAAAGCACCGCGCTACCAACCTGTGAATATAAGGTTTGGGGTACTGCAACGCAGGCGACCAGCAAGGACGTTCCCCTGTTCTCAGTTCCGGTCCAACTGCCTATACTCATTGCAGGGTGAGTCGCATCAGTTACAGAGGCCAATATTTTTTTTTATTCTGTGTCTGACTTGGGATGGACATGTTGGAGCAAAAAGCAGTACACTACTAACCTGTGCGTGTAAGGTTTGGGGTACTGCAACGCAAGGACGTTCCCCTGTTCTCAGTTCTGGCACAAGTGCCTATACTCATTGCAGGGTGAGTCGTGTCAGTTACAGAGGCCATTATTTTTGGTATTCTGTGTCTGATTTGGGGTGGACATGTTGGAGCAAAAAGCAGTACACTACTAACCTGCGCGTGTAAGGTTTGGGGTACTGTAACGCAAGGACGCTCCCCTGTATATGTAGAGTTTGGGGTGGCTAGTGATTTTGGTGTCTTTATTTGATACTGTGCACAAGTTAGGCCTAGACACCTGCCAGAAGGCCAGAAACCTGAAGAACAATAGCGTCCATCTAGATGCAGAGGAAGGCCAGATTCAGCTAGTCGTCCATATTTCACATGTGCGGACCACAATACACAGACTGTCCGCAGGGATCCTGACCCCAACTTACAGCCTCATATATGTCTACGATGTTGTTAATTCGGGTCAGGAGACCTGCAATCAGTCTGGGCACTGAGGTCCATATTCAGACTTTGAAATATGGCCGCCTGAACCCGGCCTAGGAAAGAGGCAGCAAGAGTTAAGATGAATCCTGGATACTGAAGACCTAAGAGAGGTCACTCTGACAAAAGAGCCACAGGGTTGGTGGGTCTGTGAGCCAGTTGTAAGAGAGGGCCACATACTTGCCAACAGTCCTGATTTTTCTATGCCCACCAAGTGTGGGAGTAACCAACAAGTAACGTATTGAGAGGCTGTAACCAGTAAGCCACTGTAACCACTAAGTTCTGCGCCTCTCAATGAAAACGTATATATTCCTCTTGTTTGCACCAAAAAGTCTCTGACCCCTTTGTCCCACCAATATTGAAGCTCTGGATTGATTGAATCAAAAGTTTGTGTCTTTCAAGTGTGAGAGTAACCTCCAAGTATTGGATTCACAGCCTGCAACCATTAAGGAACTGTAACCACTAAGCTCTGCGCCTCTCAGTGAGAAAATAAATATTCCTCTTGTTTGCACCAAAAAGTCAGTGATCCATTAACTCCACCATGAAAAGATATCTGCAGCGATCATAATGGATCACTAGATAGAACACGGATCATTCTATATACCGTATAAACGGTATAAATCCAATTCCTGCTAGCGCGGGCCGAGCTGTGAATAGTAAATTCTAGAGACTGACGCTCAGTGATCGACTCATCCACTACGGATCTTAATAACACCTCCTCTTCTCCGCACTGCTGCTAGCAAATGTGATTAGTCAGCCAAATGGCCCTCATCTCTCCACAACCCAGCATAACCCCGTCCTATACCAGGGGGCTGAGTGCTGCCGAGCAAGAGAGAAATGACCCCGCACTCCCCCCTCCTTGAATAGCGGCTTGACCTGATTAACAGCATCCATCATATAAGTCCCTGTGTAATTTGTGACAAATAGGAGCTCAATCCGTGTGTCTCGGATCTCTAGGGTAGTCCCAGGTGTTAGCGGCTGTACGTTATTTTTTGCAATCCTCTCGTTTTAGAATGGTGAGCCAGCAAATATACAGTGCCCTTGCAGCGATAACAAGGGAAAGGTGAAGGATTGGAATTCCCATATACTGTATAATCATCATGCCAGGTCTTCTAAAAAGAGGGATCCCTATGATCTCAAACTCAACAAGACCATACACTACCTGGTCGACCATATAGTTAGAAGAACAAGGTGTAATACCTTTTTTCTCCAGCAGTGGCCACTGTAGCAACCACCTGCATCTTTTCCTGATGATCAGAGGCGATCACTGGGATTTCCTCTGCCAGATCGGCAATGATCAGATTTTCCAAATTGGGCAACCCACTTTCATTTGCAGAAGTGAATTAATTTACCTGCAAAATTTAACTCTTTCTAAGGGGTGGCAAAATCTATAACAGGGACAGTGACCCTGGTTATTGTACATTATTAGGAGTGCATGGGGATATTGTGTATGTGAGATGATTAGTGACAGCGGTCACATTACGACTAAAGTTATTTGTGGAGAGAAGATAGAGAAGACAATTGCATTACCCACCAACGGCGCCTATCTCACCCAGACATCAACAGCTACAGCCACAGATATACAGCGAGCAGAATTTCTGCCATTTCTTCTTTTAATAGAACACTCCGTTGGGGGCCCTTTCTTTTTCTTACTTAAATGCATGCACTTTTTCACAAAAAAGCATTTTTGCTAAAGGTTTCATTAAACATTTTGCACCATTTGCCTTCTATAGCTACTGTATATTGCAGGCTGCAGAATGGGTTAACTGAGAATCTATCAGTGAGCTCACTGAGACAGTCCAATGAGAGAGTTTCTAAATCTTAATTGTCTTTTTTTATCTACTCTCAGCTGATTTATGACCATGGACCACATCAAAGTTAAATCAAAGGTTGGGTCCCATCCTCTTTGTTATCACCCTACTTGCCAACTTTCAGGCTTTTTTATGTGACCACCCCTAAACAACCTACCACCCACCCCTTCTGATGATGAAATATTTTGAAGTCATGAAAAGTGGTTTTGGCATCACTTAGGTTTGCCATCTATTTTGGGAGTCCAGTAGGCGAAGATCTAACTTTTCTGGGAGCCTCCCGGACACTCTAGAAAATGTGTTGAGTATCGTTTTTAGGGTTGTGTTCAGGGACTGGAGCAAGGACTTCCCACAAACTAGGACTGGATAATTTGTGCAAGGATCATGATAAAGGGAAATAAGCACCAGGCTCGTCTGTACTGGAAGGCAAAACTTTTCGCCATAGCATGGAGGACTTCATACAACAGTACTAAGTAGTGTAGCTGTGAATCCAGGTCTAAGAGTGAGCTAAAACACTTACTAAAAAGCAGAAGCATGGAGGGCATTATGCAGCAATACTGAGCAGTGTAGCTGTGGATCCAGCTCTGGGTTGAGCTAAAAAAATTACTAGAAAGCAGAAGCATGGAGGACATTATATAACAGTATTATGTAAATCCAGCTCTGGAGTGAGATAAAACATTTACTAGAAAGCTGTAGCATGGAGGATATTATACAGGAGTAGTGTGCAGTGTAGCTGTGAATACATAGCTCTGGGGTTAGATAAAACACTTACAAAAAAACAGTAGCACAGAGATTTTGAAGCAGTACTGAGCTGTGTAGCTGTGGATCCAGCTCTGTGGTGAAATTAAAAAAAAACTTACCAGAAAGCAGAAGCATGGACATTATATAACAGTATTATGTCAATCCAGCTCTGGAATATGATAAAATACTTACTAGAAAGCAGTAGCATTTACGATATTATACAACAGTACTGAGCAGTTTAGCTGTGAATCCAGTCCCATGATGAGATAAAACACTTACTATCAAGCATCAGCAGGACATATCTGACTATTTTTGTGTATGAGGAGTTATTGCCCCCTGTGGATGACTCTGGCATTAATGTTGGAATTTGGCATATTCTCTTGGATCCTCCATGCATCTTTAAACACCAGTGTGAAGCTGGCATAAAATGTATTCTGTCTTTGTCGCTGTGGACAGACCTTCATTGCGGCACAGTTTACATTTGGGGATCAGTGTTACTATACTTGGTAAATAGTTTTCGCAGAGCTTTGTCCCCAGGGCACAGTGCATGTATTTTTGGAAATCGCATGTGTGGTGTTTGCTACGAGCTAAAAGTGGCTTTGAGCGAATACTCATATTTACAAGAGATTCTGCCCTCCGCCATCCATCATGGGCACCCAGGGCACGTCACCTACACTAAGATCACTGACCTATAACAAAGTACCCACCATATCCTGGTTGGGGGGTGGGTAAGAACGTCTTGGCCCCTTTTAAATTTAGTTATTATATGGCGGTATTACTTTCTTACAGTTTGATAGTATAATTTGGACACACTGTAGTGATCCTGTTCGGTGATTATATGGCGGTATTATTTTCTTACCGTCTGATAGTATAATTTGGACACTCTGTAGTGTTCTTGTTCTGTGATTATATGGCGGTATTATTTTCTTACTGTTTGATAGTATAATTTGGACACACTGTAGTGAATCGGGGCCCGATGCGGGCCCCCTCTGCTCACCGGGCCCCATACGCCAGTCATGGCTGTCATGCCCTGATGGCGGCCCTGGTAGTGATCCTGTTCGGTGATTATATGGCAGTATTATTTTCTTACTCTTTGGTCACTCTGTGGTGATATTGTTTGGTTACTGTATGGCCGTATTATTTATTCACTGTGTGCTGGTATAATACAATCACTGTATAGTGGTAATATATGGTCACTATTTGACGGTTGACTGATTAGTCATTGTGCGACAGTATTGTTCAGTCACTCTGTGGTGATCCTGTTCGGTGATTATATGGCGGTATTATTTTCTTACTGTTTGATAGTATACTTTGGTCAGTCTGTGGTGATATTGTTTGGTTACTGTATGGTCATATTATTTATTCACTATATGTTGGTATAATACAATCACTGTATAGTGGTAATATATGGTCACTATATGACGGTTGACTGATTAGTCATTGTGCGACAGTATTGTTTGGTCACTCTGTGGTGATCCTGTTCAGTGATTATATGGCAGTATTATTTTCTTACTGTTTGATAGTATACTTTGGTCAGTCTGTGGTGATATTGTTTGGTTACTGTATGGTCGTATTATTTATTCACTATATGCTGGTATAACACAATCACTGTATAGTGGTAATATATGGTCACTATATGACGGTTGACTGATTAGTCATTGTGCGATAGTATTGTTTAATCACTATTTGGTTCTATTATTCAGTTACTGTATGGCACCATTAAGTGTAAAGTTCATGGCACTTTTATATGGGCGCTGTATGGTGTGATTATTAGGCAATACTGGTAATTTCCATGTAACTCACTCTAAGGTCTGAAGCGCCCCATACTTGTATCTTCACCATACCCTAATGGAAACAGTCTCTATATACAGGGCATGATAATAAAGGCATCTAAATATTTGCCGTGACATTTTTTAAGATCGCTTATGAAAACTGGTGCAATTTTTTTTCCTTGAAAGCTCGAGTATCTGATATCATGGCCGCGTGAGTGAAATATGAATGGATCAGCATATGCTTCATATGGAAATGTAAGACCCACTGAGCCAAACACTTCCATCACCTCGATATCCCTTACAAACATGAGAAGGAAATACGCATCTGGCAGAACACTGGAGGCCATATTATTTATATCTTCACTGTAAGTCATATTTTTACTTAGGGTTGAGATATTTAGTATTCATATATTTTACACTTCTTTGCTTTTGTCTATGGGACTGATGGAGATAACTCAGCGATGCATTCAACTTACTAATATTACAATAGATTTCTGTGCTAAGCTTGGTTATGTATTCATGTAGTGATGGTGGTTCTGGTGACATATACATGTACTGATGATTGTACTGGTGTCGTATTTATTTACTGAAGGTGGTTCTTGTGAAGTATTCATGTACTGATTGAGGTTCTGGTGATTCATTAATATACTGTGGGTGGTTGTGGTGATGTATTCAGGTACTGATGGTGGTTTTGGTGCTGTATTTGTGTACTAATGGTAGTTCTTTGTGACCTAGTTATTTACTGATTATCGTTCTGGTGCTGTTTTATGTACTATTGATTGCTCTGGTTTTCCATTTATGTACTGATGATGATTTTGGTTTCGCATTCATGTAGTGATGATGGTTCTGGTGATGAATACAGCACCAGAACCATCATCACTACATGAATACATCACCAGAGCCATCAGTAGAATACAGCCACAAAAAAAAAACACAACAGAATAAAGCCCAGCTCAACGAACTTGTGAACAAACTTCTTTCTTTATTCACTGAAAGTGCTCAATAGAGGATAAAACAGAATCAGCTAAGTAAGTTACATGATTGCTCCACGCCTTGACGCAGTGTTTCCTGTGCTCCGAACACCTAAGGATGTCTTTTATGATGAGCTGGACCCATTTTTGTTTTATATCAATATTGCACCAGAACAACCATGACTACATAAATACATCACCTGAACCACCATCAGAACAGGAATATGACACGAAAAGCACCATCAGTTTTGTTGCAATTGCCCCCATTATAGTTAAGTTATATTAGTTTCCATAACTATCCTTGTGTCTGACATAAAATATAGGATTTCAGGGATGAATATTACCCCTAAAGTACATCACTTTTCTTTTACTTTTGATGGCATTATTTGGTGAAAAAGGTAAGTCACCTTTGTTACTATCTGACACATTGGAGGGGGAAGTAGGTGCAATAGGGCTCCTTTTACTTTAGTCTCTATGGAACAGTTTTTGGTGTTATTTTTTAATCTGCCATATGGTTCCAGAGATAAGGGGCTTTTTATTTAGCGTTACTGTTTATGTATTTTAACAAGGGGGCGTGGCTCACAGGGTAATCATGCAGAGGAGCTAAAGACACGCCCCTGAGCAGCCTGTGAGCACCTTTTCAAGTAAACTGGCCCATATTTTTGTACTTTTATGACGGTTTTAAAAAATAAATAAATTAGGGGAGGAGCCTGAAGATAATAAGAGCAAAAATTGACCACTTTTGACTTGGTGATGCGACAAGTCTCCTTTAAATGCAGAAGGTTTGGTCTCCTTCTTTAAATATCCTTGTTATATAATTGTGACGGAGCGGTCGGCAGCCGCCCAATCTGCCCGTAAGCTACTGCCAGCTTACACAAACACCAAGATGTTTTCATAGAGTAAAAGTTCTTCTCTTTCTCATTACTCCGTGTTTGTAAAGTCAATCTGGGGACCGCGCCTGGACCGGGAGACACTGACACAGTCCCTGCGGTCCATGAACGCCGCATTAACCGGTCACTTCCACTTACAGGATATCCACTAGAAAACAAACACCAGGATTCCGTTGCCATGGTGATGTGCACTGGAATAATATTTCGCAGAGTTCTATGCAACGTTCCAAAACTTCTTCGGTAAAAAAAAGCAAAAAAAAATCCTCTCTCATTCCACATTACTCATTTTTTTCTATAAAAAAAACACATCCAGACTGTGATCTTCTCGTCACGATGAACGTCTGGATGTGCGATTTCTGTTTACTTCTCCAGATCTGCAGCTCGGGAATAATAACATTGTAGTAACCGGCGTTCTCACGTGTTCTCATCTTATGTCACATTCCTGTTATTATCCAGACAATACTTTTCTATCTGTGACCCCATGACAACCCTTATCGTCTCTGCACACTTTTATTACATCCTACAGGGGTACCAGAGATCTGATTGGTTGCACTGAGTAAACAGTGTATCCAAGAATATACTGAATTACCGGAGCACAGGAAGTGTTGTCATGGGGAAATATGAATGATTGACAGATAAAAGAGTTACAAACTCTCATGTCAGACCATCAGAATGAGCTCACCGACATATTCTCAGTTAACTCATTCTGCAGCCTGCAATAGACGACGGTGCAACACAGAGGTTACAGAGGGGGACAGGTGCAACAGTTTTTCATTTTTAGTACAAAATAAATGCATATAAGAAAAAAAATGATTCCCAAAAATGGACAACCCCTTTATGTATACTTGACACCTGGAACCTCTGGGAAGCCTAGACCCTTATGACATCTGTGTGCCCTAATAGGACATATGGACGGAGGTGGTCCCGATGTGACAACCCCTTTACCAAAATGATTAAAATGGTAAAAAATTTAGTTACTCATCAAAAATAGGTGATTTTTTTTTTTTGTGCCATCATCTTTTTTTTATTTTATTGCTCCTATTGTTTTTTTTCCGGCCCCTGTGACGGCAGCCCCCCCCCCCCCCCCCCCAGAGAGCACAGGCCCAATTCATTGTCAATATGACAGACATCGCTGCCCAAAGAAACATGTTAAACTAATATCTGGCTGCATCGGGAGGGAAGTAATTGCTCTTACTGGAACGCGGCTGGACGCTTTCCATAACCTCATGTAATAGGCTGCCGAGCGAAACAGTAATATATGGAGGAAAGGTGAGGATCGAAGGAAGTCTGGGGTCCTGCCAAAACGTTCAGCCGCCATACTACGTACCACCGGGCATTAGTGCTGGTTTGTGCTTTCCCTTTCGTTACCGACAGGTGCCCCATACTCATCAACCCTCTCTCGAAAAAAAGGGGAGACCTACTGGACTCTCACAAAAGGAGGCAAATATGATGGACGCAGCCGAAGACGCAAGGAAAGAGCACTCCGGAAAGGTTTTCTTCATAAATACTCAAGGAAGGTGATCAAAATATCATAAGCGATGTGGGATGGAAAGGGGACCCGATCACAAAATCACCGCAATCAAAACTATCCCAAACTTCCCCGGAAGTTGGTGATTTGCCCATAACCTCCATTATGATTAACTTTAGAGTAAACTTCTTGTTTCCTTTGGAACATTTGTGTCAAACTCTGACCCGTAGGCCAAATCTGGCCCGCAGGGTGATTATATTTGTCCCGCAACGCTGTCACCGCCCCCCAAACTAGATGTCGATACAGTTGAAAGCCATGATGGAAGAGGGAAGACATTCGCTCACTCCCCCAGCATTTTCCTTTGGTGTCTCACTTCTCGGCGTAGCGGGCGTGATGACGTCACAATTTTGCACCAGTTGTGCAGAGCAGTGAAGACTTTTCAGAGCGCTCCCTGCCGAAACCAGAACGGTGGAAGAATGAGGACAGGTCAGCATTTTTTTTTTCTTATGTGTGGCCCATTATACTGTGTGGAGGACTATGTGGGACTCATTATACTGTGTGGAGGACTATGTGGGGCTCATTATACTGTGTGGAGGACCACGTGGGGCTCATTGTACTGTGTGGAGGACTACGTGTGGCTCATTATACTGTGTGGAGGACTATGTGGGGCTCATTATACTGTGTGGAGGACTATGTGAGGCCCCTTATACTGTGTGGAGGACTATGTGGGGCTCATTATACTGTGTGGAGGACTATGTGAGGCCCCTAATACTGTGTGGAGGACTATGTGGGGCTCATTATACTGTGTGGAGGACTGTTGTGAATTTGGATTCTGGGCTCCCCCGGTGGCCGCTTGTGGAATTGGACTTGTCATCCTCTTTCCTGTTTCACCTGGTTCCATCAGTAGTGGGTGTCGCTATTTAAGCTCATTTCTCTGGTGGTTTCTTGCCGGTCAACAATGTTATCTGATGCCTCTCAGTGCTTGTTCCTGCTTCTAGACTACTACTAGATAAGTTGGACTTTTGTCCATGTTTTGTTTTGCCTATTTGTTCCAGTTCACAGCTGAAGTTTTGTTACTGTGTCTGGAAAGCTCTCGTTGATCAGGGATTGCTACTCTGGCGTTATGAGTTAATGCCAGAGTTTAAGGTAATCTCTGGATGGTGTTTTGTTAGTGTTTTTCTGCTGACCATGAAAGTATACTATCTGTCTTCTGCTATCTAGTAAGCGGACCTCAAATTTGCTAAGACTATTTTCCTGCTGCGTTTGTTGTTTCATCTGTACTCACCGTCATTATATGTGGGGGGCTACTGTCTTCTTTGGAATATTTCTCTAGAGGTGAGCCAGGTCTTATATTTCCCTCTGCTAGCTATTTAGGTCTTAGGCCAGAGCTGGGCATCTAGCGATAAATAGGAAATGCTACCTGGCTATTTCTAGTTGCGCGGCAGGCTTAGTTCATGGTCAGTATAGTTCCATCTTCCGAGAGCTTGTCCCTCTATAGGCTTGCTATGATCTCTGCCTGCAGAGATCATGACAGTTTGACCGGCCAATAAAGTGTTAAAAACCCAGGTTGAGAAAGGAGAGTTATAAGAAGTCTGCTGGAATTTTTTTTTTTTTTTTTTTTTTTCCTCCAGTCTGCCTTGCTGCAGTCTTTTTTCTCTCTCTCCTCCTAATCTCTGTATGGCTCTGTGTGCACCTGACAATAATGGATCTCCAGAGTGTAACTGCGGGTTTGAATAATCTCATCACGAAAGTACAAAATTTACAAGATTTTGTGGTACATGCTCCGGTATCTGAGCCGAGAATTCCTTTGCCGGAGTTCTTCACAGGGAATAGAGCTAGCTTCCAGAATTTCCGAAATAATTGTAAGCTTTATTTGTCCCTGAAGTGTCGTTCAGCTGGAGACCCTGCTCAGCAGGTTAGGATTGTGATTTCCTTGCTCAGGGGTGACCCTCAAGATTGGGCCTTCTCATTGCCAGCAGGGGATCCTGCGTTACGCGATGTGGATGCGTTTTTTCTGGCCTTGGGCTTGCTTTATGAGGAACCTCATTTGGAACTTCAGGCAGAAAAAACTTTGATGGCACTATCTCAGGGGCAAGACGAAGCTGAAGTTTTCTGCCAAAAATTCCGTAAATGGTCTGTGCTTACTCAGTGGAATGAGTGCGCCTTGGCGGCAACTTTCAGAGAAGGTCTCTCTGATGCCGTTAAGGATGTTATGGTGGGGTTCCCTGTGCCTGCAGGTCTGAATGAGTCCATGACAATGGCTATTCAGATTGATAGGCGTCTGCGGGAGCGCAAACCGGTGCACCATCTGGCGGTGTCTATGGAAAAGACGCCAGAAAGTATGCAGTGTGATAGAATTCTGTCCAGGAGCGAGCGACAGAATTTTAGACGGAAGAATGGATTGTGTTTCTATTGTGGGGATTCTACTCATGTTATATCAGCATGCTCTAGGCGTACAAAGAAGCTTGATAAGTCTGTTTCCATTGGCACCATTCAGTCTAAGTTTATTTTGTCTGTAACCCTGATTTGCTCTTTGTCATCCATTGCCACGGACGCCTATGTTGACTCTGGCGCCGCTCTGAGTCTTATGGATTGGTCCTTTGCCAATCGTTGTGGTTTTGATTTAGAGCCTTTGGAGACTCTTATTCCTCTGAAGGGGATTGACTCCACCCCATTGGCTAATAATAAACCACAATACTGGACACAAGTAACCATGCGTATCAATCCGGATCACCAGGAGATTATTCGTTTCCTGGTGCTGTATAATTTACATGACGATTTGGTACTGGGATTGCCATGGTTGCAGTCTCACAACCCAGTCTTGGACTGGAGAGCAATGTCTGTGTTGAGCTGGGGATGTAAGGGTATTCATGGGGACTTACCTTTGGTTTCTATTTCGTCGTCCATTCCCTCTGAAGTCCCTGAGTTCCTCTCTGATTATCAAGACGTCTTTGACGAACCCAAGCTTGGGTCGTTACCTCCGCACCGTGAGTGCGATTGTGCCATAGATTTGATACCGGGTTGTAAATATCCCAAGGGTCGTTTGTTTAATCTGTCTGTGCCGGAACATGCTGCTATGCGGGAATATATAAAGGAGTCTTTGGAAAAGGGACATATTCGTCCATCTTCTTCTCCCTTGGGAGCTGGGTTTTTCTTTGTCTCAAAAAAAGACGGCTCTTTGAGACCATGTATTGATTATCGGCTTCTGAATAAGATCACTGTTAAGTATCAATACCCATTGCCATTGCTTACTGATTTGTTTGCTCGTATAGAGGGTGCTAAGTGGTTCTCTAAAATTGATCTTCGTGGGGCGTATAATTTGGTGCGGATCAGGCAGGGGGATGAGTGGAAGACCGCATTTAATACGCCCGAGGGCCACTTTGAGTATTTGGTCATGCCTTTTGGTCTTTCTAATGCCCCTTCAGTTTTCCAGTCTTTTATGCATGATATTTTCCGCGATTTTCTGGATAAATTTATGATAATATATCTGGATGATATTCTGATTTTTTCTGATGACTGGGACTCTCATGTCCAGCAGGTCAGGAGAGTTTTTCAGGTTCTGCGGTCTAATTCTTTATGTGTGAAGGGGTCTAAGTGCGTTTTTGGGGTCCAGAAAATTTCCTTTTTGGGGTATATTTTTTCTCCCTCTTCCATTGAGATGGATCCCGTCAAGGTGCAAGCTATTTGTGACTGGACTCAGCCCTCCTCTCTTAAGGGTCTTCAGAGATTTTTGGGCTTTGCCAACTTTTACCGCCGATTTATTGCTGGTTTTTCGGATGTCGTTAAACCACTGACTGATTTGACCAGACAAGGCGCTGATGTTGCTAATTGGTCCCCTCATGCTGTAGAGGCCTTTCAGGAGCTTAAGCGCCGTTTTGCCTCTGCCCCTGTGTTGCGTCAGCCTGATGTGAATCTGCCTTTTCAGGTTGAGGTTGACGCTTCGGAGATCGGAGCTGGGGCAGTGTTGTCGCAGAAAGGTTCCGACTGCTCCGTCATTAGGCCTTGTGCCTTCTTTTCTCGCAAATTTTCGCCCGCAGAGCGGAATTATGATGTTGGGAATCGGGAGCTTTTGGCCATGAAGTGGGCGTTTGAGGAGTGGCGCCATTGGCTCGAGGGGGCTAGGCATCAGGTGGTGGTATTGACTGACCACAAAAATTTGATTTATCTTGAGACTGCCAGACGCCTGAATCCTAGACAGGCGCGCTGGTCTTTATTTTTTTCTCGCTTTAATTTTGTGGTGTCATACCTACCGGGTTCTAGGAATGTTAAGGCAGATGCCCTTTCTAGGAGTTTTGACCCGGACTCTCCTGGTAATTCTGAACCCACAGGTATCCTTAGGGAGGGAGTAATTTTGTCGGCCGTTTCTCCTGATCTGCGGCGGTCCTTGCAAGAGTTTCAGGCGGATAGACCGGATCGTTGTCCGCCTGATAGACTGTTTGTTCCGGATGATTGGACCAGCAGAGTCATCTCTGAGGTACATTCTTCTGCATTGGCAGGTCATCCCGGAATTTTTGGTACCAGGGATTTGGTGGCAAGATCCTTCTGGTGGCCTTCCCTGTCACGAGATGTGCGAGTCTTTGTGCAGTCATGTGACGTTTGTGCTCGGGCCAAGTCTTGTAGTTCTCGGGCTAGCGGACTGCTGTTGCCCTTGCCTATTCCTAAGAGGCCTTGGACACACATCTCGATGGATTTTATTTCAGATCTGCCTGTTTCCCAGAAGATGTCTGTCATCTGGGTGGTCTGTGACCGTTTCTCTAAAATGGTCCATTTGGTTCCTCTGCCCAAGTTGCCTTCTTCTTCTGAGTTGGTTCCTCTGTTTTTTCAGAATGTTGTCCGATTGCACGGTATTCCTGAGAATATTGTTTCTGACAGAGGTACCCAATTTGTGTCTAGATTTTGGCGGGCATTCTGTGCTAGGATGGGCATAGATTTGTCTTTTTCATCTGCTTTTCACCCTCAGACTAATGGCCAGACCGAGCGGACTAATCAGACCCTGGAGACATATCTGAGGTGTTTTGTCTCTGCTGACCAGGATGATTGGGTTGCTTTTTTGCCATTGGCAGAGTTCGCCCTCAATAATCGGGCCAGCTCTTCCACCTTGGTGTCCCCGTTTTTCTGTAATTCGGGGTTTCACCCTCGATTTTCCTCCGGTCAGGTGGAATCCTCGGATTGTCCTGGAGTGGATGCGGTGGTGGAGAGATTGCATCACATCTGGGGGCAGGTTATGGACAATTTGAAGTTGTCCCAGGAGAAGACTCAGCGTTTTGCCAACCGTCATCGTCGTGTTGGTTCTCGGCTTTGTGTTGGAGATTTGGTGTGGTTGTCTTCTCGTTTTGTCCCTATGAGGGTCTCTTCTCCTAAGTTTAAACCTCGGTTCATCGGCCCTTATAGAATATTGGAGATTCTTAATCCTGTTTCTTTCCGTTTGGACCTCCCTGCGTCCTTTTCCATTCATAACGTTTTTCATCGGTCGTTATTGCGCAGGTATGAGGTACCTGTGGTACCTTCAGTTGAGCCTCCTGCTCCGGTGTTGGTTGAGGGTGAGTTGGAGTACGTTGTGGAGAAAATTTTGGACTCTCGTGTTTCCAGACGGAGACTCCAGTATCTGGTCAACTGGAAGGGTTACGGCCAGGAGGATAATTCGTGGGTCAATGCATCTGATGTTCATGCTTCTGATCTTGTTCGTGCCTTCCATAGGGCTCATCCTGGTCGCCCTGGTGGATCTGGTGAGGGTTCGGTGCCCCCTCCTTGAGGGGGGGGTACTGTTGTGAATTTGGATTCTGGGCTCCCCCGGTGGCCGCTTGTGGAATTGGACTTGTCATCCTCTTTCCTGTTTCACCTGGTTCCATCAGTAGTGGGTGTCGCTATTTAAGCTCATTTCTCTGGTGGTTTCTTGCCGGTCAACAATGTTATCTGATGCCTCTCAGTGCTTGTTCCTGCTTCTAGACTACTACTAGATAAGTTGGACTTTTGTCCATGTTTTGTTTTGCCTATTTGTTCCAGTTCACAGCTGAAGTTTTGTTACTGTGTCTGGAAAGCTCTCGTTGATCAGGGATTGCTACTCTGGCGTTATGAGTTAATGCCAGAGTTTAAGGTAATCTCTGGATGGTGTTTTGTTAGTGTTTTTCTGCTGACCATGAAAGTATACTATCTGTCTTCTGCTATCTAGTAAGCGGACCTCAAATTTGCTAAGACTATTTTCCTGCTGCGTTTGTTGTTTCATCTGTACTCACCGTCATTATATGTGGGGGGCTACTGTCTTCTTTGGAATATTTCTCTAGAGGTGAGCCAGGTCTTATATTTCCCTCTGCTAGCTATTTAGGTCTTAGGCCAGAGCTGGGCATCTAGCGATAAATAGGAAATGCTACCTGGCTATTTCTAGTTGCGCGGCAGGCTTAGTTCATGGTCAGTATAGTTCCATCTTCCGAGAGCTTGTCCCTCTATAGGCTTGCTATGATCTCTGCCTGCAGAGATCATGACAGAGGACTATGTGGGGCTCATTATACTGTGTGGAGGACTATGTGGGGCTCATTATACTGTGTGGAGGACTATGTGTGGCTCATTATTCTGTGTGGAAGACTATGTGGGGCTCATTATACTGTGTGGAGGACTATGTGAGGCCCCTTATACTGTGTGGAGGACTATGTGGGGCTCATTATACTGTGTGGAGGACTATGTGGGGCTCATTATACTGTGTGGAGGACTATGTGGGGCTCAATATACTGTGTGGAGGACTATGTGAGGCCCCTTATACTCTGTGGAGGACTACGTGGGGCTCATTATACTGTGTGAAGGACTATGTGAGGCCCCTTATACTGTGTGGAGGACTATGTGGGGCTCATTATACTGTGTGGAGGACTATGTGAGGCCCCTTATACTGTGTAGAGGACTATATGGAGCTCATTACACTGTGTGGATGATTATGAGGGGCTCATACTGTGTGGAGGACTATGTGAGGCCCCTTATACTGTGTGGATGATTATGTGAGGCCCATTATACTGTGTGGAGGACTATGTGGGACTCATACTGTGTGGAGGATTATGTGGGGCCCATTATACTGTGTGGAGGACTATGTGAGGCTCCTTATTTTGTTGGAGGACTATGTAGGCCTCCTTATACTGTGTGGAGGACTACGTGAGACCACTTATACTGTGTTGAGGATTATGTGCCCAATTAGAACTTCTGCAATGGGGTCCCATGATTTCTATATACGCCCCTGCCTGTGAGGAAATACCAAATGCTCCAGTCGTGATTGGACTCACAAGATCTTTCAATTAAAATATACTTTGTAGGACGACCATAAGTTTGTTTCCATATGAAAGGTTCATCATTATATTTGCTGATAGGAAAACACTTTCTCAATTGTAGACTTTTCTTTTAATAAATATCAAGGTTGCCCTGGGACTTTGTCAAAGTTTTTAATTTTGACCCTCATTTGTGCATTTGAGTTTGACATCCCTGCCTTAAGAGGACAAGCTCTAGAGCACAAACTGCTGCTTTAACAAGTGAAAGCACACTAGTATTCTGCATGAGATGTCATGTGTGTGTGCATGAGGAACAACATTATTTTTGGCCATTATATGACTTGTAGCCTACATTTTTCATCATTCTTCACCCTTGCAGACTTTATTTCTATTTTTTAGTTCTCTCTGAGCCAGTGGTAGATTGGC
The DNA here is from genome assembly GCF_051348905.1 of Ranitomeya variabilis. Taxonomy (NCBI): domain Eukaryota; kingdom Metazoa; phylum Chordata; class Amphibia; order Anura; family Dendrobatidae; genus Ranitomeya; species Ranitomeya variabilis. The sequence continues at coordinate 22,707,077 of NC_135238.1, forward strand.
TTCTATGATGTCTCGATGTCTCCCTCACAGCATACAAAACATGAGGTATACTTGCTGCCCTGTCACTATGTACAACATGTTCAGAAACAGCAGCTGCACGGAGGCTTTTATACAGCAGTACTGAGCAGTGTAGCTGTGTGGTAAAACACTCACTAGAAAGCTGTAGCATGGGTGAAATTATACAGTAGTACTGAGCAGTGTAGCTGTGAATACATCTCTATAATAGGAAAAAACACTTACTAGAAAGCAGTAGAATGGAGGACATTATACAACAGTTTCTTATATTCACTTGTTCAGCTTATTTATACTTTAAAGAAAAATGTGGCGACAAATTAAGAGAAATACATTCTAAATATTTGAGAAGAGCTGTCCTAGGTCCTAGGCCCTGGAGCCTAGGGGGGCCCATCGGAGATGGATGGATATTGCAGACAGCTGGAGGACACCATTCCTGTGGTGTAGTGTATCCGGCACATGAAGGGTCTGGTTGGCGTCAGTCAGGTGTTGGCACACCCAAGAGCAGCCCAAGCTGTTACATAAAGGCTGGTAATATGGGTGTGCCGCGGGGCGGAGGTCACAGTGCCCACATCAGAGTAAACACGTCTCCCACACAGCAGCGTCGCTCCATGTGTTCAGCACTGCAGACAGTCGGTTGTTTGGTCACATTACTCCACATCCGAAGGGATGAATTCTTTACATTCAGTATTGGCAGGGCCTAAGGTATACAGCCCTGCGCTCGGCGTCGCGCCCGCACCGCTCCCCATGTTGTGTACCGCCCCTGTCCACGTTACATACCATCATACAGTGTACAGATAAATGCGCCCTGCGGGCTCTGCTCTTACCTTGTACAGTATGGCAGATGCTTTTGTTGCCAGCACAAAAATGCTATTAAAATAGAAGTAGTAATGCCGCATAATTGCAAAATAAATAACGCCATACAGTGTTCAAATAATGCTGCGGGCGACTGGCCAAATACCAGCTCTATATGTAACGTAATCTAGAAATAATGCCGCTATACCATTCATGTACGCCTCAGATACAGGGCTATAGGTCGTGCGCCCTTTGGCAGGGACGGGTGATGGCACTGAGCACGTGACTGACCGCTGCACATGATCGCTGAGCATGTGACTGACCGCTGCACATGATCGCTGAGCATGTGACTGACCGCTGCACATGATCGCTGAGCATGTGACTGACCGCTGCACATGATCGCTGAGCATGTGATTGACCGCTGCACATGATCGCTGAGCATGTGACTGACCGCTGCACATGATCGCTGAGCATGTGACTGACCGCTGCACATGATCATCGCTCTTAGCTTCTTCTAAAGGTACAGAAAGGAAAAAGAAGCCAGACATATATTCAGTGTCAGATCCCCTCCCCCACCTCATTTCCCCACGTCTTGTACTGGTAAATTATTTATATTGACAAGTATTTGGTTCATTAGTTGCGCCCCTTGTAGGACACGGGGAGGGCAAATCCCAACACCCCTGCTCCACTATCAGCTAAAAATAGATAGATAGATAGATAGATAATAGATAGATAGATAGACAGATAGATAGATAGACAGATAGATGATAGATAGATAGATAGACAGATAGATGATAGATAATGGATAGATAGATAGATAGATAGATAATAGAGAGATAATAGATAGATAGATAGATAGATAGATAGATAGATAGATAGATCTGGCAAATCTCTGAGTGACAATCCCAATCATTACTGAGATGTTGATTAGCACAGCTTTCCCAATCACAGATAAAACTTCCATTGACGACAGCTGACAGCTCAGTGACTTGGCTTCTTCCATCTGCTCATAATACGATTCCGGTTCTGTAGTAGCAGAGCATTCAAAGAAGCCGCTGCCATTTCTGTGTCACCTTGGACAAGGTCATTGTTAACTATGAAGCACAATATTTCTAAAATTAGATAGATCTTTTGGAGAAAAAATGACAGACAGATACTGATTATTCTAACTCGGTAATGGACCCAAAATAATACATCCAACTTAATGGACAATTAATGTATTATGTACTTGTGATCACAATGACCAGGGCGGCACGACCGTTGAAACGCGTATGATTTTAAATGCACTTTAAGCCTGTGACTGTCACTGGTAGGAATCACCCGTTTTTGTATCTCTGGATATAAAGATGGATTTTGGACTTATGTGCTTTTAATGAAAATGGAATAAAAGTTATTTTTTATGGATATCACCCACGCTGGACTTCTGCTTCATCTACTATAATACTGCTCCTATGTACAGGAATATAACTACTATAATACTGCCCCTACAGTCATGGCCAAAAGTATTGACACCCCTGCAATTCTGTCAGATAATACTCAGTTTCTTCCTGAAAATGATTGCAAACACAAATTATTTGGTATTATTATCTTCATTTAATTTGTCTTAAATGAAAAAACACAAAAGAGAATGAAGCAAAAAGCAAAACATTGATCATTTCACACAAAACTCCAAAAATGGGCCAGACAAAAGTATTGGCACCCTCAGTCTAATACTTGGTTGCACAACCTTTAGCCAAAATAACTGCGACCAACCGCTTCCGGTAACCATCAATGAGTTTCTTACAATGCTCTGCTGGAATTTTAGACCATTCTTCCTAGGCAAACTGCTCCAGGTCCCTGATATTTGAAGGGTGCCTTCTCCAAACTGCCATTTTTAGATCTCTCCACAGGTGTTCTATGGGATTCAGGTCTGGACTCATTGCTGGCCACCTTAGAAGTCTCCAGTGCTTTCTCTCAAACCATTTTCTAGTGTTTTTTGAAGTGTTTTGGGTCATTGTCCTGCTGGAAGACCCATGACCTCTGAGGGAGACCCAGCTTTCTCACACTGGGCCCTACATTATGCTGCAAAATTTGTTGGTAGTCTTCAGACTTCATAATGCCATGCACACGGTCAAGCAGTCCAGTGCCAGAGGCAGTGAAGCAACCCCAAAACATCAGGGAACCTCCGCCATGTTTGACTGTAGGGACCGTGTTCTTTTCTTTGAATGCCTCTTTTTTTCTCCTGTAAACTCTATGTTGATGCCTTTGCCCAAAAAGCTCTACTTTTGTCTCATCTGACCAGAGAACATTCTTCCAAAACGTTTTAGGCTTTTTCAGGTAAGTTTTGGCAAACTCCAGCCTGGCTTTTTTATGTCTCGGGGTAAGAAGTGGGGTCTTCCTGGGTCTCCTACCATACAGTCCCTTTTCATTCAGGCGCTGACGGATAGTACGGGTTGACACTGTTGTACCCTCGGACTGCAGGGCAGCTTGAACTTGTTTGGATGTTAGTCAAGGTTCTTTATCCAACATCCGCACAATCTTGCGTTGAAATCTCTTGTCAATTTTTCTTTTCCGTCCACATCTAGGGAGGTTAGCCACAGTGCCATGGGCTTTACACTTCTTGATGACACTGCGCACGGTAGACACAGGAACATTCAGGTCTTTGGAGATGGACTTGTAGCCTTGAGATTGCTCATGCTTCCTCACAATTTGGTTTCTCAAGTCCTCAGACAGTTCTTTGGTCTTCTTTCTTTTCTCCATGCTCCATGTGGTACAAGGACACAGGACAGAGGTGGAGTCAACTTTAATCCATGTCAACTGGCTGCAAGTGTGATTTAGTTATTGCCAACACCTGTTAGGTGCCACAGGTAAGTTACAGGTGCTGTTAATTACTCAAATTAGAGAAGCATCACATATTTCGAACAGTGCCAATACTTTTGTCCACCCCCTTTTTTATGTTTGGTGTGGAATTATATCCAATTTGGCTTTAGGACAATTCTTTTTGTGTTTTTTAATTTAAGGCAAATTAAATGAAGATAATAATACCAAAGAATTTGTGTTTGCAATCATTTTCAGGAAGAAACTGAGTATTATCTGACAGAATTGCAGGGGTGTCAATACTTTTGGCCATGACTGTATGTACAAGACTATAACTGCTATAATACTGCTCCTATGTACAAGAATATAACTACTATAATACTGCCCCCTATGTATAAGAATATAACTACTATAATACTGCCCCTATGTACAGGAATATAACTACTATAATACTGCCCCTATGTACAAGAATATAACTACTATAATACTGCTCCTATGTACAAGAATATAACTACTATAATACTGCCCCTATGTACAAGAATATAACTACTATAATACTGCTCTGCTCCTATGTACAAGAATATAACTACTATAATACTGCTCCTATGTACAAGAATATAACTACTATAATACTGCCCCCTATGTACAAGAATATAACTACTATAATACTGCTCCTATGTACAAGAATATAACTACTATAATACTGCTCCTATGTACAAGAATACAACTACTATAATACTGCCCCTATGTACAAGAATATAACTACTATAATACTGCCCCTATGTACAAGAATATAACTACTATAATACTGCTCCTATGTACAAGAATATAACTACTATAATACTGTCCCTATGTACAAGAATATAACTACTATAATACTGCTCCTATGTACAAGAATATAACTACTATAATACTGCCCCTATGTACAAGAATATAACTACTATAATACTGCCCCTATGTACAAGAATATAACTACTATAATACTGCCCCTATGTACAAGAATATAACTACTATAATACTGCTCCTATGTACAAGAATATAACTACTATAATACTGCCCCCTATGTACAAGAATATAACTACTATAATACTGCTCCTATGTACAAGAATATAACTGCTATAATACTGTCCCTATGTACAAGAATATAACTACTATAATACTGCACCTATGTACAAGAATATAACTACTATAATACTGCTCCTATGTACAAGAATATAACTACTATAATACTGCTCCTATGTACAAGAATATAAATACTATAATACTGCCCCTATGTACAAGAATATAACTACTATAATACTGCCCCCTATGTACAAGAATATAACTACTATATTACTGCCCCTATGTACAAGAATATAACTACTATAATACTGCCCCTATGTACAAGAATATAACTACTATAATACTGCCCCCTATGTACAAGAATATAACTACTATAATACTGCCCCTATGTACAAGAATATAACTACTATAATACTGCCCCTATGTACCAGAATATAACTACTATAATACTGCCCCTATGTACAAGAATATAACTACTATAATACTGCCCCTAAGTACAAGAATATAACTACTATAATACTGCCCCTAAGTACAAGAATATAACTACTATAATACTGCCCCTATGTACAAGAATATAACTACTATTATACTGCTCCTATGTACAAGAATATAACTACTGTAATACTAAGGTGCTAAACTTTTTATAGGACAGTAAAACTTTTCACGTGAGAGCTGCAGTGAGCCGGAGGCGTCTTTTATGCATTTTTCTTACATTTATAAATCCGTTTTAGTGTGTACAGGATATACGCAGCTGCCGCCATCTATCACCTGCACCAATGGAAGATTATTCCTCAGTGTTAATGGATCTGCATTCTGCGCACAGTGCGGAGTGCGGGCTGTAAATTTTCTCGGGAATCCCATGTATATTGGAATGTGTTCATGTGAGCGGAGGAGTCATTACATTTTATTGATCGGATCGCGCATTAAATCTGCTGCAGATCACTAATTATTACATGAAGGTCTGCGCTAATATCCACCTAGACCCCTATTCCTCATCAGTCCACCGGCGTGCACCTGATAATGAAGATTGTGCATTTTGTAGCTGCCGTGCTCCAATATAAGGGATGTTAATAGGGTCATATATGTCCTGGGGTAGAAGGGGGCACAAATCCCCCTTGGCACACAAATCTCCAAGGGTGCACAAACTTTTGCATCGGCCCATTTATAATGTAAAAAATATATATATTTTGCCTAAAATAGAAAGGAGACGTGTCATCTGTAACTTTAGGCCTTTTAGGGATCATACTGTTCACAATAACAGGGGTGCACAAACTTTTACATGCGGGTCTAGATGATCCACAAACACACATGTGTACGGGTGCTGTCCCCGTGTATTGGGGCGGACATGTTGCTGCTCGGCCCCGATGACCCGCGCTCTTCAGGACATTATCTCTCGCCACGTTCATCCGTTTCCACTTCTGCAGTAATAGAACCGCGTTGATGAATTGCTCTCGGCCGCTACAAATGACGTCTTAATTTAATAATAAGCCGAGATATTAACATCCCCTCGTTTTAATCTGATTTTTCTTCGTGACGAGCACGGACAGGAGGCAATGGATGAGCAGCGCATAAATAAAAGATGGCAGAAGATGGTAGCGAGGACTTAGCGGCAGAGATCCGCACCCTCCATCATGCTGTCCGGGCGAGGATTGTGTTATTTTATCTATGATGAGAAGATACCGAGCAGGGATTGTCCGGAGATTTCATAGGATGATGGATGACGGGATTTATGGCTGTCGCCATTGAAAAGGCCTTTGTGTTATTACCACTAGATTTTGGGGTCACACACGATGTCAATCATTTTTACTATCTATTAAAGAGGTTCTATGAACATCCCGCATGTCACAAGCCATCAATAGTCATGAATGGACGCTGTGTAATACCTTACTTCACCAGTGGTGGCGCTACCGGGTAACTGAACATTACAGCCAGTGGTGTAGCATTGGGAGGTCCCATTCCGTCCCTCACTATCAAATGATCAGCACCTGCCAATGCGCCGTGAGTGCCTGCCTCGAACTTCTTATGCAGAGCGCAGCAGTAGGATGTGAGCTTGTCATCAGCTGCAGCGCTCTGCATAGGCAGCGCCTGGCTGACAAAGCTCAGCATAATGCAGTCAGCTTTGAAATCTCAGTCGCTGCCTGTGCAGAGCGCAGCAACCGATGGCAAACTCATCTCCACTGCTGCGTCCTGCATAGGCAGCAACAGAGATATCAGAAGATGAGTATGGATTAAATGAATAACGACAGTTTTGAATTAAAGGCACGGCACAGGGCTCAATACCTTCTTCAGTCATTAATTACAGATGCTGTTATGTTTTACAGCTTTTTAACCCAAACGAGGGTTAGGGATTGGCCTATGGTTAGACTTAGAGCAAGGATTAGGTTTAGGATTAGGTTTAGGATTAGGTTTAGGATCAGGGTTAGGGTTAGGTTTAGGATCAGGGTTAGGTTTAGGGTTAGGTTTAGGATTAGGGTTAGGTTTAGGATTAGGGTTAGGTTTAGGGTTAGGTTTAGGATTAGGTTTAGGGATAGGTTTAAGATTAGGGTTAGGTTTAGGATTAGGGTTAGGTTTAGGATTAGGTGTTATGACCCCAATGGCGAGGGTCTCAGAGATATCAGCAAGTCTGCAAAGTACAAAAATCCAGCTCATAGGGCAGTGGTAACTGGGTTGACCATATATCTACTCCTAACGCCAACCCTAGAAGTAGCCGGGGAACATGCCTACGTTGGTCGCTAGATGTCTCGCGCCAGCCGGAGAGCTAACTACCCCTAGAAGAGGAAAACAAAGACCTCTCTTGCCTCCAGAGAAAGGACCCCAAAAGTAGGATACAAGCCCCCCACAAATAATAACGGTGAGGTAAGAGGAAATGACAAACACAGAGATGAACTAGGTTTAGCACAGAGAGGCCCAATTACTAATAGCAGAATATAGTAAGATAACTTATATGGTCAACAAAAACCCTATAAAAAATCCACGCTGGAGATTCAAGAACCCCCGAACCGTCTAACGGCCCGGGGGGAGAACACCAGCCGCCCTAGAGCTTCCAGCAAGGTCAGGATACAGATAATATACAAGCTGGACAAAAAATGCAAACAATAACGAATTGCAAAAAGCAAAAAAGCAGACTTAGCTTAATCAAGCAGGAACCAGGATCAGTAGGCAAGAGCACTACAGATTAGCTCTGATATCAACGTTGCCAGGCATTGAACTGAAGGTCCAGGGAGCTTATATAGCAACACCCCTGACCTAACGACCCAGGTGAGCATAAAAGGAATGACTGACAAACCCAGAGTCAAATCACTAGTAGCCACTAGAGGGAGCCAAAAAGTAAATTCACAACAGTACCCCCCCCTTAGTGAGGGGTCACCGAACCCTCACCAAGACCACCAGGGCGATCAGGATGAGCGGCGTGAAAGGCACGAACTAAATCGGCCGCATGAACATCAGAGGCGACCACCCAGGAATTATCCTCCTGACCATAGCCCTTCCACTTGACCAGGTACTGAAGCCTCCGCCTGGAGAGACGAGAATCTAAGATCTTCTCCACCACGTACTCCAACTCGCCCTCAACCAACACCGGAGCAGGAGGCTCAGCAGAAGGAACCACAGGCACAACGTACCGCCGCAACAAGGACCTATGAAATACGTTGTGAATGGCAAACGACACCGGAAGATCCAGGCGAAAGGATACAGGATTAAGGATCTCCAATATCTTGTAAGGACCAATGAATCGAGGCTTAAATTTGGGAGAGGAGACCTTCATAGGAACAAATCGAGAAGACAGCCATACCAAATCCCCAACACGAAGTTGGGGACCCACACCGCGGCGGCGGTTGGCAAAACGCTGAGCCTTCTCCTGTGACAACTTCAAGTTGTCCACCACATGATTCCAGATCCGCTGCAACCTATCCACCACAGAATCCACCCCAGGACAGTCAGAAGGCTCCACATGTCCCGAGGAAAAACGAGGGTGGAAACCAGAGTTGCAGAAAAATGGCGAAACCAAGGTGGCAGAACTAGCCCGATTATTAAGGGCAAATTCAGCCAACGGCAAGAAGGTCACCCAATCATCCTGATCAGAAGAGACAAAACACCTCAAATACGCCTCCAGAGTCTGATTAGTTCGTTCCGTTTGTCCGTTAGTCTGTGGATGAAAAGCGGACGAAAACGACAAATCTATGCCCATCCTACCACAAAAGGATCGCCAGAACCTGGAAACAAACTGGGATCCTCTGTCCGACACAATATTCTCAGGAATGCCGTGCAAACGAACCACGTTCTGGAAGAACACAGGAACCAGATCAGAAGAGGAAGGCAGTTTGGGCAAAGGAACCAGATGGACCATCTTGGAGAAACGATCACATATCACCCAGATGACAGACATGCCCTGAGACACCGGAAGATCCGAAATGAAATCCATAGAGATGTGTGTCCAAGGTCTCTTCGGGACAGGCAAGGGCAAGAGCAACCCGCTGGCACGAGAACAGCAAGGCTTAGCTCGAGCACAAGTCCCACAGGACTGCACAAATGACCGCACATCTCTTGACAAGGAAGGCCACCAAAAGGACCTGGCCACCAGATCTCTGGTGCCAAAAATTCCCGGGTGCCCTGCCAACACTGAGGAATGAACTTCGGAAATGACTCTGCTGGTCCATTTAGCAGGCACAAACAATCTGTCAGGTGGACAAGAGTCAGGCCTACCAGCCTGAAATCTCTGCAACACACGTCGCAGATCTGGAGAAATAGCTGACAGGATAACTCCTTCCTTAAGAATACCCACAGGTTCAGCGACTCCAGGAGCATCAGGCACAAAGCTCCTAGTCAGAGCATCGGCCTTCACATTCTTAGAACCTGGTAAATACGAAACCACAAAGTCAAAACGGGAGAAAAACAATGACCAGCGGGCCTGTCTAGGATTCAGGCGTTTAGCAGACTCGAGGTACATCAGATTTTTGTGATCAGTCAAGACCACCACACGATGCTTAGCACCCTCGAGCCAATGACGCCACTCCTCAAATGCCCACTTCATGGCCAACAACTCCCGATTGCCCACATCATAATTTCGCTCTGCCGGCGAAAACTTCCTAGAGAAAAAGGCACAAGGTCTCATAGTAGAGCAACCAGGGCCTCTCTGCGACAAAACGGCCCCTGCCCCAATCTCCGAAGCATCCACTTCAACCTGAAAGGGAAGTGAGACATCAGGCTGGCACAAAACAGGCGCTGAAGTAAACCGGCGCTTCAACTCCTGGAAAGCCTCCACGGCAGCAGTAGCCCAGTTAGCCACATCAGAGCCTTTCTTGGTCATATCCGTCAACGGTTTAACAACGCTAGAAAAATTAGCGATAAAACGACGGTAGAAGTTAGCAAAACCCAAGAACTTCTGAAGACTCTTAACTGACGAGGGTTGAGTCCAATCATGAATAGCTCGAACCTTGACTGGGTCCATCTCCACAGCAGAAGGGGAAAAAATGAACCCCAAAAAGGGAACCTTCTGTACACCAAAGAGACACTTTGAGCCTTTAACAAACAAAGAATTTTCACGCAAAATCTTGAAAACCATCCTGACCTGTTCCACATGCGAGTCCCAATCATCAGAAAAAACCAGAATATCATCCAGATAAACGATCAAAAATTTATCCAGATACTTCCGGAAAATGTCATGCATAAAGGACTGAAAAACTGAAGGCGCATTAGAGAGCCCAAAAGGCATCACCAAGTACTCAAAATGACCTTCGGGCGTATTGAATGCGGTTTTCCATTCATCTCCTTGCTTAATGCGCACAAGGTTGTACGCACCACGAAGGTATATCTTGGTAAACCACTTGGCACCTTTAATCCGGGCAAACAAGTCTGACAACAACGGCAAAGGATACTGAAATTTGACAGTGATCTTATTCAAAAGCCGATAGTCAATACAAGGCCTCAAAGATCCGTCCTTTTTAGCCACAAAAAAGAATCCCGCACCAAGAGGGGAAGAAGAAGGACGGATATGCCCCTTCTCCAGAGACTCCTTGATATACGAACGCATCGCGGTATGTTCAGGTACCGACAGATTAAACAGTCTTCCCTTAGGAAACTTACTGCCTGGAATCAAATCTATTGCACAGTCACATTCCCTATGAGGAGGCAATGCACTGGACCTGGACTCGCTAAAGACATCCTGATAATCAGACAAATACTCCGGAACTTCCGAAGGCGTAGAAGAAGCAATAGACACGGGCAGGGAATCTCCATGAATTCCATGACAGCCCCAACTTGACACTGACAACCCCAAAACAACCAAATCATGCATCTTATGCAGAACAAGAAAACGTATCACCTCCCGATGTTCAGGAGTCATGCACATGGTAACCTGTGTCCAAAACTGCGGCTTATTTTCTGCCAATGGCGTAGCGTCAATACCCCTAAGAGGGATAGGATTTTCTAATGGCTCAAGAACAAAACCGCAACGCTTGGCAAATGACAGATCCATAAGACTCAGGGCAGCACCTGAATCTACAAACGCCACAACAGGATACGATGACAGTGAGCAAATCAAAGTTACAGATAGAATGAACTTAGGTTGCAAATTGCCAATGGCGACAGGACTAACAACCTTAGTAAGACGCTTAGAGCATGCTGAGATAACATGTGCAGAATCACCACAGTAGTAGCACAAGCCATTCTGGCGTCTATGAATTTTCCGCTCATTTCTAGTCAGGATTCTATCACATTGCATTAAATCAGGTGTCTGTTCAGATAACACCATGAGGGAATTTGCGGTTTTGCGCTCCCGCAACCGCCGGTCAATTTGAATCGCCAGGGCCATGGAATCATTCAGACCTGTGGGAATGGGAAAACCCACCATCACATTCTTAATGGCTTCAGAAAGGCCATTTCTAAAATTTGCAGCCAATGCACACTCGTTCCACTGGGTCAGCAGGGACCATTTCCGAAATTTTTGGCAATACACCTCAGCCTCGTCCTGGCCCTGAGACATAGCCAGCAAGGCTTTTTCTGCCTGAATCTCAAGATTGGGTTCCTCATAAAGCAAACCGAGCGCCAGAAAAAACGCATCAATATCAGCCAATGCCGGATCTCCTGGCGCCAGCGAGAAAGCCCAATCCTGAGGGTCGCCCCGTAAAAAAGAAATAACAATTTTCACTTGCTGAGCGGAGTCTCCAGAGGAACAGGGTCTCGGGGACAAAAACAATTTACAATTATTCCTGAAATTTCTAAACTTAAATCGGTCTCCGGAAAACAGTTCAGGAATCGGTATCTTAGGTTCTGACATAGGATTTCTGGTAACATAATCTTGTATGCCCTGCACACGAGCAGCAAGCTGGTCCACACTTGTAATCAAGGTCTGGACATTCATGTCTGCAGCAATCACAAGCCACTCAAAGGTAAAGGGGAAAAGAAAAAAAAAAATGAGAGAGAGAAAAAAAACTCAGAACTTTCTTTCTTATAATCCCACTTCTGCAATGCATGTAACATTTAGTACTGGCCTGGCAAACTGTTATGACCCCAATGGCGAGGGTCTCAGAGATATCAGCAAGTCTGCAAAGTACAAAAATCCAGCTCATAGGGCAGTGGTAACTGGGTTGACCATATATCTACTCCTAACGCCAACCCTAGAAGTAGCCGGGGAACATGCCTACGTTGGTCGCTAGATGTCTCGCGCCAGCCGGAGAGCTAACTACCCCTAGAAGAGGAAAACAAAGACCTCTCTTGCCTCCAGAGAAAGGACCCCAAAAGTAGGATACAAGCCCCCCACAAATAATAACGGTGAGGTAAGAGGAAATGACAAACACAGAGATGAACTAGGTTTAGCACAGAGAGGCCCACTTACTAATAGCAGAATATAGTAAGATAACTTATATGGTCAACAAAAACCCTATAAAAAATCCACGCTGGAGATTCAAGAACCCCCGAACCGTCTAACGGCCCGGGGGGAGAACACCAGCCGCCCTAGAGCTTCCAGCAAGGTCAGGATACAGATAATATACAAGCTGGACAAAAAATGCAAACAATAACGAATTGCAAAAAGCAAAAAAGCAGACTTAGCTTAATCAAGCAGGAACCAGGATCAGTAGGCAAGAGCACTACAGATTAGCTCTGATATCAACGTTGCCAGGCATTGAACTGAAGGTCCAGGGAGCTTATATAGCAACACCCCTGACCTAACGACCCAGGTGAGCATAAAAGGAATGACTGACAAACCCAGAGTCAAATCACTAGTGCCACTAGAGGGAGCCAAAAAGTAAATTCACAACAATTAGGGTTATGTCTAGGATTAGGTTTAGGGATAGGTTTAGGATTAGGGTTAGGTTTAGGATTAGGGATAGATTTAGGGTTAGGTTTAGGGTTCGGGTTAAGATTAGGTTTAGGGTTAGGTTTAGGGTTAGGATTTGGGTTAGGTTTAGGATTAGAGTTAGGGTAAATCTTAAGGATTGGGTAGGAGATAAGGGTAGGGTTATGTTTAGGGCTAGAGTTAGGCTTAGGGATAAGGTTAGCTTTAGGGCTAAGGATAGGGTTAGGGTTAAGTTAGGTCTAAAGTTAGGTTTAAGGTTAGACAAGGCATAACTTTTTTTTTACTAAAAGAGCTGAAATGCTTAGAAGGTCGAGAGATTTCTATATTGACCTTAAATTAAAATGCATCTGGTTTAGGGAAGTCTCAGAAAGTATATACATTACACAGATGGTCCATTGATTTCAAAAGGAAGAAGTGTAATACTTCATTTCGCCTGTGGGAGTGCTGCAGGAAAATTGATTACTTGCTGCTCGGTTTCTCGCCAGATCACAGCTGATCGCTGGAGGTCCCTGGAGTGTGACACTTTGTAATTAGATGATTTTTGTGGAATAACGCCAGGATAGTCTCATTACAGAAAAAAAGTTAGGAAAAAAAAACTGTGAGCGGTCATTTATGTTTGCACCAATTTTCCCTAGAAACATACTAAGAAAAAAGCAGAATAAAAAATGTAACAACTTAATATTCCGAGCGATAGAATCTTTTACATTTATCACAAATTCCTGAAACCGACAAAAAAAATGAAATGTTTAACCAAACATGAGAAAAGTATGACGGCATAAATGAGGACGAGAGGAGGATGAGTAAATAAAATGAAAAAAAGCGCGCCTCCACTATGACTGACACGTCTGCGGCGAACGGGCCGGAGGAAATGTGCTTTCATCTTCATGAATAGATTATAAGTTCCTCCAGTCGGGGCTTTTCCTGTTTTCCTAGACATACACGGCTCAGAGGAGGATAATCCCGAACTGTGTAAAGTCTACATTGTTCCAGTCTTTATATGATTAGAAGGCGAGCAAACGGAATAATAGAAATGTACCGAATAGGAGTTGGTCAAAACAACTTTACTGAAAGGCAGCAGAAGCACACAGGAACAAGGAAGCAGCACTATCTGTGCCTACATCATATACAGGAAGAGACAGCGAGACAGTACTATCTGTGCCTACATCATATACAGGAAGAGACAGCGAGACAGTACTATCTGTGCCTACATCATTTACAGGAAGAGACAGCGAGACAGTACTATCTGTGCCTGCATCATTTACCGGAAGAGACAGCGAGACAGTACTATCTGTGCCTACATCATTTACAGGGAGAGACAGTGAGTCAGTACTATTTGTGCCTATATCATATACCGGAAGAGACAGCGAGACAGTACTATCTGTGCCTACATCATATACAGGAAGAGACAGTGAGTCAGTACTATTTGTGCCTATATCATATACCGGAAGAGACAGCGAGACAGCACTATCTGTGCCTACATCATATACAGGAAGAGACAGCGAGACAGTACTATCTGTGCCTACATCATATACAGGAAGAGACAGTGAGACAGTACTATCTGTGCCTACATCATATACAGGAAGAGACAGCGAGACAGTACTATCTGTGCCTACATCATTTACAGGAAGAGACAGCGAGACAGTACTATCTGTGCCTACATCATTTACAGGAAGAGACAGCGAGACAGTACTATCTGTGCCTGCATCATTTACCGGAAGAGACAGCGAGACAGTACTATCTGTGCCTACATCATTTACAGGGAGAGACAGTGAGTCAGTACTATTTGTGCCTATATCATATACCGGAAGAGACAGCGAGACAGTACTATCTGTGCCTACATCATATACAGGAAGAGACAGTGAGACAGTACTATCTGTGCCTACATCATATACAGGAAGAGACAGCGAGACAGTACTATCTGTGCCTACATCATTTACAGGAAGAGACAGTGAGACAGTACTATCTGTGCCTGCATCATTTACCGGAAGAGACAGCGAGACAGTACTATCTGTGCCTACATCATTTACAGGGAGAGACAGTGAGTCAGTACTATTTGTGCCTATATCATATACATACCTCCCAACTTTTGAAGATGGGAAAGAGGGACAAAGTTTGCGGTGCGAGAAGCGCGCCACGGTAAATTTTAGGCCGCGCCTCTGACCACACCCATTCATAATTAGTCACACCCATATCCACGTCCCAACCACACCCATTTAGCACTGCTGATCACACTGTTTCATATACAATAATTATAAACAAAAAAATATGGCCACACAGTGCTCCATACTGTATAATGACCACACATGATGCCCCATACTGTATAATGGCCACACCTGATGCTCCATACTGTAGAATGACCGCACATGATGCTCCATACTGTATAATGGCCACACAGTGCTCAATACTGTATAATGACCGCACATGATGCCCCATACTGTATAATGACCGCACATGACGCTCCATACTGTATACTGGCTGCACATGATGCTCCATACTGTATACTGGCTGCACATGACGCTCCATACTGTATAATGACCCCACATGATGCTCCATACTGTATACTGGCTGCACATGATGCTCCATACTGTATAATGACTGCACATGATGCTCCATACTGTATAATGGCCGCACATGATGCTCCATAGTGTATAATGGCCGCACATGATGCTTAATACTGTATACTGACCCCCCTCCTGTATGTATGGCGGGCGGGGGCGGGCGGGAGGTGACCCAACTTTTATAAAAAAAAAAGATAACAGCCACAAACCTTGCTCAGGTGCCGCCCCCTGCACTGTCCCCGCCCTAGGCACGTAGTGCGGGACAACTAATGTCCCGCCCGGGATCGCGGGGCTGTCAAAATCAGGACAGTCCCGCGGGATCCGGGACGGTTGGAAGGTCTGCATACAGGAAGAGACAGTGAGACAGTACTATCTGTGCCTATATCATATACAGGAAGAGGCAGTGAGGCAGTACTATCTGTGCCTACATCATTTACTGGAAGAGACAGTGAGGCAGCACTATCTGTGCCTACATCATATACAGAGAGATAAAGAAAGCCAGTATTATCTGTACCCACAACAAGTACAGAGATATAGGAAGGCAGTACAATCTGTGCTTACATCATTTACAGGAAGAGACAGTGAGGCTGCACTATCTGTATCTACATCATTTACAGGAAGAGACAATGAGAAAGTGCTACCTGCTTCCCATTTACAGGGAAAGATAGGAATGCAGTACTATCTGTACCCACATTATTTACAGAGAGATGTAGGAAGGCAGTACTATCTGTACCCACATCATTTACAGAAATATATAGAAAGCCAGTACTATCTGTACTTACATCATTTACATGGAAAGACAGAAAGCACTACTATCTGTACCTCCATCATTTACAGAGAGATATAGGAAGGCAGTACTATCTGTCCCTCCATCATTTACAGAGGGATATAGGAAGGCAGTACTGTCTGTCCCTCCATCATTTACAGAGCGATATAGGAAGGCAGTACTATCTGTACCGACATAATTTAAAGAGCAATGCGGGAAGGTAGTACTATCAATATCTATATAGAGGCTGTTACAAGGAGGCAGCAGTAATTAGCTATACCTACATCCTTTACATAAAGAATGAAGAAAGCAGAAAGCAGTACTACCTGTACCTGCAACACTTACATAGAGAGATGGGGGGGCAGTTCCATCTGTGCCTATATAATTTACAAGGAGGAACATAAAAGTAGTTGTATCTAAATAATTTAAAGGTAGAGACAGGGCAGCAGTACTATCTGTGCCCACATGAATTACTAGGAGATAAAGGGAAGTATCATAAACAGCGACAGACAGGGCAGCAGTACTATCTGTGCCCACATGAATTACTAGGAGATACAGGGAAGCACTGTCTACAAGAAAAGACCATGGTGAAGTACTATCTGTGCCCACATTTATTATTATGAGATAGAGAGATGTAGCATCTACAGGGAGAGACAGGGTGGCAGTACTTACTGTGCCCACATTAATTACTAGGAGATACAGGGAAGTGTCATCGACAGGGAGAGACCATGGGGCAGTTTGATCTGTGTCCACATTAATTACCATGAGCTAATACAGGGAAGTATCATTTACAAGGAGAAACAGGGAGGTAGTACTATCTGTGCCCACATCAATTACTATGCGATACAGGGAAGTATCATTTATAGGGAGAGACAGGGAGGCAGTACTATCTGTACCATTATAATTTACAAGGAGACACAGAGTACTACCTGTACCTATATGATTTACTGTAAAAGACAGGGAGGCAGCACTACCTGTACCTATATAGTTTACAGAGACAGGAAGATGGAATTATCTGTATGTAAATGATTTACAGGAAGAAACATGGAAACAGTACTATCTGTACCTATTTACAGGGAGGGGGTACTGTTAGTACCTATTTACAGGGAGGGGGTACTGTTAGTACCTATTTACAGGGAGGGGGTACTGTTAGTACCTATTTACAGGGAGGGGGTACTGTTAGTACCTATTTACAGGGAGGGGGTACTGTTAGTACCTATTTACAGTACTGTCTGATGCTGATAAAGAGGAACCGGCCACTTATATTAAGAGGCGGTTCCAGTACCTATTAGTCTGGTATGTGCACCAGAAGCAGTTTTCACTTGTTGTGGGGGATTTGACACAGGTTTTGTGTTCGAGGACAAGTACAGTTTGAGCAGTGGAGAGTATTGCCCCGCCGTGACCCCCTGCAGTATTCTGCTAGTGGATCATGCGGAGCTTGGCAGCAGAGCTTACGCTCACATGATCCGATAGCCCGACACCGTCACAATCTCGTTAGTGCAGCCGCTTCCCGCTGTACCGTCATGTGCTGCGATGAAGAGACGGAATCAGTCGTATTAACAGTTCTCCCTCCGCGGGGGATTCGGCCGGCGCTCAGGACGACACATGGCACTCAGTGAAATTAATTTAGCTTTGGATGTGAGAGGCGCCGCACGCGGAGGGCATCATGGGATTGCTGAAGAGCGCAGACAATGGCCCCAAATTCTCAGCTACAAACATTGCATTATGGTCTCCGGCTTCCCGAATGCATCAGATCGCTCTTTCCTACGCGCAAAATGTGCAACTAAATTCTGACTTTCCCTCCCGTCATACTCAGAATTCACAGTCAGGCAGGATCTTTCTTCTGAGCTCATCGTCGCCCCCTATAGTGTAGTACACAGTGAACTGAGAAGTGGGGGAGGGGAACCTGACAACTGCTCTGACCACATATCTGGGTCATAAAAAACACATGGTTGTCGGCTAGGGATTCTGAATAGAATACCTACTAGGACTCTCCACGTAAACTACTGCCCCCTATGGACAAGAAATTGGGAAGGTACGGCAAGTTTTAGAATTTGAAAGACATGACTACTTGCTGGAAGAGAAAGCGCCACACTCGTCTACAGGTTGTGTCCGGTACTACAGCTCAGCGCCATTGAAGAGATGGAGGAGAGATGCAATACCACATGTATCCTGTGCACAGGAGTGGCGCTATTTTTGGTAGAAAGCAGCCAGGTATCAGGTATATTCACACAACCTGCCTGCACTACCAGTACTAGACTATCGTCGTCTGCAAATATCCCTGCTCTCGGCCCCGCAGTCGCAGCACATGGTGCCGAGCGAGCGACACCTGCGCCAATCTCTGACACAGCAGACGCATTACAAAGGGGATTACATGGGGATTTGGGGGATTACTGGAAGCTTCTGGGCGGGAGGCGTTATGAGCGGAGACACAATAGAAAAAAAAATGATGACAAAAAACTACAATAATATGAGGCAAATAGAGGGGATTCTCTGGATGGGACCCCATCATCTATCTAAACTTCTGGGAGGCTCCTAGAAAAGGATAGGATCCCCTAGGCTCCGCCTTCTGGACTACTGGGCTCCGCCTCCTAGACTCCTGCAGTAGTTGACAAACTTCCCGGAAAGCAGCTTTTCTGGAAGGATTTTTTTTTTCAGACACCTTGCCTTGTAAGTAAGCACTAAAGGGGGTCTCTTCACAAAGCTCAAAATGACAGAGATTTGTTCTAATGCTTAAAAAATGATTTATTTTTTGTGGCTTTGTGATCAGTGATGGAATTCTGTCGGCCTGCAGTCACCTCTAGGGGGAGCTCACTACACATGCCTAATAAATCTGAATGCAGTGAGCGCCCCCTAGTGCTGGTTGCTGATAGTCATTGTGACAGTGTCATAACCAGCAGATGAAGCCGTCCAGGGCGTGCTCACGTGCTTGGCGTCAATACACCATAAATCCTATGGAAAATATTGAGCTGGTGTCTATTGCTACCCACAATTCTCGGTGTCCTCCTGATTCTCTATCCTTCGCTGTACTGACGGCTTTAATTGCTTTCCTGATAGAGGACACTGACAGTAGAGGAGCGCCCTGTGATAGATAGTGCAGAGGAGGACGCCTGGGTACCGCAGCTCATCTGCGCAGTGACAAATCAATTAGATCGCCCATTGTATGTGATCCTGCATCACAACGAGGATGCTGAAGCCGTGGCAGCGCTTACCATGTCTAAAATTTAGAGAAATACCCCCTCTGTGGTGTCCAATGCTTTACTGCTAGGGGCTCATCTGAAGGATTTTCTAAGGCGGAGGTCAAGGTGAGCATAGCAAACTGTAGGTGATGGCACAGCAGGCAGGACTTGTCGGACAGCACATAGATCAGTGATGACCATGACAGTAGGCTATGCTAGACAGCAGGCAAACAAGCAGAGCAGGAACACCAGAAGACATACAGCCAAGACTGTGCATAGTCTGTCTAGGACTTGCAGCAGACAAATGGTTAATAGCAGAGTTGTATACTACCAGCAGACTGTTGGTCAATGGTAGAGTCAGGAGTGTGGATATACACATGAACAGTAGATTAGTAGTCTGTCTAGGACTTGCAGCAGACAAATGGTTAATGGCAGAGTTGTATACTATCAGCAGACTGTTGGTCAATGGTAGAGTCAGGAGTGTGGATATACACATGAACAGTAGATTAGTAGTCTGTCTAGGACTTGCAGCAGACAAATGGTTAATGGCAGAGTTGTATACTATCAGCAGACTGTTGGTCAATGGTAGAGTCAGGAGTGTGGATATACACATGAACAGTAGATTAGTAGTCTCTCCAGAACTTGCAGCACATAAATGGGTAATGGCAGACTGGTATGCTAACAGCAGACAGATGGTCAACGGCAGAGATGTATGCAATCAGCAAACAACTGTCTGCAGTGATAAGCAGACAAACTGGATACTTGCTTGCAGAAAAGATTACATATTGTTGCAGCAACGTTGTATTGTGAACAGCACCAGTATTAACAGAGAAGAGTTTATTAGTAGTGATGAGCGAATATACTCGTTACTCGAGATTTTCCGAGCACGCTCGGGTGTCCTCCGAGTATTTTTTAGTGCTCGCAGCTGAATGATTTACATCTGTTAGCCAGCATAAGTACATGTGGGGATTCCCTAGCAACCAGGCAACCCCCACATGTACTTATGCTGGCTAACAGATGTAAATCATTCAGCTGCGGCAATAAAAACTAAATTTACGAGCACTAAAAAATACTTGGAGGACCCCGTGCTCGGGAAATCTCGAGTAACGAGTATATTCGCTCATCACTATTTATAAAGGCCCCGTCTCACATAGCGAGATCGCTAGCGAGATCGCTGCTGAGTCACAAGTTTTGTGACGCAACAGCGACCTCAGTAGCGATCTCGCTATGTGTGACACGTACCAGCGATCAGGCCCCTGCTGCGAGATCGCTGGTCGTGTCGGAATGGCCTGGACCTTTTTTCGGTCGTTGAGGTCCCGCTGACATCGCTGAATCGGTGTGTGTGACACCGATCCAGCGATGTCTTCACTGGTAACCAGGGTAAACATCGGGTTACTAAGCGCAGGGCCGCGCTTAGTAACCCGATGTTTACCCTGGTTACCAGCGTAAATGTAAAAAAAACCAAACAGTACATACTCACCATCTGATGCCCGTCAGGTCCCTTGGCGTCTGCTTCCTGCTCTGACTGAGCCGCCGTAAAGTGAGAGCACAGCAGTGACGTCACCGCTGCGCTCTGCTCTCAGCTCTCACTGTACGGCGGCTCAGTCAGAGCAGGAAGCAGACGCCAAGGGACCTGACGGGCAACAGATGGTGAGTATGTACTGTTTTTTGTTTTTTTACATTTACGCTGGTAACCAGGGTAAACATCGGGTTACTAAGCGCGGCCCTGCGCTTAGTAACCCGATGTTTACCCTGGTTACCCGGGTGCTGCAGGGGGACTTCGGCATCGTTGAAGACAGTTTCAACGATGCCGAAGTCGTTCCCCTGATCGTTGGTCGCTGGAGAGAGCTGTCTGTGTGACAGCTCCCCAGCGACCACACAGCGACGCTGCAGCGATCAGCATCGTTGTCTGTATCGCTGCAGCGTCGCTGTGTGAGACGGGGCCTTAAGGCTTACTGAATACTCAGACGTCACATGGCTGTCTGAGTCGGCCTTATAAAGCCTTGGAGGATGATGAACCTGGCCTGGCTACAGGAGAGGGCTAATCATAGTAGACGGGTGCATGGTCCGGGGCCGCAGTATCATTTACATTGGGTTGTGTCACTTTAGGTATTAGTTTGCAAGTTCTCCATTAGTTACAAGAAGGCGCAACTTCCCCCTCGGCTGATTTTTAACGCGTTTCGATATATTTTACTCCGTCAGGACTTGTTTTCTCCTTCTTAGATTTGATCAGAAACACAGGATGGTAGAAAAATGAATCCAAATGACATTAACAAGTAATTATGGACCTGAAAGTCGGAGAGTAGGCGGCGCGGTCGCGTCTCCCGCTGACGGTGACATATGTGAGGTCTGCGGTGTAATGGATTTCATCAGTGTAAGTAGCTGTTAGTAGGAGAGACCTGCGGAGACCTCCCCGCTGTCCTGCACAATGGCCGTGACTTTACCCTCCAATTACTCTAATAATGGCACCAGGTGAGAGGATGATGACTACTTCTGGCTGTAATAAACAGATTACGCACCGCGCTGCACACCGGAGCCAAGAACTATAGGCAGCCGTCCATCATATCCCCCCTGGCTCCATAATATAACCCGTATATCCAAGTGTGCACAGTATATACACCGGGACCCTCCTGGACACCCACAATAGTATCTATGGCTGCTCAGATATGTCTCAGCAGATCTCGTCCCCAGGTTCTCTATGAGGTTCTGATTGATCACTTATTTGCCAACTTTTACAAACTTATCAGAAGTTATTTATAAACATTAACAACTTATCAAAAGTTATCTACACACATTTACAACTTATCAAAAGTTATCTACAAACATTAACAACTTATGAAAAGTTATTTATAAACATTAACAACTTATCAAAAGTTATCTACAAACATTAACAACTTATCAAAAGTTATTTATAAACATTAACAACTTATCAAAAGTTATTTACAAATGTTTACAACTTATCAAGTTATTTATAAACATTTACAACTTATCAAAAGTTATTTACAAATGTTTACAACTTATCAAGTTATTTATAAACATTTACAACTTATCAAAAGTTATTTACAAATGTTTACAACTTATCAAGTTATCTACACACATTTACAACTTATCAAAAGTTATTTACAAATATTTACAACTTATCAAAAGTTATTTACAAACATTTACAACTTATCAAAAGTTATTTATAAACATTTACAACTTATCAAAAGTTATTTACAAACATTTACAACTTATCAAAAGTTATTTATAAACATCTACAACTTATCAAAAGTTATTTACCAACTTTTGGGGAAAGAAGGGGCCGCAGGCATCTATAGGCACTGTGCCCCCCTTGCCCGTATATGCAGTTGTTTTTGGAATGAAGCCCAATTTGTTTTACTCCTTGTGATCGGGTGGGATTACAGTTCGGAACCCCCCCAATCATACAAGGTGGAACCCCCCTTCCCAATCACACAAGAATAGGCCATGAAAGCCCCAGTGGCCATCAGTCACTGTGCTTGTGATGTGTTTTATATGCTGCAGCTGGATAACGCTCCCATTACTGTCACCAATTTCAGTTTATTTTTATTCCACCGAGCTAAAAATACGCCCGTCCCCTTAAGTACCATGTGAAATCCAAGCCGACAGCCCCAGGATCTGAAATCTCAGGCTCCACCGATGAATCCGATTGCTAAAAAGGTCAAAATAATGGAGCTAATACTTCACAGAAACTGAGTAGAGTAGTAAACGTATGTATTGAGGAACTATAACTCCCAGCATGTCCTAATTAATGCCTGCAGACTGTGTATTCATGACAGAGGCATAGCTAAAGGTTCATGAACCCTTGAGCAAAAAGTCAGCTTCACCCCATCGCCTCTACCCCCAACTTTCAGCTGCATCTCTGGCAATGTTCCTTATAGGCCTACATAGCTAATAAGCGCATCCCTGGTGGTCTAGGGCAGTAAAGGTGGTAATGTCGGTAATGTTAGTATCCCTGGTGGTCTAGGGAGTAAAGGTGGTAATGTTAATATCCTTGTTGGTCTAGTGCAGTGAATGTGGTAATATCATTATCCCTGGTGGTCTAGGGCAGTGAATGTGGTAATATCATTATCCCTGGTGGTCTAGGGCAGTGAATGTGGTAATATCATTATCCCTGGTGGTCTAGGGCAGTGAATGTTGTAATGTCAGTATCCCTGGTGGTCTAGGGCAGTAAAGGTGGTAATGTCACTCTCCCTGGTGGTCTAGGGCAGTAAAGGCGGTAATGTCGGTAATGTTAGTATCCCTGGTGGTCTAGGGAGTAAAGGTGGTAATGTTAATATCCTTGATGGTCTAGGGCAGTGAATGTGGTAATATCATTATCCCTGGTGGTCTAGGGCAGTGAATGTGGTAATATCATTATCCCTGGTGGTCTAGGGCAGTGAATGTGGTAATATCAGTATCCCTGGTGGTCTAGGGCAGTGAATGTTGTAATGTCAGTATCCCTGGTGGTCTAGGGCAGTGAATGTGTTGATGTCAGTATCCCTGGTGGTCTAGTGCAGTGAATGTGGTAATATCATTATCCCTGGTGGTCTAGGGCAGTGAATGTTGTAATGTCAGTATCCCTGGTGGTCTAGGGCAGTGAATGTTGTAATGTCAGTATCCCTGGTGGTCTAGGGCAGTGAATGTGGTAATATCAGTATCCCTGGTGGTCTAGGGCAGTGAATGTTGTAATGTCAGTATCCCTGGTGGTCTAGGGCAGTGAATGTGTTGATGTCAGTATCCCTGGTGGTCTAGTGCAGTGAATGTGGTAATATCAGTATCCCTGGTAGTCTAGGGCAGTGAATGTTGTAATGTCAGTATCCCTGGTGGTCTAGGGCAGTGAATGTTGTAATGTCAGTATCCCTGGTGGTCTAGGGCAGTGAATGTGTTGATGTCAGTATCCCTGGTGGTCTAGTGCAGTGAATGTGGTAATATCATTATCCCTGGTGGTCTAGGGCAGTGAATGTGTTGATGTCAGTATCCCTGGTGGTCTAGGGCAGTGAATGTTGTAATGTCAGTATCCCTGGTGGTCTAGGGCAGTGAATGTGTTGATGTCAGTATCCCTGGTGGTCTAGGGCAGTGAATGTGTTGATGTCAGTATCCCTGGTGGTCTAGGGCAGTGAATGTTGTAATGTCAGTATCCCTGGTGGTCTAGGGCAGTGAATGTGTTGATGTCAGTATCCCTGGTAGTCTAGGGCAGTGAATGTGGTAATATCAGTATCCCTGGTGGTCTAGGGCAGTGAATGTTGTAATGTCAGTATCCCTGGTGGTCTAGGGCAGTGAATGTGTTGATGTCAGTATCCCTGGTGGTCTAGGGCAGTGAATGTGTTGATGTCAGTATCCCTGGTGGTCTAGGGCAGTGAATGTGTTGATGTCAGTATCCCTGGTGGTCTAGGGCAGTGAATGTTGTAATGTCAGTATCCCTGGTGGTCTAGGGCAGTGAATGTGTTGATGTCAGTATCCCTGGTAGTCTAGGGCAGTGAATGTGGTAATATCAGTATCCCTGGTGGTCTAGGGCAGTGAATGTTGTAATGTCAGTATCCCTGGTGGTCTAGGGCAGTGAATGTGTTGATGTCAGTATCCCTGGTGGTCTAGTGCAGTGAATGTGGTAATATCAGTAGTATCCCTGGTAGTCTAGGGCAGTGAATGTTGTAATGTCAGTATCCCTGGTGGTCTAGGGAGTAAAGGTGGTAATGTTAGTATCCCTGGTGGTCTAGGGAGTAAAGGTGGTAATGTTAGTATCCCTGGTGGTCTAGGGAGTAAAGGTGGTAATGTTAATATCCTTGTTGGTCTAGTGCAGTGAATGTGGTAATATCATTATCCCTGGTGGTCTAGGGCAGTGAATGTGGTAATGTCAGTATCCCTGGTGGTCTAGGGCAGTGAATGTTGTAATGTCAGTATCCCTGGTGGTCTAGGGCAGTGAATGTGTTGATGTCAGTATCCCTGGTGGTCTAGGGCAGTGAATGTTGTAATGTCAGTATCCCTGGTGGTCTAGGGCAGTGAATGTGTTGATGTCAGTATCCCTGGAGGTCTAGGGCAGTGAATGTTGTAATGTCAGCATCCCTGGTGGTCTAGGGCAGTGAAAACATTAATCTCAGGACACCTGGTGGATTAGGGCAAGGAAGAAGATAGAATTCAGTACAACTGGTGTTATCAGACAATGATGATGTTAGTTTCAATATCCCTGGTGGTATAGAGTAGTGAGTGGGTTAATGTGTGATTCATTGGTGGTCTCAGAAAGGCAAATGATGAATTTTACAATCCATAATGGAGGTCAGTGGAAGAGTAATGCTGCATACCTGGGGTCCGGAGGTTAGTAACCCCTTCAGGCGCCAGTGTAGCCCTGGATATAACTCCTGTTTCCTCTGTGCACTGATAATAGAGGGGAAGGAGAGGACTGTGTGGATGTAATAGTAATTGCCCAGTTCTCTGTATGATCAGGCAGAGCGAATCAGGAGCGATCTGCCCAATTATTAAGGGGAGAGCCAGTGGTACAATGGCGAAGAGTAGATGATCATGACTGTTTACATCACAAGCGACCTCGTGACTACCACAAAAAAACGCATTATGGTCGCTTCTCTCTACGTCTCAAGGATCAACTTCAGACACGTTTGGACCTTGATTATGACACAACAAAGGACCCTGGGCTTATAGTCATAGGCTTACAGGGAATATGTCAGCAGGTTTGTGCTATGTAATCTGACATAGGGACAGAGACCCTGATTCCATTAATGTATCACTTACTATGCTGGGTGCAGCAGTTGTGACACAATCAGTTTTCTCTGCTGCAGATCTAGCAGAGCCCGGAATGCTGAGCAATGTGTAACCCCGCCCACATCCATGATTGGCTGTTTTCTGTGTACACTGTAGAGGGGGCGTGGTTGGACCAGAAGGCACCAGACACCTAGTCCTGCAGTGATAATCTCCTGCTGATAAAACATTGATTGTATTGAAACAACAGCACACAGCCTAGTAAAGCCCAAAAATGACTTTGGTGTACGTTTTGATTCGCAGGCTGCGCTTGGGCTCGGCCATGGGCCACTTATTAACACATTGCCCAATGTTAATGCCCTTCCGGGGGGCACGGGCCGCACAGTGTACTGCCCATTATATCACCCAGGACTGTGCTGCTGTGACAACAGGAAGGATATGGAGCCCACAAGTGACTTTAGACTACCCGAAAGCCATTACGTTCGTCTATCTGCTCCATAGTTAATCTGAACAACTGCGTTTTAGCAGCCGGGTAAATGGGCCCCTGGGGTAAAGTACGGGGAGTTAAACACATCAGGGGCCAATATGCCAAATGTTGACGGTGCCCCATGAGTGGTATTTAAAAATGGGAAAACGTGGCCCAGAATGCTGATCAATTCATGTCATGTAGCAAAAAGACCATATGGACCTGCTGTTAAAGGGTACTGATCTTAAAGGGATTGCTAAAGATTTATTTCCCATACAATGACCCAACTTATCCAGACCCCTGAAAGGCAACACACTGGGAAAGCTGAATGCACTGGCCATAATTATTGTCATCCAGAAACAGGTATAACTAGGAAATGTGTCAGAAAATTTCAACCCAAACATTGATTTTTATACTTAAAGGGTTCCTTACGCTGATTATCAACTGTTTTTTAGAAAATTATTGAAGCTGATCACATGATCTTTCTGCTTAGGCCCTAAGGGTGCAGTTGTAAACCGTGTAGGAAGTCAGCAGCAAGTTTTCAATTTTCCTACAGCAACCCCGCAGGGGAAGTGAAGTATTACATGTTTGGGTCCTCCAGAGTGAAAGCTCTTTGTTTTTAGATGACACTTCTGAGTGGCAAATCTCCTGTGTGTTAGAACAAACAGAAATGAAGGAAATACTCCTTGGTCTTCTACCTACAGGTACAGGACAAGAAATTAAAGCTCGTAATGAACTACTTAGATTAGGCCATTATAGTAGGGAATGTTCAGTATCATAAACTGAGGACAGTGCATCATAACTACATGTGTGAAGATGAGCAGATCTGAAGGTTTTGTGCCAGGGATGGTCGGCATCTGCTGCTGCGCAGTTGTGTAAATCATGCGATGACCATTTATCAGTCTCCATCACTAGACAAGTGGAAAGATCATAGTGTACGCTGCATTTATCTCAATTATCCAGATGCATGTCACTTAACATGTTGTGTGCCGGAGTCTGCAAAAAAATCCTCAGTATGAATGAGTATAACGAGTTGGGAAGAAATGTCTGAATTAATTTTTAAAGCAATACCTGCCCCGCTGTCCCGTATCGCCCTTTTCCGGTAACTTGCCATAAATATGTATTTTTTACCTGGTGTAAATGCCGCCGCTCTCCTGAATCCAGCGTTGTTACTCTCGTTTTCCTGCGACTTTCCATTCCTGAGATATGGCCCTGCACATAAATCTATTATTTTACCAAGTGGGTGTGGCCATGAACTCTTCTCTGTTGGTTCCGTTATCGATGACCACCCCCATTTGGCTAAAAAGATTAGAGTATATACAGGGAAGATGAGGCCGTATCTCAGGAACGGAGAGGCGCAGGAAGAAAAGAAAAATATCGCCAGATTCAGGAGAATTGCAGGTTGCTGCAATAGCTCCTACTCCCACCTATCCTTTTATTCCTGCACTTAAATACCTATCAGCCTGTTGGTGGTGCTGTTTGCAAATCATATGCATAGAATGTACTCCCATAAAATATGAACATACAGGAAAGGTTTCCTGCTCTGCTTAAAGAGGACAAGTCACTTTTGCAAAAAAAATTGTATTAAATATCTGGTAAAATATCTCTGCGTTCCCGATTCTAATGCTTTTTTCCGTTTTGTGCTACGTCGCACCGTTGCAGAGATATTCACATATGTTACTTTTGGAGCACAGTAAGTGAAATCTCTGCTTGCAGATCAACTGGGCATTTTTTCAGAGTCTTCTGTGCTTTGGCCACTCCCTCTCAGACACTGCCAATCAAAACTCTAGCTGATCTTGCAGTCTCAGGCACTACTGAGCTGTGATTGGCAGTGTCTTTGAGGGAGGGGTGAAAGCGCACACCCCCAGAGAAGACTCTGAACAAACACACAGTTGCTAAACAAGCAGAGATTTCACATACTGCGTTCCAAAAGAAACAAATGTGAATATCTCTGCAATGGAGCGACGTAGCGCAAAACGGAAAAAAAGCGTCAGAATCAGGGGAGCTCAGGGATGTTTACAAGATATTTAGCTCAATTTTTTGAGAAAGTGACAGGTTCAGCCCATAATATGACCATAGAAGTATCTAATATCTGGTTGTGTCCAGCTCGAACCAATGTGTCTATTTCAGAAAAGGGAGTTCATTAATGTCATAGTGAAGGATACAGCGAAGTGAATGCTACTTGAAAACCCAGAACAATAGAGTATTGCGCCGGTCCAGGGTTGAGAATAAAAGGGCATTGTTAAGATCATGCTCCCTTCCAATAAGCCTCATAAACCTCAAGGACACGTGAACCTTCTGCTATCAAGATGTGGAGAGAGCACAGAACACTCTGCCGAGATATTACACGGATCATCACATATAAAAATATCACAAGTTCTGAGCCTGATGGTCATAAACCGGACCCAGGTGACCCCCTATAGTTAAATCCTTAGGCCCTGGGATAGATGATCCCAGGGCCTAAGGGGCTATTCCCTGGAGCATAACCAAGACCTGACCCATTATAGCCTATGGGGAGTAATCATTATTCCAGAAACATTTCCCACTTTAGTCTGATTTTTTTGACACAGTATTAGGTTTTCTTATCATTTTTGTTGCGGAATGTCAATTTTTTACCTATTCTGAACACAGAATGCCATTTTTATACAATTTTACGGCACAAAAATGCACTTTTCTAACATTTTTTGGACACAGAATGCAGTTTCCTCCGATTTTTGTTGCAAAAAATTAGATTTTCTTAGATTTTTTTTTTAACCGAATGCCGCTTTTATTTTTTTTTTGCCCCAGATTGCATTTATCTTAGATTTTTGTTGCCCAGAATTAGATTTTCTTAGATTTATTTTTTTTAACGGAATGTGGTTTTCTAGATTTTTTAGTAGCAGATTTAATTTGTCTTAGGTTTTTGTGACACAGATTGCAATTTTCTCCGATTTTTGACACATAATACAAACTGAGAAAACAACATTCCATGTCGCAGAATTTGAGAAAAAACATGTGTTACAAATATTAAACAATTGCAATCTGCGCCAGAAAAATGTGAGAACATTGAATTTTGTGCTGTAAAAATCAGTGCAGAGGACGGCGTCATCAACGTTTTTTTTATTTTTCAGTTGTTTTAATGCACGCCATAGATTGTATGATAATCAGACCTGTGAATATTGAGATCATTTGTATTTATTTCTATATTCTGGAATATTTTGTATATATAAATATACACTAAATTTTCTATATTTTTTTGTGTAAATCACTGATTATGATGATGGCAGGTGCCAGATCAGGCACAGGAGGACTTGTCGGACCACAATGCAGGCAAATAAACAGATTATTAAAGAAAACCAGGGCGGCTGGGGAACCTATGAGAGGGAGATGTTACAGATTAACAGGATTTTCTGCTCTCCTGAACTGTGTGCAGTGAAACAAAGACATCATTTTACATTAGCAGCCAATGCTCCAACCGCACAGATCAATGGTGCTGGTTTTTGGAGCCAGGGGGTCTGGATAAAAAAACAGGTTTGGGGCCAGGAAATGAGCTTATTAATGCAGAGGGCATGTATACAGGGCAGTCATCAATGAATACATTAGGCAGATTTGACATTTAAAGTCTGTGGGTAACACCGAAATCAGGGTGTAACTCAGAACCAAAAAGGGGGGATCCACTAGAGAAGTGATCACAAGTGGACCATTTACCTTACTTATCCTTCCTTCTATAATATTAATACAGAATATAAAATTAACTGCTTCACCGTCAGCAGGGTAATATTTTGGATTCCTGTCACTACCACTAGGTGGAGCTCACTGTATTTACATTTATATTAAACCCATTGGAGCTGTGTAAAGCCGTATGTAGGTAGCTCCCCCTAGTGGTGGCTTTATAAATCTATATGTCGTGGCCTCCCCTTATTGGTGACTGTCTAAATCTGTATGCAATGAGCTCCCCCTCGTGGTAGTTATATAAATCTGTATGTAGTGGCCTCCTCCTAGTGGTGGCTGTATAAATCTGTGTGTAGTGAGTTTCCTCTCGTGGTGGCTCTATAAAGCCACATTCAGTGAGCTCCTCTTTGTGGTGGTTGAATAAGTCCATATGGAGTGACCTCCCCCTAGTGATGGCTGTATAAATCCAACTGCAGTGAGCTCCCCCAAGTGGTGGCTGTATATATCCATATGAAGTCAGCTCCCCCTAGTGTTGGCTGTATAAATTCATATGCAGTGAGATCTCCCTAGTGGTGGCTGTAAAAATCCATATGCAGTGAGCTCCCCCTAGTGGTGTCTCTATAAATTCATATGCAGTCAGCTCCCCCTAGTGGTGGCTGTATAAATCCATATCCAATGAGCTCCCCCTAGTGGTGTCTCTATAAATTTATTTGCAGTGAGCTCCCCCTAGTGGTGGCTGTATAAATCCATATCCAATGAGCTCCCCCTAGTGGTGTCTCTATAAATTTATTTGCAGTGAGCTCCCCCTGGTGGTGGCTGTATAAATCCATATGCAGTCAGCTCCCCCTAGTGGTGTCTCTATAAATTTATTTGCAGTGAGCTCCCCCTAGTGGTGGCTGTATAAATCCATATCCAATGAGCTCCCCCTAGTGGTGTCTCTATAAATTTATTTGCAGTGAGCTCCCCCTAGTGGTGGCTGTATAAATCCATATGCAGTCAGCTCCCCCTAGTGGTAAGTGCAGGCAAATGGTGAAAGATATTCCGTTTCCTGCTCTTTTCATGGGCTTTCCACACCCGCCTGTAGCTGTAGTGATGGCGCTGGAGCTGTCACCCAGTTATAATATAAAATGTTGACAGAAGAGCTGTAATATTTTTATTATCAGTCATGCAGCCTGTGAGATACTTTACTGCTATGCGAGGAGCCATTCAGTCCACCGTATTGTCCTGCTGCCCAGTTTGCTTATGTCTTTTCTTCATTCTCTGCCATATAAAGCCGGAGCTGATAAATGACCTCCACACAGAGCTGATGGTGGAGCTGACGACAGAGGCCGGGCGAGAGGTGTAAATGTAGAGCAAACAGGCTGCCAGCTGCCGCTAACTGGGACGCGGCGGAGTAACGGGCGGCTGTCACTGGGGCTGACGACACATCGGGAGCAGAGGGCGAGGAGGACATCGTCAGATAATACCCAGGACGTCAGTGCACATCACAGAGCCAACACAGGCCTATCAGAGGAGCAAGGAAGAATCTAGGCCCCGAGGCAACATTTGTAATGGGGCCCAATTATGGCAAAAGATCCGCAGGCTATTGGGAACAATAATCCCGAATAATTCCTGTGCGCCCTTGTAGCGTCACAGCGCGTTACTTCTCCGAGAACTAATGGCATCTCCGAGGCAGGAGGTGCGAGGACACAACAGGGCGGACGCACTCAATGCAGAAGGTTCCATTATCCCAGATAATAGTTATGTGCACCAAGGTCTGACTGCTGAGAAATATGGGGGCTGTCAGTCAGTGTGAGCCCAGAATATTCTGCACCACGAAAAATACTAATCAGAGGTGTAATATAACGCACATATCTCTATCAGGGTGTAATATTATTGGTCTTCTCACATGGGCCAAAGAGACATCATGGTCCCCCCCCCCCCCCCCAAGCTCCGGGGTCCGTGAGCGACTGCATCCTCTGCACCCACTATGTTACACCCCTACCATCCAACTATCTATGTATAATATCTATTATCTATCTATTATCTATCATCTATCTATTATCTATCTCTCCATCTATCTATCCATTATCTATCTATCTATTATCCATCCATTATCTATCTATTATCCATCTATTATCTATCTATTTATCTATTATCTATTGCTAGCTCATATCTATTTGATCTCTATTTTTTAATATCTCTTACTCTATCACATATCCATTTGGCAGATCTGTCTCTCAAATATATATATCTAAAAATTTTCTTTATATCTATGAAATTATCTGATATCTATAGATCAATGTATCTTTCTTCAGGTATTCAGACCCCTTTAAATTTTTCACTCTTTGTTTCAGTTGCAGCCATTTGGTCAATTCAAAAAAGTTCATTTTTTTCTCATTAATGTCCACTCTGCACCCCATCTTGACTGAAAAAAACAAACAAACAAAGAAATGTAAAATTCATTTGCAAATTTAATAGAAAAGAAAAACTGAAATATCCCATGGCCATAAGTCTTCAGCCCCTTTGCTCAGACACTCATATTTCAGTCACATGCTGTCCATTTCCTTGTGATCCTCCTTGAGATGGTTCTACTCCTTCATTGGAGTCCAGCTGTGTGTAATTAAACTGATAGGACTTGATTTGGAAAGGCGCACACCTGTCTATATAAGACCTCACAGCTCACAGTGCATGTCAGACCAAATGAGAATCATGAGGTCAAAGGAACTGGCCAAGGAGCTCAGAGACAGAATTGTGGCAAGGCTCAGATCTGGCCAAGGTTACAACAGAATTTCTGCAGCACTCAAGGTTCCTAAGAGCACAGTGGCCTCCATAATCCTTACATGGAAGAAGTTTGCGACCACCAGAAGTCTTCCTAGACCTAGCCGTCCAGCCAAACTGAGCAATCGTGGGAGAAGAGCCTTGGTGAGAGAGGTAAAGAAGAACCCCAAGATCACTGTGGCTGAGCTCCAGAGATGCAGTAGGGAGGTGGGAGAAAGTTCCACAAAGTCAACTATCACTGCAGCCCTCTACCAGTCAGGCCTTTATGGCAGAGTGGCCCGACGGAAGCCTCTCCTCAGTGCAAGACATATGAAAGCCTGCATAGAGTTTGCTAAAAAACACATGAAGGACTCCCAGACTATGAGAAATAAGATTCTCTGCTCTGATGAAATGAAGATAGACCTTTTTGGTGATAATTCTAAGCAGTATGTGTGGAGAAAATCAGGCACTGCTCATCACCTGCCCAATACAATCCCAACAGTGAAGCATGGTGGAGGCATCATCATGCTATGGGGGTGTTTTTCAGCTGCAGGGACAGGATGACTGGTTGTCATTGAAGGAAACATGAATGCGGCCAAGTACAGAGAGATCCTGGATGAAAACCTCTTCCAGAGTGCTCTGGACCTCAGACTTGGCCGAAGGTTCACCTTCCAACAAGACAATGATCCTAAGCACACAGCTAACATAACAAAGGAGCGGCCTCAGAACAACTCTGTGACCATTCTTGACCGGCCCAGCCAGAGCCCTGACCTAAACCCAATTGACCATCTCTGGAGAGACCTGAAAATGGCGTCCACCAACGTTCACCATCCAACCTGACGGAACTGGAGAGGATCTGCAAGGAAGAATGGCCGAGGATCCCCAAATCCAGGGGTGAAAAAATTGTATCATTCCCAAGAAGACTCATGGCTGCACTAGCTCCAAAGGTGCTTCTACTCACTACTGAGCAAAGGGGCTGAAGACTTATGACTATGGGATATTTCAGTGTTTCTTTTTAATAAATTTGCACAAATTTCAACATTTCTGTTTTTTTTTCAGTCCAGATGGGGTGCAGAGTGTACATTAATGAGGAAAATGAACTTTTTTGAATTTACCAAATGGCTGCAATGAAACAAAGAGTGAAAGATTTAAAGGGGTCTGAATACTTTCCGTGCCCACTGTATCTCTTTGTATGTATTTGTCCTTCGCACTTTCTCTGTTTCCTATTCCTGTATCTATTTCATATCTCCAACTTTCTAAATCCGGCACGTACATAAAATGGCTGATATCTGACCGATGGTTCTTCTGACAGCTATGTTCCCCTACTCCCATATTAGCATGTTACTTTAGCTTGGCTGAGCTTGTATGTTATTTCTATGGACGGATGGAGATAAGCGGCTGTCGTCCACCGCTGACACCTCTATTATAGGGGAAACATCATGCCGACAGGTGAGATCCAGCGTCTGCGGATACTTCTTCTATCTCCATGGATGGGGGGTACAAACTTATGGCCACTTTTAGGGTGTGCTGAGCCCCTGGAAAATTTCAACATGGTCAAAACACCATTGATAGAGATGAGGCTACAGAGATCGGCAGGGACCCCATCTATCAGTCTCAGATTTTGGTAACGGCGCTGAAAGACAGACAGATGGATCCATCGCTGGTCCTGCCGGGTGTAAACCATCCTCAGTACTGCTGGTCCGTGTATGGCATTTATGGCTGTGGCACAGCTCCTACATGTGGGTTGTGCCCTCCTCTTTTGTGTGCCCTCTATCCTCTCCATGTGCCCCTGGCCTCTACGTGTGCCTCCGGCCTCTCCGTGTACCCTCGGCCTCTCCACGTGCCCCCGGCCTCTCCATGTGCCCCCACCTTTCTATGTGCCCCCTGCCCTCTCTGTGTACCCTTGGCTTCTCCATGTGCCCCTAGCTTTTCAGTGTGCCCCCGGCCTCTCCACGTGCCCCCGGCCTCTCCATGTGCCCCCACCTCTTTATGTGCCCCCTGCCCTCTCCGTGTACCCTTGGCTTCTCCATGTGCCCCTAGCCTTTCAGTGTGCCCCCGGCCTCTCCACGTGCCCCCGGCCTCTCCATGTGTCCCAGGCCTCTCCATGTGCCCCCAGGCCTCTCCACGTGCCCCCAGGCCTCTCCATGTGCCCCCCACCTCTCCGTGTACCCTTGGCTTCTCCATGTGCCCCCGGCCTCTCCACGTGCCCCCGGCCTCTCCACGTGCCCCCGGCCTCTCCATGTGCCCCCAGGCCTCTCCATGTGCCCCCAGGCCTCTCCATGTGCCCCCAGGCCTCTCCATGTGTCCCAGGCCTCTCCATGTGCCCCCAGGCCTCTCCACGTGCCCCCAGGCCTCTCCATGTGCCCCCCACCTCTCCGTGTACCCTTGGCTTCTCCATGTGCTCCCAGCCTTTTAGTGTTCCCCCAGCCTCTCCACATGCTCCCGGCCTCTCCATGTGCCCCAGGCCTCTCCATGTATACCCAGCTTCTCCATGTACCCCCCCACCTCTCCATGTGCCCCAGGCCTCTCCATGTATAACCAGCTTCTCCATATACCCCCCCGCTTCTCCATGTGCCCCAGGCCTCTCCATGTAACCCCCGCCTCTCCATGTGTCCCCCGCCTCCCCAAGTGCCCCCGGCCTCTCCGTGTGCCCCCGGCCTCTGTGTATTCCCAGCTTCTCCATGTGCCCCCCGTCTCTCCATGTGCCCCCCGTCTCTCTATGTGCCCAGGCCTCTCCATGTGCCCCAGGTCTCTCCATGTATCCCCAGCCTCTCCATGGGCCCCCCGCCTCTCCATGTGCCCCCCGCCTCACCAAGTGCCCCCGGCCTTTCCGTGTATCCCTGGCTTCTCGATATGCCCCCCATCTCTCCACGTGCCCCCGGCCTCTCCATGTGCCCCTGGCCTCTCAGTGTTCCCCCAGCCTCTCTACGTGCCCCCTGCCTCGGCATGTGCCCC
Organism: Ranitomeya variabilis; assembly: GCF_051348905.1. NCBI lineage: Eukaryota > Metazoa > Chordata > Amphibia > Anura > Dendrobatidae > Ranitomeya > Ranitomeya variabilis. Next base: position 22,743,057 of record NC_135238.1, read on the forward strand.
AGGCCTCACCATGTATCCCCGGCTTTTCCATGTGCCTCCAGCCTCTCCATATGCCCCCGGCCTCTCCGTGTATCCCCTGCTTCTCCATGTATCCCCGGCCTCTCCACGTGCCCCCTGCCTCTCCACGTGCCCCCTGCCTCTCCACGTGCCCCCTGCCTCTCCACGTGCCCCTGGACTCTCCGTGTGCCCCCGGCCTCTCCACGTGCCCCCGGCCTCTCTGTGTGCCCCCTGCCTCTCCGTGTGGCCCCGACCTCTCTGTGTCCCTGGCCTCTCCATGTGCCCCCCGCCTCTCCACGTGCCCCTGACTGTGATCTAGACGTCTCCCTGTGATATTGGGGGCGGCCATGCTTAGAAAGGATTTCTGGGATATTCTGATAGCGATTTCATGCAGTAAGAAGTTTATTGAATTAATCCCATTACGACGCTCGCACACAATCAGGACTGATCTTTTCCTGGCCGCGTTCACAAAGCACTTTTTTTTTTTTCAGAAAATTTAATTAATTGCTCAGGTTGCTGAATTATTTTTTTTCTTTCCTGCTCGTTCCTCGGCCCTGGTTTTTAGAAAATTAACATAGTTTTGTACCGCAGACTAATTATATGGCCCAAGTTTCCATGGAAACGGAGACAAGGAGGGAAGTTTTAACATGTGATATATTGAGATCCAGGCGGAAAAGAATCTATCTGGGATAAGAAAGATGGAGCCATCGCCACGATAGAGACACCGGGGACGGGAAAACTAACAGCGAGGCCGGAGGGAGCGTTCATGTAGGGACCCAGATACTGCGAGTATGGAAAGACCTCTCAGACAACAGATGGGGGCACCGTCAGAGCCCCACTAATCTAATATCGATGGCCAGGACTAAGCACAGGCCATCAAGCTAAAGAACTGGAAAATCCCTTTCTCAGGTGATCCCTACTGATCGCCGCTGATCAGGATCCATGACTCACTATTTGCCTGCAGCGCCCACTACTGGAGAAACGTAACAAATGGCAGACAAATGACAGGACAGGTCCTAATAAACGATCCTCAACTGCTCGACCAAGGTGATGCCGAACACGGTCTCCTCCAGGCAGAGAATCACTAGCACCTCTGCCACGTCAGTGTCCACCACCGAAAAGCATGTCCCAAGAACATGAAGACAGGGCCTGGGGCAGATGTGGCAGTGGAATCTGGATAAATCAGAAGCCTAAATCAAAGTAACAGTGGGGTCCGGACACGGCAGCGGTGTCTGTATATAGGGTACTGTGGGGGCCTAAATCACAGTAACAGTGGGGTCCAGAAACGGCAGTGGTGTCTGTATATAGGGTACTGTGGGGGCCTAAATCACAGTAACAGTGGGGTCCAGATACGGCAGTGGTGTCTGTATATAGGGTACTGTGGGGGTCTAAATCACAGTAACAGTGGGGTCCGGATACGGCAGTGGTGTCTGTATATAGGGTACTGTGGGGGTCTAAATCACAGTAACAGTGGGGTCCGGACACGGCAGTGGTGTCTGTATATAGGGTACTGTGGGGGTCTAAACCAAAGTGACAGTGGGGTCCGGATACGGCAGTGTCTGTATATAGGGTACTGTGGGGGCCTAAACCAAAGTAACAGTGGGGTCCGGACACGGCAGTGGTGTCTGTATATAGGGTACTGTGGGGGCCTAAATCACAGTAGCAGTGGGGTCCAGAAACGGCAGTGGTGTCTGTATATAGGGTACTGTGGGGGCCTAAATCACAGTAACAGTGGGGTCCAGATACGGCAGTGGTGTCTGTATATAGGGTACTGTGGGGGCCTAAATCACAGTAACAGTGGGGTCCAGAAACGGCAGTGATGTCTGTATATAGGGTACTGTGGGGGCCTAAACCAAAGTGACAGTGAGGTCCGGCTACGGCAGTGGTGTCTGTATATAGGGTACTGTGGGGGCCTAAACCAAAGTAACAGTGGGGTCCGGATACGGCAGTGATGTCTGTATATAGGGTACTGTGGGGGCCTAAATCAAAGTAACAGTGGGGTCCGGACACGGCAGCGGTGTCTGTATATAGGGTACTGTGGGGGTCTAAACCAAAGTGGCAGTGGGGTCCGGATATGGCAGTGGTGTCTGTATATAGGGTACTGTGGGGGTCTAAACCAAAGTGACAGTGGGGTCCGGACACGGCAGTGGTGTCTGTATATAGGGTACTGTGGGGGTCTAAACCAAAGTAACAGTGGGGTCCGGATACGGCAGTGGTGTCTGTATATAGGGTACTGTGGGGGCCTAAATCACAGTAACAGTGGGGTCCGGATACGGCAGTGTCTGTATATAGGGTACTGTGGGGGCCTAAATCACAGTAACAGTGGGGTCCGGATACGGCAGTGGTGTCTGTATATAGGGTACTGTGGGGGCCTAAATCACAGTAACAGTGGGGTCCGGACACGGCAGTGGTGTCTGTATATAGGGTACTGTGGGGGCCTAAACCAAAGTAACAGTGGGGTCCGGATACGGCAGTGGTGTCTGTATATAGGGTACTGTGGGGGCCTAAATCACAGTAACAGTGGGGTCCGGATACGGCAGTGTCTGTATATAGGGTACTGTGGGGGCCTAAACCAAAGTGACAGTGAGGTCCGGCTACGGCAGTGGTGTCTGTATATAGGGTACTGTGGGGGCCTAAACCAAAGTAACAGTGGGGTCCGGATACGGCAGTGGTGTCTGTATATAGGGTACTGTGGGGGCCTAAATCACAGTAACAGTGGGGTCCGGATACGGCAGTGGTGTCTGTATATAGGGTACTGTGGGGGCCTAAACCAAAGTGACAGTGAGGTCCGGACACGGCAGTGGTGTCTGTATATAGGGTACTGTGGGGGCCTAAATCACAGTAACAGTGGGGTCCGGATACGGCAGTGTCTGTATATAGGGTACTGTGGGGGCCTAAACCAAAGTGACAGTGGGGTCCGGACACGGCAGTGGTGTCTGTATATAGGGTACTGTGGGGGCCTAAACCAAAGTGACAGTGGGGTCCGGATACGGCTGTGGTGTCTGTATATAGGGTACTGTGGGGGCCTAAACCAAAGTGACAGTGAGGTCCGGACACGGCAGTGGTATCTGTATATAGGGTACTGTGGGGGCCTAAATCACAGTAACAGTGGGGTCCGGATACGGCAGTGTCTGTATATAGGGTACTGTGGGGGCCTAAACCAAAGTGACAGTGGGGTCCGGATACGGCTGTGGTGTCTGTATATAGGGTACTGTGGGGGCCTAAACCAAAGTAACAGTGGGGTCCGGATACGGCAGTGGTGTCTGTATATAGGGTACTGTGGGGGCCTAAATCACAGTAACAGTGGGGTCCGGATATGGCAGTGGTGTCTGTATATAGGGTACTGTGGGGGCCTAAACCAAAGTGACAGTGAGGTCCGGACACGGCAGTGGTGTCTGTATATAGGGTACTGTGGGGGCCTAAATCACAGTAACAGTGGGGTCCGGATACGGCAGTGTCTGTATATAGGGTACTGTGGGGGCCTAAACCAAAGTGACAGTGAGGTCCGGACACGGCAGTGGTGTCTGTATATAGGGTACTGTGGGGGCCTAAACCAAAGTGACAGTGGGGTCCGGATACGGCTGTGGTGTCTGTATATAGGGTACTGTGGGGGCCTAAACCAAAGTGACAGTGAGGTCCGGACACGGCAGTGGTGTCTGTATATAGGGTACTGTGGGGGCCTAAATCACAGTAACAGTGGGGTCCGGATACGGCAGTGTCTGTATATAGGGTACTGTGGGGGCCTAAACCAAAGTGACAGTGGGTTCCGGATACGGCTGTGGTGTCTGTATATAGGGTACTGTGGGGGCCTAAACCAAAGTGACAGTGGGGTCCGGATACGGCAGTGGTGTCTGTATATAGGGTACTGTGGGGGCCTAAACCAAAGTGGCAGTGGGGTCTAGATATGGCAGTGGGGTCTGGATATGGCAGTGGGGTCTGGATATGGCAGTGGGGTCTGGATATGGCAGTGGGGTCTGGATATGGCAGTGGGGTCTGGATATGGCAGTGGGGTCTGGATATGGTAGTGGGGTCTAGATATGGCAGTGGGGTCTGGATATGGCAGTGGGGTCTAGATATGGCAGTGGGGTCTGGATATGGCAGTGGGGTCTAGATATGGCAGTGGGGTCTGGATATGGTAGTGGGGTCTAGATATGGCAGTGGGGTCTGGATATGGCAGTGGGGTCTAGATATGGCAGTGGGGTCTGGATATGGTAGTGGGGTCTAGATATGGCAGTGGGGTCTGGATATGGCAGTGGGGTCTGGATATGGTAGTGGGGTCTGGATATGGTAGTGGGGTCTAGATATGGCAGTGGGGTCTGGATATGGCAGTGGGGTCTGGATATGGTAGTGGGGTCTGGATATGGTAGTGGGGTCTAGATATGGCAGTGGGGTCTAGATATGGCAGTGGGGTCTGGATAAGAGGTGCTGCGGCGGCCTAGGCTGAAGTGTCAGTAGCACCAGGATAACGTACCGTGGGGTCTCGTGCATACAATGGCCTATATAGGGTTGTGATGTATGTTGTGGGTGGCGGATGTGTCCACATTTGTGGACTTTTTTGGCTTTTTAGTCAGCATGTGTGTCCTTTACCCGATATGCCTCCCCTCTGCACGGCGCTGAGCCCCGGTAGTAGAGATGCCTCCTGTGAATGGCTCTGATTGTGAATGAGTGAAGTCGCCATTACTGGAATTCTATGTAGATCAGGTTGCACGGTTGTCCGCCTGTTCTTGAGCGAGGAGATGACAGCGCCTTTATCTCCGAGCACCAGCTGCTCAATGCCCTACTGTACACCCGGTCCATGGCCATGACACTCCGGGCAGAAAACATTCCTTATATTATTTATCAGGATACATTAGGAAGAGGTGAACTGGGAGGCGCAATGTTCTGCTGCATAAAGAGTGGAGATGTGATGCCCAGATCTTAGAGAATCCTAAATCTGTGAAAGGGAAACCCCTTCTGAACCCCATTTCCGACCCCCTATATGTGCATCCTGGCATCACACATACGAAGCCCTTGGTAAGAACTCCCTGATGGAGCCACAAACGCGGCAGAAAAGTAATATGAACATACCGTTAGAAAGGCCTGAAAAATAAGCTGATCACCAGTTCTGCTGCAGAAAATCCCAGCATTCTACTGGAACTACAGTAGGTATTCTGTTTCCCTACAGCACTCCAACAGGAGAAGTAAATAAATACACCTACATGAGTGACCCCCGAAAGTCGCGATCCCCTCGCCACCTCGCTGCAAACACTGAATAAACAAGCTGTGTTTAGCCATAAACTGCAGCAGACAGCACAGGGGTGGGGGGCATTTATTTACTGTACGGCCTAGGAAAGACCAGATGAGTCTCCTGGAGCTTCACTAATGTGGCTCTTAAAGGGAATGTGACATCAGAAAATGATGCATTGTTTAAATCAAACTTTAATAATAAAAGTATATTTTACTGTAATTTTGCACATCACTATCATATATATGAAAAAAAATCTTGAAATCATGCAATTTTCACACTAAGACCAAAAATAAACTGACACTTCCTGGTCTCTACAGACTGTGCCTTAAAGGGGTTGTCCAGGGGTGGGGCTCAAGTCTGCAGTCACTCTATGTCACTGCAGACTTGTCCTAAGAGCTGGTTCTAACGGGCGGTCATTTTACCGCAAGTATGTGATTTGAATACTCCCGGCCACATACCGACTAGACATGTCAGGCCTCGATCAATTCACTTGTATTTAGAGAGGCCAGGCACGTCTAGTCGGCATGTGACGGCATGTATGCAAATTGCATACTTGGGGTCACATGTCCGCCCGCAGAGAATCCTGACAGCGTGCAAGCATAGAGTGACTGCCGACTTGAGCCCTAAGGGTACCGTCACACAGTGAAATTTTCATCGCTACGACGGCACGATTCGTGACGTTCTAGCAATATCGTTACGATATCGTTGTGTCTGACACGCTACTGCGATCAGACATCACGCTGAGAATCGTACAACGTAGCAGATCGTTTGGAACTTTCTTTCGTCGCTTGATCACCCGCTGACATCGCTGGATCGTTGTGTGTGACAGCGATCCAGCGATGTGTTCGCTTGTAACCAGGGTAAACATCGGGTAACTAAGCGCAGGGCCGCGCTTAGTAACCCGATGTTTACCCTGGTTACCAGCGTAAACGTAAAAAAAACAAACAGTACATACTCACATTCCGGTGTCTGTCCTCCGGCGTCTCAGCTTCTCTGCACTGTGAGCGCCTGCCGGCCGGAAAGCGAGCACAGCGGTGACGTCACCGTTCTGCTTTCCGGCTATGGCGCTTACACAGTGCAGAGAAGCAGAACGCCGGGGGACAGACACCGGAATGTAAGTATGTACTGTTTGTTTTTTTTACGTTTACGCTGGTAACCAGGGTAAACATCGGGTTACAAAGCGCGGCCCTGCGCTTAGTAACCCGATGTTTACCCTGGTTACCCGGGGACTTCGGCATCGCTCCAGCGCCGTGATTGCAAAGTGTGACCGCAGTCTACGACGCTGGAGCGATAATCATACGACGCTGCGACGTCACGGATCGTGCCGTCGTAGCGATGAAAATGGCACTGTGTGACGGTACCCTAAGCCTGGACAAACTCTTTCAACAGTCTCATAATCCTCACAGGCAGGAATACACTGACAGATAACACCGAGATATAGATAACAAAGGCTAGACCATTCACAATAGGTGATGTCACAGCTCACCTCCTCCTCCTGTACAATGACTGATAACATCTCTATATACAGTAGATAACACAGGATCCACCATTCACAATAGGTGATATCACAGCTCACCTCCTCCTGTACAATGACAGATAACACCTCTATATACAGTAGATAACACATGATCCACCATTCACAATAGGTGATGTCACAGCTCACCTCCTCCTCCTCCTGTACAATGACTGATAACACCTCTATATACAGTAGATAACACAGGATCCACCATTCACAATAGGTGATGTCACAGCTCACCTCCTCCTCCTGTACAATGACTTATAACACCTCTATATACAGTAGATAACAGGATCCACCATTCACAATAGGTGATGTCACAGCTCACCTCCTCCTCCTGTACAATGACAGATAACACCTCTATATACAGTAGATAACACAGGATCCACCATTCACAATAGTTGATGTCACAGCTCACCTCCTCCTCCTGTACAATGACTGATAACACCTCTATATACAGTAGATAACACAGGATCCACCATTCACAATAGGTGATGTCACAGCTCACCTCCTCTTCCTGTACAATGACTGATAACACCTCTATATACAGTAGATAACACAGGATCCACCATTCACAATAGGTGATATCACAGCTCACCTCCTCCTGTACAATGACAGATAACACCTCTATATACAGTAGATAACACATGATCCACCATTCACAATAGGTGATGTCACAGCTCACCTCCTCCTCCTCCTGTACAATGACTGATAACACCTCTATATACAGTAGATAACACAGGATCCACCATTCACAATAGGTGATGTCACAGCTCACCTCCTCCTCCTGTACAATGACTTATAACACCTCTATATACAGTAGATAACAGGATCCACCATTCACAATAGGTGATGTCACAGCTCACCTCCTCCTCCTGTACAATGACAGATAACACCTCTATATACAGTAGATAACACAGGATCCACCATTCACAATAGGTGATGTCACAGCTCACCTCCTCCTCCTGTACAATGACAGATAACACCTCTATATACAGTAGATAACACAGGATCCACCATTCACAATAGGTGATGTCACAGCTCACCTCCTCCTGTACAATGACTGATAACACCTCTATATACAGTAGATAACACAGGATCCACCATTCACAATAGGTGATGTCATAGCTCACCTCCTCCTCCTCCTGTACAATGACTGATAACACCTCTATATACAGTAGATAACACAGGATCCACCATTCACTATAGTAGGTAACACGTGATTCTCAATTCAGAATAGGTGACGTCACAGCTCACCTCCTCCCCCTCCCTGCACAGGTCATACCTACAACACATAGAAATTAATAAACATCTCCTGCCCATTGCTGTCTATGATCCATGTGGCTGCTGTCCCTAAATGTTGGTAACGGCATCTCAGACAAGAAAGCTGCCCCATAATCATGTACATAAACTAAAATACTAAAATAAAAATATCTATGATTAGCAAATAAAAACAGATTAGAAAAAGTATATTTATCAGTAACTGATTTTAATGAGGAAAAATAATAACAGGTGATACATTCCCTTTAAGAAGTTTACATGTAAATACCTTGTGTAAGCTGCGCTGTGCAGAGCTGTAATACAGGGCGCCAGTGCAACCATTCTCCGCCAACAGAACGCACAAGGCCGGCCGTGCCCCCCGTTCTATGAAACGTTGGCGTCACTTTGCTTTGTGCCCAGTTAGCTCCTGTCAATCTTTATCTGCTTCATTTAGCAGATGGGACATTAATTGTGATATATTTTTGGCGTCAATCTCTCAAGGAAAAAGACCACATGAGCTAAAAAAAAATTGGGGCATTCTAATAAATGCTTCAATAGAAAAAGCTCCACACAGACACTGAACCAGCAGGGATTGCAAAGAGATTTTCAATTGCAGCATTCCATTTTGGAAAGTAAATTAGGCTTAGTCCGTTACCGATCTTAATACAGAAAGGGTTGCCTTCTTCTCCTTTACAAAACAGCCACAAACATCATAAAGTGCTCCTTTAAGGAGGACTTGTCACCGGTAGAAAAGTGTCCTTTTTTTGCTATTATTTTATTCCCGCTGCTTTTCTGAGTATTCAGGTTTTTGTTTCTTTAAAATCCACCATACGGTTCCAGAGATACGGGCCTTTTAATTTTGTGCCAATTGTTACGTTCTTTACTACACTGCAACAAAGCAAGGCAGCCTAAAGACACGCCCCCAGATGATCCTGTGAGCCACGCCTCCTTAGAATAGATACTAAAAAATAGCACCAAATTGAAAGGTCCATATCATTGGAACCGTATGTCAGATTTAAAAAAAATTAAAAGCGTGATATTGAAGTGGGGAAGCAGCAATAAAACAAAAGCAAAAACTGACCAGTTTTGACCTGGTGACAGATCCCCTTTAAGTAATGAAATCGGTAGGAGTGACTATATGTGGCCCATTTATGTTCTAGGATAGGATACTTGCATGGGGCCCTATTTACATTCTGCCAATACGGCCCCCTCCATTTATAAATGTGATTTTATGCAGTAATTGTGTCATACTTGCAGCAGCAGGGGCTGCGTACACCCGCAGACACTTCATGTATCCTTATTTACTAAATCTGCCTCCACATCTGTAAGCGCAGCGATTCCTTTCACCAGAGCCTCTCCAGGACAGGCAATGAAAAATGACTTTTGCCAGCGTTGCTGACGCTTCTGCTTTTTTAATGACTTGCTAAATACGTTTCTAGCAGATTCCTAATCTCAATGAAAAGTGGAAGAAAAGTCCAGAAAACTTTCTGTTATGTAAAATACATTCTAAAGCCAATTTCCCATGTCCAGACATTGACAGTCCAAGCACGGACCAGGTGTGGACCGGCCGAACTGGCTGATCGGCCAGAAGACCTGGAGCCGGTCCGGATATCGCAGTCCATACTGGGACCATAAATGTCGGACGTGACAAACTGGCCTGAGACCCAAGTAACTGGAGAAACCCAGGGACACCCCATTTACAACAGGCGACACCCATCCATGTCACGTTTCACCCCCTAAGTATGCCTCTGGAACTCAATATCACCAGAGGGATTTGACAACTGTTCCGAAAGTCCAAGACGTCTTTCCTTTTCCCATATACGCTCCTGAGAGTTGGCAGGTATGCAGTAAACTCAAGTGTTAGCGAGGGGTGTAGACATAGAGGTGCAGAGGTAGCAGTCCTACCTGATCCTTAGTGCCCAAGTGGCAACACTGGATCTCATCTAACGACCCTTACCACTTCTGATACTCTTGGAGAACTCTTGGATTTCAAGAGGAACTGGCAAATGTTATGGGCACCGCTCATCCTGAGGAATTCTTTTTTGATGCCAGGGTGCTACATCATCAGGAAAGGTTGCCTCACACCCATGGCGTCCAGTTTTGGCCTCCATGGCAGCCAGTTTTCACCTCTGTGCCCGGCTTCCTGGGCACCTCTTGCACTTAGTAGGCTTTACAAGGTCATGAAGTCATGGCGTGTTGCATGCCATGGTCTAGCAAGTACAAGAAGAACCCAAGATGCCAGGCCAAGGATGCCAGCGGTCCACAGAAGAAGACTAATTACCAAGGAGGATCGGACTGGACGCTGGATCCGGGCAGCGCCACATAACGTCACAGAAAAGATTACTATGAAGATGTCCTAAAAAGACCAGTCCCAAACAGTCATTCTCTAGCCGTTGCAAAATTAGGTCTCCCACTAAGCTATCAGGGCTTGCTGGGAATTGTGGTTTAGCCACTGTTTGGATTCCACCACTCTGGTTTCTGTGCGGAATACATGAGAGGGGACGCAGTTTAGGATGAAGATGTGAGAAGTCCGGGGTCAAATACCAAGAGTGTACGTGAACGGCACAGGGGCAAGACAAAAGGGAAAACAGGTCACAGTCCGAGGTCAGAAGCCCAAAACGGTAACGGATCGAGACAAAGGGGTAAGGCAAATGAAGGGAACAGCAGAACATATAAGCACAAGGTACGAACACCACCGAGGAAAGCTACGACTGGCAATGATCTGACCATTGCCAGACAGCTAAATAGCCGGGCAACCACACAGAAAGGTGACATCTGGAGAAAGCCCAGCAAACCTGGCCTAAATTAGCATGGGGATAGTCGGCACAATCCAGTCCCTGGCTGGGCGGCTGGGCTATCCCACACACAATACTGACAGCTAGGCATACCCCTGCCATCTATTTGGCGGCTTCCCTAGGACACAGTGATGGGCGCATTTGTAACAAGATAGGAACCATGGAGAAGAGATCTGACCCATGGTCCATGCCACCCAAATGGGTGTGGACCCTGTATGTTGGGCAGAGTGAGATGAACAAGCACCAGCGTAAAGAATCTATTATGATTTCTGCTCTGGAGGCCTCTCTCCCCCATGTATGATATATCCAGCTCTACTATCTTGGATGTGACATAATGATATATAGACAGTAGATAGCACGAACCACGGAACATTTCTAGAATTCCTACGACCCCCTAATGTAGTGGTTCTCTTCGGCCTCATTATCTACGCCCGCGGTGACGGCTCACGGGCAGCGGTATACACTCGTTTATCTGTGATCAGCCTTGTCCACAATGTAGAGGATCAATAAAATATGTGTGAACTGAACTTTAATTGGCGCAGCTGGAGATCATCCAACGATTGTCTAAAGATAGGAAAAAAATGTACAACTCAAAAAAAAATAATACATTTTTCCTCATGAGGAAACACAAGAGTCTGCCTTTGTATATTGATGTTAACACCTTATAACGGTTTCGATCTTTTAGACGAAAACCCATAAATATGGTGAAGTTTGGGACTAAAAATGATTCCAGGGGTTTACAGAAAGACGTCTATTGGATTGTTCTATAAAGGCCCTTACCAGTAATATGTCTCTGTAGGTTTCCCTCAGTAGTTAGTAATAAGGCACATGATGCAGATTAACATGACATCAATCTTCACTTGAATCTCTCCAACAGGGGGTACTTAAACAAAATCTGTCACTTGCCATAAATTTGTAATTTTTTACCTAGTGCAAATGCCACTGTTCTCCTGAATCCGACATTGTTTTTCTTTTTTTCCTGCGCCTCTTCGTTCCAGAGATATGGATAGATTAGTATTTTTAGTCAACAGGGTGTGGTCATCAAAACAACGCCCATGCGGAACAGTTGATGACCACACCCACTTTGATAACAAGACTAAATTTATATGCAGGAAAGAGAAGGCTGTATCTCAGGAACAGAGAGGCGCAGGAAAAAAAGAAAAACAACGCCGGATTCAGGAGAACAGCGGGATTTACATCAGGTAAAAAACTTGACGTATTCATGGCAAGAGAAAGGTGAAACATGGCGGTTACAATAAGGTCTTCTAGGATGACTATTCAGTCAACAAAATCTTTTCAGCATACAGACAAATTATGAGACAGCTCTCATCCTGCTGAACCAACTTCCCTAGATGACCCCAACCTCTACTTACTTGTTTTTTGGCTCCCACAGGTCACCAGCTAATTCTGAACCCATGATAAATACCGTGATCTCTGAGTAGTGTCATCATACCACGCTCTATAGTGGCGTGAAATCGGCTCCTTACATCACATGGCGAAACACTCTACGCCCATGATGCCCATCAGGGACAGCCATATCCAAGAACCAACCCTGTTCCAATTAGGAATGTGATAAAAAAGGAAAACTAAATCAATATTCAACGCGCTAGAGCTCCAATGGTCCCCGCCACCACTTTTTGTTTACCTGGCATGAAATAAATGAGGAAACGCCTTGGCATAGGCGGCCCTTACTGAGCACATGGGGAACGCTTTGCATCATCGAAGCCGCCACCCCAAAATCAGGCTCCTCTGTCGATGGCCGCCTCTCGATTGTTGCGCGTCACGGTTATTTCATGGTGTGCAGCACTTTCTGAACAGTTTCAGGAATACGTCTCCTTCGCTAAGTGTTTCCATATTTGGAGAGAATGCAGCTGTTTCTGAGCAGCGAGAGGCCGGGGCACGATAGACGGCACACGACGCCAAGTGTCAGGGATCAGGAGTCTAAATACTTTTATGTAAGAGGATAAGGTGAATTTATCTCTACTACTTAAATCGCATTTTCACGACCAGCTGTGCAGATTGCCCGGCGTCACTGCTGAGGTAGGACACTGTCGCACCGCCCGTGGTAAATTACACAGTATAGGTTGCATCATAGTGGCCGTTCAGTAGCCGCCGGTCAAATCGCCCGTACTACGAATAATATATCACTGCATTCATCTAATTGGAGGGGATCATGATTGGAGCAGATGTTTGATGACTAATCCGCTTTAGAGATCTGTACTTAAAGGAGACCTGTCACCTAGTCAAAAATAGCCATTTTTTAAATCTTATTTTATTCCGGCTGTTCCCCTGAGTTTTCCAGTTTTTGTTTTTTGTAAATCCGCCATACGGTTCCAGAGATATGGCCCTTTTTATTTAGTGCACATTTTTTTATGGACTTTACGAAAGGGCGTGGCTCACAGGGGAATTATGCAAAGCAGCCTAAAGACACGCCCCCTGAGAATCCTGTGAGCCACGCCCTCTTACTAAAGACCATAAAAAGTAGCACTAAATAAAAAGGCCCATATCTCTGGAACCGTATGCTAGATTTCAAAACTACAAAAAATAGAATACTCAGGGAAGAGGAAGGAATAAGAAAAGAGCAAAAATTGGATACTTTTGATCGGGTACCAGGTCCCCTTTAAAGAGGTATTCCATCATATATGGTGATTTTGGCTTTATTTGAGTTTCTGAAGTGACCCTATCCTATTAAAGAGACTCAGCAGTAAAAGGGGCTGTTCACTTTGGACAATCCCTACTTGTTAGAAAGGTCCCCTGACAATGAGCAGATCACAATCCTAGCAGTCGGCAAGTCGTGATAAGAGTTCAATTTCCCTACAGCACCACCACAGGTGAAATGAAGCATTACTCTGTGGAAACAAATAAATGGGTGCTGTTTTATGTATTTTTATATATTGTTTTCTCCATTTTATACAGGGAAAGACTTATTTCAAACCCCCGACAACAGACAACGAGTTAGCTTCACCCTGCTGTCAGACATGTAAACCGAACGGCGCAGCTGTTCAGGATAAATACAATCATTCACATATTTCAGCGCGTATTCAAATAAATCAGCGCCTCTATAAACAGGGCAGATTTTTTCTAAATCAGCATGAGTAAAAATAAGTGACTTATTGAAGCAGATTCCACTCAGAAGTCGCAGCAGGCAGCCACGTAAGGACAAGACACATTGAATGGTACAAACCTAGAGCAGAAACATGGGATCAACCATAGATTTCTGTTGCGGATTGTCCTGAAAAATCAGCGCTGGATTTTTCCACATGAAAATGTAGCAAGTTGCTGATCTTTATTTTATTCCCCTTGTAGAACTGAGTATTCAGTTTTTTGTTTTTTGAAAATCCGCCGTACGGTTCCAGAGTTATGGCGATTTTTATTTAGAGCTAATTTTTATAGACTTTTACCAAAGGGGTGTTACTCACAGATTAATTATGCGGAGCAGCCTAAAGACACGCCCATGAGGTTCTATAAAAATTAGCACTAAATAAAAAGGCCTATATCTCAGGAACCGTATGGCAGATTGAAAAAAAATAAAAAATGGCATACTCAGTGGAATAGTGGGAATAAAATAAGAGCAACCACGTTAGACACCTAGTAACAGATCCATTTATAAAAGTGTCGGCCTCCTGACCTCACTACCCTTCTACACGTTCAATTCTCAATTGCATGGTGGTGACTGATCAACATCAATCGTAGTGATTGTGATCAGCTCTTTCTCCTCGATGATTGCCGATGCCAGATAATTGTTACCTTGCTCCTCTCAATGAATCACATGTGGCCATTATGGTCCTTTAATTCTCCCATTGTTAAAATTTCAGAGTTATTATCAGGACCTACTCTCATGATCGCAGATCTTTGGGTTAGAATGCGACATTACAGCTAATGCAACCAATCACATATCATTTACCATTTTGGGGGGATAAGAAAGCTAAGATTTGATTGGTTTCCGAAAAAAACAAAAAGTCCCCCAATGACTGACTTATCAAATTATCCTGGGGTGACATAAGGACACATACCTGGTTCATTATTGCTTTTTCAGCTTTTTTTTGTCTAGTTTTTCGCCTGTTCTTGATTTGAGCCTTATTTTCCTTCTTTTTTCCCCCTTTTTTAAGTCTGTTTTATCTGTTCGGCTGTTTTTTTTCATTGATTCACCATTGTGGAAGGGGTTTGGAGTGTTTAGATGTTTCCAGCCGATTCATCAATTACAATTTTTAAAAAGTCACCTTTTTTTGCAGAAGTTCTCCATCCCCCGGAGTGATTTTATGTGCGCCTAACACTTTTGCACACATTTTTCAACATTTTGTAAAGAGCAGATTTTTCACAAAATTTCCGATAACCTCCTCCTTACACAAAAACATACTTGTCCAAACGCCCTAGATGCTTCCACCAAAGGTCTCATGACTCGGTAGATAAGATCCTCGGCTTTGACCAGATCAGTGACCTCGGATTTAACTCCGTAAATGACAGGGCCCCTGTTTTCCGTGCTCCCTGTAATGACTTAGCTCTAGGGTATGTAGACTTTTGCACATTCACACCTCAATGCCAGTCTGCTGCTGCAATCCCAGGAAATATCCAGGAAGCATTTTGTGGTGGTACCGGATCCGCTATCACTTGCCATGTGGTCACCATATTCTGTAGTTATTGACACACGGATGTACATGGTACCCTGCTCGGTCAGGCCGCATTTAAAGGGATGGGGAACCTTAAAGGGGACACTGCTAGAGGGCATACCCTTATGGTCTAATTTGCGAAGGTCCGATCGCTCTGACCTCTGCCGATCGCTGGTCAGACCATGACTCTAGTGCAACCTCCAAGGGGCTGACAGGAGGCGATGAGACCACTGTGATCACCGCCGATCAGACACTGATGACATAGCCCAGCAATATACTATTAAAGGGGTTGTCCGGCATGTCCCGGCAGGTATGTCATGTCGTGATGTCATCGGCACCAATTCAGACGTTAGACAACCCCTTTAATTATTTCTATATTGCATCAACATATTTAAAGGGGTCATCCCACCAAGAACATTTGACATCTAGGTGATAAAAATGAGGGGTCCTCATGAAAAGGGGGATCAGTGTGAATAGAGCGGTAGGGCGCATGCGTAACCACTGCTCCAGTCACTGTCACAAATGCGCACTATCGCTCCATTCGGACAGGAGGAACGCAGGACCCCTGTTCTAAGTTCTGATCACGGGATCCCATGGGTCAGACCCCCGCTGATCACACCTGCGCATAGGTGATAAATGTTATTGTTGGGTTAACCTCCCTTTAAG
Source organism: Ranitomeya variabilis (assembly GCF_051348905.1). Lineage (NCBI taxonomy): Eukaryota > Metazoa > Chordata > Amphibia > Anura > Dendrobatidae > Ranitomeya > Ranitomeya variabilis. The sequence continues at coordinate 22,759,125 of NC_135238.1, forward strand.
TCTACCTTATCTATTGCTCCCTGTTATCAGCCATACCAAGGTCAATTATAGATTTCAATGATGGATCGTCAGAAAGATGGTCTAATAATCCAAGAATGACAGATAACAAGATAACCGTGCGCTGCTGCTGAATTTCGCTCCGTCGCTGTCCCTTTAAGCGCCGATTATAATGACGCTGCAATTAAGGTGGAGCTTAATGTCATTAATAAGTGAATTTCCTCGTTATCAGATTTGCAGCCTAACGCGATGGACTCAGTCCCGTAATACATCCATGAGCGAGCCCAGGACCTTCCGGAGCGCAGCGTCGCCGCTGCATTAGATTGCAAGCTCCTGGGCGCCCACGTGAGTCGGCGGCGCCTTTAAATACAAATGACATTATCGGAAGAGTCGTCCGGTCCGCGTCCTTATTACTGCACGCTCTGCTCAGTCCACTGCGCTCCTCGCTCACAAAGTGACCCATCGGCACAGCGGTGCCCACCTGGGCACCTCCGCCATCTCCACCCTATGGAAAAATGACCCCCAAACTGTGACCCCCTATAAAAGGGTGATTTTTTTCTGTAGCCCCCCTATGTGAGTGTATTGGAGCCGGTCCCCTCCCACCCCTGCATCTTGCAGCAATCATATGGCATCTGTAGGACGCCCATCACCCATCCATCTCGGTACCACTCGTGCAGATCAGGGTCCGCTCACCCCTTCCTCCAGCGGAGGACCCCGCAGTATTATTAGCCGCGTCCCCCCCAGCGGAGGTTTGTATGACCCTCCAGGACACATATATGATATGGCACCGATCCTATTTTGCATTGCACTTTTATTAGCGCCGTGGAGATTCGCTGCCCCCGGTCGCCCCCCACCCAGCTCCACGCTGCAGCCCCTTCCATGACACATCCCGGGAGGATGCATTGTATCAAGAGCTCATTCATTCTTTCCTGATTTAATCCCTTTAACGCATTGAGCCAATTAAAAGCATCGGGGTCCTACTCACTGGCTTTGCCCGCTTTGGGTCTCTGCAGCAGCTTCTGGACCATGCTCAGGTCCTCCGCCTTCACAGCCTGGAGCAGCTCCTGGTCCTTCCCCATCCTGCTTCCTTCTGGAGGGGATCAGCTAGGGGGGCTGCAGCAAGGAAAAGGGGGTGATCCTGCGAGGGGCTCGGTAGGTCCTTATAGCCAGAGCATCCTTTTTGGAAGAGGCGCTGATGATGATGATGATGAAGAAGAAGAAGAGGAGGAGGAGGAGGAGGGGAGCACAGATCAGACACCCAGCAGCAGTGTAGGGGGAGATGGGGAGAGTGTCAGATGTGCTGGGGGGGAGCACAGACACCTCCAGCCAGGAGGAGCCAGGGACAGGCGGATAATGTCAGGGATGCAGGGATGATCATCCTGGGAGGGCAGGAGGATTGGGGTCCTGACACTCGGGATCAGGGTCCTGCAGGTCCCCAGATGGGTGAGGATGGGGAGGGGGAGCCAGGGATGCAGAGTGACCAGGGATGACAGAGTCTCCAGGAGGGAGGGCGGCTGTCTCTGATGTGTGAGCTGTCTCTCCCCTGTCCCTCTCCTCTCTGTCTCCTGATCCCTCCTCCCATCCGTCTATTCCTGTATTGGCTGCACAGTCTCTGAGCTGCATCCAGAGGCGGAACCAGAGAGCCCAGCAACCCCCCAGAATCACCGCCATACACTGCTACACTACTATGTGCACATATCACACCGCCATACACTGCACTACACTACTATGTGCATCATATCACACCGCCATACACTGCTGCACTACTATGTGCACATATCACACCGCCATACACTGTGCTAGAGTACTGTGCATCATATCACACCGCCATACACTGCGCTACACTACTATGTGCATCATATCACACCGCCATACACTGCACTACACTACTGTGTGCATTATAACACACCACCATACACTGCACTACACTATTATGTGCACATATCACACCGCCATACACTGCTACACTACTATGTGCACATATCACACCGCCATACACTGCTGCACTACTGTGTGCACATATCACACCGCCATACACTGTGCTACAGTACTGTGTGCACATATCACACCGCCATACACTGCTACACTACTGTGCATCATATCACACCGCCATACACTGCGCTACACTACTATGTGCATCATATCACACCGCCATACACTGCACTACACTACTGTGTGCATCATATCACACCGCCATACACTGCTGCACTACTGTGTGCACATATCACACCGCCATACACTGCTACACTACTATGTGCACATATCACACCGCCATACACTGTGCTACACTACTGTGTGCACATATCACACCGCCATACACTGTGCTACACTACTGTGTGCACATATCACACCGCCATACACTGCTACACTATGTGCATCATATCACACCGCCATACACTGTACTACACTACTATGTGCACATAACACCGCCATACACTGCACTACACTACTATGTGCATCATATCACACCGCACTACACTACTATGTGCACATAACACACCGCCATACACTGCACTACACTACTGTGTGCATCATAACACACCACCATACTCTGCGCTATACTACTATCCATCATAACACACCGCCATACACTGCGCTACACTACTATGTGCATCATATCACACCCCCAAACACTGTGCTACACTACTATGTGCACATAACACACCCCCATACACTGCACTACACTACTATGTGCATCATACACCAATATCTGGACACAATTTTTTATGAGCAGCCATATAATCTGAGATGGATATATAATGACGATAATGGGGCATTGGACGTCTGGTTCCTTGTCGGACATTTATTACATGTATCAGATCGAGCTTCCAGCATTGTGTCTGAATATCATAACATATTCCCCGAATACGGGCAACGGACCGGGAGGGATCGGCCATTCTGGCCAGCGGAGCACGGCGGCCTGGGAGGGATCGGCCATTCTGGCCAGCAGAGCATGGCGGCCTGGGAGGGATCGGCCATGCTGGTCAGCAGAGCAGGGCGGCCTGGGAGGAATTGGCCATTCTGAGTCGCCCGCCAGGGCCGTGGGGTACTCGGTCCAGTCTTAAAGGGGATGTCACGTGGCTGCGACCCGGTCCGTGGCCCTGATTGCCCGATAAAAGGGGAAATGTCTTTTAAAGGGTAGTTGTGAATAAAGTCTATTGTTCGTGACACCGCCTGTGGTATTCGGTCAGTGGGACCGCTTAAAGGGGTCCTCTGGGGTGATGGTATGGCAGCTAGATGGTATAACTTCCCACAGGTGAAATATGTCCCCAGGGCTCCCACGGTGTGTGGCAAAGGTGGTGTATGCCGACGAATAAGTGGTGGACACAGAGTTTGCAGTCTTTTACCTGGTTTACTGATGGTAGCAGTCCTCAGTCCAGGGTACCAGGTGCAGGGTAGTTGTGGTCCGGCCGGCTTGGAGGCAACAGGGGATCCCACTTCCAGGTGAGGTCTGTAAGCCTTTCCTACTTGCGCTACTTTAGCTGGCGGAGTCCCTGCTGCTTAAAGCTTGATTGCAAAGTCCCCTCTCTCCTGTCCTAGGACAGATGTCTGTACGATAGGCAGTTCGAGCCTGTTTATAAGATCTCTTAGATGACCTGGCTCTCAGTTTACTGCTTCACCTCAGACTTGTTGCGGGCAATTAACATATAGTTCTATGCCCTCCGGTTCTGTTGCACGTCCTGGAGAACAACACGACCTCGGGCTCCCGGTACCAGGTTTCTGCGCTCTCACTCCTAGGGTGTCCTTCTGCTTTTCCTACCTGAGCCCTTTCCTCCACTGTGCTTCTTCCCTCTAAGCTCCTCCACAATTCAACTCCTCACGTTATCTCTCTTTCCAGAGGCTGCAGCTCCCTCGTGGCTGCTCGGCCTCTATGTCTGCCCTCAGTTCCCGACTTCCTTCTCCTCTCCTCACTCCTCTACAACTGGCTGACTCCTCCTCTAGACCAGGACACTTAACGTCTAAGGAAGCTCCCCTGAATCCAGGTCCTGAGCTCCCCCTCCTGGCCTAGATTCAGATGTGTTGAATGTGAGTGCCTTACCTGATAGAAAGAATCCCCCTTCCCAAAAGGAAGGCAACATCACTGCAGCAACCGGTTACCTGGGGTGCTGCATTTCTGGTCAGCAGAGCCCTGCGGCCTGGGAGGGATCAGCCATTCTGGTCAGCGGAGCACGGTGGTCTGGGAGGGATCAGCCATTCTGGTCAGCGGAGCCCTTTGGCCTGGGAGGGATCAGCCATTCTGGTCAGCGGAGCACAGCGGCCTGGGAGGGATCGGCCATTCTGGTCAGTGGCAGCACGGCGGCCTGGGAGTAATCGGCCATTCTGGTCAGTGGCAGCACGGCGGCCTGGGAGTAATCGGCCATTCTGGTCAGCGGAGCCCTGCGGCCTGGGAGGGATCGGCCATTCTGGTCAGCGGAGCATGGCGGCCTGGGAGGGATCAGCCATTCTGGTCAGCGGAGCGCGGCGGCCTGGGAGGGATCGGCCATTCTGGTCAGTGGAGCGCGGCGACCTTACAGGTGGGGAACGCAAATATTTAGCATGTGATTAGTTATGGAGATTCTTGTGTCGCTGCATTGTTATGTTTTGCTCCTAAAATTCTAAATTGTAATTTTTACAATTTTGTAAATCCGCCTTTGGCTTTCAGCACGGCCTGAATCCTTCTGGTCATGCTCTCCATCAGAGTATCTTCTCCACGTCCCCCATGTTGGTGCACACTGGTCGCATACCTCCCAACTTTTGAAGATGGGAAAGAAGGCCAAAGTTTGCGGTGCGCAACGCGCGTTGCGGCAAATTTTAGGCCACGCCTCTGACCACACCCATTCATAATTAGTCACACCCATATCCACATCCCAACCACACCCATTTAGCACTGCTGATCACACTGTTTTATATACAATAATTATAAACAAAAAAAAATATGGCCACACAGTGCTCCATACTGTATAATGACCCCACATGATGCTCCATACTGTAAAATGGCCACACAGTGCTCCATACTGTATAATGGCCACACACAGTGCTCCATACTGTATAATGGCCACACAGTGCTCCATACTGTATAATGGCCACACAAGATGCTCAATGCTGTATAATGGCCACACATGATGCTCCATACTGTATAATGGCCACACATGATGCTCCATAGTGCATAATGGCTGCACATGATGCTCAATACTGTATAATGGCCACACATGATGCTCCATAGTGTATAATGGTCACACATGATGCTCCATACTGTATAATGGCCACACATGATGCTCAGTACTGTATAATGGCCACACATGATGCTCTATAATGTATAATGGTCACACAGTGCTCCATACTGTATAATGGTCACACAGTGCTCCATACTGTGTAACGGCCACACACAGTTCTCCATACTGTATAATGATCCCACATGATGCTCCATACTGTATAATGGCCATTGGCCACACATGATGCTCCATGCTGTATAACGGCCACACATGATGCTCAATACTGTATAATGGCCACACAGTTCTCCATACTGTATAATGATCCCACATGATCCCCCTCTCTCCTGTATGCATGGCTCATATTCCCCCCCCTGTATGTATGGCTCATCTCCCTCCCATCCCATATACATGGCTCATATTCCCCCTCCTGTATGCATGGCTCATATTCCCCCGCGAATGCATGGCTCATATTCCCCCCCCCCTGAATGCATGGCTCATATCCCCCCCCCCATGAATGCATGGCTCATATTCCCCCTCCTGTATGCATGGCTCATGGCTCGTATTCCCCCCCTGTATGCATGGCTCATATTCCCCCCCCTGTATGCATGGCTCATATTCCCCCCCCCTGTATGCATGGCTCATATTCCCCCCCCTGTATGCATGGCTCATATTCCCCCCCCCCCTGAATGCAAGGCTCATATTCCCCCCCCTGTATGCATGGCTCATATTCCCCCCTGTATGCATGGCTCATATTCCCCCCTGAATGCATGGCTTATCTCTCCACCCCCCCCCCCCCCCGCTCCCGCTCCTGCTCCCATCTTGCATGGCGCGCCGGCTTATGTCCTCCTTCATCCCCCCATCCCCCGTCCCTCATACTCACCTGTCCCTCATACTCACCTGTCTCACATCGCGCAGCCGTGCCGACTTCCCCCTCACTCTGTCCCGACTCCCGGCGCAGCACCTTCTTCCTGTGTGAGCGGTCACGTGATACCGCTCATTAAGGTCATGAATATGCGCATATTCATGACCTTAATGAGCGGTACCACGTGACCGCTCATTCAGGACGAGCTGTGTACGCCGAGACCAGGCATCGCTGGAGCAAGGTGAGGTGAGTATCGTCTTCGAGGAGGGAGGGCGGGATCAGAGCGTCCCGTGCTGGACAGCGGGGCGAAGCAACAAAACCGGGACAGTCCCGCACAATGAGGGACGGTTGGGAGCTATGCTGGTCGCCTCACTGGGGTCGGTCTTCAGCTTACTCTTCACCTCTCCCCACAGGTGTTGGATTGGGTTGAGGTCGGGGACTGTGGGGACAATCCACCTCCTCTACTTCATTGTCATTGATCCATTTCTTTGCCAATCTCGCCGTATGCTGCGGGTCGTTGTCCTGCTGGAACACGATGTCGTCCCTCTCATACCCAAAGTACTCGATGTACAAAGTAACTAGTAAATGCCGCTGTTCTCCTAAATCCGGCGCTGTTCTTCTTTTGTTCCTGCTCCTCTCCGTTCCCAATATACGACCTCCTCTTCCCTTTTTATAAATCTAGTGTTATCAAAGTGGGTGTGGTCCTCAAGCTCACGCCCACCGAGGAGAGCTGATGGCCACACCCACTTGTCTTATAAGATCAGATTTATATACAGGGAAAATGAGGCCATATCTCATGAACAGAGAGTCACAAGAACAAAAGAAAAACATCGCTAGATTCAGGAGAACAGCGGCATTTACACCAGGTTACAAAAATACACATTTATGGCAAATGACAAGTCTCCTTTAAATAAGTAATTACACTGTAAAATGCCAATTGTCCCTTTAAAATGGGGAATATACTGGTGAGACCTTAGGGTACAGTCACAGTGGGAAAACTCAGCCAAATTATGCCTTGTTACAGATGTTTAACCAAATGTTGAAAATTTGCTGCAAAGTTCGCCGTTTCTATTGCAAATTTGCGAATTTTAATAACAGCCACTCACACTGCAATATCACCAGCAAACCAGCCTCATTATTGGGTTATGGGGTGACCCCTTCTGACCTCATCAGGCAGCGCCTGCAATAATCCTACGGCTGCGGGGGATGAGAATCGCTCCATCCATTCATCAATTTACCATTCTGCACTGTGTCAGTAGGCTGCACCAACAGCCCGAGAGCAGCAGACTACAGCCCTGTACTGAGCACATGTCAACCTGACTGCCTTCAGCTTGGCTTTATGTCAGTGACCACAGATTGGCTGCAGCGTTTATTGGCATCTCAGGTTGTCTAAAATCCACTCAATATCTTGCGGTAATTTAAGTCTAGTCTGTACCACCTACATAACAATGCCATAAACACTACATAATACTGCCATACAGTGCCCACATAATACTGAAATTCAGTGACGTTATAGTACTGCCATCTAATGTCTCCTTATTACAGTCTCTGAATAATATCACCATGACCAATGGCGGTATTGTGTAGGAAAATAATAGTTATATATAGTGTCTACATCATAGTGCTGTCAGCAATGAATCATATGGCCCAATCCAGACAGCCAAAAACATGTAAAACTGGATGGAGGGATAACTGGCCACTGCCCAGTGAATGGGGCTATATGAATGCTTAAATGTACAGTGTGTGATGGGAGGTCCCATACAGGAAATGGAGGTATATGCAGTCTGAAAAGGCCCTAGCAGTGTGTATTATACCACCATTCAGAATGTATATAATAATGCCCTATAGTGAGTACATAACAGTACCAGCCAGTGTGTATTATACCACCATTCAGAATCTATATAATAATGCCTTATAGTGAGTACATAACAGTACTAGCCAGTGTGTATTATACCGCCATTCAGAATCTATATAATAATGCCATATAGTGAGCAAATAACAGTACCAGCCAGTGTGTATTATACCGCCATTCAGAATGTATATAATAATGCCCTATAGTGAGTACATAACAGTAACAGCTAGTGTGTATTATACCGCCATTCAGAATCTATAATAATGCCCTATAGTGAGTACATAACAGTAACAGCCAGTGTGTATTATATCGCCATTCAGTATCTATATAATAATGCCCTATAGTGAGTACATAACAGTACCAGCCAGTGTGTATTATACCGCCATTCAGAATCTATAATAATGCCCTATAGTGAGTACATAACAGTATCAGCCAGTGTGTATTATACCGCCATTCAGTGTCTATATAATAATGCCCTATAGTGAGAAAATCCAGTGCCATCCAGTGTGTATTATACCTCCATTCACTAGCTATATAATAGTGCCATATATTGAGCAAACAACAGTACCATACAGTCTGTATTATACCGCCACTTAGTAGCTATATATTACTACCATTCAGTATAATATAATAGTGCCATATAGTGAGTACATAACATTGCCACCCAGTCTATATGATACCGTCATTCATTATCTAAATAATGGTTCCATATAGTGAACACATAACAGTGCCATCCAGTGTATAATACGCCGCCACTCAGTACCTATATAATAGTGCCAAACAATGAGTACGTAACATTACCATCCAGTCTATATTATATTGCCATTCAGTATCTATATACAGTAATAGTGCCATATAGTGAGCACATATTAGAGCCATCCAGTGTATAATACACCGCCACTCAGTACCTATATACCGTAATAGTGCCATACAATTAGTACATAACATTACCATCCAGTCTATATTATATCGCCATTCAGTATCTATAGTGCCATATAGTGATAATGTGTGCAAACTGTAAAGCGCTGCGGAATATGTTAGCGCTATATAAAAATAAAGATTATTACGGTATATTATATAGTGAGTACATATTAATGCCATGCAGTGTATAATACACCGCCACACAGTACCTATAATAAGTGCCATACAGTGAGCACATATTAGTGCCATCCAGTGTATAATACACCGCCACACAGTACCTATACAATAGTGCCATACAGTGATCCCATACCTGTGCCACACAGTGCCCTTATAATACCGCAGTTGTCACCTTAGTTTTGGGCAGTATGTGCCCTGTGTGGTGGCTGGTGGAGGCCCGGGGCACGTGAACACTGTATAGGCTGAGATCTACTGATGGGACCTATATGGCAGCACATAGGATTGGCTTTCGTCACCGGTTATAGTAGAAGGTTCCTGGAGCGATTTTTGGAATGACGTGTGATGAGATGGCGGTACAGCGCAGGGCATCTCCCTTTTTCTCTGCATGTCTCGTGTGTGTTTGTCAGATTTTTTCTGCGGGCGGCAGAGATGGCGACTTGTCTTATGGGGGGAGAGGACAGGTAATCATTACGCAGCAAACGGAGAGGGATCTGCTCCAACTCTCCACTCTCCACTATTGATTCCTTCCAGCTGCGAGAGCCTAAAACCACAGAGAGACGTGCAGAGGAAAGTGCTGGTCTGTGGGGTGAACACAGGGCTCCACACAGGGGCTGGGATGTGTACAGACCCTTCTGTGACCCCCGGCTCTGTGTGGAGGTGCTCAGACTCGTTTTAGGGGTCTCACAAAGGGAATCTGTCAGTAGGATCCTAAGCCGTCTATATGGGCACGTAGGTCATAGGAAGCTGAATAAATTTACACCTTGATATCTGAGATCCGATGTTTTATTCCAAAGAAATCCACATTTTTTTTAAATTTGTAAATGAATTGTTAAGATCTATGGGCGGGACATAGATCTCTCCGAAACTCCACCTCCAGAGCTTATTTTAAACTAGATGGTGGCCCGATTCTAACGCATCGGATATTCTAGAATCTGTATGTAGTTTATTTATGAAGATTTAAGAATAATGCAATGAATACACAGGATTCGGCTGGCCGGGCGCGACCAATCAGCGAAGCGTGGTTCAAATCCCCCGCCAATTCGCGGCCGGAGTGTGCCTGTCGCTGATTGATTGGTCGCGCCCGGGTTTTTGAGGGCCCCAGGCGAAAGAGTCTCAGTGAGCCCCCCTTTAACACATACCACGATTCATGATGCACAGATACAGCAGAGAAATATAGCACAGCCACGTAGAATATAACACAGCCCACGTATATAACACAGCCCACATAGCATATAGCACAGCCACGTAGCATATAACACAGCCACGTAGTATATTGCACAGCCCACGTAGCATATAACACAGCCCACGTAGTACAATATATAGCACAGCCATGTAGCATATAACACAGCCCACGTAGCATATAACACAGCCACGTAGTATATTGCACAGCCCATGTAGCATATAGCACAGCCCACGTAGTATATAACACTGCCACGTAGTATATAACACAGCCCACGTAGCATATAACACAGCCCACGTAGTATATAACACAGCCCACGTAGCATATAGCACAGCCAGGTAGTATATAACAGACAGCTAAAACGCTATGTGGGCGCTGATTGGAGGGGAGTATGGAGGGGCCAATTCGCGGCCGGACTGTGCCTGTCACTGATTGGTCGCGGCTGGCTGGGCGCGACCAATCAGCGACGCGGGATTTCCACGACAAACAGACGGAAGTGGACCTTAGACAATTATATATATAGATAAATCGGAGATGTTAGCGCCCCCTTCATGATGTCTCACACTGGTAACTCCTCCTTTCATTTACAACAAGCTCTAACGAAGGTCTTTCCTGGAACTATATGGGGGGTAACATTTTAAGCTGCATATTGCAGGTTTGCGTTGGCAATATAAACAGGTATTATGTGGCCTATATGGCAGTAATGTGTTGGCATTATAGGGTGGTATTATGTTAATATGTTGGCTGCATATGTCACTATTATTTTGGCACTATGTTGCAGTATTATGTGTTCTGTGTATGGCAGTATTATGTTGGAACCATCTGATAGCATCATAAGTATTATATTAGCACTTGGTGATATTATGCTGGCTGCATATGGCAGTATTGTGTTGGCATTATATGGTGGTATGTGGGCTGCATATGGCAGTATTATGTAGGCAACATTTGGTAGTATTATTTGGCTGAGTATGAGTATAGCAGTACTATGTTGGAACAATATGGCAGTAACATGCAGGCTGTATATGGCAGTACTCTGTTGCCACTATACAATGGCTTTATGTGGGCTGCATATGGCACTATTTTGTGGCCCCCATTTAGTAGCATTAATTTGGATGTATATAGCAGAATTATCTTGGTACAATATGGACATTTGAGATGTATATGGCAGTATTGTGTTGGCACCATTTGGTTGTATTATTCTGACTGTATATATCAGTATTGTGTTGGCACTATAGAGTGGCATTATGTGAGCTGTATATGGCAGTATTGTGTTGGCACCATTTGGTTGTATTATTCTGACTGTATATAGCAGTATTGTGTTGGCACTATAGAGTGGCATTATGTGAGCTGTATATGGCAGTATTGTGTTGGCACCATTTGGTAGTATTACTTTGGCTGTATATGACAGTATTGTGTTGGCACTATACAGTGGCATTATGTAAGCTGTATATGGTAGTATTATTTTGGCTATATATGGCAGAATAATGTTTGAGCTACTGTATGTGGTAGAATTATATTGACTGTATAGTACAGTATTAGGTTGGTGCTATACAGCAGTATTGCGTGGGTTGTATATAGCAGTAATATGTTGGCAATATATGTTGATGTTTTACTTGCTGGCAGTATTTTAGCACTATGTGGCAGGGTATTGTTAGCACTAGATGGTGGTATTATGTGGACTTTGTGTCATTGTTATGTTAGCACTACATGACGGTATTATGTGGGCTGAAATAATTTTGAAAAATCGCCTAAAAATGTCATATAGGGAAGACTGTACTATGCGTGCTGCCCATGTCGGCCATGATGCCTCTTGCAAAACTATAATCTAGCCAATTCCCCTTGTTCCACAGATCACATATCACAGGTGATTTACTATAGGGGGTCAGAGGCAGCAGTGTTGCCCCGGCCCTGGTGGCCCCTCTCCCACATTTTTGGACTGCAGTGTCATAAATGGCACAAGGTTTATTGGGGGCTATGACAGATTTTGCGCTGGGGCCCTGGATCTCCACGTTGCCCCCTGTTGTACACGTGCCTCGTACATTTCCCGGGTCTGTGGTGGTCGGGGCGATGTTTGCTGTAGGACTGTGGAATCTAGACTTGTGAATTTCGCACGCCCCTGTGACCACCCCACGGGCCGACAGTCTGTAATGTGTCAGGTCAAACATCACCTGATGTCCCGACTGTGGAACAGCGGAGTGTCGTGTGTTATCGCGTCTCTCGGCCATTTATACAGTGAGGCCGGGTCACGTCTGAGGTGAAAAAGGAAGAGATTTGGATTCAGAACCAAACCGGTCACACCGACGTCACAGCTGTAAACAGGAGCATCTGTAAGGTTCCCATAAAAATAAAGATTATTATTATTGTTACATACAGTGTGCCCATCATCATTACCAGTCACATACAGTGTGCCCATTACTACCAGTCACATACAGTGTGCCCATTAATACCAGTCACATACAGTGTGCCCATCACCATTACCATACATAATAGATTATGGCCGCACACATCTGTGCTAAAATAAGGAACTATGAAATATATGGAATAGGAATAGCATAATGGCTTATGAACTTTATGAACAAACATGAGATTTTAGCACAAGATTTGGCCAAATATTGTGAGCCCATTCACCAACGACAAGGTAATCTCAGATCGAATGGGTAACTACACTGACTGCCTGGTGTGAACACTTACCTATGGTATCTGAGCTACTGCCCAATGTGAACACTTGCTCATGTTTGTTCATAAAGTTCATAAGCCATTATGCTATTCCTATTCCATATATTTCATAGTTCCTTATTTTAGCACAGATGTGTGCGGCCATAATCTATTATGTATGTATCTTTTTTGGCTATGCACCAGCATTTATAATTATTATATATATTGTTCAGTCAGTTTACTTATTTTTACTATATACTATTTTCTGACTTGAACGTCCCGCCCTTCACCATACCTGTGATTTTAATTACATCTCAACACAGTTGGTTCTGAGCCTCCTATATAAGTAGGCTTTATCATGTCATTAGCCATAAGCATGTGTTCACATTGGGCAGTAGCTCAGAGACCATAGGTAAGTGTTCACACCAGGCAGTCAGTGTAGTTACCCATTCGATCTGAGATTACCTTGTCGTTGGTGAATGGGCTCACAATATTTGGCCAAATCTTGTGCTAAAATCTCATGTTTGTTCATAAAGTTCATAAGCCGTTATGCTATTCCTATTCCTTATATTTCATAGTTCCTTATTTTAGCACAGATGTGTGCGGCCATAATCTATTATGTATGTATCTTTTTTGGCTATGCACCAGCATTTATAATCATCACCATTACCAGTCACATACAGTGTGCCCATTATCATTATCGGCCCAAACAGTGTGTCCATTATCATTACCAGTCTCATATATTGTGCCCATCACCATTACCAGTCTCATATAGTGTGCCCATCATCATTACCAGTCACATACAGTGTGCCCATTATCATTATCGGCCCAAACAGTGTGCCCATTATCATTACCAGTCACATACAGTGTGCCCATCATCATTACCAGTCACATACAGTGTGCCCGTCATGATTACCAGTCACATACAGTGTGCCCATCATCATTACCAGTCACATATAGTGTGCCCATCATCAATACCAGTTTACCAGTCACATACAGTGTGCCCATCATCATTACCAGTCACATACAGTGTGCCCATCATCATTATCGGCCCAAACATTGTACCCATTATTATTATCAGTCACATACAGTGTGCCCATTATCATTATCGGCCCAAACAGTGTGCCCATTATCAGTCACATATAGTGTGCCCATTATCATTACCAGTCACATATAGTGTGCCCATCATTACCAGTCACATACAGTGTGCCCATCATCATTATCGGCCCAAACATTGTACCCATTATCAGTCACATACAGTGTGCCCATTATCATTACCAGTCACATATAGTGTGCCCATCATCATTACCAGTCACATACAGTGTGCCCATTATCATTACCAGTCACATACACTGTGCCCTTAATCATTGTCATTGAAATCCTGAACCTACAATTCATTGAAAGCCACAATGTCTGCCCCAATATCACTGACAGCCTCATAAAGTGCCACAAATGAATGGCAGCCACAGTTGCTATAACAGTGCCAGGCTCATTGGCTGATATCAGTGTCACTGCTGCTTTATCAATATCGGAATTATTAGCACCTCAATATAATTTCCAGTCATAGACAGTGCCGCCATACCACTGGCAGTGATAGTGCCGCCATACCACTGGGAGTCATAGTGCCGCCATACCACTGCAGTCATAGTGCCGCCATACCACTGGCAGTCATAGTGCCGCCATACCACTGGCGGTCATAGATTACATGGATTTCCACTTTCCCTGGCTCCCCCCCAGCAGTGTGCCCGCACCCCACCTCCGCCCCTCTGCAGCTTGTGACAAGATCCACAGATTCCACAGAACGTTCCACGTATCCGCCAGTGCTGGAAGGTTGGGGGGTCACAGGTCTCTACGTCACCATGACCCGGGCACAGACGTGGGCTGTCATGGGGTGTGTCCGTGTATTCTGACTGCTTCGCCCCGCCCTCAGTGCACTTCCAGGCTTATTTGCATGTGGCTTTAAAGCTCGATTTCTCAGCGCTGTCATATCGGATTACTACAAGAATGGTGTCATTTTATTCCTGTGCAATCATAGCACTAGATTAATGAACTAGTTCAATCATCCTGACAGGTCCCCTCTAACCGCTCTCCTATAATCCAGTATTAGTGGGGTGTAAGGGATGCCGGACTATCAGGATATTCTGGATAATTGGAATGTATCTCTGTGCAGAATCCAAATTATTTGTCTCCTCAATTACTCCATATTCTGTGACTGGTTACCACACTCTGGATTATCAGATTCCAGATTAAAGGAATTTCACTGTCATTTTTTTAGGATAAATTCTGTGGGCCAAGATCCGATAATCCGGACTTTACGATGGAGGAACAGCAGAGCGAAGGCTCCTAGCGGCTCGTCACGTTCATGGGTCGCCCGTCACGTGGAGCCGTCCATGGCGCCACCTGTCCCACCAGTTGTATCACCGAGAATGTGAACTGTGGCTTTAACAACACGTAAATCATAAAGAAGTGAAATCTGTGACCCCCGAGGAGGCGCAAACTCCCCAAAACAGTTTTGCAACTTGGGTTACATGGACCACAAAGGTTCAAGCTAAAGCACCACCTGAGAGGTTTTAACGCAACTTTTGAAAGTTTTGGAAAGTCTTTAAAGCAACTTTGGAAACTTTGCAACAGTTTGAGAACTTTCCCCCTTACAAGGTCCGTTCCGTGCCTCATTCCCCACCACTGGATGCACGTTTGGATGTACTGTAGGGTCACTGTGTGGCTGCTATTTTTATCAGGCCTCCTGCACCCGGCGTCACCATCCTTGACCCCCTCCGTGCTTTTTATAGGTTCACTATGCAGGGTCTCGGCTGTGAGGAGAGTGACTGAGCATGTGCGACCACCAGCACTCCGCTCATTGGGTGGACGGACACATTGCTATACACTGTGAACACAAGGTGGCGCCAGAGTGTAAGTAAGTCATTATACTTCACAGCAGATAAATGACAAATATTAGTCATCGTCTATTATCTACCGGTATATATTGGATGCATGCCATATGTAACAGCCCCTTTAAGCAGCACTCGTTGTCAACCCCCCTACCCCCGACTTGTTGCAAGAGGAAGGTTTTTCATTGATGACCCTCAAAATGGATAAAAATAGGACACAATGGACGCAAAGAAGAAACATGATGAAATAATGGCCGCTTTACTTAGTGGGGTTACATATCGGATAGAAAACATCTCTAATACTAAATTATGCGAGCAATGATATGGAGATATAGACAGATGGATAGAAGGATGGATAGATAATAGATAGATAATCAATAGATAGATAATAGATTAATAGATAATAGATGATAGATAAATAATAGATAATACATAACAGATAATAGATAGATAATAGATGATAGATAGATAATAGATAGATGATAGATAGATAGATAGATAGATAGATGATAGATAGATAGATAGATAGATAATAGATGATAGATAATAGATAGATAATAGATAATAGATAATAGATAGATAGATAGATAGATAATAGATAGATAGATAATAGATAGATAATAGATAATAGATAGATAGATAGATAGATAGATAGATAATAGATACTGTAGATAATAGATAGATAATAGATGATAGATAGATAATAGATAGATGATAGATAGATAGATAGATAGATAGATAGATAGATAGATAGATAGATAGATAGATAGATAATAGATAGATAGAAGTGATAATATGAGATAGGAATGACATATTTTCATAAATAAATGATTCCTTTGGGGGACGCTTAGACTCCATTTTTTCTCCCATCCAGGGATGTCTCAGACATGGTTCGGTGGTCTCTGTTATGGGGTCTTTTCTTTTAGGCTGCTTTCACACATCACGTTTTTGCCGTCAGGCTGAATCTGGCGAAATAAAAAAAAACAAAACTGACCCGTTGCAAATTGTGAAAAACTGATGAGACGGATCCGTTTTTTCGCTGGATCTGACAGAGAGAGAGAGAGACCCCAGAATGGAAAACGTTACTGCACATACTAAAAAAAAAAAAGAGCATGCTCAGTGTAAAAAAATGGAATCCGTCGCCGGATTCCACTATTTGACGGATCTGGCGCCATAGGCTTCCATTCTAGCAAACGCCGGATGGCGTCAGATACGTCGATGTCCGTTTTTTCGCCGGACACAAAAAAACGTTCATCTGTCCATTGTGTCCGGCCGCCGGACTGACAATTTTTGCAGGCGAAAAACGGACGGAACATGAGGCCATCAGGCGCAATCCGGCGCTAATACAAGTCTATGAGAAAAAAAATTATTCGCCGGATCAGTTTTTTTCAAAATTCGCCGGATTGTACCTGACGGCAAAAAACTGACGTGTGAAAGCAGCCTTATACATTCACAGCTCTGCATAAATGGATGTAGCCCAGACGAGCGGGTGTACAGTCAGCGCGGACAGACGGCATTAATGATTTACGCGCAGACAGGACACAGCAGGGGCGATGCCGCTCCGCTCCTAGGGGGCCGGCTGGAATAAATCTGCATTGATTATAGGAGGCGCTCTCCTGTCCGGGGTCTTATATAATAAAGGACATAACTTTGCATTCATGGGTTAACACGTAAAGGGACCCATCAGCTCTTCTGAATTATCTGTTTTAGCAAACACTAGTATTGTTAATTAACTAACAACATTCTGGGAAGACGGGTCTGAAACCTTCGCATTGTGCCGTCCCTCTGTTCTTCCTCCTGGAAGTTGATGAGCACCTTCTCTTCCGCTTCTAGCTGGAGATTTCTACAGTCCAGGCCTAGTCCTGTACATCTGTATGCACAGAGCTCCCCCTGGTGGTGGCTAAAGGCAGCTAAAATAATAACTTTGGACATAAGTTATCCAACTTCTTAGTGGGGCCCATTCTGAGGTTGTTGTTTTTTTTTTATTTCTTCTTCTGCCTGATTGTTTTTTTTCCACATAATAATAGAAGCAATGAATAATAAATGGAGGGTTAAAGTAAAGAGAGGTCTTGGCGGCCTTGGTGAGTTGATAATAATTGTCATTAGGCAGGGATGTGACGATACTTTCCATTGTGTCGCAGGAATGGGCGCACGTCTGTAGAGAAGCGGGAGCAGGGAGCCGCGTCACTCTCCATGCCGCATGTCACCGACTCCTCTCAGCTGCCTGTCAGGATGGATTCGCCATCGCTTTGGATTTTTATCAGATTTAATGAGAAGATGAAGGAGTAATCCTGCCCCGCAGTGGCCACTGGTGGTACTGCAGGAGAATTGATATCCCATCATCTAAAAAGAGCGGCATTATAAAAATTGTAGGTAAAGAGTTGCAGCACGCCCTAAGAAAAACTCAGTATCATCCCCCATTGTAGCAGAAAAACAGCAGCGTCCTCCCTCATTGTAGGGGAAAAACAGCAGTGTCCTCCCTCATTGTAGGGGAAAAACAGCAGTGTCCTCCCTCATTGTAGCGGAAAAACAGCAGTGTCCTCCCTCATTGTAGGGGAAAAACAGCAGTGTCCTCCCTCATTGTAGGGGAAAAACAGCAGTGTCCTCCCTCATTGTAGGGGAAAAACAGCAGTGTCCTCCCTCATTGTAGGGGAAAAACAGAAGTGTCCTCCCTCATTGTAGGGGAAAAACAGCAGTGTCCTCCCTCATTGTTGGTGGAAAAACAGCCGTGTCTTCCCTCATTGTAGACAAAAAACAGCAATATTATCTCTCATTGTAGGGGAAAAACAGCAGTATCATTCCTCATTGTAGCAGAAAAACAGCAGTGTCCTCCCTCATTGTAGGTGAAAAACAGCAGTGTCCTCCCTCATTGTAGCGGAAAAACAGCAGTATCCTCCCTCATTGTAGCAGAAAAACAGCAGTATCCTCCCTCATTGTAGCAGAAAAACAGCAGTGTCCTCCCTCATTGTAGGGGAAAACCGCAGTATCCTCACTCATTGTAGCGGAAAAACAGCAGTATCGTCCCTTATTGTAGAGGAAAAACAGCAGTGTCCTCCCTCATTGTAGGGGAAAAACAGCAGTGTCCTCCCTCATTGTAGGGGAAAACCGCAGTATCCTTACTCATTGTAGCGGAAAAACAGCAATATCATCCCTCATTGTAGAGGAAAAACAGCAGTGTCCTCCCTCATTGTAGCGGAAAAAGAGCAATATCATCCCTCATTGTAGGGGAAAAACAGCAGTGTTCTCCCTCATTGTAGGGGAAAAACAGCAGTGTCCTCCCTCATTGTAGGGGAAAAACAGCAGTATCATTCCTCATTGTAGCAGAAAAACAGCAGTGTCCTCCCTCATTGTTGGTGGAAAAACAGTAGTGTCTTCTCTCATTGTAGGGGAAAAACAGCAATATCATCCCTCATTGTAGGGGAGAAACAGCAGTGTCCTCCCTCATTGTAGGGGAAAAACAGCAGTATCATTCCTCATTGTAGGGGAAAAACAGCAGTGTCCTCCCTCATTGTAGGGGGAAAAACAGCAGTATCCTCCCTCATTGTAGGGGAAAAACAGCAGTGTCATCCCTCATTGTAGCGGAAAAACAGCAGTGTCCTCCCTCATTGTTGGGGAAAAACAGCAGTGTCCTCCCTCATTGTTGGGGAAAAACAGCAGTGTCCTCCCTCATTGTTGGGGAAAAACAGCAGTGTCCTCCCTCATTGTAGCGGAAAAAGAGCAGTGTCCTCCCTCATTGTAGGGGAAAACTGCAGTATCCTCCCTCATTGTAGCGGAAAAACAGCAATATCGTCCCTTATTGTAGAGGAAAAGCAGAAGTATCGTGCCTGATTGCCTTTTGTAATGGAAAGGAATGGAATGGGCAGCACGGTGGCTCAGTGGTTAGCACTGCAGCCTTGCAGCGCTGGGGTCCTGGGTTCAAACCCCACCAAGGACAACATCTGCAAAGAGTTTGTATGTTCTCTCCGTGTTTGTGTGGGTTTCCTCCGGGTACTCCGGTTTCCTCCCACATTCCAAAGACAAACTGATAGGGAATTTAGATTGTGAGCCCCAACAGGGACAGCGATGATAATGTGTGCAACCTGTAAAGCGCTGCGCAATATGTTAGCGCTATATAAAGATTATTATTATTATGGAAAAACAGTAATATCATCCCTCATTCTAGTGGAAAAACAGTAATATCGTCCCAGATTGTAGCAGGAATACAGCAGTATCCTCCCTCATTTTAGAAGAAATACAGCAGCAGCATCCTTCATTGTAACAGAAGTATCATCCCTCATTGTGTGGCACGGGTTTTAGAAGGATAATAGCAGCGGAAAAACAGCAATAAAACAAGTATATGTGAACAGACCCCTGCGTTGGATTTCGTAGCCAAGGTGAAATGGTTAATTCCTATCCTTAGAGAAAATATATAGATCATACATTGATCAAATGCAGATGTAAAGTGGGATTTTGTGCTCTGCTCCCAATAGTTCAGCATTGTGAACGCCTCTAGCGCCCTCTATGGTCCTTGGATTGTGAACGCCTCTCTAGTGCCCTCTATGGTCCTTGGATTGTGAACGCCTCTCTAGCGCCCTCTATGGTCCTTGGATTGTGAACGCCTCTCTAGTGCCCTCTATGGTCCTTGCATTGTGAATGCCTCTCTAGCGCCCTCTATGGTCCTTGCATTGTGAACGCCTCTCTAGCGCCCTCTATGGTCCTTGCATTGTGAATGCCTCTCTAGCGCCCTCTATGGTCCTTGCATTGTGAACGCCTCTCTAGCGCCCTCTATGGTCCTTGCATTGTGAACGCCTCTCTAGCGCCCTCTATGGTCCTTGCATTGTGAACGCCTCTCTAGCGCCCTCTATGGTCCTTGCATTGTGAACGCCTCTCTAGCTCTCTATGGTCCTTGCATTATGAATGCCTCTCTAGCGCCCTCTATGGTCCTTGCATTGTGAACGCCTCTCTAGCGCCCTCTATGGTCCTTGGATTGTGAACGCCTCTCTAGCGCCCTCTATGGTCCTTGCATTGTGAACGCCTCTCTAGCGCCCTCTATGGTCCTTGCATTGTGAACGCCTCTCTAGCGCCCTCTATGGTCCTTGCATTGTGAACGCCTCTCTAGCGCCCTCTATGGTCCTTACAGCACTTACAGACCTGTTCATAGAAAAACGGATGCGTTACATATGTATGAATAAACCACATGATAATTAAGAAAATATGTTTTATTTTAAAAGAGCACAAAATAACATTAACAGAATGAAAATGTACATAATTTACTTCAATTAATGAAAAAAATAATAAAAATAAAAGAAGCAGAGAAGATAAGAACTGCAGTTTCTGAGCAATTTTTGGGCCAGGTAAAGAAAAACCGCATAGGCTGATTAATGCCCTATGAAATTAGATAACCTGTGTACCTGTAGTGTTGGGATTAAAGGGGTTGTCCACTTTTTTTTTTATATTGGTGGCCGCTGTGCACAGATCTGTGGTGTTCCGCATTGTATACCGTTCATGTCAGCTGATCGGTGGGAGTGGCGGGTGTCGGACCACCATAATAATCATAAAAATAGTCTTTTATTTTTAAAAATCTCTTGCCGTTTTGGGTATACAGCTCCAAATCCAAGTGTCCAAATCCAAGCCCAATCCTGCACATTTACGTTATCAAGGAGCAGTTCCCAGTTCTAAGGCGTTGTCAGACTACACAAGATTTGTTTGTAGTCTGTTACCACGGAGACACATAGAAATGCATAGGAGCTGTTGACACAAAACGACAGGAGATTTTTAATCATACCTATTTGCTCTTTTTTTGGGGGGGGGAGAACAATGTTGGACATCACATTGATCCAAGGCACCCTGCCGACTTCCCTGTGTGCAGACAACGCTACCATGAAATAACCCGATCCTCTATAAGGCAGAATATCACATTTCACAAGTCAGGACCCCCGGGGGGCTCTTCCCATATAGATAGTGAATACTGAGACCCACTGTATATGAAAACAGGCCATTCCCAGCCCCCGCCAATCAGTCCTATGTAAGGCAGCGCTTCGGATCGGTCCGGTATTCTGCGGAAGATTAACCCTTTTCCGATTGTAAAAAAAAATCCAATTTTCTAGTCACCTTCACTTTTTCAATAGGACCTTAGGACGGGCATAGAGCGGTAGGATCTCCTGGAAGTCCTTGGTCAGTTCTCGCAGGGCGTCCATGTACGGGTTCACGTTCTCCTCCATCCATTCCTCTACCGTGTCTGGGAAGTAGATGGCGTCCAGCTCGGATCGCAGGGCCTGGACGTGGGATTCCCATTCTTCGTTGGCTCTGGAAGAAGAAGATGGTGAAGAAAATTCTATTAGGTGGAAGAAAATGTGTTATCACTGGTGGTCCGACCATTGGGACTCCCACTGATCCCGAGAACGGGGGTCATAAATTCCCCTGGGTGAGGGAAGAAGCAGTGATCACAGGCGCAACCACCGCTCCATTCACTTTTATAGGAGCGGAAATTGCTATCCGCCCTATTCAGGTGAATGGAGGGGTGGTCGCATCTGTTCCCTACCTCTTCTTTTCACATAAGGGACATTCGGACCCCCGTTCTCGGGATCAGTGGGAGTCCCAATGGTCGGACCTCTGGTGATAATATATTTATTGCTTATCCTGCAGATATGTGATTAATGTATTTAGTGGGGACATCCTCTTCAAGGAGACGAGACCCTTGGAGGGACGGCCCACCGTCGGGGGGATTACAGCTCGTACTCGGTATAAGCCGTCGGTTTGTCTATTATTTTGGTCCGTTGTCAGCGTCTGATTCTGGACTCACTTTATGATTTTTGTGCTGAACGTCTCCATTTTGTGCGGGTTGGCAAATCGGTGTTTCCGGTGGTAACGCGAGAACCAGCTGCTGATTTCACTGCGATGGAAGAAGGAGGCACAAAGGGTTAACGTGACGTAATAATGGCTAGAAAGAATAGGCGTAATCATGGGGCCCTATGAGAAAACTCTGGGATGGGGCCCCGCTGTGCCACAATAAATCAATGTAATATCCTCGGCTATGTTGCACGGCTTGTTAAAGGTAGGGGGGGGGGGGGGGGGGTCGGCCAGTCCTGTCTCCGTCCATCTCTTACGGTGGCCCCTATTCTTTACTAAGGTACGGGCATGCAAAACATGTGCCAAGGCGGTGCCCGGGTAGTGCTGATGCCCTAGGAGAAGGAAAGCATCGGCACTACCCTATGTACCTGTGACGGGCACCCCTGGGCACCGTACCGGCCTCACCTCTCACCTGTCCTCCCCCGGGCACCGTACCGGCCTCACCTCTCACCTGTCCTCCTCTGTGATTTCGCGAACCTTCCTCCTCAGTTCACTGTGGACTTTCTTCACCATGTTATAAATTTCAGCTCCAGGAAACGCACCGGTCCCTTCACTGAGAGGAACCAAATTAGATTTAGTGCAATAATGGGGTCGTCCAGTAATAAGCCTTTGTTCCTGGGTAGTGTCTGGCATCACAGCCTTGCTTAAAGGGGCTTTCCAGCCGTAACAGGTTATCAACTATCCACTATTTATTCCTAGCTGCAGGCGGCAATGAGCGGCACGCCGGGTCTGCGCATGCGCCATGTTGCTCAGTCCAAGTCTGTGATGCGGATGAAGATATCGACAATGTCATAAACTCGACAGAAGAGGGGAAATGTGTGACCTGTCACTCATCTAACGCCTTAAAGGGGCTCTCCTGTGCCGCTCACATCGGGGACGGGCAGCGCCAACATCATCACATCTCCAGATACGTGTGAACAGGCACGTGCCCGGTCAGTATCTGCAGACTTGACGTCACCAGCCCCATCCCCCCGATTCGGCAGTGAGGGGCGTCGGAGACTTTCTATAAGTCGGGGACAGGGTAAAGATTTCATTACCAGATGTTCTTCTCCACGTTGATGTTGCTGAATCCCAGGATGTGAGCGATGTCCTTCTTGGCCTCCTCGGTGATTTGTCCTGTGTGGGAGAAGAGAAGTGACGGAGCTGCCAATACGGCGCCGCGTCTCCATGAGATGAGCGCAGGCACGTACCGTACTTCAGGGTCTTCAGACACACGGCCAGGGAAGGGATGCCCACCGGCAGCAGCTCGCACAGCACCGAGTAATGGTCGTACCTGCAGAGACAGACAATGAGCAATCACCCGGTGACAGGAGCGCCTCCATAATGGCTGCCGGGAACACGACATAGCAAATCACAGGTTACACTCGTCAGTGCCGGACGTAAAGCAGAGCGCTGAGCACTACAGCACTGCTAGGACCGTGACCGCCGCTGCACCCAGACATGGACCAGAGGCTCCGCAGCTGCTCCGAAACTTCGGGACCACTTTCCTGCCCCTTATTATTCACCCTCCCACTAGAAATCAAAGGTCGGATAACAGCGGGCGTCTGCTGCCCTACACCCGTGCAGATTGCAGACGTACATGCAGTCCTATGCAAATGTGTCTGTAGGGGTCTACATGTCAGACGGAGGATAAAGAGTGTCCGTCCGTCCAGGCCATAAGCGCAGTATGAACATAGCCTAGGAGAGAGTGCCCATAGGAGCAGAATGTGCAGAGACGAGCTCAGACAGTCAAAGACCACTGCAGCCAATCAGTGGCCCCGGGGGTGTCTTGTCGGTGACTGGTTGTAGCAGTCACAGAGACCCGAGTACCTGTGCAGTATTGGTAGAGGAGAGCGGGGCATTGGTAAAGGGAGCACACATTATTACCATGTCAGTGGTGGACATTCCCTTTAAGCACGCCCGCCACCTATCTTCCCATGCACACACGTGGTTTCTGACCTCTGCCACCCAGTTAGGGCGATGCCGCTGTAGTGGATCTTGGGGAACTTGCTCATGTTTTTCACGACCTTCGCCCACTCCTGGTGGTTCTTGGCGTGCAGGTTTATCGGGGTCCACATCTGATTTGTGGAGGACGCCCCCTTAAAGGCGCTCGCAAACCAAATATTTGTAAATCCGCTCTTCTCATATTTAGAAATAAAGGACTCTGGGAATAGAGATACAAGACATGAGATATAACATTTTATGTTCCTGGAGGCCGGCAGGGACGACCCCGTGTGTAAGGCCGGACACCCTCAACGCTGCCACTGAGGGGTACAATCAGCGACCGCTAGTGATGGCGCCAAGTCTTTCTCCTTACACGCAAATCAGAGCGATAAGCGGCTTAATATACGATGGCACAAAGCAAGAAAATCTCCACCGAGCTCATTAGGTGAAGGAATTAATAATTAATACCAGAAATACAAAACAAGTCAGAAAAATGTCTGAATGTGAGATTGGAGCAATTTTGGGCATTTCATGGGCGCCGGCTCCAAACAGGAACCAGAGACAAAGCAGCGTTCTGGCACCTGTGCTGCTTGCAGGGGGCGGCGTTCTGGCACCTGTGCTACCTGCATGGGGCAGTGTTCTGGCACCTGTGCTACCTGCGGGGGGCAGTGTTTTGGCGCCTGTGCTACCTGCGGGGGCAGCATTCTGGCACCTGTGCTACCTGCGGGGGGCAGCATTCTGGCACCTGTGCTACCTGCGGGGGGCAGCATTCTGGCACCTGTGCTACCTGCGGGGGGGCAGCATTTTGGCACCTGTGCTACCTGCGGGGGGCAGCATTCTGGCACCTGTGCTACCTGCGGGGGGCAGCATTCTGGCACCTGTGCTACCTGCGGGGGGCAGCATTCTGGCACCTGTGCTACCTGCGGGGGGCAGCATTCTGGCACCTGTGCTACCTGCGGGGGGCAGCATTCTGGCACCTTTGCTACCTGCGGGCGGCAGCATTCTGGCACCTGTGCTGCCCATCGGCTGCTGTGACCTGATCTCCGCTCTGCAGACGTTTGATGGCGGCTCTGACCCGTTACTGTACATCGTCCGTCTATATCGACCCGCCACGTCTGCGGGGATGTGATCACGTTGTGACTTACCTATCTGCACCATATTAAAATTGCTGTGATAAATCCAAAGGACTGGAGACACGCGCTGAGTGATCCCAGAGGCTGCAAGAGATGGAACAACGTCATGTGCGGGTATTCCTCCCATCCCACCCAGAACTGAGCGGCTGCTGTGTTCTAGACCCACCCTCACCACCTTCTGATTGGAAGTGTGTTCTAGCCCCTCCCACCCCACCCTCTAATTGGCAGCAGTGTGTCCTAGCCACTCCCACAACACCTTCTGATTGGCAACAGTGTGTTATAGCCCCACCCACACCACCCTCTGATTGGCTGTCACGTAAAACTAGGTAAGGGACCACTCACCCTGAATGTTCTCGATGCTCAGCCATCTCAGCATGTCGTCCCACATCAGCTGGTTCTTATCGGGGAACTGAGCGTACACGAAGTCCACCACATTCTTCAAGTGACTGAGGAACATTTTGCTCAGGTCTCCTTTATTACTGTTCAGCCAGGACTTGGAATCCTGTCCTTCCCCGAGGTGGTAAACCTAAAGTTGTGAATGTCATTATAATGTCTCCCTTGAAAAGGGTTGTCCAGTTTGTAACGACACGGCTGCTTTTGTTCATAAACAGCGCCACATCTGTATACTGGTTGAGTCCGGTATTACAGCTTGGCTGCATTGCAGTCAATGGAGTTTATCTGCCATACTACACTTAGCCTGAGGACATGGCAAGAAAATGGCCATGGTTTTCTAATCCTGGACTGCCCCTTTAATTATCATAGTGCGTGTGCACTGACCAATAAGATGTCTTCAACCTGCAGTCTCACCCTCCTCTACCCAAAACGCTCAGCTATAGCGGCTGCAGCTGCATCTCCCTCCTCTTCCCTCTATTTAGAGGAAAAAAATTTTAGAAGATTTTTTTTTTTTTTTTTTACAGATTTACAGCAGACATATCCAGCTACGATGTTTATTACTGCTTAAAGGATGGACACCTTCAGAGCCACTTTTTATTTTTTTACTCAAATGCTAAAAACTATTTTGGATTTGGGCCTCATTTAAAAATTTGTACCGTATTGAGTACGCTTTACGGCAGTGTTGCAAATGTAATCGCACAGCACCTTGCTTAGGTGGAAGCTCTCACCTCATCCGATCCAATATGGACCCAACTGCTTTTTGGATGCTTTTCGAGAATTTGGGTGAGGATGGCTTTAATCAGCAGCAGGGTCTCTGCATTGTGAGGGTTCAGGCTGTTGGGGTAACGCTCCACCTCTCGGAGATTTCTGTACTTCTCATGCTTCAGGACATACTGTAAAGAATGGAGATTTTAGGTAAATACGATGGTTTGTTACCCAACATGGGACTGACATGCCCACTGTTCAAGCCTGCAAAATTAGCAGTAAAGGCGGCATTGCACTACCAGAAGCCACCACAAGAGGGAGATCAGGAGCTAACTGCATACATATTATACATAGAACCAGGGGTGTAATGATCGCGGCTCGTAGAGGTCACAACCAGGCCCGTGGGGGCGAGGGGCCCGTGGGGGCGAGGGGCCCGTGTGGGCGAGGGGCCCGTGTGGGCGAGGGGCCGCCAATGCAAACCTCAACTGGATGGGTATGCATGGACATGCAGATGAAGTGTACTGCAGAGCAGAGAGGACAGCAGCTGACGTCAGCACGCACGTAACTGGGGGCGCATGGCAGTGACATCATGTGCTCCCCATCGCTTGTATGCTGAAGTCAGCTGCCAGATTCAGAGGAAGATGCTGCACGGCGGGGGGCGGAGGGAAGGGGAGGAGAATCTTTTTTTTTCTATGCATTTTAATACAGCGGCAGAATAAGGTCATATATACCAGGATGAGGGATATATATACCAGGATGGGGGATATATATACTAATGAGGGAAATATATATACTAGTATGGGCCCAGGATGGGGGAACATATATACCAGGATGGGGGAACATACACTCACTGGCCACTTTATTAGGTACACCTGTCCAACTTCTTGATAACACTTAATTTCTAATCAGCCAATCACATGGCGGCAACTCAGTGCATTTAGGCATGTAGACATGGTCAAGACAATCTCCTGCAGTTCAAACCGAGCATCAGTATGGGGAAGAAAGGTGATTTGAGTGCCTTTGAACGTGGCATGGTTGTTGGTGCCAGAAGGGCTGGTCTGAGTATTTCAGAAACTGCTGATCTACTGGGATTTTCACGCACAACCATCTCTAGGGTTTACAGAGAATGGTCCGAAAAAGAAAAAAAATCCAGTGAGCGGCAGTTCTGTGGGCGGAAATGCCTTGTTGATGCCAGAGGTCAGAGGAGAATGGGCAGACTGGTTCGAGCTGATAGAAAGGCAACAGTGACTCAAATCGCCACCCGTTACAACCAAGGTAGGCCTAAGAGCATCTCTGAACGCACAGTGCGTCGAACTTTGAGGCAGATGGGCTACAGCAGCAGAAGACCACACCGGGTACCACTCCTTTCAGCTAAGAACAGGAAACGGAGGCTACAATTTGTACAAGCTCATCGAAATTGGACAGTAGAAGATTGGAAAAACGTTGCTTGGTCTGATGAGTCTCGATTTCTGCTGCGACATTCGGATGGTAGGGTCAGAATTTGGCGTAAACAACATGAAAGCATGGATCCATCCTGCCTTGTATGGAGCATCTTTGGGATGTGCAGCCGACAAATCTGCGGCAACTGTGTGATGCCATCATGTCAATATGGACCAAAATCTCTGAGGAATGCTTCCAGCACCTTGTTGAATCTATGCCACGAAGAATTGAGGCAGTTCTGAAGGCAAAAGGGGGTCCAACCCGTTACTAGCATGGTGTACCTAATAAAGTGGCCGGTGAGTGTATATACCAGGATGGGGGAACATATATACCAGGATGGGGGAACATATATACCAGGATGGGGGAACATATATACCAGGATGGGGGAACATATATACCAGGATGGGGAACATATATACCAGGATGGGGGATATATATACCAGGATGGGGGACATATATACCAGGATGGGGGACATATATACTAAGGGAAATATATATACTAGTATGTGCCCAGCATGGGGGGCATATATACCAGGAAGGACCCCAGGAAGGGGGACATTACTACATAATGGGAGAGGGGGCAACTTGCATGTCCTTATAGGATTCAGGACAGTACAGGGGCCCATACACCTGACCAGCATTCTGCATTGGGCCCATCACTCTCCAGTCACCCGCCTGCATACAGCCCAGTAATACCTGGGTGTGCAGTGAGCGCCCTCTAGTGGTGGCTACAGGCAGTCAGCATGTTAGGAGACTTTTGGCCAGTAAGTACGGTAAGTGCAGCAGTGAGTAGGGCAGTAAAATGCAAGTTGAAAAATAACATCGCAGGGGAATAAAAAGTTTGATTTCCATATGTAATTGATCCTGCAGCGGCTGTGGCTGCCCACGGAGAACTTGTACACCGAATCAAAGTTCACTTCCCTGCAATGTTCCTTGTATATGTGGATGAAAGTTGAGCGTTTTACTGCCCTATGTAGCGACGAGCTTCCATAAACCCAAGAAGGAGCAGAACATGGCTAATCCCCCCGCGCTGATCTCTTCACTGAACTACACTTCCCAGCATTCCATGTTTTCTCACATTTCTTTAAAGGGGACCCGTCACTTGATTCACGCTGCACAAATTACGGACAGCATGAATCAGAGCCCGGCTGCGGAAACGCAGACTCTACATGTTAGGGATATTTAAAGGGATAGTGCAGGAGTAGCAGTATACCTGTAATCCTGGACTATCCCTTTAAATATCCCTACTATGCAGCACAATAGTGGATCCCAGCCATCACCATTATCGTGCAGTATCACACCGACGCCCTGTAGTGCTAAAATGCAGATCATAAAGCAGCCCTGCCCTCGTTATAATGATATCGGCGGGGGGCACAGCCCACAACACCCCACAACACCCGTGTCTTACCTCCATGTGCCCGAACGTCTGCACCAGCGGCACCACTTCCAGGTTATTAATCTCTGCAAGGTGCAAAATGTTCTTAAGGTCGTCCTCACTGCAAGAGGAGAGTCGGGTCAGATACAGAGGCGGCCATGTCTAATGACAGGGCCAAAAGCATCACAGCCAGGAGGGAGTCAGAGCATGTGACAGCTAGGGGCCCGTAGGACCCCCATACACATTGGATTACTGTGGTACTGGAGTCTGCTCTGCTGTAGCCTGCTTATAGTGCGGCACTGGAGTCTGCTCTGCTGTAGCCTGCTATAATGTGGCACTGGAGTCTGCTCTGCTGTAGCCTTCTTATACTGCCACACTGGAGTCTGCTCTGCTGTATCCTGCTTATAGTGCGGCACTGGAGTCTGCACTGCTGTAGCCTGCTATAATGTGGCACTGGAGTCTGCTCTGCTGTAGCCTGCTATAATGTGACACTGGAGTCTGCTCTGCTGTAGCCTGCTTATAATGTGGCACTGGAGTCTGCTCTGCTGTAGCCTTCTTATACTGCCGCACTGGAGTCTGCTCTGCTGTATCCTGCTTATAGTGCGGCACTGGAGTCTGCACTGCTGTAGCCTGCTATAATGTGGCACTGGAGTCTGCTCTGCTGTAGCCTGCTATAATGTGACACTGGAGTCTGCTCTGCTGTAGCCTGCTATAATGTGACACTGGAGTCTGCTCTGCTGTAGCCTGCTTATAATGTGGCACTGGAGTCTGCTCTGCTGTAGCCTGCTTATACTGCCCCCTGACGAAGGGTTCCGAAACGCGCGTCGGGGCGGACACCAGGATGCTGCAGCTGCCTGTTACAAGATCTCCAGGGTGATGTACTTATTTATTGCTTTTTCTGCCCTATTAAAGCCTTGCTCTATGTTCATATTAATGTTACACTAACTGATAGGTTATATTGTGATACTATTCTATGGCTGTGGGTTAGTTTGTAGATGGGCCTTTGAGCCATTGGTCATTTAACCCTGTTGGTAATAATTGACCCTTAAATGTATATGGTGACACTAAACATCTATTTATTTCGGGTCAGCAGCTGTTGTTTCCGGGTGTCTTTATCCGTTACTTGTTTTTAATACTATTATTTGGGTGACTATGTTGTCACCATTGCCTCCTGACATTTGCACTTTAATAAAGCAATTTTATATAAAGACATAAAGTTATCTCTTTGGATTTTTTTCCTCTTTTTGCTCTCTGCTGTGCTGTAGCCTGCTTATAATGTGGCACTGGAGTCTGCTGTGCTGTAGCCTGCTATAATGTGACACTGGAGTCTGCTCTGCTGTAGCCTGCTATAATGTGACACTGGAGTCTGCTCTGCTGTAGCCTGCTTATAATGTGGCACTGGAGTCTGCTGTGCTGTAGCCTGCTTATAATGTGGCACTGGAGTCTGCTCTGCTGTAGCCTGCTTATAATGTGACACTGGAGTCTGCTCTGCTGTAGCCTGCTTATAATGTGGCACTGGAGTCTGCTGTGCTGTAGCCTGCTTATAATGTGGCACTGGAGTCTGCTCTGCTGTAGCCTGCTTATAATGTGGCACTGGAGTCTGCTGTGCTGTAGCCTGCTATAATGTGACACTGGAGTCTGCTCTGCTGTAGCCTGCTTATAATGTGACACTGGAGTCTGCTCTGCTGTAGCCTGCTTATAATGTGGCACTGGAGTCTGCTGTGCTGTAGCCTGCTTATAATGTGGCACTGGAGTCTGCTCTGCTGTAGCCTTCTTATACTGCCGCACTGGAGTCTGCTCTGCTGTATCCTGCTTATAGTGCGGCACTGGAGTCTGCTCTGCTGTAGCCTTCTTATACTGTGGCACTGGAGTCTGCTCTGCTGTAGCCTGCTTATAGTGCGGCACTGGAGTCTGCTCTGCTGTAGCCTGCTTATACTGTGGCACTGGAGTCTGCTCTGCTGTAGCCTGCTTATAATGTGGCACTGGAGTCTGCTCTGCTGTATCCTGCTTATACTGTGGCACTGGAGATCTTCGCTGTCCCCCAGTCATTACTGTATAAGACCTTTACGTGTCTAGTACAATTGTGCCATTGGCCTTCAGACACTACATCTCCCAGCATGCACGCACATTCTGTAGACTCTAGTCCTTCATTACAATAGTTTTGGCTGCCCCCCTTTACAATGATGGCCAGGTGGTCGCGGGTTGTGACTACGGCCCCTCACCTGTAAGCATACGGAGACTTCAGGACGGACAATTCTCCACTGAACGGAAACATGTCCTCGTATTCAATCAGCAGGCCGTTAGCCCCGAGCTTGGAGAGAAGCGGGAACATCTAACAGGAGACAAAAGGCAGCAGGTCACCGGGCTACGGGCCCTCTGTACATCAGCCACGGACATGATCGTCAGCGTTCTATTTACAAAGAGGTTCTGCAGCCACTTCACAACCCCAACTGCTGCAGAACCTCATAATAGAAACACCAGCTGGTGTACAAGCTTTCAATATACACCTCAGCTGCTGCAGAACCTCAAAACAGATTACCCAGCTTCTGAAGATGTGACTAATAGTCGTCACAGCTGCTGCAGAACATCACAATTGACACAGCCGCGGCTGCAGAGATGGACACACCAGTTTTTTGTGTGGATGGACCGGAGTCAGCACTTCTGTCCTCTGCTCCAGGTTTACTGTTTTCTATGTATCTGTCAGCTGTGAACTAGAAGCCGCTGCCTCCTGCAGAACGTCGGTCAGGACTGTCAGCGCCGGCCGCCCCTGGAGCACGACACAATCTCCGGCCGTTGTGGGTCAGACATAGATCTGTACATGCACGATGCGTCAGCGCAGGGACGCACTATTGCTGTCAACGCTAAAAACGTGAGGTGCGTACTTGGCATTTTTTGATCAAAAAGCGTAAAAGCCTCCAACCCCATCAAGGTGACCCAGACATGGAGGCTCCCTATCACTAATGTCCCCTACCTCTCCATGTGCCAAACCTCATCTGAATGGAAACCCGAAACACAGCTTGTCTGGGAAGGATGTGTAGATGAGGGTGCTGAGCCCTGGAGAGGCTCTGAAAGGGTTAATAATAACATGCCTGGGGTAGTGAAAAGGTTAATGATTACATCCTTTGAAGCCTAAGGTCGTGAAGGGGTTAATGATAACATTCCCAGTGGTATAGAGTAGTGGAGTTAATTATAATATCCCTGGTGGCATAGTGTAAAGAAAATGTAAGCTCGTGAAAGCGTTAATTACAACATCCCTGGTGGTCTAGGGTATTAAAGGGGTTAATGATAACATCCCTGGTGGTCTAAGGTAGTGAAGGGGTTAATGATAACATCCCTGGTGGTCTAGGGTAGTGGAGGGGTTAATGATAACATCCCTGGTGGTCTAGGGTAGTGAAGGGGTTAATGATAACATCCCTGGTGGTCTAGGGTAGTGGAGGGGTTAATGATAACATCCCTGGTGGTCTAGGGTAGTGAAGGGGTTAATGATAACATCCCTGGTGGTCTAGGGTAGTGGAGGGGTTAATGATAACATCCCTGGTGGTCTAGGGTAGTGGAGGGGTTAATGATAACATCCCTGGTGGTCTAGGGTAGTAATGGGGTTAATGATAACATCCCTGGTGGTCTAGGGTAGTGGAGGGGTTAATGATAACATCCCTGGTGGTCTAGGGTAGTGAAGGGGCTAATGATAACATCCCTGGTGGTCTAGGGTAGTGGAGGGGTTAATGATAACATCCCTGGTGGTCTAGGGTAGTGGAGGGGTTAATGATAACATCCCTGGTGATCTAGGGTAGTGGAGAGGTTAATGATAACATCCCTGGTGGTCTAGGGTAGTGGAGGGGTTAATGATAACATCCCTGGTGGTCTAGGGTAGTAATGGGGTTAATGATAACATCCCTGGTGGTCTAGGGTAGTGAAGGGGCTAATGATAACATCCCTGGTGGTCTAGGGTAGTGGAGGGGTTAATGATAACATCCCTGGTGGTCTAGGGTAGTGGAGGGGTTAATGATAACATCCCTGGTGATCTAGGGTAGTGGAGAGGTTAATGATAACATCCCTGGTGGTCTAGGGTAGTAATGGAGTTAATGATAACATCCCTGGTGGTCTAGGGTAGTGGAGGGGTTAATGATAACATCCCTGGTGGTCTAGGGTAGTAATGGAGTTAATGATAACATCCCTGGTGGTCTAGGGTAGTGAAGGGGTTAATGATAACATCCCTGGTGGTCTAGGGTAGTGGAGGGGTTAATGATAACATCCCTGGTGATCTAGGGTAGTAATGGAGTTAATGATAACATCCCTGGTGGTCTAGGGTAGTGAAGGGGTTAATGATAACATCCCTGGTGGTCTAGGGTAGTGAAGGGGTTAATGATAACACCCCTGGTGGTCTAGGGTAGTGAAGGGGTTAATGATAACATCCCTGGTGGTCTAGGGTAGTGGAGGGGTTAATGATAACATCCCTGGTGGTCTAGGGTAGTAATGGGGTTAATGATAACATCCCTGGTGGTCTAGGGTAGTGAAGGGGTTAATGATAACATCCCTGGTGGTCTAGGGTAGTGGAGAGGTTAATGATAACATCCCTGGTGGTCTAGGGTAGTAATGGGGTTAATGATAACATCCCTGGTGGTCTAGGGTGATAACACACAGCTCCAGCTGGACTGGAGGAAAAGACTTTGGCCGGGAGGAGAAGAAACAGAAATCTGATTACTAAGGCTGAGGAGCTGTGGAAAAGAAGACCAATGGCTTCCTGAGGATCTGCAGCTTGATAAGCCCCAAACCGGACCGTGCCCCCCAACTGTCTGTGATACCGGGGGAGACTCCCAGATTTAGGGGGCTGTCCCACTGTCCCGGGAGGTCGGAGGCAAGTACTGTTAGGATGCTGGTACAGTTGAATGAAATGGTGGAGCAGGGAGCCGTCAGCTCTCCTCTCCACCATTCACCTCTGCAGTCTGAGGCTCGGCACAAGAAGTGCAATGATGTCACTTACTGCGCCAGGGACAGACCCAGGGATCTGCTCTGCTCCTTGTGGAAAAGGGGAGAGGTATTTATCTATTACAGCTCCTGGTGGAGTGGAGGGCACCGAATTATGAGGGAAATCAGCACTGTGGGGCATCATTCTGTGTGGAGGGGGTTGTGGGGGCATTAGACAGTAATGGTCGCTGGGTGAGTATCATACTGTTTGAAGGGTCCTGTGGGGGCAACATACTCTCTGGAGGGGGCTGTGGGGGGATCGTACTATATGGTAGGGAGGATTGTGAGGGCACCATACTGTGTGGGGAAGGGGTTATGGTAAAATCATACTGTGTGGAGGGGACTGTGGGGGCATGGTACTATGTGGTGGGGAGGATTGTGTAGACATCATGATGTGCGGAGGGAGCTAGGAGGGCAACATAACATACTGTGTGGTGGGGAGGATTAAGGGGGTATCACACTGTGGGGAGGAATGTGGGGGCAACATATTGTGTGGAGGAGAACTGTAGAGATATCATACTGTGAGAAGGAGGCTGAGGGACATCATATTTTGTGGGGGTACTCTAGGGCATATCATATTGTGTGGGTGCATCATACTGTGTGTGGGAGGACTGTGGGGGTCATAATACTGTGCACTGGTGAGATTCGTGGGGGCAGGATACTGTGTAAGGGGGCATTATACTATGTAGGTGCATCATACTTTTTTGGGGGCACATTGGAAGCATCACACAGTTTTGGGATAAATAATGTGAGGGCATCAATGTGTAGGGGGCAGTGTGGGTGCAGCAATATCTAAGAGGGGCGTCATACTGCATGGAGGCCATATAAGGGATATTAAACTATGTAGGAACACTAAGGGGATTTATTAGGGGTATTATTTTAAGCTGGGTGCAGGTTTGGGCTTTGGAACGGCTGGATCTGTAAGCCTTGTTGTGCTCGCTACGACAGGTGTGCCTCGGTCTTGTCCTTCCGCATTGAGACGTACGCCATGGTGCCATCCCCTGTGGCATCTCTGGCCTCCAGCTGGTTCGCAGTCACCCTGGGCTGTTCCCAATTTTGCTTTATTAATCAAATTTCCTATAATTAAATTTAGGAAGAAAAACTTACCCCAAATCCCACAACAGAGAGACAAGACCCGACGCCCAACGGCCGCACCATTTGGCATCACAATCACTGGTCACCACGTGGTGTGAAGCTTCCGATGGGTGCAGCCCAAATACCAGGACACTATATAAGCCGGTCCTCTCACCTGCTCGTAGTAGGACACTTTTGGGGGCGCTCCCTTCAGATCCAGGTGGACTAGCTTCATCTCAATATGACTGAAATCTTTCACCATCTTTCCGGCCACTTTCTTCGTCTTTGACTGAAGGACTGTATCCTCCTCACGTGGCGGCTCCGGTGCAAGGTCCTTGATAATTGGGTCTATCGGACTTTCCACTTTCGCACCCCAAAACGAGTCAACCCTGCTTGTTACCTTTATGTCCTGTGTCACCTGGGGAGGACTGAAGGCAAGAAAATGAGAACAATATCTGCTCAAACACAAGTACAAACTGATAAGCTAGAGAGCTGGACGGACAGAGTGTGAACCCAAACGTCACCACAAGGGGGGTACATAAAGTCTACTGTTTCCTCTGCCCGGTCTAATGGAGGGCTGCTATAAACAATGCTGTCCATACAGACATATGTTCTCCCCGTTTTTGGGTGGGTTTCCTCCGGGTTCTCCAGTTTCCTCCCACATTCCAAAGACATAGTGATAGGGAATCTAGATTGTGAGCCCCAATGGGGACAGTGGTAATGTATGTAAAGCGCTGCAGAATATGATAGCGCTATAGAAGAAAAACATAATAATAAAAAAAAATAATAATAACGATAAAAAGGCATTAGGATGACCTAGAACGAACACTTGTCCCGAAACTTGTGATTCAGGAGCCCCACAAACAATAGACAGCTGTAGGGCGAGCAATGGTTCAGATGATAAATTGGCTAACAGCCTTCTCTCCCGGCTCCTCCGGCAGCCTTCTCTCCCGACCCCTCCGGCAGCCTTCTCTCCCGACCCCTCCGGCAGCCTTCTCTCCCGACCCCTCCGGCAGCCTTCTCTCCCGACCCCTCCGGCAGCCTTCTTTCCCGACTCCTCCGGCAGCCTTCTTTTCCGACCCCTCCGGCAGCCTTCTTTTCCGACCCCTCCGGCAGCCTTCTCTCCCGACTCCTCCGGCAGCCTTCTCTCCCGACTCCTCCGGCAGCCTTCTCTCCCGACTCCTCCGGCAGCCTTCTCTCCCGACTCCTCCGGCAGCCTTCTCTCCCGACTCCTCCGGCAGCCTTCTCTCCCGACTCCTCCGGCAGCCTTCTCTCCCGACTCCTCCGGCAGCCTTCTTTCCCGACTCCTCCGGCAGCCTTCTTTCCCGACTCCTCCGGCAGCCTTCTTTCCCGACTCCTCCGGCAGCCTTCTTTCCCGACTCCTCCGGCAGCCTTCTTTCCCGACTCCTCCGGCAGCCTTCTTTCCCGACTCCTCCGGCAGCCTTCTTTCCCGACTCCTCCGGCAGCCTTCTTTCCCGACTCCTCCGGCAGCCTTCTTTCCCGACTCCTCCGGCAGCCTTCTCTCCCGACTCCTCCGGCAGCCTTCTCTCCCGACTCCTCCGGCAGCCTTCTTTCCCGACTCCTCCGGCAGCCTTCTTTCCCGACTCCTCCGGCAGCCTTCTTTCCCGACTCCTCCGGCAGCCTTCTTTTCCGACTCCTCCGGCAGCCTTCTTTCCCGACTCCTCCGGCAGCCTTCTTTCCCGACTCCTGCCAACCCCTCCAGGAGGTCTCCCCATTTTACAGAAAGAGTTGGCATTGCATGATGTGTTCCCAGTGGGCACCAACAAGTCGTTCTCCCAGGGCCAGAACATACAGATCCAGACCTATAGCAGTAGGTCATGAAATACCTATCTACACCTCAATGCTGGCCGCCTTATTCATAAAGGTCCTTCGTCATAAACGGGAATTAGTAAATAACTACATTTTCTTCTTGATTTTTCACATTTACCAGGGACTTGAACCACCTGCAGATTGGTGGGCATCCAGGTCCTAAAATCCCCTCCGATCACGCAATAGACCCCCGAGAAGTGAGCCCCTGCTTTCTATTCTGGTCCGCCTGTGCGCTCCGGTCTGCTGAGCTGCCTACTTATTGGGGGTCCATTGCTTGATCAGGGGGGGGGGGGGGGGGGGGAGGGTCAGAACCCGGACCCCACCAATCTGCAGATGAATCAAGTGCCTGCTAAATGTAAAAAATGTATAAGAAAGTTTAGTTGCTCTCTAATGTTATCTAGTGTTCGGTAAAAAGATTTGCAGGAGCCTAGTATGGCAACCACGGCTGGCCTCTTCTGATTACTAAGCTCATGTTATGACGTCTCGCAAGGTCTAGTAATCAGAAGTGGCCCCCAGGATGCCGGGATTCGAGGGCCGGTTGAAGAAGATGGTCCACAGACTACACACTGTGTAGTAATACTCAACTTCTCCTGCGGGGGAGCTGTAGGGAAACTAAACATCTGTCCCACAGCTGACTGCTGGGAGTGCTAGTGGGACACCTTGTAATTTGGGAACTTGATGGGGCCCAGTAAGGACACACCAGCTCTATAATGGGCACATAATATACATTTTACATAGGGTAGCAGGAGACTTTACAAACGGCTGGCGTATTTCCTTGCCTCCAAGGTGGTTGGTTTCTGAAATCAGGTGTGAAAAGGCCGAAGGCTGAGAAACTCATATGATAGCGTGTGAAGATCACTCACCTGCCTTGATACATAAACTTTATCAAAGCCAGCACCAGAATGGCCAGGACGCCAAGGCGCAGATACTGAATTCTCCTCATGGAAGGCATCTCTACGGAAATAAGAAACAATGGAAACAAATACAAAGGTGAAACCAAAGCCGGCACCTGCAAACTGATATGGGGAGACGAGGCTATAGGATGTGCTGGCTAGCAAAACTCCTCAAAAGGTTATCCCCATCTTCATAAATGGATATTTTTGGCATAGTGCTAGTAAAAACAAGCACTTTTGCAATTTACTGCTTATTAAAATTTGCAGCCGTTCTTGAGATATTAACACTTTTGTTTTGTTTACAGCTCGTTGCCTGGGAGACTGACCACCACTGCTGTCTAGCTTGTGAGCACTAGCTGGGATTCGGTGGTAACAGCGCGTTCCAGAGACCCTGAGCAGCTTCAGAACAGAGCTTACAATCTGAAAAGAGCATCTAAGCACTGTGCGCCTTCTGCTGTCAATCAGTGGTGGTCGGTCTCCACGACAACGAGTTGTAAACGAAAGTGTTAATATCTCCAGAATGGCTTAAAATTTTAACAAGCTGTAAATTGCAAAAGTGCTTGAACCTACGAGCACTATCCGACAATATCTATTCACGAAGATTGCAATAACCCCTTAAAGGGATATTCTGGTTCCAGCAATTAAGTGCTATTCGTTGAATAATAAAGCTTTGCAGTTTTCCTGTGTACATTTCTTATCAGTTCCCTTTACAAGATCTCCGTTTGCTGTCACTTGGTGCTACCTGCCATTGGTACTATAAGGAGGTCAGACCACCTCCAGGACTCTGCCATAAACATGACTATTCGGATATGTTATTTTCTCTGTCTTTTAATGAGCCCCGATTCATCACAACAGACCACATCAAGGTTGAATGTGCAGGAAACAAAGAGCTTAACGTCAAACAGAGAAACGTTTTTTATGAAACCCAATTGCAAAAACTATTTCTAGGCCCAAATATATGCACTGAAATAAAAAAAAATGTTCTTAAAGGTGAACAAACCTTTTAAGCTGGTCATGCGCGTGAGAAAGCTGTTGGCCGAGCAAGCGATTGTGTCAATGGGGAGAGGGGATAAAACTTCTGTGAGGAAGCTCTGCTATCGGATTATCTTCCCTGAAAACATAAGGACCGGCCATTGAAATCCCAAGTGTCTGATCACACATCAAAGGACTGGCCATTCCTGCTGAAGTTGGCTTTTATCAAGTGTGTATGTGTTCATCTAGATTACCAGTAGATCCTGCAAGTGTCACCAAGGCTACAGAGTAAGGCCGGCGTCACACTCAGCGTATGAAAATACAGTCCTTTTTTTACGGCTGTAATACGCAGAAATGTTCCCAAAATAGTGGTCCGTATGTCATCCGTAGGCAGGGTGTGTCAGCGTATTTTGCACATGTCATTCTCCGTATGTAATCCGTATGGCATCCGTACTGCGAGATTTTCTCGCAGGCTTGCAAAACCGACATCTAATGGATTTATGTGCTCAAATGTTCGTTAAATAAGTATATACTGTATATATATACCGTATTTATATTTAATTCAGCGCGAGATATGTGAAAAGCCGGTAATTCAATTGCCGGCTTTTGCCATCTCCTTCCCAAACCCGACATGATATGAGACATGATTACATACAGTAAACCATCTCATATCCTTTTTTTTTTGCATATTTAACACTACTATTAGTAGTGTGTATGTGCAAAATTTGTGCGCTGTAGCTTGTAAAATAAATGGTTAAATTGCGGAAAAAATTGGCGTGGGCTCCCACGCAATTTTCTCCGCCAGAGTGGTAAAGCCAGTGACTGAGGGCAGATATTAATAGCCAGGAGAGGGTCCATGGTTATTGGCCCCCCGGCTACAAACATCTGCCCCCAGCCACCCCAGAAAAGGCACATCTGGAAGATGCGCCTATTCTGGCACTTGGCCACTCTCTTCCCACTCCTGGGTAGCGGTGGGATATGGTGTAATGAAGGGTTAATGTCACCTTGCTATTGTAAGGTGACAGTAAGCCAGATTAATAATGGAGAGGCGTCAATTATGGCACCTATCCATTATTAATCCAATTGTACGAAATGGTTAATAAAACACACACACATTATTTAAAAGTATTTTAATGAAATAAAGACACAGGGTGTTTTAATATTTTATTATACTGGTAATCCACCTGAAGACCCTCGTCCTGTAAAAAAGGTCAAATAAAAAAATCAACAATATCCCATACCTTCCGTCATTCTGTCAGTCCCACGATGTAAATCCCCAAAAAGCAATGAAGGACAGCATCCAGTCCAGGTGAAATATCAAAATCAAATTCTTTTATTTGCCACGTGCAACATTTCAACCACAAGGGTCTTTTTCAAGGGGCTTGAAAAAGACCCTTGTGGTTGAAACATTGCACGTGGCAAATAAAAGAATTTGATTTTGATATTTCACCTGGACTGGATGCTGTCCTTCATTGCTTTTTTGGTATGTACGCTGTCCATGGGGGTCCAGTGGAACTAGGACTTGCATCTATGTGTCTGATGTGCTGTCAACTATCTGTTATTTTTTGCCACGATGTAAATCCATCTGAAGGGGTTAAATAATTTTACAGCCAGGAGCTGTGCTAATGCAGTGGCTCCTGTCTCTACAATGTTGTGAATGAATGTAATGCAGGGGAATGTCCTGTAGTTACCTTGAGTCGCGGTGATGCGCCCTCTGCTGGATGTCCTCATATGAACTCGAGCCTGGGAAAAATTCCCACGCTCGAGTTCATATGAGGACATCCAGCAGGGGGCGCATCACCGCGACTCAAGGTAACTACAGGACATTCCCCTGCATTACATTCATTCACAACATTTTACAGACAGGAGCGACTGCATTAGCAGAGCTCCTGGCTGTAAAATGATTTAACCCCTTCAGATGGATTTACATCGTGGGACTGACAGAACGATGGAAGGTATGGGATATTGTTGATTTTTTATTTTACCTTTTTTACAGGACGAGGGTCTTCAGGTGGATTACCAATATAATAAAATATTAAAACACCCTGTGTCTTTATTTCATTAAAATATTTTTAAATAATGTGTGTGTGTTTTATTAACTATTTCGTACTATTGGATTAATAATGGATAGGTGTCATAATTGACACCTCTCCATTATTAATCTGGCTTAATGTCACCTTACAATAGCAAGGTGAAATTAACCCTTCATTACCCCATATCCCACCGCTACCCAGGAGTGGGAAGAGTGTGGCCAAGTGCCAGAATAGGCGCATCTTCCAGATGTGCCTTTTCTGGGGTGGCTGGGGGCAGATGTTTGTAGCCAGGGGGGCCAATAACCATGGACCCTCTCTAGGCTATTAATATCTGCCCTCAGTCACTGGCTTTACCACTCTGGCGGAGAAAATTGCGCAGGAGCCCACGCCAATTTTTTCCGCGATTTAACCCTTTATTTTACAAGCTACAGCGCCCAAATTTTGCACATACACACTACTAACATTAGTAGTGTGGAATATGCAAAAAAAAAAGGGATATGAGATGGTTTACTGTATGTAATCATGTCTCATATCATGTCGGGTTTGAGAAGTAGAAAGAAAAAGCCGGCAATTGAATTACCGGCTTTTCTATAGAACACCGCTGCGTATTTCTCGCAAGTCACACTGCTGGTCCGTGTGTAATCCGTATGTTTCTCACCCCCATAGACTTTCATTGGCGATTTTTTTTTGCGCAATACGGTGACAAACGCAGCATGCTGCGATTTTCTATGGCCGTACAAGACCGTATAATACGGATCAGTAAAGTACGGCAGATAGGAGCTGGGACGTAGAGAATCATTGTACCGTATGCAATCCGTATTTTCTGCACCTCTCATACGTCCGTAAAACTCGCTAGTGTGACGCCGGCCTAAGGTAACCCTTACCTTAATGGCCACTGACAACATATCAGAAGTTTGAGCATGCATGTCTAGATCAGATCAGTTTGACAGCTCTCGGTACAGCCTACCATAAGGGAATCAATACTTCAATAAAAATCTGCCAAATTCTATTCCTATTTTAGGTCTGGCTGTGGGCATCAGCATACACCGAAACTTGGGGTGTTTATGGTGCCCATAGCCAGACCCTAATTTAGGTCCAGTTGAAGGCACCAGCTAACATCTGTGACTTGGGGTGTTTCCGGTGCCCACAACTGGACACTATTTTAGGTCCGGCTGTGGGCACAAGCAAACACACATCACTTGGGGTGTTTGTGGTGCCCACTGCCGGACCTAAATACCTAAGGGGGTACAACCTGGGACATCAATGGTGGGAAATGGATAGAATTTGGACCAAATGGGGTTAAAATATTAAGACCTTAAATATGATAATACTCTATAAGGAAAAGAGTGACAGTGTCGCATGAAAACAAGGCAGATCCACAGGCTGAAGCCCATTATCATTTCAGATAACGGTGCAAGAAAGTTTCACAGAAATTGAGGATGTACTGTAGTTCTCTTTACCTGATCCCCCCCATGAACTCCTGTGCTGGTATGACAACGTGGAAGTCCTGCTGCAGACCTGTCGCTGTCAGCTCACTGGAGATCACAGGGACACACCAGGAAGTTCAGAGCAGAACTCGTATTTCCTGCTCTGGAGAAATGTCACAGCTTGCGGTGCAGCGTGCATGATAAAAACAGACATGTGTCACTAGATTAAAGGTACCGTCACATTAAGCGACGCTGCAGCGATATAGACAACGATGCCGTCGCTGTTTCGTCGTTGTGTGGTCGCTGGAGAGCTGTCACACAGACAGCTCTCCAGCGACCAACGATGCCGAAGTCCCCGGGTAACCAGGGTAAACATCGGGTTACTAAGCGCAGGGCCGCGCTTAGTAACCCGATGTTTACCCTGGTTACCAGTGTAAATGTAAAAAAACACAAACACTACATACTTACAGTCTGGTGCCTGTCGCGTCCCCCGGCATCCGCTTCCCTGCACTGTGTAAGCGCCGGCCCTAAAGCAGAGCGGTGACGTCACCGCTGTGCTTTGCTTTACGGCCAGCACTGACACATTCAGTGCAGGAAGCTCTGAGCAGCAGCGCGGACGCCGGGGGACGTGACAGACATCAGAAGGTGAGCATGTAGTGTTTTTTTTTTACTTTTACAATGGTAACCAGGGTAAATATCGGGTTACTAAGTGCGGCCCTGCGCTTAGTAACCTGATATTTACCCTGGTTACCATTGTAAAACATTGCTGGCATCGTTGCTTTTGCTGTGAAACACAACGATACACGCCGGTCTGACGACTAAATAAAGTTCTGGACTTCTAGCTCCGACCAACGATATCACAGCAGGATCCTGATCGCTGCTGCGTGTCAAACACAACGATATCGCTAGCCAGGACGCTGCAACGTCACGGATCGCTATCGTTATCGTTGGAAAGTTGGTCAGTGTGAAGGTACCTTTACTGCGGATCACGGTAAGTGCGCACTCGGGCACAGTGCTAGGTGTCGGATGCTGGAACAGTGACACTGCAGGGTTTTTTCGGTATGCAACACCTACGGGCATCACTCACCTCTCTGACAACCTTTCTGTACTAAAAGAAAATATATATTCAAGGGTTTGGTCCGCACCTAGGATGAATAACAGGATTTTTTTTTTAAATTACAGACCATTTTTCATTTCTGAGCTTTCGTTTTTTTCCTCTTCTTCCAATAGGCATAAATTTTTTTATTGTTTTTTTTTTTGTTTTTTTTTTTTGCAGGGACAAGTTGTAGTTTTGAATAACCTTGTTCACTTGATCATATAATGTACTGAAAGATGAAACAGAAAA
The DNA here is from genome assembly GCF_051348905.1 of Ranitomeya variabilis. Classification (NCBI taxonomy): domain Eukaryota; kingdom Metazoa; phylum Chordata; class Amphibia; order Anura; family Dendrobatidae; genus Ranitomeya; species Ranitomeya variabilis. Next base: position 22,803,185 of record NC_135238.1, read on the forward strand.
AAAAAATCAAGTGCAGTAAAATGGATAAAAAATACCCCAACACATACGCACGGACAACAGAACCTTTTAAATGCCACCGTGGGTGATTAGCAGCAACGATCAGGGCCAGCTCAGGTCACTGCTGTTAGAGGCAGGTGCAAGCTGTGTAACACAACCTAATTTATATTACATAATCTCATTTTTTTATGCAATTTTTTTTTGGCAAGGAAGAATTTTTAAGAATCTGAAACCACTGATCATACAAAATCTAGTTGTCCAGAGCAATCGCTGGAATATACCCGTTACGTAGTGGGTAAATATACTAATCCCTCCATTGTCAATTAAAAATAACTCACAAACCACATGTGGTTCAGGATTTATATACCTTGATGACTTATCCTTAGGACAGGTGATCAATGTCAGATGTGTGAGGGTCCGACACCCACCACCTCCACCGATCAGCTGTTTGTAGCTCCCTTGGCGGCTGCGTCCTGAGGAGGAAAAGCACAGCTCCGTACACTGTGTAGTGGCCGTTCTCGGTATTGCAGCTCAGCTCCTATAAGGCTATGTTCACACGGTGCGGATTTTGCTGCGGATCCGCAGCGGAATTGCACTGCGGATCCACAGCAGTTTTCCATGTAGGTTACAGTACAATGTAACCCAATGGAAAAAAGGACCCGCTGTGCCGACGATCCTTTTTTCCACAGGCAAATCCGCAGCGGTTTTGCCTGCAGAAAAAAGAAGTACCATGTCAATTCTTTCTGCAGATTCCGCTGCGGGTTTCCAGCAGCACCAATAGGAAACTGCATTTGGAAACCCGCAGTGGAATCCGCAGAAGAAAAAGGATCAAAAACCGCAGCTAAAATCAGCGCTGAATTTAGCTGCGGTTTTTCAAAACAGGACCTGAAAAAAAAAGGATGAAAAAAAGGAACGTGTGAACGTAGCCTTAAAGTGACCTGAGCTGCAGTACCTGGGAGCTGCCACTATGTGGCGTACAGAACTGTGCGGTTCCACGTCTGTACACTGTTTACAGCAGAAGCCGAGCAGCTTCTGCTGTACACTGTTTACAGCAGAAGCCGAGTAGCTGATCGGTTGGGGTGCCAGGTGTCAGACCCCTTCGACCTGATATCCTGAGGATAGGGTATCAATATATAAGTCCTTTCCAATCCCCCCAGACAAATTATATAGCTGTTTCCCGAACTATTACTCGGCCGCCAGCTCTCTCTCCCGATCCCCCGACCCCAAGAACAATCGTCTCTGCTCCATGTTCTCCTCTGTACCCGCTCAGTCAGTCCCTACCTTACTCCATTTTTTATAGCCTATTGTGCCCCTGTCATGGGTTCCACCTTCCCACATTTTCATTGTCTAACAATACTAAAGACAAGGTCACTGGTTACCTGGAGCAGACGCGTCATCAGAGGATGGGCGAGACATCACCAGATAACAGCCAAGTACAGAAGCTCCCGCGTTTGCAGAAGAAAAATGTCTTTTAACACAATTTTTCTTGGACAAACATATATAAGAACCGTCCATATAACCCAGCGACACACGGACACATTCCTAGATTATATAGACGTCTTTTAAAGCTGTTTTTTTTAGGAGCGTTAAACAACGAAAATGAAGTTTTCAAAGATTTTTCTTTGCTGGCGCTTCTATACTTAGCTTTTATTACCGCTATTACTACCAGCTCTGATCAGGGGACTGGAGAGACGATCACTGGCAGTCATTGAAAAGCACACGCCCTGCGTTATCTGTCACCGGCCTGTGTGCAGAGTATATATGTATACATATACATACAGATGGTAATAACATAGGATTCACGAGCTCATTAACCCTTGAAGCAATTTTTAACAAGTTTCCATTTAGAAAACCCGGTTGTGGATTCGCCCATGATCCGTCTGTACAGATTACAGAAAAGATAGACTCTGACATCACCTTTGTGGGTAGACCGTTGGCAGATCCCCATAAATAAGTCAATGTATCATTCACACAGTTTACAGCGGTGGTCTCCAAACTGTGGACCTCCAACTTCTGTAAAACTACAACTCTCAATGTGCCCGACCAGGACGTGAAGCTTTGCAATAGGCGTAGAGACACTAAAGTGCCAAAGATCAGGTCGGTGACTGTGCACAACCTGGCGATTACCCTGCGGGGTGTTTGGTATGGGTGGATAGAACATAGAAATTTGGAAGTAAGGTGAGGAGGTTCAGGCACCGCTGCTGTTTTCTCGGTCTGGGAGGCAGCTTGCTGAATCAGAAACCTTCCCCTACGTCCAATTATGTGCATTAGCGCTTACAGATGGGAGGAATCTGTCTCTGAATCTCCACCTTTGGATATAATAAGAAACAGTATTAAACCTTCTGCTGTGGAATGGAGAAAGAAATTGCATACCGAAAGGATTTTTGTCTGCAGATCTCAGGCTGACACTACCTAGACCCCTATAGATACAGGAGATGCTGGGGGTTATGCTGCTCACTGTGCTGCAGAGAAATGGACCATGGCATCAATCTGCCATCTAGTGGTGGCATCAAGTATTTCAACAGACGTCTTGCTTCAATGGGCATTCCATAATTATTGCGTTGGTCTAGAAAGGATGATTTGTTATAACGTCAATCAGGGGGGAAATCTGTCTGTGTGTAAATCAGCCCTTAGGGTTAATTTAAAGGGGTATTCTCAACTTGGACATTTATGGCACATTCACATCTATCTTAATTGCACCACGGGGAATGAATAGGAGTCTGCCTGTGTCTGTCTCACTTCATTCACTTGTATTACAGAATAATGTAAAATATTGAATTTCCCGCTATTCACTGACAGCAAACAGAGAACTTGAAAGTCCAAGACAAAAGAAAAAAGTAAGCTGCACAGCCTGTGTATGCAGACCGAAGGTCAACAGCGGTAAGTGGTGACAAGCTGAATGAAATCCAGGAGGTGCTCGCATAAGAAATAGAAGCAATCCAGAAGATCAAAAACAGAAAAAGAGAAAAAAAGAGAAAAAAAAGAGGAAAAAAAGAGAAAAAAAAGAGAAAAAAAGAGAAAAAAAGAAAAAAACTTGAAAGTGCTGAGTGTATGAGAAAGCTGTAGAAGTTTTATAGAGGACCCGGCAGGACTTGTATTCTTCATAAAACATTACTCTATATAGCGATAAACTGGTGTTATTCACACATCGCATCTGCAAAAAAAAAAAAAGGGACCGATTTCCATCAGTGTTGGATCCATTTTGGATCTTGTTTTACTATTGTGTATGCAAAAAAGAAAACCAGATGGAGTTTTCACAGGCCTTTTCTAGCAACCAGTAGGTAAAAAAAAAAAAAGACTATGTCGTCCGTATTTTTATTTTCGGACCCATTTACTGTGACTTCGCTCTGCAAAAATGGACCAAAGCATGAGATGACTCTGTTTTTTTTTTAAACAAGGATCAGTGGTCAGCAGACAAAACGACTGACGTGAATATCCCCATGGAATATGAGGATGACAGTCGTTTTAGGCCTCGTTCAGGCGAGTTTCGGCCATCAGACTCATCCATAGAACTCAATGGTTGCCTTACAGGAAAAACGGACGCTGTAAAGACTCCATCTGCTTTTAATGGATCCGCTGCAACGATCACATAAGAATCTATATTGGGCCTTATATTATTTTTATTTAATTGTGGATGTAAAAAGCAGACATAGATTGCAGAAGTCACCGGCTCCATGTGCAGAAGTCACCGGCTATTGTCCGGCGCCGGATTGTTGGATTGTTTCACCTGTTCGCCTGATCCCGGCCTTCAGATTGATTTTGACACCTCTGATTCATTCACCATCACTTACCACGGACTGTCGGAGGCCATCCCTGATCCCTGCTTATTAACCCCTTCTCCCATGGATGATGATGTCGTCGCTCCAACACACAAGCCGCCTTCTTCTTCCTTCATTCCCAGCCTCTTTAAAAAAAAAAAAAAACACGAAAAGAGCAGATGCTCACGGTTATTGAGAAGCTGATCGCTGCCAGGTCTCCGCCCAGAGAAGTGATTTTTGGACGAGGGTCATAAGAATTCGACTTAAGTGCCAGAAATGAACTTTCTTCCCAAGGAATACTGGCGGCGACAGGCACCGTGTTTATGCGCATATTTTTAATACCCATCATAAATAACCACAGAATCTGGCAAAAAAAAATTGTGGCATGACCCACTTTTTTTTTTAAACAATGGCACGGGTGGGGGAACCTGGCCGTATGCAATCGGCCAGGAAACGCCGCTGCCGGCCCTCGTGGCAGAGGTTCCTGTGCACCCTTTGATCCACCCGAACAAATTTTGTGGCCTAACATCGGCGGTGCAGCTGGTCCCCAGCTTAGATTGACTTGGACAACCATGAAAGTTGGTCAAAGTGGACCAGCGCTTGTTAGAAGAGGCTAGTGGAGGAGGACAGGAGCCACGGCCACCTGGGAAGGCCGACATGTGGAGTACCCTGGCCCATAATGGATGGCACCGCAACCGGTCGGGTCCGTCTGTCCAACCGCACAGCCTGTAGTCATGTCAGCATGATCGACCAGGGGCGGACATAGCATTGGTGCAACAGGGGCCCAAGAGATAAGGGGGCCACTACCACCTCCAAAATAAGTGGAATTGTGCATTATGAGGGGCTATGAGACTGCAAGGGGCCCATATATTGTCCTTGCCCCGGGGCCCTTTTCGGTCTGTGTCCACCAGTGGGTCCGAACAATTCTGAGAAATGGATTCTGCAAAGAAGAATGTAAATTAAAAAAAAAAATGTAAAAATTATTAACAAAATCGTTATAAAAAAATATGAATTAAAAAAAAAATAAAGATGTTAAATAAAACTAAACATACTCCATACCGGAGGGTCTGGGAAAGTCCGACCTATCGAAATATAAAATGAATTAAAAAAAAAAACAAACACAAAAAAAATTAAATAAATAAAAAAAGAGAGATACCAAGAGATTGCTGTTTTTCGGTTGCACAAAGAATGCGAAAAAATTATCAAAAAGTCAGATCTAATCCAAAATGACACAAATAAAAACACCACAAAAAAAAACTAACCCCAATCCCCTCACCCGGCAGAATATAAACATTATGGATTTTGAGGAGGGAAGGGGTTAATTCTCCTTATTACGCTCTATATTCCATTATAACACCCAAACCTTCTATGTTACATTGTTTTCCGTCTTTTCCAGTTGCCAGGCAACAACCGCTTCAGCCACTAGAGGACAAACTGTCCCTTCTCGGTCTTTCCCTTGGCGGCGGCCATTTTTCCTGAGTCATTTCCTATCATTTTACTTTAGACGTCAGAAAAATGGCTCCATATATGAAGACGACAATATTCGGATAAAAAAATCTACTTTCCAATCTCGTCTGTTTGCAAAAGAACAGGGTTGTGGCTGCAGACTTGTTACTCTGGACACGTGAGCAGAGCCTCTGACGTCATCACCGTGCGCCGCAGTGCAGTCAGTGCAGGACTGGAGGTGAGGAGGAAGGATGGGGAGCCTGGGAGATGCGCAGGGGGAGGTGGTGGGGGAGCACTCTGCTGGGACTTGTAGTTCTGCAGCTGCTGGCTTTGGCAGGGAGTTGCTTACAGTCTTCCCGTCCTGGCTGCTGCCATTGTAACAAAACCTCAGATGTGAGCAGTTCTACAGTTTCTGGGCCTTAGCGGATAATCTGTGTATATTATGGGTTAATTTATTGTGTGGACTTTTATAGAAATTTATTGGTGTTTTTTTCTTGTTGTTGTTTTTTTTTTTTTTTTAATCCCTGTCTGCAGGTTGTTTTTTCTTAATAAAATCTCTTGTTTATTCACTCCTCCCCGGTCCAGCTCTGAGTCTTCGACTCTGCTCCCGAGGTCTGTTATTGTCTGCAGCGCTGACGTCACGTTGATAGCACTGCAGCCGATCACAAGCTGAATAATTGGCTGCAGTGCTGTCGATAATAACAGACAGCAGGAGCAGCAGTGGAGACTCAGCGCCGGACCAGGGGAGGATGAGTTAGCCTCTTAATGGTAGGAGGGGGTAGAACCCCCCCCCCCCCAACCCACACACACACACACACACACACACACACACACACACACACACACACACACACACACACACACACAGAAAATCCCTTTAAATCTTGACTACAGATGTAGTCCGCAGCTGGAATTCCATATTGATTTCTGCATAGACCTGCTGCAATATCCGCATTACTGTGGATTTTACCTTTTGCGGATTTCTGGCACAAAACTGTAGAAATAGTCTGCAGGAAAGATAAAGCGACCCTCACCCATCCCCCCCTGCTGTTCCCGGCCTCTCGTTCCTTTATGGGGTTAGCTGATCGGTCATCTCCTAGCTTCTCCTGTGTAATGAGGCCGGCGGAGGACCCAGTTTGTATTGAAAATATAGCGGCAGAGGGGTGGTGAGGTGAGTATCGCTGAGCGTTTTGCCCCCAAAGTACGGCACAATTCTCTTTGTGCTGTGTGGCACGGCCTCGCGGCGGACGTACTGCCCATGATCCGATGCAGGAAGGAACAATGAAGACAGGACATATCGGGGCAGTATAGCTGGCAATCAATGCCAAGAGGAGCGGTGGTGATATTGGAGAGCCCAAAAGAGGGGATGTGGTTGTACAGCGACCCCGTGCTTGTACAGGGACCCCGTGCTTGTACAGGGACCCCGTGCTTGTACAGGGACCCCGTGCTTGTACAGGGACCCCGTGCTTGTACAGGGACCCCGTGCTTGTACAGGGACCCCGTGCTTGTACAGGGACCCCGTGCTTGTACAGGGACCCCGTGCTTGTACAGGGACCCCGTGCTTGTACAGGGACCCCGTGCTTGTACAGGGACCCCGTGCTTGTACAGGGACCCCGTGCTTGTACAGGGACCCCGTGCTTGTACAGGGACCCCGTGCTTGTACAGGGACCCCGTGCTTGTACAGGGACCCCGTGCTTGTACAGGGACCCCGTGCTTGTACAGGGACCCCGTGCTTGTACAGGGACCCCGTGCTTGTACAGGGACCCCGTGCTTGTACAGGGACCCCGTGCTTGTACAGGGACCCCGTGCTTGTACAGGGACCCCGTGCTTGTACAGGGACCCCGTGCTTGTACAGGGACCCCGTGCTTGTACAGGGACCCCGTGCTTGTACAGGGACCCCGTGCTTGTACAGGGACCCCGTGCTTGTACAGGGACCCCGTGCTTGTACAGGGACCCCGTGCTTGTACAGCGACCCCATGCTTGCCGCTGCAATAATTCATTCTTTTTTTCTATATTTAGGAAACATGTTGAACTCATCACAGGGCACGGTGGGCAGTGATCCCGTCATTCTCGCCACAGCCGGATATGACCACACGGTGAGGTTTTGGCAAGCCCATAGCGGCATCTGTACGCGGACCGTGCAGCACCAGGACTCTGTATCCTTCACACATTTTCTTCATTATAGGGCAGGACTAGTCGTCCGGGAGAAACGATTGTCGAATACAGTTGTGTTTTGTTTTTGTTTTTTTGTCCATTCCTTTGTTTCTAGTCCTATTGTTCAGCTGTGTGTCTGACCTCCTGCAGGTTTTCTTTCTGTGTTCCTTGACTGAAAGTTTTAGCAAGTGAACTCTCTGGAAGTGACTCCAGATCGCAGCATGATTGCAGCAGCAGGTGAGTGACAGTGATTTCTATCTGATTAGGGGCGGCCATACTCCTTAGATAGCGGTCAGGCGAATTCTTCCCCCCACCCCCAATACATAACCTCGCTCAGTGCGGCCAAATGGGGAAAGTAGAATACAAAGGAATATAGGAGTCTTTTGAATTTGGGGACAACTAGTCTGGACACTGCAGTCCATACTCAGAACTGTGAATTTCTGATGTTTTAAATCCAGACTTAGAGGGAGGGTCATGAAGCCCCTCACACAAGAGATGGTGCGAATCATTTTATTGATCTGGTCAAGTATCCATATCAATAATCTGTGGTCGTCAGACACGAGCCCTGGGACCCGCTTCCTACCTGCCAGCATCTGTCGCATGTGCTTCACACCACAATGCTGATGTCGTGCCAGGCTGGCAAATCAAAACAGAAGTCGGGGATGCCGTCCGATAGGAAGCGATTCTTAGGGCTTCTGTCCAGTGACCACAGATTATAGACATGGACCGGGGTCCTGTGAATCGATGTGCACCTTTTCTACCTCATACATGTTAGATGATTGGCTGGCTTGATCAAGATCAATATTTTGTGTATAGGGATCTTTAAGGGGTTAACTGGTGGTTTTCACTTTCATATTGGGAGATAAGGGGTGCAGCTGGTGTTTCAGTGACGGCCTCATGCACAAGCATAAGGTGTTATACCCCTGTCCGATTAGAGTTGGACTTGTACATGATACTTTTGGGCGGCGGTCGAGACCTATCAATTGGTCGTCAGAGCCCCCTTAGCAGACCCTCCGACCTCCCTATGCAGAAGTAAGCGGTGCTAACCCCTTTAAGGATAAGCTTCAATGTTTGATAACTTTGATTCCTAATGGTCCCACATAGTACCTGACAGGACCTATATCTGCGGCTGTGTCTGGTATTGCAGTGGAGCCAGGCGTACGTATAACTGACATTGCTGTGCCCCAGTGAGCACTACACCCCTTCATTCTGCTAATCGTTGGGGGTCCTGGATAACCCCCATAACTATGTTATATATCTTATGACTCTTCCTTATCTCCTGTACTATACATGTTGCATTCACCTGGTTTCCTAATCCTCCTCGGCCCTGTGCTCTTGTTCCTAGGATATCAGCACATCCGGATGTACGATCTGAACTCCAACAACCCCAATCCCGTTATAAACTATGACGGCGTCAGCAAGAACATCACTTCTGTTGGGTTCCATGAGGATGGACGCTGGATGTATACAGGTGGAGAAGACTGTATGGCCCGGATATGGGACCTGAGGTACGACGTCTCCTGGCTTCCGCTTCATTCGGGTTTGAGAATTTTTTGCTTTTGGTGGATTTATGCTCCATATAAATATTTTATTATATGAAGAGCAATGTATGAAATAAAAGAGCCTGCGATCAGCTGAGCGCCATGGACCTGGTCTCTGTAAACCCCAGCGATCGGAGATTATATAAATGGAAAGCAAGATCTGGCTGAGCCTTGTCACAGCGACTACCAAGGAAATGTGGCCTTACATGCCAGCCATAGAAATGCGTACATTCATCAGGTTCACACGGCGTAAACTGTTGTTAATACCTTTAGGACCAGACTATTTTTTTAATCCATTTTGTTATAGAAACAACATACTGGCGTTCCTATGTTTGCCTTTATACTGTGCCAGTACATAGACAGCTATCAGGGCATGCCGCTGGTATCCCTTTAATAGTCTTTCCAAAAAGACGACTGCCCTGGGGATCGTTATCTTGTCTCGGGCTGTCTCCATAGTGTTGGCAATCATGGCTACAAGGCGGTTGTATACTGCCCGGTTTGGATTTTTCTCTGATCCGGGCAGTCGTGGCTTTGTATTACTTTGGCACATTGGCAGCTACCTAAATATTTCTTGTGAAAGAGTTTCCTGTGCAGAAGATCTTTTTATGGGGTTGTCTTGA